>NC_063446.1:4434134-5164161 GCF_020379485.1 Brassica napus
CTAATGGGCCGTGGACCGTGTTGAATGTAATTAATGGGTCTTAATTGGGTTTCCTTGAATAATATGTCAACGTAATCGATTTTGGCGGGTCCGATCTATTTGTTATTTCTGCAACCAAACAAACAAACAAGTGGCAGGCAATAAAAACTTTACGACATTCTCACGGATCTGAGACTTTCTTTCCCTTTTAGATATTTTCAGACAAGATTTTTTAATCTCCTGTTCTTCTCTTTTTCAGTTTTTGGTTCTTCTTGCCGTCGTAGTAACCTTTGCTTTTTAATCATTTGCTTGAGCATTGTGTGTTCTTGTCCTCTCGAATTCTGATTGCGAATTTATCCCTAATCAAAGCTTAGCGATTTAGGAAATTCGATCTCTCTCTCTCTCTCTCTCTCTCTCTCTCTCTCTCTCTCTCTCTCTCTCTCTCTCTCTCTCTCTCTCTCTCTCTCTTTTGCCCTAGATTTAGATTTTTTTTTTTTTTTGTTCTTGGTCTTTCTTTTCATCGTAATATAATGAGTTTCTGGGTCTCCATGCTCCTCCTCTTATGTGCGATAGCTGGGTCATGCTTACCTTCCGGGCTCGCTTCCTCCGTTGACGCTTGCGATCATCATGATGAATTCGAGGTGTTCCGTTGCGGAATCGACAGAAAGTGTCCTCCTTTTCTCTATCCCAGACCTCCTACAGAGGTACCTAATCATTATCTTCTCCTCGTTTCTGCTTTAAAGTTGCAGTGATTTGTTTAGAAAGAGGATATGCGCTTTTCCAATTGTATATTTGATTTGTGTTGGATATGTCTGATCTGATGAGTTGGGTTTGTGGCGTTTCTTTTGTTAAGAGTTTGATGTGCTTCTTCAAGTAGAGAATAAGCTCCTGCGTACGTAGACTTATTACAATCTCTTGGACAAGTGTGAACTGCGATGATCGAACTTTGCTTGCTTTGTTTGGCATATGTTCTTCTAGTCTTGTGGTGGTGACATCTGACAACAAGTCTCTTTTTCAATTTTTTTTTTTTAAATGCAGCGAATGCGATATGGCAAAATTAAATGTGTCTGTGTGCTTCTCCGTATAATATGGACTTGGATGTGGGATTGTTTTTGTATATTAAAAAGTATCTAAATTTGTGTTTTTGCTAATGCAGGTGGATGGAGACTTGCTAGACAGACTCATGGATTCACATAACCATGGAAATGCTTATACTTCCATACTGTTTTATTCCCCTTGGTGCCCGTTCTCATGTTTAGTACGCCCAAAGTTTGAAGCGCTGAGTTCAATGTTCCCCCACGTAGGGCACCTGGTTGTTGAGCAGTCTCAGGCTTTACCATCGTACGAACCAACTTCTCTGCTATAGAGTATTATTATATATTTCCATTTGCATCTCCATTGAATTATTCACAACAATTAAAAAAATATTTTGGCATCTTCTTTGGTCCATGTTAATTGATGTCATTATTGGCAGGGTCTTTTCTAGGTATGGTATCCATAGCTTGCCTTCAATCTTGATGGTGAATCAAACATTGAAGATGCGATACATTGGTCCAAAGGATCTTGCATCCCTGATTCAGTTTTACCAACATACAACAGGTAAGACGTGAAGGCATGGACAAAACATTCAGTTCAATTTCTGCTATAATAAGCTTCATTTCGTTGTATCTCTGTGCCTTTCCAGGTCTTAAACCCGTTCAGTGTGTGGATGAAGCTGAACCTAACCTGATCAAATGGCTACACAACGGTTCATCTATCAGAGAGATAGCGGAAAGAGATCCATATTTGGTACTCGCACTGATGTTTCTGTCTTTGAAACTTGCAATTTTGATCTTCCCCATCATGGGAGCGCGCTTGAGAACGTTATGGGCAGCTCATGTTCCGCATCTGAGCTTGGGAATACTCGGTGAGACTAGCCAGCTCTTTGGCCGTGCGTTGCACATGATCGACGTGAGGAGGCTTTGGATTAAACAGAGACTTAACAAGACAAGGGACTTCCAAGAGAGAGCAAAGAATGCGCTTGCATCTGTCTCGCTAGGAAAATCTACTTCACAATCAGCTTAAAGGGTGCTGATGAGCTTAGTTTAATTACTTTTCTTTTTGTGGACTTGTTATCAACTTTGGAGTTTGGAGTTCTTGTCTCTGTATGTAAATCATGTTTTGCTTATTTGTGAATAATTCATCTTTCTTTCTTGAATGTGTGTATTCCGGGTCCACTTCGTTTTTCTTGCACATTTTGTCTAATATGGATTAGTATATCAACGGTCTGGTTTAATTGGTGGTAGAGGTGGACACTTGGGTCGGTATTATATGTGAAAGAAACCTGTCGACTTGTGGATCACTCTGGTTCACATGTTGAAGTTTTTGTTTCCATGTCGTTTTTTGCGTATGTGTGTTGACAGTT
Organism: Brassica napus; assembly: GCF_020379485.1. Taxonomy (NCBI): domain Eukaryota; kingdom Viridiplantae; phylum Streptophyta; class Magnoliopsida; order Brassicales; family Brassicaceae; genus Brassica; species Brassica napus. Next base: position 4,436,518 of record NC_063446.1, read on the forward strand.
GAATCTCTCTGTTAATATCTTTTCCACTTACGAATCTTTTTCAGTCGACAATATGCAATTTGAATATATTTTCTTTTACAATTTTATGATGATTAGCTTTTTCTAAAGATTATACTTAATTTCAGCTTTATTCTTTAAACTGATTTATTTAAACTTTAAAGCCTAAAATCAAGGCAAGTAAGCTCCTGATTCTCCCATGTTTATAAAGTAGGCAACAGAAGACAAAAGCAGAACAAAGAGGTGAAGCAAAAAAGATAAAACAAATGGGGTTGGTAAAAACTAATAGATGTTAGTGTTTGGTAGATTTAAAATTATCTATTTAAATTTTGTATTATAGATATTTCAAAAGTAAAACAAAAAAAATTCAATGTATTTTTCAGTAATGAAGTTCTTATTTCACATTTATAGATGTACTGGTTTTGTGAAAGAAGACTTCACCCAAGATTTTCTACCATCTCTTCCTGTAATTGCAAGGAAGCAACCTCCAGTACTGCTGTCCTATTATTCTCTTCTCTCACCTGAAAAACAATTTAAATATGTGACTTGTATCACACGTAATCTCTGCTTCCTTTTTCATTGGAATTGTTAACTACAAAAGTTTGTTAATGTACTTGAAAGTTTTAGAAACTTATTCAAAAATACGAAAGCTTATACTTGAAGTCTCTCGTCTTCTCTAGTCCTCTAGAAACACGTCTCAATCTATAAACTCAAAACTACCATCCAATTTTCATTAGTATAAAAACTTAGTACTGAAAGATTCTTCATATCTAACTAAAACATGATTTGATCACTGAATATTTTTCTTAAAACCAATGGTTGAGAAGTAATCTGGTCAAAGAAGACAATTGATACTTCTTAACGTGGGTCCAAAAAAAGGTTACATCTCCTTTTTGTCACTTCATGTGTAGATAGATAAGCTCTAAAAGACTTACCTCACCGCCCAAACCTAAAAAAAAAACATTGAAGTACATCTACAGTTTCACCTATATTCATTTGGTCTCTTCTTCTTTACTCTATTAAAGGATCTAGAAACCTCCTTCACAACAAAGAGAGAGTGAGAGAGGTCTCTTCCAAAACAGAGCTTTTTAAAAATTGTTTCTTTTTTCTTACTGGGAAAGGATGGATCTAGAAGATTGGGAAATACTCCCCAAGAATCCCTACAAGGATCTTGATCATGAAGAGGATCATGAGCCAGCGATGAAGATCATTAGAAATACCGAAAACAACTTCGACATGGATTACTTCATCTGCCCAACACAAGATTCTGTCGGAAAAACAGAGTTGGTCCCCACTCAGCTCATCCATGTTCCCGTAACTTGGGAACCCGTGTCCACCGTGGACGAGACAGACCACAAGAAGAACCAGGACTCTGTTCCGTCTCCGAGATTAACCTTCAAAACAGAGAAGGAAAACGAATTTGTCGACATGAAAATAGACTTACCGGAGAGGTTAACAAGTCCTATGCCTCAGAACGATGAGAAACACTATGCCTTAGGAGGAGAGTACCATGATGAGATGGGAACAGAGGTTGAAGAAGGCGGTGGCTTGAGCAGCAAGAAAGAGGTTGATTCGGATGAAAATGTGAAATATGGTGAGAAAATGAATGTGTGGAAGATGGGTCTTCATGGGATTGGAGCTATATGCTCATTTGGTGTTGCTGCTGCTGCTGCCACCTTCTGTGTCTTCTTCCTTGGACACAACAATAACATCCAGGGTTGTCGGAACAAGAACCAGAACCAGATCCTCAGGTTCCAGATTTACTCTGATGATAATAAGGTAAATAATATTTTCTCTTAATTAATGATTCTAAATCCAAAATCATATTGTTAAAGAACCAAGTCCATCTTACGTAGTGGTGTGCTTTAACCAGATCGCATTAGCTTCAAATTACATTTAAATTTGTCCCATTAATCCAAATTTAAAAAGTGGTTTGAGATTTTGATCTATTTGGATAAATCAATACTATTTACAAATGATCACTAAGTTTGGTATGCTTCTTTTATTAGCTAAGTGTTGTAAAGGATAAATCTCAACTTAGACAATTTATTTACTTGGTTAAACTGGAAGAAGATGCTTGATCAGAAGAGTGGTTTGTGTCTTTGATTCGACCAAAGTGATAAGGATGGTTCTGGCGGTGATGGCTAATTACGTGTCTAAGTGATAATGAACAATAAATAATTGTAGAGAAGATACTTATTTTCTCTTTACACGTTTTGTGTTTATCTTCTCTTGCGTCAATGTCACACTAGAATCCGTTTTATAAAACGTCATCGTTGACGTTAGAGATGTTTTCTTTGAGATCGAGTTGGTATAACATTAATGGGAGATTAATGCATTTAAGAACACTAACGAACATGTTTCTACGGAATCAATCATCTTAAAAGCTAGTCATGGGGCAGACTTTTTCTTCTTCTAAATGTTGAAACTCGTTGTAATTGTATGACTGTATTTGAAGTTGATTTATATGAATGAATACATTAATTTAATCATTTTATGTTACACTATTGCAGCGAATGAATGAAGTGGTGAAGCATGCAACAAAGCTAAACGACGCAATCTCTGTGATGAAAGGTCTTCCATTGGCAAGAGCTCAGATATCTTTTGGAGGATACTATGATGCACTTTGAGATCACAAGCCATATCCGTTTGGAATAATAAAAACATCAGATCCAAAATGCCTAGTACTGTTTAAATTACCAAACAGGCTCTTATATATACTGTATGAATCTAGGAAATTCAATAAATAATGTTTATAAACTCTACATTGTTTTTCGAATGTAAATTTTGTGAACGATGATGTACACGAGATTATACAATTACTGATTGGTTATAAAATCGACCATGCATGAAAATGTTCCTGATATGATGAAAGTGTATAGTTCCTACGAAGTGACTATTCCTTATAAAAGCTTTTTTCTTCCCTTCCATGACTCAATATCTAAGTGCCTTAATTCTTGGAATGCAGTGTAAACATCAACCGGTGTAACCTTCATGAAGATGCCATGAAGTATCATTTACAGCTGGTCTACATGTGGAGTGTGGTGGTTCTTGTAATCTTGTGGTAGTGGCTATATGGGTTAGCTCCAATTTAGCTAGGCATGCTCACCCTCCTCTACATGTCAATAATCAAGCTCCAAGTCGACGCAAAAATGAAAATAATTAAGACGCACATGCTGTATATTTGGTTGTTTATTGCAATTTTTTATGATCTGATGATTGAATAGGAAAAGAGAAGAGATTGGTTGAAAGTTACAAACTTTTGATTAATTTTGTTGCCAGATTTACAACACACAAGTATCAAAATTACAAAAAAAAAATCAGGGTGAGTATTAGAACAAAACAGAGGGTTACTTTATGAACTCATCTAAGCATATAATATGAACCTTCTTCTTTAACTTTCTGCACAAGGAAGAGATCGAAATCATTTTGAACCTTTCTCGCTCATCAGCTTGAGATTCCTCCAAAGGTATTTCCCGCTGGCCATGTCGACGAACACCCAGAACCCCTTCTCCATCTTCTGTTTAAATCGAAATAAAGAAATTAGAAAATTGAAAACCAGAATTCTCAACAAATTAAACGGAAAGCAAGTACCTTTTTGAAACAGAGTCCTTGTTTCTCATTCAATTCGACCGGTGAGCCGTCGTCGTCTTCTGAGATGATTTCAGGCGAAGAGCTCACCGTCTTCCACGCGAAATATCCGGCGAGAACCGCAGAGAAGAACACCAATAGGAATCTCAACGGACACATTATTATCAAGAAGAATTAAGAAGAAAGGAAAATGGATTTGATCTCAATGAGTCAAACAAGAAACGTTGAACAATCTAGGGTTCGAAAGAGAAAGCGAAAGAAAGGAGAATTTTAAGGAGCTGAGAGATTTACATCATGTCTCCCTCTCACCGCGTTTCTGAATTTTTCAGCAATAGGGAGGGAGGAACATGACTTGGTATTCCGACATATTTAATAAGTCCACATTTTATAAAACAACCCCGATATTTTTTATTATTTAAAATATGTCCTTAAATTCTATGAAATTATCTTAATATGAAGAAATTTCTGAATTAAATATTCTAATTACCAATTAGAAAGAGTAGTAGATATCAACCAAAAAGGATTAAAACAAAATTTGATAAATTGAACTGAAAAATAGAGGGTGTGTTTTGATATAAACATCCAAAAGTAAAGAGGTCTATGTGTAATCGTCACTATTTATGGGGAAAAATAAGTAAATAGATATAAAAGTGGGGAAAGTGAACAAAAAAATATATATATAAGAATGGGGGGAAAGTCTACAAGGGGATGACTTCAACTACCTCTTGTAAACTATTTGAATCATGTTCATGTATGATTGATATAAGTTTTGTCAACGCTACGCAATTATAGAATTGACAATAGATCTTCATACAAAGTCTCAACTCGTTTTGTTAGGCATCTTTGGGATTGTGATTTATTTTAAATAAAACCTATTGATCATTAATTCTCAAAGATTATCTATCAATAAAATTTCTTGTTATTCTAATTTCCAAATCACAATCTCAAATCTACAATATTCCCCGATAAATATGATAACTTTCTAAATATAATAATTTTTTTTAAAAATACGACATATTGATCAATATTTTTAAAAGAATGCGATTATATCAACAAATTTTTTTGTTATTCTAGTTTTTAAATCACAATCTCAAATTTACGATATTTCTCTATAAATATGATAATCAGGATAAAAAATTTTTTATGGATAGGTGATTATTCTTTCAGAATTTTTTTATCAATATGTTATATTTTAAAATATTTTTTTTAAAAAACTGCTATTCTGAAAAAATTTCATTTTAGATAAATATTGTAGATTTGAGTTTGTGATTGGAAATTAGGATAATAAGAATATTTTTGGGTAGAAGAGTATTTTTTCAGAATTTTTCATCTATATGTTGTATTTTTATATAATTTTTTTAAAAAACTGCTATTTTTGGAAACTTTTCATTTTATAGAAAAATATTTTAGATTTGAGTTTAAAATTTATAAATTAAGATTAAAAGAATATTTGTGAATAGTTGAGTATTCTTTTAGAGTTTTTCATCAATAGGTTGTATTTTAAATAATTTTCTTTAAAACCGCTATTTTGGAAAATTTTCATTTTTATACAAATATTGTAGATTTAGGTTTGTGATTTAGAAATTAGGATAATAAGAATATTTTTGGGTATATAAGTATTCATTGAGAAATTTTCATCAATAAGTTGTATTTTAAAATAATTTTCTTAAAAACTCATATTTTTGGAAACTTTTCATTTTATAGAGAAATATTGTAGATTTGAGTTTATGATTTAGAAATTAGGATAACAAGAATATTTGTGGATAGTTGAGTATTCTTTCATAGTTTTGCTGTATTTTTATATAATTTTCGTAAAAACTGCTGATTTTGGAAAATTTTCCATTTTTTAGAGAAATATTGTAGATTTGAGTTTGTGGTTTATAAATTAAGATAACAATAATATTTGTGGAAAGTTGAGTATTTTTTCAGAAATTTTCATCAATAGGTCGTATTTTAAATAATTTTCTTAAAAACTACTATTTTTGGAAACTTTTCATTTTATATTAAAATATTGTAGATTTGAGTTTGTGATTTACAAATTAGGATAACAAGAATATTTGTTGATAGAGGAGTATTCTTTCAGAGTTTGAGTGGGAGCTCCTTTAGTCCAATGGTTTGAGTAAGAGTTCATTAATGTTTCTACACCAGGAGGTCTGAGTTTCGAATCCCAGCAAAAGGCGAATTATGCAGATTTACAGAGAAAAGCATACATGACACCTTCGTCATGGCGTAAGGAGTATCGTCACGCATGGATCTCATAAGATGGCTCACGGTGATGCAGTCAGACGTGAATCTTCATAAGGCAAGTAGAATTGTAGGCTGTAGAATGTAATATTTCTCATAATTTGTAATAGCATAATTAACCATCGACAAAAAAAAAGAGGAGTATTCTTTCAAAGTTTTTCATCAATATGTTGTATTTTTAAAAAAAATTCTTAAAAACTGCTATTTTTGGAAATTTTTTATTTTGTAAATAAATATTGTAGATTTGGGTTTGTGGTTTAGAACTTAAGATAACAAGAATATTTGTGGATAGTTGAGTATTCTTTCAGGGTTTTTTATCAATAGGTTGTATTTTTTAAACAATTCTTAAAAACTGCTATTTTAGAAAGTTTACATTTTTTTAGAGAAATATTATACATTTGAGTTTGTGGTTTAGAAATTAAGATAACAAGAATATTTATGGATATTTGAGTATTCGTTCAGAATTATTCATCAATATGTTGTATTTTTAAATAATTTTCTTAAAATCTGCAATTTTGGAAAGTTTTCCTTTTTGGAGAAATATTATAGATTTGGGTTTTCGATTTATAAATTAGGATAAAAAGAATTTTTATGGATAGGTGATTACTCTTTCAGAATTTTTCATCGATATGTTATATTTTTAAATACTTTTCTTAAAAATTGCTATTTTAGAAAGTTTTTCATTTTAGACAAATATTGTAGATTTAGGTTTATGATTTAGAAATTAGGATAATAAGAATATTTGTAGGTAGATGAGTATTCATTGAGATTTTTTCAACAATATGTTGTATTTTTAAATAATTTTCTTTAAAACTCCTATTTTTGGAAACTTTTCATTTTATAGATAAATATTGTAGATTTGAGTTTATGATTTAGAAATTAGGATAACAAGAATTTTTGTGGATAGTTGAGTATTCTTTCATAATAAAAACTGTTATTTTTGGAAAGTTTTAATTTTTAGAGAAATATTGTAGATTTAAGTTTGTGGTTTATAAATTAAGATAACAATAATATTTGTGGATATTTGAGTATTCTTTCAGAATTATTCATCAATATGTTATATTTTTAAATATTTTTCTTAAAAATTGTGATTTTTGTAAAGTTTTCCTTTTTGGAGAAATATTGTAGATTTGGGTTTTCGATTTAGAAATTAGGATAAAAAGATTTTTTATGGATAGGTGATTATTCTTTCAGAATGTTTCATCAATATGTTATATTTTGAAATAATTTTCTTAAAAATTTCTATTCTGGAAAGTTTTCATTTTTAGACAAATATTGTAGATTCACGTTTGTGATTTAGAAATTAGGATAATAAGAATATTTGTGGGTATATGAGTATTCATTGAGAATTTTTCATCAACATGTTGCATTTTTAAATAATAATTTTTAAAAACTCTTATTTTTGGGAACTTTTCATTTTATAGAGAAATATTGTAGATTTGAGTTTATGATTTAGAAATTTGGATAACAAGAATATTTGTGGATAGTTGAATATTATTTCATAGTTTTGTGGTATTTTTATATAATTTTCATGAAAACTGTTATTTTTGGAATATTTACATTTTTTTAGAGAAATATTGTACATTTGACTTTGTGGTTTATAAATTAATACTAGTGTAGGCCCCGTGCTACGCACGGAAATAATTTTTCTTGCAAAAAAACTGATTAGTTAAATATATAAACTGTTAAAAAACTATATATTACACACATCATTTACATATATAAAACGTAGCAGAACAAAATAAAAATAAACATAAATATTACTTTCGATCGTTTTAAGTTCAGTACTAATATAAATTACTTTGTCCAAGGCAAATACTAATTTGAAGCTTTCTTAACTACATTTTTTCTTGCTCTTAGGATTTTCTTGTATTTTCTCTAATTCCTAACATGTTTATGAGCAATTTATGTCTTTTCCTTTCTGTTTCCAGTAATTCAATCTAGTGCTTCATTAAAAATCTCCCTGTAAACAATTTTACAAATCAAAGTTCAGAAAAACAATTGTGCAAATCCAATCAAAACAATAAGACCTTAAAAAAAATCAGCATGTAACACGTAATTTAAATTACTTTACACATTAGTTTGAGAATATGTGATCTTTACTACCAAAGTATGCTGCTATAATTTTAAATTCTAACTGACAAATGATAAATTATACACCAGATATGATTGAGACATCAAACATCAAACATCCGTTAAAAACTCGAATCAAAATGGCTTTATGAAAGAAATCTGTTCTTAGTTGACACATATCAAAGCATATTCTTAATTGACACTTACATTGACAAGAAATCTGATCTAGGGAATTAGGGACTCCATTCAAAGGTTGTTTGCAGCTCCATGTTAGAAGAATGACATGATTCTTTAAGAGCTCAACTGCCAACATAGTGCCTGAAAATATGTTAGAAATGTTCTAAGTATGACAAAAATTCTCCCTGATAAATATCCCTCTTTTGAACGTTATGGTCTTTGAAACATTACAATTCTCACTGTATATTATCTTTCCAGCTTTAGTGAAGATGAACCATAGGAACACATATAGTTGCAGAACAGAGACAAAATCTATCTCAACCACAACATGCACATTATAGTTAATAATGACTCGGGATGATTAAGTAAAAACCAAAACATATAGCAAGATCCAAAATGGCATTAAAAATTGTAAGAAGATATACATGCTGACGTATCTTATACCTCTATTGCTCCTCAAATCTTCCTGATGGAATCCTCCTAATATGACAAACCACACCTAAATATAAGACATACAATACAACTATGTATTTTTCAGATTTAAAGTTGGAACAGAACACCTAAATAAATACGAACATATATATCCTATAAGTGTATTTTTAATCGCATAATGTTTTGATATACAAAAATTAAATACACTTCCGGAATGGATTTAACAATGACTTCATATCAGGTTATAACCTGGTTTTATATTAAAAATCAAACATAATTAAAGCTCTATTTTTCATGAGGCTGCTGTAGACAAAGCATGAAGGATCAATTGTCAAGCAATGTAAAGTATTTTCCTATTCAAAATGAATTTTACTTGTTAGAACATGGTTTGAGATCCATATGTATAGTGCTAATTTCATAACTCACCTGAACATTATAAGTTGAATATCTGAAAACGTTCAAGCTTTTCTCCTTAGATTCTTATAGAACGGAAACTTAAGTATAAGTTTTGATATGTTTCCTGCAAAAAAGGGTCACATTTAGGATGAAAATATGTATAGAAGATTGAATTGAGATGAAAAAGAGACGTGTCTAAACCTCTACAACTGCAATTACCTAGAATCCATGAATAGAAGAAAAAGTTACGTAAGAGAAGGTAGGAAAGATGAAGTTCATGGTGAGTTTTATAATAGAAGGAGCCGGAACGGTTTTAGAGATCGTGAAATCAATTGGTTTTGGATGAGAAAAACTTGGGATTTTAAAGTAAATGATTTATGCCAATTTTGAATTAGGGTTTTTAAATGGAACGAAAATAGGAAAATAAGAGATCGTGGATGAAGAAGAAAAATAGTAGGTAGTTATTATATTTGTTCTAGGCGTTTTCTAGTTTTGATTGATTTATTTTTTAAAAAAAATAAATATTAATTACGTGGCAGATTTTGATTCGTTAGGCGACTTGCGATTTAGTATATAAGGGATAACAACAATATTTGTCGATAGTTGAGTATTGTTTTAGAAATTTTCATCAATATGTTATATTTTAAATAATTTTCTTTAAAGCTAGGATTTTTGGAAAGTTTTCATTGTTGTAGAGAAATATTGTAGATTTGAGTTTATGACTTAGAAATTAGGATAACCAGAATATTTGTGGATAGTTGAGTATTCTTTAAGAATTATTCATCAATAGGTTGTATTTTTAAATAATTTTCTTTAAAACTGCTATTTTTGGAAAGTTTTCCTTTTTTAGAGAAATATCGTAGATTTCGGTTTGTGGTTTAGAAATTAAGATAACAAGAATATTTGTGGATATTTGAGTATTATTTCATAGTTTTGTTGTATTTTTATATAATTTTCATAAATACTGCTATTTTTGGAATATTTACATTTTTTTGAGAAATATTGTAGATTTGAGTTTGTGGTTGAGAAATTAAGATAACAAGAATATTTGTGGATATTTGAGTATTCTTTCAGAGTTATTCATCAACATACTGTATTTTAAAATATTTTTCTTAAAAACTTCTATTTTTGGAAAGGTTGCATTTTTTTAGAGAAATATTGTAGATTTGGGTTTGTGGCTTAGAAAATAAAATAACAAGAATATTTTCGGATAGTTGATTATTCTTTCAGAGATTTTTAACAATAGGTTGTATTTTTAAATAATTTTCCTTAAAACTGCTATTTTTAGAAAGTTTTCATTTTTTAGAGAAATATTGTAGATTTGGTTTTGTGGTTTAGAAATTAAGATAACAAGAATATTTATGGATAGTTGATTATTATTTAAAAATACAACCTATTAATGAAAATTTCTGAAAAAAATACCCAACTATCCACAAATATTTACGTTATCTTAATTTCTAAACCACAAACCCAAATCTATAATATTTCTCTATAAAAATGCAAACTTTTCAAAAATAGCAGTTTTTAAGAAAATTATTAAAAAATACAACCAAATGATGAATAATTCTGAAAGGATACTCGAACTTCCACAAATACTCTTGTTATCTTAATTTCTAAACCATAAACTCAAATCTACAATATTTCTCTAAAAAATGAAAACTTTCTAAAAATAGTTGTTTTTAAGAAAATTATTTAAAAATACAAAATATTGATGAAAATTTCTGGAAAAATACTCAATTATCCACAAATAATCCTGTTATCCTAATTTCTAAACCACAAACCCAAATCAAAAAATTTTCTCTAAAAAATGCAAACTTTCCAAAAATAGAAGTTTTTAAGAAAATTATTTTAAAATACAATATATTGATGAATAACTCTGAAAGAAAACTCAACTATCCACAAATATTCTTGTTATCTTATTTTCCAAACCACAAACTCAAATCTACAATATTTCTCTAAAAAATGGAAATTTTCCAAAATAACAGTTTTTAAGAAGATCATTTAAAAATACAACATATTGATGAATAATTCTGAAAGAATACTCAAATATCCATAAATATTCTTGTTATCTTATTTTCTAAACCACAAACCCAAATCTACAATATTTTTCTAAAAAATGAAAACTTTCTAAAAATAGCAGTTTTAAAGAAAACTATTTAAAAATACAACCTATTGTTGAAAATCTCTGAAAGAATAATCAACTATCCGAAAATATTCTTGTTATCTTAATTTCTAAACCACAAACCCAAATCTACAATATTTCTCTAAAAAAATGTAAACTTTCCAAAAATAGAAGTTTTTAAGAAAAATATTTTAAAATACAGTATATTGATGAATAACTTTGAAAGAATACTCAAATATCCACAAATATTCTTGTTATCTTAATTTCAAAATCACATATCGAAATCTACAATATTTTTCTAAAAAACTTTCCAAAAATAGCAGTGTTTACGAAAATTATTTAAAAATACAACATATTGATGAAAAATTTTCAATGGATACTCATCTACCCACAAATGTTCATGTTATCTTAATTTCTAAACCACAAACCCAAATCTACAATATTTCTCTAAAAAATGAAAACTTTCCAAAAATAGCAGTTGTTAAGAAAATTATTTAAAAATACAACCTATTGATGAAAATTTCTGAGAAAAATACCCAACTATCCACAAATATACCAGTTGATGAAAACCTCTGAAAGAATAATCAACTATCCACAAATATACAACATATTGATGAAAATCTCTGAAAGAATAATCAACTATCCGAAAATATTCATGTTATCTTAATTTCTAAACCACAAACCCAAATCTATAATATTTCTCTATAAAAATGCAAACTTTTCAAAAATAGCAGTTTTTAAGAAAATTATTAAAAAATACAACCTATTGATGAATAATTCTGAAAGAATACTCGAACATCCACAAATACTCTTGTTATCTTAATTTCTAAACCACAAACTCAAATCTACAATATTTCTCTAAAAAATGAAAACTTTCTAAAAATAGTAGTTTTTAAGAAAATTATTTAAAAATACAAAATATTGATGAAAATTTCTGGAAAAATACTCAACTATCCACAAATAATCATGTTATCCTAATTTCTAAACCACAAACTCAAATTTACAATATTTCTCTAAAAAAATGCAAACTTTCCAAAAATAGATGTTTTTAAGAAAATTATTCAAAAATACAATATATTGATGAATAACTCTGAAAGAATACTCAAATATCCACAAATATTCTTGTTATCTTATTTTCTAAACCACAAACTCAAATCTACAATATTTCTTTAAAAAATGGAAACTTTCCAAAAATAACAGTTTTTAAGAAGATTATTTAAAAATACAACATATCGATGAAGAATTCTGAAAGAATACTCAAATATCAACATATATTCTTGTTATCTTAATTTATAAACCACAAACCCAAATCTACAATATTTCTTTAAAAATGAAAACTTTCTAAAAATAGCAGTTTTTAAGAAAATTATTTAAAAATATAACCTATTGATGAAAATCTCTGAAAGAATAATCAACTATCCGAAAATATTCGTGTTATCCTAATTTCTAAACCACAAACCCAAATCTACAATATTTCTATAAAAAAATGAAAACTTTCCAAAAATAGCAGTTTTTAAGAAACTTATTTAAAAATACAACATATTGATGAATAATTCTGAAAGAATACTCAAATATTCACAAATATTCTTGTTATCTTAATTTCTAAACCACAAATCAAATATATTTCTCTAAAAAATGAAAACTTTCTAAAAATAACAGTTTTTAAGAAAATTATTTAAAAATACAACCTATTGATGAAAATATCTTAAAGAATAATCAACTATCCACAAATATTCGTGTTATCCTATTTTCTAAATCTTAAACTCATTTTTAGGGAAATATTGTATATTGGGGTTTGTGGTTTAGAAATTAAGATAACAGAAATATTTGTGGATAGTTGAGTATTTTGTTCAGAAATTTTCCTTAATTTGTTGTATTTTTAAATGATTTTCTTAAAACCTGCTATTTTGGGAAAAATATTGTAGATTTGAGTTTAAGATTTAGAAAATAGGATTAGCACGAATATTTGTGGATAGTTGATTATTCTTTCAGAGATTTTCATCAATAGGTTGTATTTTTAAATAATTTTCTTAAAAACTGTTATTTTTAGAAAGTTTTCATTTTTAGAGAAATATATTAGATTTGTGGTTTAAAAATTGAGATAACAAGAATATTTGTGAATATTTGAGTATTCTTTCATAAATTTTCATCAATAGTTTATATTTTTAAATAGTTTTCTTAAAAACTGCTATTTTTGGAAAGTTTTCATTTTTTTGTAGAAATATTGTTGATTCGGGTTTGTGGTTTAGAAATCAGGATTACACGAACATTTTCGGATAGTTGATTATTCTTTCAGAGATTTTCATCAATAGGTTATATTTTTAATTAATTTTTTTAAAAACTGCTATTTTAGAAAGTTTTCATTTTTTAGAGAAATATTGTAGATTTGAGTTTGTGGTTTATAAAATAAGATAAAAAGAATATTTGTGGGTATTTGAGTATTCTTTCAGAATTCTTCATCAATATGTTGTATTTTTAAATAATTTTCTTAAAAACTGTTATGTTTGGAAAATTTTCATTTTTTAGAGAAATATTGTTGATTTGAGTTTGTGGTTTAGAAAATAAGATAACAAGAATATTTGTGGATATTTGAGTATTCTTTCATAGTTATTCATCAATATATTGTATTTTTAAATAATTTTCTTATAAATTTCTATTTTTGGAAAGTTTGCATTTTTTTAGAGAAATATTGTAGATTTGAGTTTGTGGTTTAGAAATTAGGATAAGACGAATATTTGTGGATAGTTGAGTATTTTTTCCAGAAATGTTCATCAATAGTTTGTATATTTAAATAAACTTCTTAAAAACTGCTATTTTTAGAAAGTTTTTATTTTTTAGAGAAATATTGTAGATTTGGGTTTGTGGTCTAGAAATTAAGATAGCAAGAGTATTTGTGGATATTTTAGTATCCTTTCAGAATTATTCATCAATAGATTGTATTTTTTAATAATTTTCTTAAAAACTGCTATTTTTTGAAAGTTTGCATTTTTATAAAGAAATATTATAGATTTGGGTTTGTGGTTTAGAAATTAAGATAACAGGAATATTTGTGGATAGTTGGATATTTGTTTCAGAAATTTTCATCAATAGGTTGTATTTTTAAATAATTTTCTTAAAAACTGCTATTTTTGGAAAGTTTTCATTTTTCAGAGAAATATTGTAGATTTGGGTTTGTGGTTTAGAAATTAAGATAACAAGAATATTTTTGGATATTTGAGTAGTCTTTCAGAGATTTTCATCAATTGGTTATATTTTCAAATAATTTTCTTAAAAACTTCTATTTTTAGAAAGTTTTCATTTTTTAGAGAAATATATTAGATTTGTGGTTTAGAAATTAAGATAATAAGAATATTTGAGAATATTTAAGTATTCTTTCAGATTTATTCATCAATATGTTGTATTTTTAAATATTTTTCTTAAAACTGCTATTTTTAGAAAATTTTCATTTTTTAGGGAAATATTGTAGATTTGGGTTTGTGGTTTAGAAATTAAGATAACAAGAATATTTGTGGATATTTGAGTATTTTTTTCAGAAATTTTCTTCAATATTTTATATTTTAAATAATTTTCTTAAAAGCCGCTATTTTTGGAAAGTTTTCATTTTTTGAGAGAAATATTGTAGATTTGAGTTTGTGGTTTAGAAATTAAGATAACGGGACTATTTGCGGATAATTATGTTTTCAGAAATTTTCTTCAATATGTTTTATTTTAAATAATTTTCTTAAAAGCCGCTATTTTTGGAAATTTTTTATTTTTTCAGAAAAATATTATAGATTTGAGTTTGTGGTTTAAAAATTCAGATAACTGGAATATTTTTGGATATATTAGTATTCTTACATAGTTTTTTATCAATAGGTTGAATTTTTAAATATTTTTTTAAAAAACTGCTATTTTTAGAAAATTTTCATTTTTTAGAGAAATATTGTAGATTTGGGTTTGTGGTTTAAAAATTAAGAAAACAAGAGTATTTGTGGATATTTGAGTATTTTTTCATAATTATTTATCAATGTGTTGTATTTTAAATAATTTTCTTTAAAACTAATAATTTTGGAAAGTTTGTATTTTTATAGAGAAATATTATAGATTTGAGTTTGTGGTTTAGAAATTAAGATAACAGGAATATTTGTGGATAGTTGAGTATTTTTTTCAGATATTTTCATCAACATTTTGTATTTTAAATAATTTCTTTAAAAGCCGCTATCTTTGGAAAATTTTCGTTTTTGAAAGAAATATTGTATATTTGAGTTTATGATTTAGAAATTAGGATAAAACAAATATTAGTGGATAGTTGATTGTTCTTTCAGAGATTTTCATCAATAGGTTGTATTTTAAAATAATTTTCTTAAAAAATGCCATTTTTAGAAAGTTTTCATTTTTTAGAGAAATATTGTAGATCTGGGTTTGTGGTTTAGAAATTAAGATAACAAGAATATTTGTGGATACTTGAGTATTCTTTCAGAATTATTCATCACTTTGTTGTATTTTTAAATAATTTTCTTAAAAATTGCTATTTTTGCAAAGTTTTCCTTTTTTTAGAGAAATATTGTAGATTTGGGTTTGTGGTTTAGAAATTAAGATAACAAGAATATTTGTGGATATTTGAGTATTCTTTCAGAACTATTCTTCAATATGATATAATTTTAAGCAATTTTCTTTAAAACTGCTATTTCTAAAAAGTTTTCATTTTTTAGAGAAATATTGAAAATTTGGGTTTATGGTTTAGAAATTAAGATAACAAGAATATTTGGGGATATTTGAGTATTCTTTCATATCTATTCATCAATATATTGTATTTTAAAATAATTTTCTGAAAAGCTGTTATTTTTAGAAAGTTTTCATTTTAGAGAAATATTGTAGATTTGAGTTTATGATTTAGAAATTAGGATAACACGAATATTTGTGGATAGTTGATTATTGTTGCAGAGATTTTCATCAATAGGTTGTTTTTTCAAATAATTTTCTTAAAAACTGCTATTTTTAGAAAGTTTTCATTTTTTAGAGAAATATATTAGATTTGTGGTTTAGAAATTCGGACAACACGAATATTTTCGGGTAGTTGATAATTATTTCATAGATTTTCATCAATAGGTTGTAGTTTTTAATAATTTTCTTAAAAACTGATATTTTTAGAAAGCTTTCATTTTTTAGAGAAATATTGTAGATTTGAGTTTGTGGATTAAAAATTAAGAAAACAAGAGTATTTGTCGATATTTGAGTATTTTTCATAATTATTTATCAATGTGTTGTATTTTAAATAATTTTCCTAAAAACTAATAATTTTGGAAAGTTTGTATTTTTATAGAGAAATTAAGATAACATGAATATTTGAGGATAGTTGTGTATTTTTTTCAGATATTTTCATCAACAGTTTGTATTTTAAATAATTTCTTTAAAAGCCGCTATCTTTGGAAAGTTTTCGTTTTTGAAAGAAATATTGTAGATTTGAGTTTGTGGTTTGGAAATTAAAATAACAGGACTATTTGTGGATTGTTATTTTTTTCAGAAATTTTCTTCAATATGTTATATTTTAAATAATTTTCTTAAAAGCCACTATTTTTGGAAAATTTTCATTTTTCAGAAAAATATTATAGATTTGAGTTTGTGGTTTAGAAATTCAGATAACTGGCGTATTTGTGGATATTTGAGTATTCTTTCATAATTTTCTTAAAAACTAATAATTTTGGAAAGTTTGCATTTTTATAGAGAAATATTATAGATCTGAGTTTGTGGTTTAGAAATTAAGATAACAGGAATATTTGTGGATAGTTGAGTATTTTTTTCAGATATTTTCATCAACAGTTTGTATTTTAAATAATTTTTTTAAAAGCCGCTATCTTTAGAAAGCTTTCATTTTTGAAAGAAATATTGTATATTTGAGTTTATGATTTAGAAATTAGGATAACACGAATATTTGTGGATAGTTGATTTTTGCTTTCAGAGATTTTCCTCAATAGGTGTATTTTTAAATAATTTTCTTAAAAACTCCCGTTTTTAGAAAGGTTTCATTATTTAGAGAAATATTGTAGATCTGGATTTGTAGTTTAGAAATTAAGATAACAAGAAGATTTGTGGATAGTTGATTTTTTCTTTCAGAGATTTTTCTCAATATGTTGTATTTTTAAATAATTTTCTTAAAAACTGCCATTTTTAGAAAATTTTCATTTTTTAGAGAAATATTGTAGATCTGGGTTTGTGGTTTAGAAATTAAGATAACAAGAAGATTTGTGGATATTTGAGTATTCTTTCAGAATTATTCATCAATATGTTCTATTTTTAAATAATTTTCTTATAAACTGCTATTTATGAAAGAAATTCATTTTTTATAGAAGTATTGTAGATTTGGGTTTGTGGTTTAGAAAGTAGGATAACACGAATATTTTCGGTTTGTTGATTATTTTTTCAGAGATTTTCATCAATCGATTGTATTTTTAAATAATTTTCTTAAAAACTGTTATTTTTGGAAGTTTTCATTTTTTAGAGAAATATTGTAGATTTGAGTTTGTGGTTTAGAAATTAAAATAACAAGAATATTTGTGGATATTTGAGTATTTTTTCAGAATTATTCATCAATATGTTGTATTTTTAAATAATCTTCTTAAAAACTGCTATTTTTGGAAAGTTTTCCATTTTTTAGAGAAATATTTTAGATTTGAGTTTGAGGTTTTGAAAACAAGATAACAAGAATATTTGTGGATAGTTGAGTAATCTTTCAAATTTATTCATCAATATATTGTATTTTATACCAATTTTCTTAAAAACTTCTATTTTAGAAAGTTTGCATTTTTTTAGAGGAATATTGTAGATTAGAGTTTGTGGTTTAGAAATTAGGATAACCAGAATAGTTTGTATTTTTAATTAATTTTTTTAAAACTGCTATTTTTAGAAAGTTTTAATTTTTTACAGAAATATTGCAGATTTGGGTTTGTGGTTTAGAAATTAAGATAACAAGAGTATTTGTGGATATTTGAGTATCATTTCAGAATAATTCATCAATTTGGGTTTGTGGTTTAGAAAATAAGATAACAGGAATATTTGTGGATAGTTGGGTTTTTTTTCTAGAAATTTTCATCAATAGGTTGTATTTTTTATTAATTTTATTAAAAATTGCTATTTTTGGAAAGTTTTTATTTTTAGAGAAATATTATAGATTTGAGTTTGTGGTTTAGAAATTAAGATAACAAGAATATTTTCGGATACTTGATTATTCTTTCAGAGATTTTCAACAATATGTTGTAGTTTTAAATAATTTTCTTTAAAACTGCTATTTTTAGAAAGTTTTCATTTTTTAGAGAAATATTGTAGATTTGGGTTTGTGGTTTAGAAATTAAGATAACAAGAATATTTGTGGATATTTGAGTATTCTTTCTGAATTATTCATAAATATGTTGTATTTTTAAATAAAATTCTTAAAAAGTGCTATTTTTGGAAAATTTTCATTTTTTAGAGAACTATTATAGATTAGAGTTTGTGGTTTAGAAAATAAGATAACAAGAATATTTGTGGATAATTGAGTATTCTTTCAGAGTTATCATCAATATATTCTATTTTAAAATAATTTTCTTAAAACTTCTATTTTTTTCGGAAAGTTTGCATTTTTTTAGAGAAATATTGTAAATTTGGGTTTGTGGTTATTCTTTCAGAGATTTTCCACAATAGGTTGTATTTCTAAATAATTTTTTTAAAAAAATTCAATTTTTAAAAAGTTTTCATTTTTAAGAAAAATATATTAGATTTGTGGTTTAGAAATTAAGATAACAAAAATATTTGAGAATATTTGAGTATTGTTCCATATTTATTCATCAATATGTTGTATTTTTAAATAATTTTCATAAAAACTGCTATTTTTAGAAAGTTTTTATTTTTTAGGGAAATATTGTAGATTTGGGTTTGTGATTTAGAAATTAAGATAACAAGAATATTTGTGGATATTTGAGTATTTTTTTCAGAAATTTTCTTCAATATTTTATATTTTAAATAATTTTCTTAAAATCCGCTATTTTTTGGAAAGTTTTCAGTTTTTGAGAGAAATATTGTAGATTTAAGTTTGTGGTTTAGAAATTAAGATAACAGGACTATTTGTGGATAGTTATGTTTTTCAGAAATTTTCTTCAATATGTTATGTTTTAAATAATTTTCTTAAAAGCCGTTATTTTTGAAATTTTTTCATTTTTTAGAAAAATATTATAGATTTGGGTTTGTGGTTTAGAAATTCAGAAAACTGGAATATTTGTGGATATTTGAGTATTCTTTTAGAGTTTTTCATCAATAGGTTGAATTTTTAAATAGTTTTCTTAAAACTGATATTTTTGGAAAGTTTTCATTTTTTAGAGAAATATTGTAGATTTGGGTTTGTGGTTTAGAAATTAAGATAACCAGAGTATTTGTGGATAGTTGAGTATTTTCAGAATTATTCATTAATATGTTGTATTTTTAAATAATTTTTTTAAAAACTGCTATTTTTGGAAAGTTCTCATTTTTTAGAGAAATATTGTAGATTTGAGTTTGTGGTTTAGAAATTAGGATAACACAAATATTTGTGGATATTTGAGTATTCTTTTCAGAAATTTTTTCAATGTTTTATATTTTAAATAATTTTCTTAAAATCTGCTATTTTTGGATAGTTTTCATTTTTTGAGAGAAATATTGTATATTTGAGTTTGTGGTTTAGAAATTAAGATAACATGACTATTTGTGGATAGTTATTTTTTTCAGAAATTTTCTTCAATATGTTATATTTTAAATAATTTTCTTAAAAGCCGCTATTTTTGGAAAATTTTCATTTTTTCAGAAAAATATTATAGATTTGAATTTGTAGTTTAGAAATTCAGGTAACTGGAATATTTGTGGATAATTGAGTATTCTTTTAGAGTTTTTCATCAATAGGTTGAATTTTAAAATAATTTTCTTAAAACTTGCTATTATTGGAAAGTTTTCATTTTTTAGAAAAATATAGTAGATTTAGGTTTGTGGTTTAGAAATTAAGATAACAAGAGTATTTGTGGATATTTGAGTATTCTTTCATAATTATTTATCAATGTGTTGTATTTAAAATATTTTTCTTAAAAACTAATAATTTTGGAAAGTTTGCATTTTATAGAGAAATATTATAGATTTGAGTTTGTGGTTTAGAAATTAAGATAACAGAAATATTTGTGGATAGTTGAGTATTTTTTTCAGATATTTTCATCAACAGTTTGTATTTTAAATAATTTTTTTAAAATCCGCTATCTTTGGAAAGCTTTCGTTTTTGAAAGAAATATTGTATATTTGAGTTTATGATTTAGAAATTAGGATAACACGAATATTTGTGGATAGTTGATTGTTCTTTAAGAGATTTTCCTCAATAGTTTGTATTTTTTAAATAATTTTCTTAAAAACTGCCATTTTTAGAAAGTTTTCATTTTTTAGAGAAATATTGTAGATATGGGTTTGTGGTTTAGAAATTAAGATAACAAGAATATTAGTGGATATTTTAGTACTCTTTCAGAATTATTCATCAATATGTTTTCTTTTTAAATAATTTTCTTAAAAACTACTATTTTTGAAAAGGTTTTTTTTTAGAGAAATATTGTAGAATTTGGTTTGTGGTTTAGAAATTAAGATGATAAGAATATTTGTGTATATTTGAGTAATCTTTCAGAATTATTCATCAATATGTTGTATTTTTAAACAATTTTCTTAAAAATTGCTATTTTTAGAAAGTTTTCATTTTTTAAAGAAATATTGAAGATTTGGGTTTATGGTTTAGAAATTATGATAACAAGAATATTTGGGGATATTTGAGTATTCTTTCATATCTATTCATCAATATATTGTATTTTAAAATAATTTTCTGAAAAGCTGTTATTTTTAAAAAGTTTTCATTTTTTAGAAAAATATTTTAGGTTTATGTTTGTGGTTTAGAAAATAAGATAACAACAATATTTGTGGATATTTAAGTATTTTCAGAATTATTCATCAATATGTTGTATTTTTAAATAATCTTAATAAAACTGCTATTTTTTAAAAGTTTCCACTTTTTAGAGAAATATTGTAGATTTGAGTTTGTGGTTTAGAAATTAAGATAACAGAAATATTTGTGGATAGTTGAGTATTTTGTTCAGAAATTTTCATTATTATATTGTATTTTTAAATGATTTACTTAAAAACTGTTTTTTTTTAAGTTTTCATTTTTTAGAGAAATACTGTAGATTTGAGTTTATGATTTAGAAATTAAGATAACAAGAATATTTGTGGGTAGGTTATTATTCTTTCAGAAATTTTCATCAATAGGTTGTATTTTTAAATATTTTTTGAAAAAACTGCTATTTCTAGAAAATTTTCATTTTTTAGAGAAATATATTAGATTTGAGTTTGTGGTTTAGAAATTTAGATAACAAGAATATTTTTGGATATTTGAGTATTCTTTCAGAATTATTCATCAATATGATGTATTTTTAAATAATTTTCTTAAAAACTGCTATTTTGGAAAAGTTTTCATTTTTTTTATAGAAATATTGTAGATTTGGGTTTGTGGTTTAGAAATTAAGATAACATGAATATTTTTGGATAGTTGATTATTTTTTCAGAGATTTTCATCAATAGGTTGTATATTTGTGGATAGTTGATTATTCTTTCAGAGGTTTTCATCAACTGGTATATTTGTGGATAGTTGATTAATCTTTCAAAGTTTTTCATCAATAGATTGTATTTTTAAATAATTTTTTTAAAAACTGATATTTTTAGAAAGTTTTCATTTTTTAGAGAAATATTGTAGATTTGGGTTTTTCTACAATATTTCTCTAAAAATGAAAACTTTCTAAAAATATCTCTCTTTAAGAAAATTATTTAAAAATACAATCTATTGATGAAAAACTCTGAAAGATTAATCAACTATCCACAAATATACCAATTATCTTAATTTCTAACACACAAACTCAAATCTATAATATTTCTCTCAAAATATTAAAACTTTCTAAAAATATCGACTTTTAAGAAAATTATTTAAAATATAACATATTGAAGAAAATTTCTGAAAAAAACAATCAACTATCCACAAATATTCTTGTTATCTTAATTTCTAAACCACAAACCCTAATCTACAATATTTCTCTCAGCAATGAAAACTTTCTAAAAATAACAGTTTTTAAGAAAATTATTTAAAATTTCAACCTATTGATGAAAATCTCCGAAATAATAATCAACTATTCACAAATATTCGTGTTATCCTAATTTCTAAATCATAAACTCAAATATACATTATTTCTCTCAAAAACGAAAACTTCCCAAAAATAGCGAATTTTAAGAAAATTATTTAAAATACAACCTTTCTATGAAAATTTCTGAAAAAAAAATACTCAACTATCCACAAATATTCATGTTATCTTAATTTCTAAACCACAAACTAAAATCTATAATATTTCTCTAAAAAAAAATGCAAACTTTCCAAAAATAGCAGTTTTTAAGAAAAATATTTTAAAATACAACATATTGATGAATAATTCTGAAAGAATACTCAAAATTCCACAAATACTCTTTTTATCGTAATTTCTAAACCACAAATTCAAATCTATAATATTTCTCTAATAAATGTAAACTTTCCAAAAATAGCAGTTTTTAAGAAAATTATTTAAAAATACAACCTATTGATGAAAATCTCTGAAAGAATAATCGACTATCCACAAATATTCGTGTGATCATAATTTCTAAACCACAAACCCAAATCTACAATATTTCTCAAAAAAAATATGAAAACTTTCCAAAAATAGCAGTTTTTAAAAACAATATTTAAAAATACAATATATTGATGAATAATTCTGAAAGAATACTCAAATATCCACAAATATTTTTGTTATCTTAATTTCTAAACTACAAACTCAAATCTATAATATTTCTCTAATAATGAAAACTTTCCAAAAATAGCAGTTTTTAAGAAAATTATTGAAAAATACAAAATATTGATGAATAATTCTGAAAGAATACTCAAATATCCACAAATATTCTTGTTATCTTCATTTCTAAACTACAAACTCAAACCTATAATATTTCTCTAATAATGAAAACTTTCTAAAAATAGCAGTTTTTAAGAAAATTATTAAAAAATACAATCTATAGATGAAAAACTCTGAAATAATACTCAACTATCCACAAATATTTCAGTTATCTTAATTTCTAAACCACAAACTCAAATATATAATATTTCTCTATAAAAATGCAAACTTTACAAAAATAGCGGTTTTTAAGAAAATTATTTAAAATATAACATATTGATGAAAAATTCTGAAAGAATAATCACCTATCCATAAAAATTCTTTTATTCTAATTTCTAAATCGAAAACTCAAATCTACAATATTCTCCCAAAATGAAAACTTTCAAAAAATAACAGTTTTTAAGAAAATTATTTAAAAATACAACATATTTATGAATAATTCTGAAAGAATACTTAAATATCCACAAATATTCTTGTTATCTTAATTTCTAAACCACAAACCTAAATCTACAATATTTCTCTAAAAACATGAAAACTTTCTAAAAATAGCAGTTTTAAGAAAAATATTTAAAAATACAACCTATTGATGAAAAAATCTAAAAGAATACTCAACTATCCACAAATATTCTGGTTATCCTAATTTCTAAATCATAAACTCAAATCTACAATATTTCTCTCAAAAAATGAAAACTTTCCAAAATAGCGGCTTTTAAGAAAATTATTTAAAATACAACATATTGATGTAAATTTCTGGAAAAAAATACTCAACTATCCACAAATATTCATGTTATCGTAATTTCTAAACCACAAACTCAAATCTATAATATTTCTCTAACGAATGTAAACTTTCCAAAAATAGCAGTTTTTAAGAAAATTAATTTAAAATACAACCTATTGACAAAAAAACTCTGAAAAACTCAACTATCCACAAATATTCTTGTTATCTTAATTTCTAAACCACAAACCCAAATCTACAATATTTCTCTATAAAATGAAAAGTTTTCAAAATAGCAATTTTTAAGAGAATTATTTTAAAATACAACATATTGATGAGAAACTCTGAAAAGAATATTCATATATCGAAAAATATTCTTGTTATCCTAATTTCTAAATCACAAACCCAAATCTACAATATTTTTCTATAAAATGAAAAGTTTCCAAAAATAGCTGTTTTTAAGGAAATTATTTAAAAATACAACTTTATGAATAATTCTGAAAGAATACTCAAATATCCATAAATATTCTTGTTATCTTCACTTTTAAACCACAAACCCAAATCTACAATATTTCTCTGAAAAAATGAAAACTTTCTAAAAATAACAATTTTTCAGAAAATTATTTAAAAATACAACATATTAATGAAAAACTCTGAAAGAATACGCAAATATCCACAAATAGCGGCTTTTAAGAAAATTATTTAAAATACAACCTATTGATGAAAATTTCAAAAAAAATACTCAACTATCCACAAATATTACTGTTTTCTCATAGCTCAATGATTTAGTTGAAACACCTCGACTCCACGAAGCTTCTTTGGTCGAATTCATGGTTGCGAGAATGATTACTGGAAATTATCTACGTCAAAAGTGTTTCAGTGCACTAACTTGTATGTACATAAATGTTGTAGTATTAGTGTATAAATATAATCTGAGCTAGTGGGTAGTGGGTTTTGTTAAGTGAGTGTCTATCATAGGATTCGAAAATTTTATCCTTCAATTTTGTTTTTTTAATTTTATCTAGGCACAAAACGACATTGTTTTGCCATTTTAACGGTAAGTAATGATTTGTTACTCGGAGTAGTATTTTGAGTTATTGAAAGAAGTTTGAAGTTGTATTTGGCATGACCAAAATTGTTCGGTTGAATTACGCTTTTTCCCAATTCGGGAAACTGTTCTCAGAGGCTCTGGTAAGTTTATAAAACAAATGAATGCTTCCGATTGTAATATAACAAGGATCTCTAGTTCAAAACATTTTACTCGGGCTGGACAAATAAACTGAACCCGAAAACCCGAATCGAATCCGATCCGATAAAAATGAATCCGAACCGATCCGAACCCGACATAAATACTGAATGGATCTTGTTTTATGATATTTCGGGTTATGGGTACTATCCGAACCGAATCCGAACCTAAATGAATATCCGATAGAACCCGAAACATTCAAAATTCCCAAAAATAACTTGTGCCAAACATGATCTCAATTCCTAATATGTATTCAAAAGATATTGAACATCTAAAATAATTACATATTATATGAAGATTGATGGTTGAAGGTGGCAGTTGAAGGTGGCAGTTTTTAGATTTTGGTTTTGTTTTCATTGAATAATGTTTTTTATTTCATGAGAACTTGGTTTTCGTTTTATGCTTTCATTTATTTGGTTTTCTTTCGATCAATAACTATGTTTACCTTTCATTTGATTTTGAATGATCACATTTGATGTTCTTTTCTTTTTTTTGAACCGATTTTATTTATGTTTTGGTTACAAAATAGGTACAAATCAAGTATTTTAAAACCGAAGAACCGATTTTACTTATTTTTTGGTTACGAAGTAGATATAAATCAGGTACATTTAAACCAAAGAACCGATTGGGATCCGAATCCGAAAGTACATCAGGTTGTACCGGTTCTTTGAAGATTTACTAACCCCGACCTGAACCCGATAGAATCCGAACCGGTCCCGAACCAAATTTTCATATAATCCAACTGGGGCTGATTTTGATAAATCCGAAAAATCAAAATCCGATTGGACTAAACCGAAACTCGATTGGGACCCCAAATGCCCATGCCTACATTTTACTCACTTGATAAACCACAATAACAAAAACTAGAATCTGAAAAACAATCATCTCATTGTCATGGTTTCTTAAAAGCATTTTTTGCATTATCCAAGATAAAAAGCAAAAATTACAAGCCAAGGCTACAATAGATAGATTATTAGTATCCTCCTCTCCCTCGGCCTCTGAATCCTCCACGGCCCCTGGGAGCACCTCTTGAGGCGAATCCTCCACGCCCCCTGGGAGCACCTCTGGAAGAGAATCCTCCACGTCCCCTAGAAGCACCTCTGCCTCTCCCACGACCTCCCATAGATTGTCCCCTGCAAAAAAAAAAAAAAACAGAACAAGACTCTTTGTTAAAGACTTGTACCAACACTTGAACAAGTGGATTCTACTGCTTAACAGAAGCTATCTTTTCCCCCAATGGGTTTAAGAAGTGTGGCTTACTTTGGTTGAGGAAGGAATTTTGCTAGAGGTAATAGCTTAGCAGGGTCGATGTAGAACTTATCCCCTTCAGCGTACGAGGTAGCTACAATACCTTCCATCATCTTGATGGAAAACAGCTGAAAAAAGGAACCAATGCTCTTAGTATAAGTAAGTAAACTAGTGATAGAAGAAAGCCACAGAGAGAGTGAACACATACTGATTCGTTAATGGCACCAAAGATCTCATCTACTTTCCCAATCTGGGTCTTGTTTTCAAGGTAGATTGGAGCATTGAAGTAAGGGATCTTCCCCTGAGAGAGCTTGGTCACAGCATCACCCTCACAAGCATGGAGAAAGGTTGCAACTTCTGTTATAACCAACAAAGTTAACCTTGTCATAACGGAGACAAGTCACAAAGTCCTTTAACTTAAACTATTGTAACAAAACTTCAAAAGACACTGATTCAACTCAAAACAAAGGAACTCTGATAAGCAGGAAACAGTTCATTCACATTCAAAGCTGATAACTTCATCAATAAAGTCTTAAGCTTGAGCAGAGCAAGAATAAGAATTGACTAAGAAAAGAGCAAACGAACCAATGACTTCGCTGGGAGGTCCTTCGTCACGATATCCACCACCAAAGCGTCCACCGCCGCCACCAAAGCGTCCACCGCCGCCACCAAAACGTCCGCCGCCGCCACCAAAGCGTCCGCCGCCATCTCTTCCTCCCCGTCCCCTGAAGCTCCCGCCGCCACGTGGTGGTCTCATCTTCTGGTTTTATTTGTTCTTTGAGCTGCGCTCTGCTACTCAGCAAGGTTCAGGGTTTTAGTGGAGAGGTGTGGTGACTTCTCGTTTACAAAAAAATAGATTAAAAAGGGTGGCTGGCTTCTAGGGTTTTCACCAAATGAAAGACCGGTTTACAACTTAAACCGGGAATCTAACGAATTGACATATGGTTTGCTATGTTTGCTGACTTGACACTCGGCTACCGGTTCGGTTTGATTAAACCAAAAAAACCAAGAACAGAGCAGTAATAAAAAAATAAACTTCAGTTTAAGATTTGTTATTGACTTATTGTCATCACACAATAGTATGGTCATTTGACAAATATAGTAGTGTTATGAAATAACTTATAATTTATAGTATCGTAAAATTTAAATAAGAGTAGAATTTAATACCCGTAGGAAGCAAATAACACTAGTATAAGGGAGAGAGTTTATTATAAGAAGGAAGAAGAAAATGTAATGATTCTTTGATGAATTACTCTTGTTTTTGTTTATGGTGTACAAAAGAGTGAGATGAGTGATGATATTTATAGTGAACAATAATACATAAAATAACAAAGATAGTGCTTAATTTGGTAAATGAGTGGGTGATCATAGTGTTTGATGAGTAGATGATCATAGTGCTTGAGTTGATAAAGGAGTGGATGATCATAGTGCTTGAGTTTGGTAAAGAAGTGGATGATCATTTCAATGCTTAATTTATAACACTCCCCCTTGATCATCCATCTTGTATTACGTGGTGCCTCGTTAAAAACCTAGTCATGGAAAACCCAATGGGAAAAACCGTAGTAAAAGTAAAAAGAGTACAACTACGTAAGCTCCTCCTCGAATGAGTAGTCATAGAACCTTTAGAACAATGATAGATTTTCATCTCTCAAATTGTAACATTCTCTTTGGTTGTCTATCTTTTGTATGTTCTTTGTTGCCTCGTTAAAACCTTGTCATGGAAAAACCCAATGGGATAAAAAAAAAAACCATGATAAGGAAAAAGAGTACAACCACACTTACTATCATATTTCTTTCCCTGGAAACAATATCTTCAGGATATGCATTCCAATCAACTCTCTTCAGAGAATTAAGCTTAAGAGAATAAACTCTATTCATTTCTATTATGATATCTAGGTCCTTTAGACTTCTTGTCCATAATTCTCTTTTGACTTAGACAATAGTTTATTGGTCTATTTGGATTTCAAACCAAATTTCTTACATATAATCGTATAGAAATTCGTCTCGTACATACGAATTATTCATTTGTAACTATAGAAGTTACTATTATGATTTTCTTTCTTTTCATATGAAATTACATCTTTCAGTAATGAAAAAGATTAATAATTTTCTTAAATAACACTCTTACGTATGGTATTTCAGGACCAAACATATACGAGCGTCTTAAATAAAATACTTTAAGGATCTTTATGATAACATCTCAGTTTTAGATCTCCAGTTTAGAATACATAAAACAATATAGTATTGTCAAGAGTTTTCTTCCAAAATATAATTTTTCTATAACTCTTCAGGAGTTTTGATTATATTCAAATCATGATTCTATTGATTTATAATCTCTTGATAAATACAAATGGATACATTTGTTAACCTTATAATATTTCATATATTCCATAAAATAGTTTGTTTCAATTCGATCGAATATGCAGAGTTCCCGGGAACATGATTTTGATATCATCAATCCTTCATGGATTATACTTTCAGGGATTAACATTTTTCAAGTGGATTGTTTTATTCAAGTTCTTCCTTTATTACCAGACTATAAGGAACTTGAAACTAGTTGCATCTACCATATGAAATTATGTCTCTTCACAATCAATTTCATATTGATCCTTCTTTGTGTGCAACGGTTCATTTACATCTCACTTGTTTTACACCTTTTAGTGTATGGACTACTGGTCCAAATACTTCTCTATTTCACAAGAAGTTTATATCTTTGTCTATTGCATCTTTCTGATTTGGCCAATCATTTCTTTGTGTACACTTTTCAATAGACTTTCTTTCATGATCCTCTTTCTCATTTATTATATCAACTGCTACTTTGCATGTATAATATCATCGACGTCAATTTTCTTATCGGTTCCATTTTGTTTCATACATGACATAACTTATTGAGATCTCTTCATTTGTCTCAGGTACCTGAATTTTCGTCAGTCATGTTTAATTTCTCTTCTGGAGATCATACAAAACTATATTGCCTCGTTTTGACCATTATCAATATATGCTCCTTTTTCATTTACGAGGATTTATCTTTGGAACCAATCTGTCTACCACGCTGCAGGCGTGACTAGCAGTTTGATATTGTTCTTGTAGAACATTTATTCTTATTGGAGCATTTACAGCTGGTATATGTGACTTGATCACTATATTTATATGGGTCGTGTCTGGCAACTGCTTTAGTAAGTTTTGAAATGAATTATCTTTTGGACTTCTATTTCACATTGTGTTTAGCCCGAGGATCAATGATAATTCATTTCAACTTATTTTCTTTTCCAGCTGTTTATTTTCTCCCCCTTATGTTGGAAGTACTAACTCACTTTTAGAATTCATGTATAGCCTTACTTATAGTTTTCGGGGATGGCTCTGGATTCTTAAGTGTCAATAGAGATTTATATCCAACATATATTTCCAACCTCATTTGAAAACACATCTTCATTTGAAGCTCTGTGGCGGAGCAACATCCAAAATTCTTAGATGAAAATGATTGGTTTCTGATTCTATACCAATGATGGGGAGAACTAGTGAATATTTATTGGCTTGATGCGATCCAATGTTGCTCAAAATGTTTAGCACTTATCTCAGTGAATGTGCTATAGTCGTTAAAGACTTTAAGAAGTGAATTCACCAATATTATAAAAATGCATAGTGGGTGATCAGTCCACTAACATCTTCGTTATTTATGCCAATATCTTATTTTGGCTGGTGAAAACCATATTACCCTTTTATCTTATGGGTAAGCAACATATGTCAAATCATTCGGAAGAATCTTCTGGTTCTTATATGACTATGCATATGACCTTTAAGTATATATTCGCATTATTAATGAACCAAAATGGTCTAACTGATTCATGCCAAATGTAAACTTCTAGTTTACTATACATTTATCTTCATTATACTAATCTTTGTGTAGTACAATATATAAGAGACTGTAGATATTTTCTCTAAAATACTTATACTACTTTGAGAATTATTTCTGATTGAAATGTATATATCATTTCGTTTGCTTATTGTCTCAACATAAGTATCTCAAAATCTTACGGATTACTTTGAGAAAAATTCATTAATCTTAGTTTTAGTGTAAACATAATCTTCTGGATGTTTGACTTATCATAAAAAGTGAGATTCTTTAACTCTTCCCATCGAGAGTATAATACTACAGGTTTATCAATCTCGAATGTATCTCATTTTCTTAATCAACAACATATCCTACATGGGTTATGTATTTTTCGTAGATCCTTTTAACTTTTGATACTTATAAAAATACAATACCTTAAGAACTTTAAATTGCATTCTTAAGAACTTTAAATTAAATTTTTATGTGCAGTAACACTATGTATACTTCTGGAGCATCATATATATCCTCTTTTTAAGCATTCTATAAGTTTTACAAGCCGCTACATTAACGGCTCATAAACCATGTTCGTCAACTACCTTGTATTGTACACACAATAAATTTTCTTTCATCTTCAAATGAATTCATAATTTCTTTTCTTTATTACCATGTTTATTTTCTCAACTTTAAGTGAGAGTATGAGTTCTATAAAGAAACTCTTTGGACCTTGACCTCATTTATGCTCACGTCTAAAACCACAATTTATGAGTTTTTAAATGTCATATTCTCTTCAGGAGAATGAATCATAATCAACTAGACGTGATTTATCAATAGATATTTTTTCAATATATATGCATCATAAAACAATTTCTTGAAGAAATTTTACTTTTAAACTTAACATCCAACATAGTTGGCTTTATTTACCGACTTCAGGTCTTGTAATCTTTAAATGCAAAATACAAAATGAGCTTTAGGTAATCACTTCAGGTGATAATACCTTTTTTATATATATTATCTTCCAAAACTTATGGATCTTTTAGAGTCAAGCTTTAAACTTAAAATCCTCAATATAAATGGTAATAAAATCAAAATATTTCAAATATATATAAATATGTATTAACAAAGGTGTCTTATTATATCAGAAAATAAATAAAACTTTCATAGTAATTATTATATAGACTATATTATTACTCTCATGCTTTTTAACAAAATTTAACCTATCAATCAATTTAATGAACAAATTTATATCACTGCCAACTTCATGCAAATTGATTTATCTAATCAAGTTTGTTAAACTTGTATATAAAGCATAAAAATACTTATCTTATAAACAGAAGTATATCGGCGATGAAAGTTTCAGCTGTTCACGTTTCTGAATTGGCTGATAACTTGTACATATCTTTCCGAGAGAATACACAATCCTGAAAACTTTAAATTTTTGCTCATATAAACATGGTCATTACATTAGTAAATATCAACATATAATCCAAATTTTTTTATGATATTAGACCAAAGACTAATCGACAACAAAACTAACCGATTACAAATAATTTCTTTTATGATGTTAGACCATGAATCATAAAGTATGTTTCCTTAATACCATTAAATCATGAAGCATATTAAAGTATAATAAGCAAAATTTAATTCATAAATAACTATTATTCTTACATATAGACAAGCGTTGATATATATATATATATATATATATATATATATATATATATATATATCATCTTCTAAAATGACTATATATATATATTTTGTTTTTTTTTTTTTAGAATTTCGCAATTTTAAAATAAATCATTTATTATGAACTTCATAATTTAAAAACCGTTTACATTAATCATACAAGAAATTACAAGGAGAAGCGATGTAAATAAAATTAAACCGATATTCATCTTAAATTCACTCGGAGTAAATTCTCCAACGAATAAACCATAAATAGAAACACAAATAAAAATGGCACATAAAAACAAAAGTGCGCGAATCATCTTTCTTGAAATGAAAAATCGGAGGAGAGCGATTTGAAATTTTTGAGAGAAGATGAAATGTTTTGGATGATGAAATGGAGTGAAAATGAGTTGTATTTATAGATGAAAATTACTGTTCATGACCGTCGGAGAAAGGGGAAATTTTTGAAAAATTTTCTTTGTGACCGTTGGGGTTAAATCGAGTGCACCAAAAATTAGTCTGAAAACATCGTATTAAACGGTCAATCAAATCTATAAAATTTCATAAAAGTGAAAAATTATGACAATGAAATATTTATGTTATATGACAACAAATCATGCGATGGCTCAGCCGATCAATGCAGAATAATAAATAAATTATACGGCGGCTCGGCCGACCAATTAATAATAAACAGAATATAAGGCGGCTCGGCCGACCAATAAATAATAAACAGGATATAAGGCGGCTCGGCCGACCAATAAATAAATTAAATTACTAGTAAATAATATAGGCGGTATTCCGGTCATTATAACATGATATAAATAATAGTAAAGGCGGTATACCGACCATTATAACAGGGTATAAATGATACAAATAAATTTTACCGAATCGCAGAGTGATCGTGCTGATAACGTGTTATGAAATAACTTCTAATTTATAGTATCGTGAAATTTAAATAAGAGTAGAATTTAATACCCGTAGGAAGCAAATAACACTAGTATAAGGGAGAGAGTTTATTATAAGAAGGAAGAAGAAAATGTAATGATTCTTTGATGAATTACTCTTGTTTTTGTTTATGGTGTACAAAAGAGTGAGATGAGTGATGATATTTATAGTGAACAACAATACATAAAATAACAAAGATAGTGCTTAATTTGGTAAATGAGTGGGTGATCATAGTGTTTGATGAGTAGATGATCATAGTGCTTGAGTTGGTAAAGGAGTGGATGATCATTTCAATGCTTAATTTATAACAAGTAGGACAATTATCTGAATAGCTCTGAGTTTTTGTTACAAAAATACCACTGAAAAAAAAGATCAAAATAGTTTTTTTTTTTGTTTTGAAATTTTTGATTTATTCTCAAAACTCCACAATTAATAAAATTTATGTTGTTCATTTTCTTTGTTGAAAACTATTTTTGTAACAAAAACTTAAAAACTATCCTAAGAAATTTTTCAATATTACAGGATGATTAATATAATTTTATTTATATAATGCTTATCTATTCAAGATTTGAGAATATTAATATAATTTTATTTATTTATCGTTATTTGCTTGGAAAGAGTCTTCGCAAAATAAAAGAACACTTGCATAATTTAGTGCGTACAAAAAGAGTTTCGAAGTATCTGATCAAAACCAGATTTGAGTCTTTGTTGCATCCCATTTGGATGATCTTTTATCACTATCCTTGAAGGCTTAATTAGACATTTAGAAAAAGAAAAAAAAATCTAGCATAGACTACTCCTTCATTGTGAATATAGATTAATTGTTTTCTTTTTGGTGTATCTGTTGTTAATCATCACTTTATAGGAAATAGCAAGAGCAAAACAACTTCTCTTTTATTACCGTCTACGGAGTAGTTCTTATTACATTAGTACATTATTTATGGAACACGCACCATGACTATGTAGTGTTAACATACATCAACAACCACACTCATATCACCGTGGTACATACACTCTCGAGGATTTCGTTTGGAATCATCTAGTAGAAGCCGGGCCCAGGCATGGTCTTCTGGAAGGGACAAATGCTAACTTGCCTGATGTTGCAAACTCTTGGTAAGTGCGTAGCAGTCTGGTAGATACGGCTAATTACTTGCTGCATCTGCTGTCCCTGCATTTGTTGTCCCTGTTGTTGTCGAACCTGTTGTTTAACGGCTTTGGATGCTCCTTTCAAGGTTGGGCAAACGCAAAGTGGCTCTTCCTGGTGGAGCTCGTTGCAGCACTGCTGGAGCAGCGGTGGCCTCTGCTGCGGGCCCTGTTGTTGGTTCTCCACGTCGTCTTCAAAATCAAACTCACCGTCGAGGGTCCAGCTTGGACCACTACCACCACCGGGCTGCATTGCCTGCTTGTGGAGCCATTGCTGGCAAGCTCTTAGGTGTTGTGCTTGCTGAAACTCCTTCCTACATTTTGGAATCCTAAATGGACCGGCTTGGTTTGTGGTATCGTCTTCGTCGACTTCCACAACCGTCCTGTAGACGGAGGCATTGGTGAGAAGGAAGAACAAGGCGAGAGTTGCCGAGACGAGGAAGAGCTTGTTCGCCATTTGTGTATGTTTTGTAGTGATGAGTTTTGGTTTGAGTAAAGAGTGAAGCCGAGGCGCTAATTTATAGGTGAGAATGGAGATTTGCATGGCGATCACGTGTAAATATTGCATGCATATGTGTGTGCGCTGTGAGAGAGAAGCTTTTAGGTGTTTGAAGCGAGTGACAAATCGTCCGCATCTGCATGCTGTGTGTGATGTGTAGCTCATGTCCTGGCGTGACATCTTATGAACGATATTTTTCAAAAAGTAGGGTAAAAACTTAACTTCAAAAAATAAAATGAGAATTCAGAACATAGTCCACATGTCATCACCTTGAAGAAATGTTTTTTTTTAGTGTGATAGATTCAACATAATTGGCACAGATGGTGGCAACTCCGATTGATTCAACACTATTAAAAATAAGATTTGAATATTTTGGTTTGGTTTGGCTTTCTCACATTTCACTTATCAGACACTGAAAAAAGAAACATGAACAAATCTAGAGATGCATTGAACAACGCAAATGGATGTTAACAAAAAAAATAAGCGCACAATTGAAGGGCTTAAAAAAGCTCCCAAATCTTTCTACTACTAATTCCATCTTCTCTTTTGTTACTCGTACATACATAACCAAGACACATCCCTTTCATTACATTCAACCAAAGAGGTTGCGTCAGGTTTTACGTCTTTGATTGGTATTATGACGACCCTGAGGCTCGCTCCATTTGTTTTTGGCTTTCCACATGATGCTTAAGTGTGTATCAGCACACTGTCCTGCCATAGCATATTGATGCAATGTACAGATTCTTCGCCCATTTGTCCTGAAAAAAAAATTCAACCAAAAGCTCTCAGGTCCTATGTATATGGAAACAAAACAAAAAGATCCAAATCTTTGTTCAAAGCTAAAGAAACCCACCTTGACATGAGTACTTGGAAAAGCGGTGGTGCGGAGAGTCTCTTGAGTTTCATCCACCATTTTACGCTTTGGTATGCTTAATATGAAAGCTGCTTGATCTGCAGTTGCTGCCATTGATGTTATTCTATACCCATTCTCCCACCTCCTATGTATCCCATCGCTTGGGTACAAAAAGTCAAGCTCCACCACCTTTCAACGCAGTTTATCATATTAGACTATCAGGGGAAAATAAAAACACCAGACAATAAGAGACAAAAACCTACCTGATCAGAGAAGCCAGAGTTCCTCGACATTACCACACCCCAACGATTACCAGCAGTTGTCATGGAGGTTACATGAAAATCTTCTTTCCACTTCTTATTTATCCACTTGAATGGAAATGAGTCGCTCACTTTGTATGACTGCTGAGAATATGTAGTTCCTACCAATTCCAACAAGTATATAAATAAGCAAATGAAGACTTCGTGTTATAAGTTTATTATTCACTAAACACTAACCTTTTGACATAACAACTAACGAGCTCCCGTTATCTGAACCAGCTATGGAGCTTATATAGAAGTTCTTTTCCCATTGTTCCATTATCCAATCCTGCCAAAAAAAAAATGGTGTTACTAACTTGCTTACAAAAAAAAACAGATTGATTCCTAGTTGCTTCAACTGATTATTATTACCTTGTGAAGGAAGACCGGTGACAACTCATAAACTTGAGAAGTAAACCCAGTTCCAGCATCCATAATGAGGGCCCAAAGATTAGCTGCTGATGCTACACAGCTAATCAAAAGTCCATCTTCATTGCCCTTTTGTACATGCTGGTGAAGCCTCGTCTCTCCAACGTTGTAGTGATATCTACCCAAAAAAGAAAAATTTAAAAGATTACACACTTAGTGAGGAACTTTTCAAGTGTATATGCAAAAACTATTTACCTCTGTTTCATGGGACGACGACCGTTATAGACTGAGATCCATTGAGTAGCAGGACTGCCTATTCTGATTTTCTTCTTCGGCTGTTCATCCTCTTCCAGATTAAGAAGCAATCTTCCTCGTTTTTGCCCAACCTACATATATGCCAAAAGAAGCACATTCAGAAAATATTTCTACACAAGTTTAGAAGATAGCCATATGAAACAAGAAAACAGCTAGCAACCTTTAGAGCCCCATCAATTCTAATTGGTCTAGATAGAGCGCACGGCTCAATTAGAGTGTCGAAAAGTGAAATAAGCTTCCCATAGTTAGGCTCCTCGTCGAACTTCATGTTAGTGACTGCCTCGAGGAATAGCTTAAACGGTGGTGGACAGAAACAGCACATCAGCTCAGCAGAAGTTGACATCTTTTTCTTGGAAACAAGAAAGCTCTTGTTATCACCCTGCAAAGACAGCAAACAATACATACACATGATTGACTACAATGAAGAAGATGTAATCGGATATATAACTGTAAGGTCATGAAAATAGACCTGGAAGCCTTGCCATGGCAATCTTCCCTTCAAGAGGAAAATTAAAGTATAAGCCAACGACTCCAGATCATCTCTCCGGCTTCCAGTACGACCTAGATGTGCATTAACACTTGCATACCTTATTGTTCCCCTGCAATGCGAAACATTTATAAACATGTATGATATATTTATAGATAAAGAAATTAGTATTTAGTATATATACACACTAATGACAATACCTGAACACATCAGGTCTTTGGTCATATTCAACATGCAGGCCTGAGTGCGAATCTTTCCATTTTGATGCTGAAACAAAGGAAAGATTATGTGAACACTACTGCAAACATCAACCACTTCAAATATCACATGAAACATAAGAGAAGGAACTAGTACATAAAACTCACCTAGACCAAGATCGATAAGGTAGAGTTTTTTCTCATCAGCAGTTCCGGGTTGACCCAGTAAAAAGTTTTCGGGCTTCACATCTCCATGGACAAACCTATTTGATATAAGGATGCAACGTGACATGAGAATCAGCTCAACGGAAGCATATTGTGGTAACTATCAGCCAAGAAGTTAAAAATAAAATATTTTCACTAACCCTTTCATATGAAACTTCTCAAGAATAGATATGGACTCAACTGCAATGCACGCTACCATGTTAGGAGACATCCTGCCACATGAACATAAACATGGATCATATGAAGAATTTCGCAAAGAGAATAAAAGTGTTGTGAAAGGAGAAGAGTGCTTACGATTGCCCTGAAGAATTCCAAACATCCCAGAGACTTGGACCAAGCATGTCCATGACCTGAAATAATTATTAAAACGTTCATCAACCTCAATGGTTAAGCTCGAAGTATATTTAATTTGTTCATAGAAAAATACATACAAGAATGTAAAAATCTCCTTGACGACCCTTATGATGTACCGCAGGAACTCCATAGCAACCGTTGAGCGTACTTGACAACCCAAGAAGAGAAGAGAAGAAACATATGAGATGAAAAATAAGTTGATAAAAGAACCTTGGCATGAAAATTAAGATAGAGTGCAAGCAAGTCTTACTTGTACACTTGCCACTCGTAAGGTGGGCCAAAATTGCATCCTTTGCTATTACGGTGCTCAAATTTCAGAGCCACCTGAAAAAAAAGAAAACAATATTTTTTCTTAACATTTGACTTATTTTGTTGTCTACATGTTTTTCTACAACATACCTCAACTGCATCTGCACCAATCCTATCGCTGCCACCACTCACCCTTCTACCAACAAAAACTTGACCAAAGCCTCCCTTACCGAGCTTCCTTTCAGTCTTATAAACAGGAGAGTTTCCAACTTGTACCTATACACACACAAACAAGAAATCAAAATCAACTTCTCTCTAAACCGAACAAGCTCAGTGATTGAATTGTCATAAGATCAGCATCAATTTTACCCTTTCAGGGACAGGAGCTGAGCTTAAATCTTCTTCAACACCAACTACTTTATCAGCGCTACCACCTTCCATAGCGTTATCCTTATCAGCTGCTACACCTGCGACTTGATTAAAAGCAGGTTCACCTACTACAGGCTCTGCCTCTAAATCTATTAACCTGACGCCTCGACCCCTACCAGCAGCAGCACCAGTGGGTCTCGGAGGAGCAGCGTTTCCCCTTCCTCTACCACCACCTCTTCTCCTTGTTGCAGGCTGACGAGGAAGCTCAATATTTTCCGCCTGATCAATCGCCTGAGGGTTAGGTTGTCTCAATCTACGTGCTCCGCTTCTTAACTCTGGCATTCTTACTCCATACAAAGAGTAAGAAGATCTTTTGCCTTAAGTGATCTGCAGCACAAAGAGAGGAAGCAGAGGGTAACTATTTAGTTGAATCATAAGGTGAGTGAAACAGTGGCTTTGTGCTTTGAGCATTCTCTTTTTTCCATCAAATCACTTTATTGTCATCCGTATACATTAGCATTTTCCAATCAAACAGAGAAGCAATCAAAATCACAATATTCAAACAATAAAGTCATCAGCTTTAATCATCTAAGAAGACATATTAATCAACATACAAAACTTCTGGCGATTCTCATCTTCACAGAAGCATACAAACCAGCTTAAAAGGTAATATATATATAGTCAAAAGAATCAAACTTGGATTCAGTCATCAGCTAAAAACAAGATCCTTTCATAAGAACACTTGGAAAGATACAAACTTTGAAACACAACAACCACAAACGAATCTAAACGATACGTCAAAAACATTCTACTCGATGAAGGATTAGAGATGAACCTTCACAAAGGAACGATGATCGGACTATGATGATAATGATGATGGAATCGGTTCAAAAATAAAGTCTAAAACTTTCAGATCTCCTTGGGAAATTCAAAATGAGAAACTGATAGCTCCTCCAACTACGGCGATTTAAATGTTAGAGCTTTTGTAGGTGTGAAGCAGACAAATAGAGAGAAAGATACAAGCTTTAGATAGATTTAGGGTTACAAATAGTGAAGATGAAGATGAGAGAGGTGCAGATTTGGGGTAGGATTCTTTTTTGGCATTATGTTTTTTTTTTTTTTTAAGAAGGATTGAGCAACTTTAGAAAAAAACTTTGGTCTTGACCAAAAGAAAAGAGAAAAAACTTTGGCATATATTTGGTGAAGATTTTTATTTGATTTTATTTCCCTTGTTTCTTTGAAAAGACTATATATTAAAAATAAATTTATTGTATAACCCCTCGAGTCCAATGTTAACCGAATATTAATTTCTCAATTGAAAGAAAAAGTTAGGCCATTTCGCTTTCATAAGCAATTAATTGGAAAGGTATATCAACCGAGTTTTGAATCATTCCATATGTGTAGGCTTGGTGATGCCAGAGACATCGCTTCTGTAGTGGTGGTGAGTGGATCAACATGCAAGTCATTGTTGCTAATGGTGCACTCCTCAAATGATTACGGTTTTTAAAAAACATATTACTTAGAAAAAAAACAGATTACTAGAAACAAACTGTTTCTTTGGTCAATGTTTATGCTTCTGTAATTAAAAAGGTACTGAAAAGAAATGAGTACAAACTCAGGAAATAACACTTGCGAGAGAATATACATAGAAAACATATCTCTCTCCCTCTTATCTTATCTATACGGCGAGTTCATCTTCAAGATAACTGTATTCAAACGTGAACTCGTTTTTGATCCTTTGAACCCTACACAGAGTTTTCATAAAGGAAAAAAAAAACATTATCATCTTTAGCGACTTAGAAAAGAAGACGATGATCAAAAACAAGAATCAAATCATTACCATCCTCCATCTCGATTCTCGTCTTTTGGGGTTTGGAAATCAAAGTATACATAGGCTCCTTGTTCATACTCGTCAGTTGCAATCGTTGGCTCCTTGTGTCTCTGAAACCATGTGTTGAACTTTCTGTGGTATCTCCATGACTGTTTCTTCAGCTCTTTTGCCGCTAGATACTGCTGATACGAGTTCTAAGCAAACCCATGAAACAAAAGCAACACTTAACCGAAAAGGCTGATGGAAGAAATGTTCTGATAAACAAAAGATGGAGGGTTGAGTTTTTGATACCTGCTGATAGTAAAATGCAAAGAACAAAGGCTCGGTTCCAAAAGCATCGCTGCCTAAACGTTCCCAGAACAAAGGGTTGCTTACAATTGGCGCTTGTGTTTGGGGAAATGATTGAGGTGTGATTGCTGGGTTCCTCTGTTCAAACACATATCGCATTTTTAAGAGAATCTTATCAAGTGAAGAGGTCAAAAGTGAATTCAGAAGAATGGTGTACCGGAGTATAGGGTCGAGGACGTTCTGAATCTTTGGGTTGAGGAAGTCTGTAGAAAGCAGCTTCAAGCATCTGGAGATTGTGCATCTGATCGTTCATTGGCCCTAAAGCTGAAGGGTCACCAATAGCTCCTAGTTCAGAGTTACTTCTACGTCCTATGACCCCGTGGCTACTTGAAGGTTGGCCGGGTTGTATGGGTTGTCCAGGAGAGAAATCAGGGCCGTCCCTAGTTACCTGTACTTGATCCAACATGTAGCTGGGCATTCCCGACTGTAGATACGATAAAAAGACACAGAGTAGGTAGGATAAGAGGCCAGCCTTAGATAGTTGTTTGGTTTAGAATACAGCTATTGCTATTAGGTGTCTCCATAATAGACCACATTCACTAGTGAATTGCATATGTGAAGTTTAAGCGAAGGAATGAAAAATCAAAACACTCACCAACACCAACAGAGACGGACAATATAGTTTTATTCATTTTTTAAACTTGTCGGTACAATCTTCCTGATGGAAAGCGTATATCAAAGAGATACTCACGACTAATAAATGTTAGCACAGGTCATGCTTACCGGATTATCAAATAGACCTTTAGAATCATCCTCGTTTGGAATAGTTTTTGAAGCTGCTATGGAAGTTGAATCATCAGGTAAGTTTTGTTGCAGCTGCTCATCATTTCTGGCATGATCGACATCTGCACAAACATCAATACCATGACTCTTACTTTTTCGTTTGCATTTTCAAAACTTGAAACCAAAAACTAAGTTCTAACAACTCTACGATTTAAGTAACTGCCACGAGGCGTTGAATAGAACCCCTTCACATTGGAGTTCAAGTTCAACTACACAAAGAATGATTATAATCGAATAATATGAATCTTAGATTTTGCCACATATGTTAGTTAATATACGCAGAAATAGTGTCTATTGACAATCATACCATAAACAAGTGAGATATCCAAACAGTGATATTTACCTGCAACAGAAGGCTGCTGACCAAATTGTTGAGACATGGCATTTGACGAGTGCTGTAAGGAGGCAGAACTCATGACATTAAACCCTGGTGCCTGAATTCCCGAGCCACCATGAGTAGAGATGGCAGAGCTCTAATAAATAGAATAGAACAGACAATCTCTTCTTATGATGCAATATTTCATAAATCATGTGATTGTACCACAAAATTTAAAATAATCGCGCTCAAGACCTGGCAAGTACACAATCTACAAAAAAAAAACGCTACCTGCTGTAAAAGCGGATTTTGCTGTTGCGAAGAAAACTGCTTCTCGTTTCCTCCGGATAGAGAAGCCATGCCTAAGAGGTTACCATGGCCTTGTTGTACTTGCTGGTACCGCTGTAAGAATTTCTCCCTTTGATC
This sequence comes from Brassica napus, assembly GCF_020379485.1. Classification (NCBI taxonomy): domain Eukaryota; kingdom Viridiplantae; phylum Streptophyta; class Magnoliopsida; order Brassicales; family Brassicaceae; genus Brassica; species Brassica napus. Next base: position 4,478,236 of record NC_063446.1, read on the forward strand.
TGGTGCTATTTCAGTTCTTCCACGGACCTAGAAGTGAAACCACAAACCATAACATTGTTCAGACTAACAACTTATATAGTGCAAAGGTCCTATAGATCCTTGGTATTATAGTCGAATTCAAAACACGCACCGTTTCATTCTGACTCTGAAAGGGACTCCCAGGCCTCCACTGCGAACCAGATACAATAGACGGTGAATAAGCTCTACCGATGCTTGCCCCAACATCACCAGGGTTACTATCAGAGACAGTTCCATCATTACCCTTCGCAGCTGGTGGTAATACCATTTTGCTGAGCGGAGAGGTTAGAGGTTGGACATTGCTCTCAACTCCCATTATATTTCTCTTTGCAACTTCAGCTGCTGAAGTAGCACTCACGCGAGCTCCGTTAGCTGGACTTGGAGACAAAGGCTGACTTAGTTGGGGCTGGGTGGGGATATTAACTCTACCAATGCCCCTCGGTGGAGCATCAGCAACAGATGAGGTTGGTTTACGGGAAGGCAAGGTTGTTGCATCTTCTTCCTTGGCCGCCACTGGAGACAAACTTCCCATGCTTTCTGTGGAAGTCTGAACAGGAATGGAAGTTGATAAAGCAACTGGTGCATTTGGAACACTACTGACGGGCGCATTAAAACTTGGACGTTCCCCAAGGGGTGTTGATGGTGCTGAGTGAAGGGCCCCATTCTTTTGGGGAGGGGTTTTTGGAAGTGTGTCAGAATTGCTATCCGGTAAAGTTGTATCGTCAGTCTTCTCTTGAGAACTACTCTGATGGTGTGTTGGCAGACTTATGCTCTGAAACAAAGTCAAAAATAAAGAAACATAAACAAAAAGTTCTTCAAACAAAAGGATATAGCAATACTTACCCGAACTTGAGATGCTGACGCTGCCACAGAACTCTTCATGCTCAGAGGAGTACCCTGAAAAAATTTAAGTCGTGTTACTGCTAATATAACGCCAAATGTACTGAATTTATCCCTTTCAAAAAGATTCCTGAATTTGTGACGGATACAGCATTTCATGTTTCCACAGAGAGAGAAAGCAAATAGAAAATTTGAAAGAAAAAGTTACCTTGACGAGGGGGCCAGCAGTAACTAGATCTTCAAGACCCTCCACCTCATCTAGTGGCAACGTGCTATAGAGCTCATCAACATCACTGAATTCGTCAAAATCATCCTACATAATCCAGGAGAATATTAGCCTACTGATAAAATTGGAAACCCACAGTAAATCATATGAACAAACGTCTAAGCAAAATATTCCAGGTTATAGATGACGCAGACCTGATTTCGTTCAACATAATCATCCAGAAAATCTTTGACGTCATTTACTTGTTCTGGACTTAATTCATCATTGTCCAGAAGCCTTAATATCAATTCCAACTTTATTATGTGATCCTTGTGTCTTGTGATAGATGTCTCAAGATGTGTCTGAAAAAGAAAACAAACAATTTGACAAAATGTACCACAAGGAAGGAACTATATCATTAGCATACCGATGAAAATTTTACAGAGCTTACCAATCTGGGCGGCCTTGACTTCCCTTTTTTGACAGATAGTCCTTCCAACTCAGCTTCAAAGCTATCAATCTGCGACTCGAGTTCGCTCACCTATCAAAAGCAGGAGAATGAGTAGTAAATCAGCTACAGAAATTATTTACGATGATCCGGAAGGACCTCTCCACCTAGTTTCCCTGGCACATCAACCTTATTAGCCTAGGGGTTTGATAAAAACCACTAACATAAATTTGCTTTGACGTTTCTGTTAAGGGGTTCAAGAATCAGCAATTAAGCATGGAGTCGCCAGTAACTTACCACATTGTTCAACCAATCTCTTGTCTCTGACTTTGCTTTCTCTTTTGGGTCCTATTAGACATGAAGCCGAAACAATCAGTAGCCTGACTACCAAAAAGAGGTTTAAGTAATATTGTAAATCCACCCAAAGTAGTTCCATCAGATTTCATAGTAACTCAGTGACGTTGTTAGAAGAAAAAATTGTTAATATCTACAGGCACTTAAATATCACATTCATTTTATATGAAGGAAACAAAACGCTTTGGAGAAAATCTTACAGTTTTAGGTTGCTGACCCAGCCCTTCCTTAGAGAATGCTTTTGTCTTGGTCTCTTTCTCACATATTTTAAACCTCTCCATTTCTCGCTCAATGAGCTTCCGAGCGTCAACCAGGGATTGCTCATATGATGCACTGACCTATATCATATGACAGACAATCAGCTCAGTTGAGTCTAGAACTAACGGGTTATAAGATTCCTTCAATATAGAAACATGTCCGGTATGTAAAAGTGAGTAATAGAGAAAAAAGATACTCCTTTCGGCTATATGAAACTATCTAGAGGGTAACTAAGAGTATGACAGACAAAACCAACCCACTCCCAAAGCACCCTACCCAAAAAGAATGAAAGTCGGAGTTTTTCTTTAATGGCTAGGAAAGAAGCTTTAGTTATGCGATGATAAGATGATGATCTGATTGAAATCATCACAATGTAACTTTATAGCAGAGAGAAAACTAAACCACAGAGACAGATTATGGTTCGGAAGTGCAGTCTAAGAGAATGCAAGAGACCTCATTAATCTTTTTTAAAAAAAAAACATCGAAGAAGAAGAAGAAGAGCACTGACTTTTTTATCTTTGATCTCACTAGACTGAATCCAAGTCTTGATCTGGTCCCTATACCGCTGCAGCTTCTTGATCTCCTTCTTCAAGTCAGCCTCAAACTTTTCCTTTTGGTTAACATTATCCGTATCATATACCTGAAACACACCAAAAAAGAGCCCGGGTTGGTTGGTTTGTCCTCTGTCCAAGTAATAAAACTTTATTCTGCGTGTCGAAAACAAACACTCTGCTCACATTCCACTGCATAAAACAACAAACATGGAGCTCCCATTTTGAGTTCCACTGACCAAAACACTTTACTCACAAACAAACAAAAAATAATGTTTCAATTCGCGTCAAAATCATTCCTTTGCTTTAAAATCACCTCACACACTCACTGCTTCAGTAAACTCAATTCTAATATCAATGTTGATGAATAAGAATACTATAGATCGTCCTGCATTATCCATATCATTCGAATTCAAATATAAAACGATATGAGGTGATCGAGGCCCAAGGGGAAGGCTCTACCTTGTTCCAGATGCTGTCGAAGACATCGACACCTTCTTGAACCTTCTTCAGCACCCGATCTATCTCGCCTTGTAGCTTCCGACTCGCTCCCATTACAGCTCAGCCAGAGAAGGAATTAGGGTTTCCTCTGATTTGATTGGTGTGAATAGGATTAGGGTTTTCGCTTTCTGAGAAAAGGGGAGGAAGAAGACGATGATGATTGTGTAACACTATCGATGAATTGATTGGATGGTAAAGGATGATGTAATAATAATAAGAAAGAGTTGAAGTATACGTGTTAGATATTGACGGCCCAATTTATAAGTTATTAGTGGGCTTTTTTATTATCCTAATTGCCCCTCTTATTTTTATTTCTTTCTGAATTGCACCCTCGGTTTTTGTTCTTTTCAATTATTCACTAGAGAACTCAACTTTCCCACAAATGTGAAGAAGTCTTCTATAGCCATGTTTCTTGAATAAATTACTGATGATTTATGAAAAATATTAGAAATTAGTTTTTTTATTTTATTTTATGATGTACTCAAACACTTTCATGGGATGTTTAATGACTTAAAAAAAATATGAACAAAACAAAGCAAAAGTTTAACAACAACCCATACATAATAACAGCATATTTTTTTCAAAAATATATATTTCAAAAAATAACAGCATATTTAATGAAAAAGGTTTGTATTTTTTTTCTTTCATGTGAATTCGATTAACGCTTAGGTGGGCCAGCAAAATTATTGTGGGTAAAACTAAAATTCGACAAAACTTCCAGGGACGAAACATGACATTGTCCTCCTTTTTACTCAGAAACGATGCCGTATTTGCGCCTAATATCGGTGGACTTCGTCTTGTCCAAAAACAGAGGAAGAAGCAAAACAGAGCATAAACCCCTCACGACCCGAAAACAGATTCTCAGACTCTTCTTCTTCTTCTTCTTCTTCTTCCTCTTCATCCTACGAAGAATGGTGGATTCAGGGCATGATAACGATATCAGATGCCACCATTGCGCAGGCCCACTTACAAAAACTTTGGTATTTTCCGCGTCCAGCATCAATCTCTATTACACAGATCTCTATTGCAGATAATTAATGAATTTGATTTGATTTCAGGAAACGAGTGAATGGACTGTGTCTCCGTTCATCAGGGACAGCTTTTCTATGGTAAGTTTTGTTTCGTCAAGTTCCGACTCTTTTAGTCTCTAACTAACTATAGCTTTGCTGCAATTGTAAAAAAAGTTTGGTCCTTTGTCGTTAAAAACTTAAACTTTCCTTTTTGTCTCTGTAAGTTCTGAAGCTTTGCTTTTTATATGATCTTTAGATTGGATCAGCTGTTGGTGGTACTGCAAGTGCATTCATTGGGTTTAACCATGGTATGAAGGAGCTTCTCTTGACTTTATGTCTCTTGTTTGTCTGAATTAATATCTTCTTGTGACCATGTCTTCCAACTCTTGAAGTTTTTTGTTCTTTTCTTCTTTTATGAGGGCACTTTAGGAGTCTTCTAATGAGATGGACTTAGTCATTTAAGATTAATAGTTTGCTCCAAGGAAAGGGTCTGAGTGTTTATGATGTTCGATTGTGTTAGATTCTGCCTCAGTTCTGTGACAATCAGCATTTCTATTATTAGTATTTGTTATCTAGTTATGTGTTAGTTATAGACTCTAGTGATAGCAGTTAGATTTTAAAGCTTCCTCAGAAGAGTCTGTTTGGCTTGATTGAAAAGCTCTTTTTATTTGACGCAGTGATGCCAATTGTACGCAAGTGGATAAAAGGACCCATGTGGTTACACTTTCTTGTTGGGGTAAGTTATCATCAAAGATGCAGACTTTTCTTCTTAATGATCTCTTCCTTTCATCATGCTTTGTCTCTTTTCTTGGTTACATGCAAAAATCATTTGCAGAAATGACCATTAAATTGTGTAATCCTAATCTATACTCTGATGAAACTAATGAATTTTCATTTCCGTTTCTATGCAGGCACCGCCTGTTATAGTTCTTTCGTCTGCCTGTGCTGGACTAGCAGGTTTGAGTTTTTCTTCTCCTCCGTATAACATAAAGTCCTCTTTTTGATATTTTGAAAATTATATTAAATACGAGAAGAATGAAACTTGTCTTTACATTTAATGTTATCTCTAGTTTTGTGTCAGCAATAAGCACCTAAATCTTGAATGCTACTTCTCTCTTTTGGACAATGTTTGCAGGTGGCACTGTACCGGCGCTGGCACAGCTGGCTTCATCTTCATACCAAGCAGCAGTCCTTTCATCTCAGCCACCGCAGGCAGAGGAGAATCACAAAATGCACAAGTCTACAGCATCATCTCTGTAAAACACACACCACAGCTTTCTCTTTTTGCTCATTTTCTTTCTCCATTTTGTATGTCAATTCTTTTCTTAAAGAAGGAGATTCTTATGTAAATTCTTCTAGTATTCTATACAACTCTCTAGTGCTAAAAGAAAGCTTAATCTTAGGCAAGGGGGTTTACTGTTTTTGTAATTCAGGGGTCATTTGTGTTATTTCAGAAGTTATGGGGTTTATTAACATTATTATTATTATAATAGTTTTTGGCTCTGTTTTGTTATATATCTCTTTATACGAGGGTAGTCTCGGAATTTCAGCTAGTATTAGGGTTTTGCCCAAAGGGATTATAAATATAGAGCAAGCCGCCAACTCTAAGCTTCAAAACTACTTGATCTTATCTGAGCTGAGAAAAACGGCTTAGGGGCTTCCATCTTTTCCGATCGTCACCGTGTGAGCAACCCCGTATACTTCTATAAAAGAATGTATGGTCGGCGGCTCCGGTGATGGAAAGGTCTCGATGCGTTATCCTTAATTCACCCTTTGTTTTCAGCGATGAAGACTGCTTGCTGCCTGAGCTCGGCGCTGTGATGGCTTTTGCGAGCTTTAACACCCCCCCAAATTATGTGTTTTCGAAAGATTAGGCTTAGATTCTTGTTCTAGGTTTTAGTTTTTGATTTAGATTGAAAAATGTTACTTTTTTTTTTGTTTCTTTAACAAAGTATCTGAAGATTCACTCTTCTTGTTATAATTGGCATGCTAAATCACTATAGGGAATAAACGTATGTTTAAACTTACGATAGACCGTATAAGAGTCATAGATTAGCCTAATACAGTTGAGTAGGATATGAGAACGTTATATTTGAACAGCAGCTGAGCTTTTCACATGTCTTGATTCTTCTCCTAATCTGCTATTATTTGGTTGCAAGATCTACCAATCGGCTCTGGTTCCATATCTGTGCGACTTGTTTTGAGAGATCTCGGAGCCAGGTGCAGCGTCTCAGGCACTATCAACGGCTGCTCTAATGGTATTTGAGCAAACATAGCAGTGATGGGTTTGAGTCACTTGGGAAAACACAATCTAGTCAATCTCTTACTAGATTACCATGGAGACTTCTTAGATAGGAGGTTTTCTCTTACTAGATCTTTCCACATCTAGCAACATGTCTCGGAGTTCATGATTGTAATCGATATTAATAAATAAATGAAATTCTTGATTATGCAGAGTATAGTGAGAATCCATAAATGAAATTTTTGATTATATGCAGTGAAACACAAGCAAAAGAACAGTCAAGCTGAAAAGTAAAGCACGCCAAGATTTAGTCAAAACTAAGACAACGATTCAGTTAGACTCGTAACAGCTGTTTTGAGCTCTTATAATCGCTGGAAAACTGCAGAAATCTAGATGGCAAAAGCTAGGAAGCATTTGTTTGGATTACAAATTTAAGCATCACTTGGCAGAGACAATGAAGCCTAGTGTAAGCATTAACGTAAGTTTATTTTTACGCATTTTAGCGGATCCATCTGCCAAGGCCCATGGACTTCATATCTGCCCAATATCTTAGTGTTATGCCTCATCTTGTCAAATCCATGAGCCATAAGCACATGGCATAGCTGTTACTTGCTGTCTAACCTGCTGATCCCACTACAAAAGCGACATACTGAAATGTTTCTCGTCTGTAGTGATTCTTGCTTTTTACAGAAGAATCTTACAAATATGAAACGTATGTGATATAACAAATCAGCTGTTAAAAAACTTTCTGAGAAATTGCAAAAGACATAATAGAAAATCAGTTCTAATCATCAATTATAACCGATTTGGACTAAGTAAAAAACATGTTTCGAATGGTACGAGGTTTGAATCACGAAAAGGTAGACAAAGCTGTTTTGTGACCGTCAAATCTCCTTAACAACATAGTACGCTATTTAATTATATTTTTGATCGAGTACTTAGTACTAGGTTGTATTATTATTGTGTGATTTATAGAAAATGTTACATTAATCTATTAATTTTATATATGAAAAGGTTGAATTATTATGTAGTTTAAAAAAATTGGTAGAAATTCGCACTTGTTTTTCTAGTGTCTTGAATTCAGGTGAGGACAGAAAATAGAACTGACACAAACTATTAAACTACAATCACCAATCAAGTTCAGTGTTCATCATGACAAGAAAAGATTCTAATTCAATGTATATACCTTCCTGAAGACAAATTGATTGTACTTATAATAGTAAATTGTTTAATGTAGATAACAATATAAATTGGAAGAAAACGGAAAAAGAAAGAGACGGGAGAAGGTGATAAAGATTAAAGATCATATCATCTAGAAACCCAAAAAAAAAAGGGAAAAGAGAACGGTTAGCTTTTGCTGCAGGTATCGATCAAAAAGCTTCGCTTTAAATGGAAAGTTCCGTAATTATGCGCACTCAGATAATGCTCATATTCATGCATCTTTTTTTTATTTTTATTTTTATTTATTTATTTCTTTCTTTCTTTCTTTTTCCCCCAAAATTACTATTTCATTCGTTTATAAATCGATTCCTCATATGATAATTTCATTCATAAAGAATAGCATACCAAGTATAATCTACTAATAAACCAAGTATCATAAAGAATACTAGAGCTTGACCCGCACGCCCGTGCGGGTACTTATTTTCATTTTATATACATGAATATTATTTAAATATTTATTATTTAATATTTTAAACATTTATCATATTTTAAAATGTTTATAAACACAATAGTTAAATAGTTTACATGCTGCAAAAAAAATATTGATTTGTGCGATATACTAAATCTTTAACAAATATTGACTCATTGATATATTTAAGTAATATTTTTTAACACGAAATCGTTTCACAAATGTAATAATATTTTAAATATTTTGATTAGATATAGGCCATGTGGCAAAAAATTTGTACATTAGAAAATAATATTTAATTATAAACATTAATATAAATAGATTCTTTTGTTGAAAATAATTAATAGTAACTGAAATGGTTAAATATATTTTAGAAATATTTGAAATATATATATTTTAGGCAAGATTTAGATAGACTAAAAATAAATATTTGATTATAAATAATCCATATTATTGTACAAGTAATTCAAAATATTTAATTCTTAACATGTATAGATTTTATTTTTGAAAATAATTAATGGTAACCTTAATGGTTAAACATACATCTTGGAATATTCAAAATACATATATTTTAGACCTTACAAGCTAAATGTGTGAAAATTATATGATATTAGGAAAATATTACATAATATTATTAAAAATCATTTATAAATTCGATTTTTTTTCTAAAATCTAGCTGAATCATTTTAGGAAATATATTAAACACAAAATTTTAGGTGAAATTTATTTAGGAAATGATTTAGTAAAATAGGAAAAGACAAAATATCCATAAATATAGCTTCATTTAATACATCAATGGCATGACATTGTAAATATAGTGAAAAATGAAGGGGTAATCTAATTTTGTACTCTCCTTTTAATAGATTAGATGATATATAGACCAAGTATGATATATAAACCAAGTATTTCTTTCTTTCTTTCTTTTTTTTTTCTTTCTTTTTCCCCAAAATTACTATTTCATTCATATATAAATCGATTCCTCATATGATAATTTCATTAATAAAGAATAGCATATGATATATATAAACCAAGTAATCTACTAATAATTAAAAAGAAGAGATATTCCACTTAACCTCTTCCGAGGAAAGAAAACTTAATATCTATATATTTTGTCAACATGAAGAAGACTTTATAATAGTGGAGAAAATGAAGAATCTATAAATAATAAAAACGAGAAATGATTCTATGTGGCAGAAGTATCCATAGTATAGAGTTTTGTTGTATACAATTATAATTAGGTTTATACTTGCATCATTTTTTATGATTAAGTTTATGTCCAAAATTCAACAAAATAATTAATGAGATTCATGTCCTGATTTTGAGGTGGAAAAGACTCACACGCTTATTTCCAAACAATCATAGTACTAGTACATTGAACTAGAGGCATCATTTATTTGTGTACGGTTAATCGAGTTTTTAATTATTTTAGTCGCCTAGATAATTATCTAAATACATATGAACGTTTGAAACTTTTTTGGACATTATGGTAATAAGTGCATTGAAAATATCAAAGATACGAAGAAACTATAGATGAAGGAAACTTAAAATAGGATGTAGTAGCATGGCATTATGTATATACAACAGGTTGTTTCTTTGGTGCTTTTCAAATTGGTGCATCTTCTATGAAAAATGTATATCTCTGTCGTTTTGTATATTAAAATATCAAGAATTCAATTCAAAGAATATTATATATATACTGTAGTACATTTAACCAAAAAAACAGATCTGCTGCCAAATCTTAAACACAGATCTGCAGCTATATATTATTCTACTATGTAAAGACAAGCTTTGTGCTTCGGGACCCAAGAAAAAAAATTCCTTAAGATACTATTTAAATGTATTGAGGAAAGAACGAAAGATATGTATTTACGATATTAACAGATGTTATCACAAGTGCTGAAAAAATGATATGAAACGTACGAGAAACTTCCAGTTATTAAAATATTTAGTAGGAAAACGTAATGTGATTGATGTATTAACCAAGTTCCTTAAGACACAAGACTTAGGGATCTGGAATTGTATTTACACAAGAAACACATATCATAAATCACTGTTCTTAGTTGAAATGTTTTTAATATAGTAAATGAATGATACTATATTAATAGATAGTGTCATAATAATCTAATTTATTGTGCATATGACAAGGCTAATATGCTGCCCAGATTCGGGAAACATTCACATGCTTCATGAGCTGTGTTTCTTTCCTCTCTGTGAGATTTATTCAAATTCCATCAATATGCATTTTTCAATATCTTAATTCACAAACAAGAAGATAAAGTAAATCACTACTAATATTAATTTATCAATAAACATTATGTTGATGGTTAAGTGATTAAAAGTGATGCAAATGGTACTGAATACAATTTATTAACATCTATTAACATAAATGATGCAATTGTATTATCTTGCGTTGTATAAACTGTTAACACAAAGACCTAAAATTCACGAAGTTATTGATTTATGGGGTTTTTTTATATGTGAACTTTAGAATATGAGTTTGAACTTGTCTGAGTATATCGAATTGAAGTAACAACGCTAGGCTATAGATCGTAAATCTTGGGTAGCCAAAACTCTACAAAGATAATATATATATGAAATTATATGTATAATATAGTGTACATTGATATGTATTACCTATCAATCACAACCCCTAATTAACCAATCAACTGAATAATGAAGCGAACATAAGGATAAATCCCCTAGTAAATCCTACATGTATATGTATTAACTACTAACAAATATACTCTTTCACCACAATTAAATAATAAAATAACTATAATTCTCCCAAACTAAGTAAAATTATTCAGTAGTCCCATAAGATCCCCCTCAAGTCACATAGATCTTCGTAAGACTTGCTACCATTCACCATTCCCATCATACTCATCTCTTGCTTCATTGCCGGACCCGAAGACACCTCTGCGGTCGTGGTCGCATTGACATCTGAGCTTAGGCATGTCTCTTGAGATACACTAACAAGAGACTGCTCCATCTTGACCATCTCCTTGTTGTTGTTATTGTTGTTGTACGTAGAGCCGGAACCAGAAGCAGAACCAAAGCCCTGGTGGTTAAAGATTGGTTGGTAACTAGAGTTGAAGTGGTGTGGTTGGATTGGTGATGAGATGTCGTATGTTGGAGGGTTGATGGGTTTGAAGTTGAGTTGACCCGTGAAACTCGGATCTATGAGAGGAGGAAGAGATGAGAAGTCTAGGAAATGATCAATGTTTTCTAGAGAATCCGTTCTTGCGAGATCTTCCATGGGTATTCTCGTCATTTGTTGAGTTGTAGTGGAAGGATTGTTCTTGTGAAAAACCCTACACACGACCCAGTCGTCCTGTAATCAAGATTACAAACAAACAAAGAGATTAGGTTTGGTTATGAGTTTGGATTCAATTAATCTTTTATTTTCTGACGCTTGGAACTCAATCATGGATTGGATATATCAATCAAATTTATTGAAAAGGACAAAATTTCAACCAAATTTAACATACTTTTGGTTTAAGAAAACTAATACTAAAAATGAGAATATAAGGTCTTAGTTTTATATAAACTTACCCTTGCGGTTTTGGGGAGATTGTGGTAAGAATATATGCCTTCAAGACGATACTCATGCATGACCCAATTAGTCTTTTCACCTCGTGGAGCTCGTCCTCTATAAAACACAAGTGTTTTCTTCATCCCAACGAGACAACCTTTGCCTTTGAAGATCTCCTTGTCCTTCCCGGTCGCTTTCCAATAACCGGATTCGGTTGCACGGTTCGTCCTCATCCCGGTCGGGTACTTCCTGTCCCTTTGACAGAAGAAGTAAAACTCTTTCTCCCCCATCTTTGCCCTCTCTATACACACCAACAAAAAACACAAAAAATAATAAGGAGAATATTAATCAAGAAGTCTTTCATTTGTGTTTTAAAAAGTCAAAGAAATCTTATAATCTGCTTGGTTTTAGATGTTTGAAAATTGGATTAAAAACAAGGTATAGCCTCGTTTTGAAATATGATTCAAGAATTGGTAATCTTAATCAAGAAGCTAACCTTATGTGTTTTATGTGTGAACACACTTGAAATGGTCAAAGAACAAATGAATTTTGAATTTTGAGTTTTGGTTATTGAAATTTTTATTGAATACAACTTACTTGGCAAATCCCAGGGCTCACACTTGTTAAGATCGGCTTCTCCCATGGCCACAGCCGTGAATCGGCTGTCTAAAACCTTCTCTTTGAGGTAGGATGATATGATCTCTTCATCTGTTGGATGAAACCTGAATCCAGGTGGTAAATCCACAAGCTCATCACCTCCATGATTCAACACCACGCCTGATTCTACCACAACCGCCATAACTATATAACAGTGTAACAATATATATGTGTATTTGTCACTCTTTTTTAGTTTAAAGATTCAAGAACAAGAGATCAAGAAAAATAGATGAGATGATTTAGAGAGAGACAGAGAGAGAGATAAACACAAGAAGGAGATGAAGAAAGAAAATGATTTTGACAAAGCTAGCTGGAGAATCTTTTGGGCAGTTAAAAGCAGAGAAATAAAAGTATTGAAAGAGTGGAGAAGTGGCTTATATAGAGGAAATAGAGGAGCTTTGTAAATAAATAAAAAATAAAAATTATTATTGTTTCTTTCTTCATCTTTTCCTTCTTTTTGGTGATTTTGAAAGATCCGTAGACTCCAAGCAACTTCCTGAATTGTTGAACAAGTTTCACATAGACAACAATTCGATCATTATTTGTTTTTATATATTTTATAAATTATTAATCTCAGTCATATTATTAATAGTCTTCTAATTATTTTTTCAACCTATTCATATGAATTTCCATAAATGTGATTAATAGTTTCTTCTTAGTTATAGGCTTATTATTGCAATGCCTGTGGGTCAGCTGGTTTTGAAACCAAGAAACTGTGGGAAAGAAAGCTTGTAGAATAAATGGTATCAAACAGAAAAACGTGTGGAAAATAAATTCACTAAAACTGGGTATAATAAGTTGTAACTTTTTCATGTGTGGACCATGATTAAAGATTGTCTTTAATTAATTTGTTTAACGTCCTCCAGAAAAAGGCCTTAAGCAATCTCCTCTTTTGTATTTAGTTATTTACCGAGTTATTTATTAATTTTAAATTTCTTTATATAAGTATCCATTAATGTATCGTTTAATAAAGTCGAGAAGATTATACTTGTATGGATAAAGTAATTGTTTCCGTGTATATTAGAGAATATATATAGCTAATTGATTATTGTTGACTTGTTTAACACCGCTTCATCTACTTCAAAAAGCTGTGGCATTTTTATATGGTGTTCGCTTTAGCCTTTCTAGTGAAGCCGAAGAAAGACTATATATAATTTAATCAATCAACTAGATGCTTATAATTTGTGAAAGATATTAGATTGAAATGTAAAAACTTTGAAATGTAAAAACTTATAAATGTTAGTTCTTTTTTCTTAAAAAACATAATGTTGTTCGTTGGGTGTAAACATATCATTCTAATACGTTTGAAAAACAAAAACCCCTTATAGAATAGCACACAAAACAAAGAATAACTTGTTCTAGTTTTCATTTAAAATAAGCAAATAAAATTAATGTTAGATTTCTTGCCTTTTATGAGTCGGGACTAACCCTTTTTTCCTAAGTTGATGAAATTACCAACTAGTCAAGTCGTCAAGTTATTGACTGAAAATATCATAAAAGGGACGTCCAACCACGAAGTTGAGATTTTTCTTTTGAACTTTTCGAAGCAGATAGTTTAAAAAAAAATAACTTATGGAAGTTGAGATTTGCATATATATGTTTTGCAAACTTGGATAGAATATAGCATCTTAAATCCAAACTGATTAATATCAATATACTGGACTACTCTACTCTTGTAAAATTATAATTAGGTCATATATGTCGACGTCAGAAACAAAACATGAATTAGGTCATATGTATTTATCATCTAAATGGAAAAAAAAAGTGAGGTTGTGTATTCTACTATGTATTTAATTGTTGTATGGCTTTTTGTAATACTCCATTTGTTTCATTATAAGTGTAGTTTTAGGTTTCGCCACACGAATTAAGGAAACAATTAATTTTGTACATTTCCTATAAAAAAACACTATTATCTATACATCTAACCATATTTCAACCAATAGAAAAATAAATTTTGCATTGAAAATCGAAAACGACACTTATTTTATAACGAAAAAAATCTCTAAAATGACACTTAATATGAAACGGAAAGAGTATACCGCAAGAACTACTCCCCACCAATTCAACTAAACAATCAATAAGAAACTAATAAGTTGATTAATTACAAACTGAATATTAAACAAAATGCACATACATTTGTTTTTATTAATGTTTTAAATACTACGTTCTTAGTTATTTAATTTGTTTTGGCCCATGGAGGCTGACTCAGTATTCATGGCTTCGTCACAATCTGTCGTTTCTAGTATTTGATTACAAAAAAATCAACTTTTTCTTGGTTATGATAATGAAGAAAATTTTCATTACGTCGTTTTCTTGTGATTGTTCGAAAATAACAAAAAAAACTTGGTCCCTCAAACCGGAATTTCCTATAGAATTTTGAAATATGACACCTAATCTCCAACTAGATTAACTGTAAAATGTCTTACTCGCTATTAATATTGCATAGTCTAGTCTAGACTCTAGACAATTTTTTACTATGGTCGGTCTCGTTTACTTGAGCTTCATATAACCTGATACGTATACCATTATTATGAACTTGGAACTCTTTTTTTCTGTCGACATGAACTTGGAACTCAGTTACGGTTACAACACGAACAGTAATTTATTTTTTGGAAAAAGAGTAATAATTGCATATTGCCGTATAATTTGTGCACTCATTTATAATCCATCAATTTTTCCTGACTATCATCTTCTGGAGAATATTAACACAAATACACACATAATTTTTAAATATGAGTTACGTAATAATCTACACATCGCCAACTCAGATTAAATTGGAAAGTCGTCTTAGCCAATACGCTGTAACAAACCGCCGACTTGATTCCAGCATTTTTACCAATTTATTCATATTTTTCTTCTTAGCTCATATTATTAATATAGTTTAGTGGTAAAATATTTCGTTGATTTGTTCGTTTTATTGACCGGCGGAGTTAAACATGTACGAATATATTAATCAGCATTGACATTTATTAAAATGATGTAGAGTAGTACATGTGACATCAGATATATAAACAACGACAAATTAATTTTTATTAAGTAAACCATTTCTATAAAACAAAGTTATGGTCATATATAAGGAAAACTCTTTTTCGTGATTATTAAAAAAAATCACAATGTTATATATAAATTGGTTTGTATAACTGATTTGTCTCGAAAATGTTAGTAAAGTCTAAACGAATTTTGACAGTATGTACCAGAGTCCGAATCTTTGTTTGTCTTTACCTTAAACTGTCTCAGTTTCCTTTACCCGTAATTATCTCACTTAAACGCGTTTGTTATCACATGTGGAGCATATATTAAGGAAATTGGATAATAATAACAATTCTTATTGCAAACGGTTTATAATAATATAATGTGAACCGAAAGATATGGAACGAAATCGGGGATTAAAATAAATAAACCAATCTAACACTATATTTTATAATTTTTATTTAATTTCTTATACGTGAGGACCCTGTGGAAGGATGTTTATAAAATGTATGTGGAATTTGTGGATGAAGGTTGACTTTTGCTACCGAAGACGAGACTGCAAAGCGAAGGAGCCACACCATTGGCTGAGGGATCTCTGACGTCAACTTTTACGTCATCACTCTCTCTTTCTACGAATCTTAATGGGCCACGTGGACCCACACAAGCCGATTAGAATTTGAGAAAGCGTCAGTTCTCTCTTTTTTAGTTTACGATTTATTTCTTGTTTTTTTGTTTCTTATGTTTTCTTTTTAAACTTATTGTTTCTTATGTTTATGATTTACAATGTGTATATATATTATGCTCATGAATTATTATGTATTGTATGTGTTGCTCGCTGCTCTGCTTGGTTTAGAAAGTCACATGTACTGGGGGAGAAGGTAATTACCTAAAATTTTAAATGTAAAACAAAAAAATCAGATCTACATACACTAAATATAAAGGTAAACCAATACTGTCAAATAGATATTATCTTTTAGTTTTTCAATGATATGTAAATAGTATAAGAATATAAACATACATTTTTAAAAATATAAACATATCATATTGTAAATATTCCGTACGCGATATACATATATAATACATATGATCCTTCCTATTTCTAAGGTTGGTATAATGATGTCGCACATGTATGATGAATATGATGTCATTCAACATTGCTCAAAGTCATGGCCACCATCACTAATTCTGAGGCATCTGTATGTGTATAGATATACAATTTTTATATATATTGGATATCTTAGAAGCTAATCTCACTAGTTTATAAGAAATGTTTATATATGGACTTGTGGATCAAATTGACGAACTTATTATAACAATAATCCGAAAGTTTAAATAAAATATAGACCTAAATTGTTTGTTTCGTAGTTTGAGACAGACCGCAGATATGTATGTTGCAGCTACAAGAAGTTAGGATCGATGCTATTGTTATTGTTGCCTAGTTGGTATGAATCTAAATTATTAATATGTACAGTATAGAAAAGTCATATTGAACAAAAAGTTTTATATATACGATTTACTTGTTTATTATTTCTGTGATTGGTATAAACTAATTCAAGGCAGTTGATTTTTGTCGACTATATACTGAAATTTGGTTTTAATTATCTGTATACTAGTATAACCATTTGATTTTATAAAATGATATCGAAAACAATAAAACTAACAAATTCAAATATATTTAGACATTAAGATAGCTACCATGTAAATAATTATTGAATATTTATTTTGTATTGTCATGTGTGTATGAATTATTGAAAAATTCAATAAAAAGTGTGTATATATATATTCAAAGATGATATTAATGTATACATTTTGGTAAAAAAATTAGTGCTAATTAATAACAAAATTTATGTATATATAGAGAAAGTTTAATGTTATTTGAAATTTCTGACCAGTTATAAAATACTATATTTTTGTTATTGATTGAACTAATTTTATTTAATGTAATTTTTATATAACCAAGATAAATTACATAGAAATTTGTATTTTCTTAATTTTTATGGAAAAACCTTAAAATCACTTAAAATGATACATAAAGTATCTTTTAATTAAGATTTGAATATTCACAAGACACTATGTACACTTATACTCTCTTTGTTTCAGTATAAGTGATGTTTAAGGTTTTTGCATATGAACTAAGATAATACAAAATTTTATACAACTTATTTTGGTTATATAAAATATCATTAAATAATTTAGTTCAATCAATAAGTAAAATGATACTATTTTGTAATTAATCACAAAATTCGAAGTCAAATTAAATTTAGAATAGTGAGAACATCGATTATTTTGTAACAAAAATAATTTTTTTAACACGTTTTTCTTTGCAGTAAACAACTATTTTATTATTCTTTTTAACGCGTTATTTTTTTGGCAGCAAATGACATACAACTGCCCATCATATTTTTTTAACACGTTTAAAGTGATAGGAAGAGAGCACGTACATATTTAACTAAATAAATGCGGATGAAAATATATTTAATCAACTATGTATCAAATCTACATATGTTGACAGTTATATTTTGATCATTTGAGTATGTTTTTTTTTTTTTTTTTTTGGCGATCGTGGTCAACCGACTATTCCCGCGAGGCCCACGGCACTCCACGTATTCTTGGGATTTAACCCTAGCCCAGATGACCAGCGGGATTCGAACTGCGGATACCGTATTGGAGGTTTTCCCCTCAAGTACTACTAGCCCAAAGCCGCTGGTTCATTTGAGTATGTTTTACTACTACCATCTGTATATGCACTAAACCATTAAATATGATGCGCCGTCGTACGTCATTTGAAAGAGAAAAAGATAATGTTCTTAATCGATTATATTTAACATACAATTAGAGATTATCTTATCTTATTAACTGGTTTTAAATTTTGATTTGTAAAGTTTAAAAGCCAATTAGCCGACTAGACCATTCTGCATACATGTTCTTTTTTAGGCAACAGATAATATTTCATTAAAGGAATCAGATAGTGGCTTGTTCTATTGTTCCACATCTCCTTTTTTTTTCACATCTCCATTTTTTTTACGTATACATATATACATATATATATTAAAATATTTTTTTTTGGTAAAAAAATGTAAATATATATACTAAAACACCTTGGATAATATCATGCTGCATGTATTGATTGAGTTACAACTAAAATCATGTCGATAATATTATACAAAACGATCACATACGCATGGTATCTATTAGTAGTCGATAAAGATGATTAGAATATGCTTTGGGGAACTACATATTTACGTGTATTCATTATATCCTAAACACGTATATACGTAGCTGATTAAACTATGCGTTTATACGTGCTAACAACAACATAAGATTTTGCCTTGGAGATCTTCGTACGTACCTAGAAACTAGAAAGGGTTAACACCTCGTGATCTTTTTTTTTTCTAGTTTCTTAGCCACATAATTAGCGCACGACCAAATTATCTATTTGAATGATTTATGTGTATTTGACGTGCAGTACCGGCCCTGAGATTTTGGAGACCTGTGGTTGTGACTGTTTCTATGTAAATTTTTTTTTTTACAAATTTAGGGGCCTAAATTGTTTTTAGGGATCTATTTGTATGTAATTTTTTTTTAAAAAAAATTGGGGACGTGTTGCAAATGTTTCACCTAGCATGATCAAGGGTCGGTCCTGTTGCCATGTAAATTCTGATAAATACGTTTTGTGTATATTGTCTATATGTATGTATGTGTAAAATACGATTTTCTAATATAATGTAAACGAGTTACAAATATTATGGCATAAATAAAATAGTTTGCAAAGTAAATTAACACTATTCAATTGATTTCATTCGTATTTAAAACTTACTACATGAGGAGTATTAAAATTTAATTGTCAATTTTTATCATCTATATTATTAAAAGAGAAGTACCCATTTGAAAATGTTTAAACTTCATTAATTAAACTCCCTATTTTTTTGCTTGTCTTTTTCAGTTGCATTTATAGAATATCCTAAAACGAATAAAACTGCCTAATTTATTACTTGTCTTTTCAGTTACATTAATGAAATATGCTTAAATGAATTTAAACTTCTTATTTTATTGTTTGTCTTTTTCAGTTACTTTAATGAAATATCATTAAATAAATTTGGACATAATGTCATTTAATCAACAAAAAAAACTCATGAGTTATCCTTACGTGCATAATTTTAATAATGGAGATTTTGAAAAATGTGCATCATTAAAATGTTACCTAAAACATACATCACTAATATATAACATGCATCAATAAAACTAGAATTTGACTCACACAATTGTACGGATGTTATTTTTAGTTGATTAAATTAAAAAATATTTATTTATTCAAAAAATATTTAAGAATTGCTATGTTTTTAAAAATTATATAGTATTATTTGCTCATAACTCATTTGTCATTTGCTAAATTGTTAGAAATAAAATTTTAGCATAATATAACTCAGTTGTCATTTGCTAAATTTATGGTTTTTATTTATATTTTTTATTATTTAATCATAATATTTTCATTTTATATTTGAAAGAGAAATGAATTTTCTTTCAAACAATATTTTTGTAATTGTATTTTTTTTAAAAATAATTAATTTAAATTGTTATTATCATTGAATATAATTATTTTTGACATAATTTGAGTTTTCGTTTACATCAAAACTTATCATATTTTAGGATAATTTTAATTTAAAATGTAATTTTCATATTTTTCAAACAAATTCTAAAAATATTTTTAAAAAATTTTTTTATAATTTTTTTTAAAAAAATTGAGTTGCATTTCAAATAAAAAGGTAAAGATATTAAAAATATTCTAATTAAAATATGTAAAATTTAATATAGTTTTAAGGAAATGGTCAAAATAAAAAAAATTACACATAAAAAAATCATGATTTTTGTTAACCGGACGGATCATTATTTATATGATATCGCAAACGAAAGAAAAATTTATGTTTTTACAAATATCTAATTAAGTATGTATACTCATTTTTTTATATTTTTTATATGATATCACACATTCGTAAAAAAATAGATAGTTTAAGATGCAAGAAAAAAATATTTACTTAATTAATATAATATGAATGAATTTTACAAATACATCATTTAATAAAATAAATAATTTAAAACTGAAAATTCATGTCTGCGCTGGCGCGCGGATCATGATCTAGTTTTCTTTATTAGCTAAATCCAGGTCTTGCGACTCAAATTAATTTGAAATCGACAAATTAGAAAACGACTAATCCATTCTTCGGTGTAATTGCTCCCTAATTACAAGACAAACTATACATGGATTTTCTAAACGTCACACGCACTCACATATATGTGGATAAACGTATACAATCTATTAACATTAAACATTGCTGCTTCGGAAATTAAGTCTTACTACAACAAATGATATACGTACATATATGGTAACCAAAACGAGTAAACAAAGGATAATAATATTCCCACAGTTCAGTTCAAAAAAAAAAAATTCCCACAGTTGAATTATAGATAATGCATGGGTCATAAGTAAGTGTCACATCCGGAAAATTATATAGCTCACCAATCAAAGCATGATACTTATTCATGCGTGTTCTCCGAACTTCACCTTACCAGATAGGTTCAGACTCATTTTGCTATTTTTCAAAAAGCACTCAAGTAATCAACTTATATATCATATCAACCAAAAAATTATAACAAATTAAAATTATGTCACTTAGTCTGTCTGAACATAAAACTTGAACGATCCATGAGCAAGTTTCTTTACAAAATATCATTTATATACAAAAACACAAGTCGACTAACAAATAAGAATCTGACACTTGGCAAAGCTTTACAAAATAAAAAATAAAAACAATTAAATTATTCTTTTCATTTCTTATTTTTCAACAATTCGACCAGAAAAATTAAAACAGTCATTTATTCTCCACGTAAAATGAAAAAAGCAAAAACAATTTTAATTGTATCAACCACTACAACACGATCTCAACTCCCTACTAAATCAACTTTAAACGAACACTAAAATCACTCAGATAACAAATTTGTTTACAATTATTTTGCCAAACAGTTTACTTTCTTCCACAATCGATGTTTGTGTCTTTCCTATAATTATCTTTTTTTAAGAAATCCTTTTGATTTTTCTAACCTTAAGAAATTTTTTGAAGTTGCGGAAGAAGCGAAGTTATAGATGGCTTCTGGAAATTTGCTGGTGTACATTGGTGGTGCAGACGAGTTCCTATAGTTGTTTAGCAAATGAGTAAGTAATAAATTTTTGAGCCTCAGCATTTAATTATTATTTCGTTATGCAATTTTGAATTCTTTTTACTTTTTTTTTGCAGAGGAATTGTTGTTACCACGTCTTCACATAACGAGTTTTCTTCGAACCAAAGCTGGTCAATGAAAACTTAGGTCTTTGTTTCATATTGATTGTAACAAAGAAGAGTGAGACAATGAGAAGAATAGACTTCAAACTTACAAGGAGATTGTCTGCATAAAACAAACTATATTCTAGGATGATGATTGAAGAAGAAGGGAAACTCCAAGATACCAGAGACTCTTATAATTGTTCATAGTTTGTTTGTTTTTTTGACGTCGAATTGTTCATAGTTTGGTTAACAGGTTAGATGCATAACCTTTTAATATCAAAATTTTGTTATATGTTTGACCAAATTGTTAATATCGAATTTGTGCAAGCCTCGAATGACTATTATTAAAAGTATTTAATATAAAAATATTATAGGCTTCGTGTATCTGATGTATATTCTTGAGGAAATTTTAAATTTGGTAAAATAAAGTAAAAATAAAATAAGTTATTAGTTAAATATGTTCATATATTAAATTATTAGTATACTATCAGTCTATCTCATATATCGATCAACTAAGTATAATTTCTAAATTGTGCAATATTTCTTTAACTATATTTAACTAAATTGTGATAAACTAAATTAATGTCATGTTATCATCAATTATTTTTTTCCTAATTAAAATCTAAATTTCTTCTAATTATTCAAATTTACTTTTATGTAAAATAAAAATAAACATATTTTTGTAACAACACAGTTAAGTTGAAGTTTTTAACTAAAGAAGGACTTTTGTTACTAATCATGGATAAAAGAAATAACATTTTAATTTAATTAAACACTAAAAAGAGTACCCGTGCTACGGGTTGAAACATACTAGTATTAACATATTCCCGAGTTTAAGGCCATGGCCAATGTCGTTCACATATTGGCTATTGCATAGCATATCTTAAACTTAAGATCAATTACTTCAATCTTTTCTAGTACGTCAATTAAATTATAACTACAAAACAATATTTTCTTCAGTATTAGATTAATCCGAAAGGTTTTAGTCTCCATAATCAAACTAGTGAAAAAAATTGAGATTGATGATCAAGTCATCGAGGAGTAGTCTTTTCCATTTCTGAAAGTAACCACATACGATTCTCCTTTGAAAATAAATGTGTCAGATGTCCTCATTTTTGTGGACAAATTAGTATTATTGGGTTTGCTTTATTCTATTTATAAAAATTCAAATGATTCCCAATAATTCATTGAAAAATGAAACTTAACTTCACTATGAAGCTTAAAATTATCCCCCTTTTCCTAGATGTTGATCATACATGTATTTTTTGAATCCCAACAAAATATGGAGTATCAAATGATCTACCAGGAAACATCATATTATAAATTTTTTTTTTTTGACAGCAAACATTCACAGACTCATGTAAACTCTGTAAACCAACATGGTAACTCTGCATCCATGTGTACGACGAAAGACAGTTGTTTTCGAGCACTACATGCCGAGCTATTATAATAATTAGTTCATTTTATGTAAGATTCAAAAGAAGTAAAAAATGCTGCCAAAAAGTAGAAAAGGGAAAATAAAATAACTGTAAAATTTTCTATCGTTTTCCAAATCAATTCTTTTTTTCAACCAGTAAAAAAAGGAAATCCTTATTCATGAAAACTCTTAAACTTCAGTGATGAAGCAAATACGCCTCCTTTTGTTCTAAAACTTTTAACTCTATATATCTCTGTGAAGCAATAGTTCACATTAGTTCTAACGAGCTATGTTTATCATATATATCAAAATTTAGACTTACAGATGTATTAATTAATCAGCTCAAGTGTTTTATTTTGAGGAAACCATGAATATTTAATTTGAAGATTGTTTTCCTATTGACTTGAATCTAATGAATATGGTGGAGCTCTAGCCACATGAGCTATAAGCTTTGGCTGGCAATCTTTCTGTAACGGTTGTTAATACGATTCGATTATAATTCATAACTAGCTTAACACCCGCGCAATTGCGCGTGATGAATGTTATATATAAAAATAATTTTTATCTATTATTGTTTATTTGTATTCATTTACGTATTATGTATATAATTAAATTAGAGTAAAGAAAAATCAAAACAATACATCTTGTTTATTTAAGATACTTTTTTGTAAATAAATCAAAATAATTATTTTATTTATTTTATATGGTATATAACTAAATGTCAATGACATGAACATAGATATATAGTATATTTTAATATAAATATTTATTATTGAGAATTCTTACTCATATGATAAATAAAACATTTCTAATGTGAGATTTTTTTAATGTAAATTTTAAAATTAAAATATTAAGGTTTCAATACTTTTTCAATACAAATTTAGAAATTATCATATTTATGTGTTTTTCTATGTTATATAGTTTAATTTTAAACTATATAAATATATAATATGAATGTCTAGTAAATGAGACTTCATATTCATACGATTTATGATTATTTGTATCTTGTAATTACCAAAAAAAGTTAAACTATTGATCACAAAATTTTAGTGTGAGACATTTAACGTTTTTAGTAATTTATAGTCGTTTTAAAAATTCAAAATATAACATTAAAAAAATATTAATTTTTTATTATATGATTAATGTGGTTGTTTAATATCTTTTAATAATATAAAATTAAACAAAAAAGAGCTAAGATACAAAAATTATTATCAAATATTTATTATTCATAATCATTGATTGTCATATATACTCTCATCATATTAAGCAATTATGTAGCTTTTATTTAAGGAAAGTTCGAAAATGTTATTTTGTATATTATTTATCAATTTAATAGTTAGTTTAATAAAAAATATAATATAAGTAAATATAGACCAACCTATTTTTCTAAGAATTATGAATTTCATTCTCATGGTGACACGTGGCTACAAAACAATGTTGTAATGTTTATCAATTAATATATAAGGGATGCGTACAGTGTAACTTATTCTTCAATGTTTCTTTATAGCAAAACATAGAAAATTAAATTATGAATCCCAAAAACTTAATTAATCGTAACCCTTAATTTTTTAGATACTAAAATTAGGCTTTAATTTATTTATCTCAGTTACCTATTTGATGGTTAGACACTTTATAATGTTTTGTAGTTTCATCAATACTATTAAATCTGGAACATTTCCAGTTAATATAAGTGTAGTCCAATTTAAAATGTAACTGAATATGAAATATAACTGCATCAAATATAACTGCATCAGTTGATATATTCATAATTATGTAGATAATTGAATAACTGAATCTAAAATCTAAAATTAACTAAAAGGGACGTAGGAAGCAGTTACGTAGACGAGTTGATCAATTATATTAGAAATAATCAGGACCCACTTTACTGAATTATCTGACCCACTAAAATATATATATATATATATATCTTCTTTTATCAAATAGTTAATCTGGTCATGGATTATAAATGGTGTATTCTGGAATTGTTTCTTTAATTTTATTTTATTTTTTAATTTCCAGTTCATACAGGTTAAAAAATATATCATGTATTGCTAATAGGTAAGATTAAATATAAAATTCTAATTTAATATGGATTAGATCAATTGTATATCCTAATTATAAGAGATATCATATTTATTTTAACTGAGATATAAATAGGTCCAAAACTTAAATGATAATTTTTAAAGTATATATATAAATCAAAACTCTAAATTAATAGAATAGATATGAAGTATATGTTTTTAATATTTAGTCACAACATGTCTAATAGGTGCAAAACAAAATATACCACAGTAATTTCAAATATGATTATATTTTTAATAGAGTAGATATTTTAGCTATTTATTCTTTAATCCTTCGAATAATGTAGCATTTCGTCAAAATCAATAGCATGCTTCAACCTGAAACTAAATATATATGAGCATATTCTAATTACAAAATTTAAGTATTTAACAAAATCATTTAAGATACAGAAAATTTAGTCCAACCAAAATCTACAAAGTATATTTTTGGAAGTAAATTTAAGATTATTAAAACTATTTAATTAAATTGATATTATTAAGGAAGTATTATTTATAAAAATATATTATATGAGTTTTAGTTAACGGGTTTTAAATAGGTTATTCGATTAAAAAATATTTATTAAATGTGATTATAATTAAGGTTATTGAAAATCATATTCACCCATTTACATATATATAAGTATTATTTATAAAAATATATTCTACGAGATTTATTTAACGGATTTTAGTTAGGTTATTCGATTAAAAAATATTTATTAAATGTGATTTTACTTAAAGTTAGTGAAGATCATATTAACCCATATATATATATATATTTAGCATAATATATTAAAATTATTTTTTTAACATTTTTCAAAAAAAATTGTTCAGTTTTTGGTGCGATTGAATTTGATATTAGTTTTCAGATATAACACTCTAAGAACCGAACCGTTCAAGTATATAAATCATATTCGTGTTTTAATAGAATAGATTAAACACAAATATAAATACAAAAAATAACACAAATATAAAAATGAAATTACTCAAAAAAAATTAAAACAAAAAATATACCCGACCTTTTTAAAGGACGGGTCAAAATAGTATTTCTTTTAAAATACCTCAAAAGTGTCAGTTTTTTTTTCTATACAGATTTACTTCCAAACACAATATATTTTTTTCACTAAGCTTTTGTTAATATTTATATTACACTAAGCTTTTGTCAACATTTATATAATAAGTAAGTTACAAAAAAAAAAAAATATATATATATATATATATATATATATTTATATAATAAGTAATTATTTTTATAAAAAGGTGGGCCAGATAGAATGATGATTCACCATTTGTTGTGTGCAAGTAATTGCCTACATTTCTAGGGACATGAGTAACAGACTTTAATTGGACGTCAATCCCCACGTGGATTAACGAAACACATTAAACAAATCAGATTATTTATTTTCTATGTAACATTTGGCATCGTTCCTTAAATTACTAATTTTGGTCAAATTGATTAAATCACTTTCTAAAATATATGATTCAAATATACTACAAAATACAAATGCCATTGCAAGAATTTTTTTAAAAAATTATCAAAGTATCAACTGAAACATCATAATCGACTGAATGCCAAAATGCTAGGTATATTTAAAAAAAAAAGAATCTATAGACTAATGAGTTCTGCCAAATTGGAAAGGCAAATTAATGATAAAACTAGATTTTTCACCCGCACATCCGTGCAGATAGATTTTCATTTTATAAATATATAACGGATACCATCGCAAAACTTTCAAAGATATTTACATTTTAGTGTTATATATTGTGTAAATTTATAATGTTATTGGTTATGTTTCTTATTCGATATTATTAATGTATAATGATTTGTTTTATATATTTTACTATATTATTAATTGTTATTATATATTAATATATTTTCGAGTTTGATAAAATAAATTCATAGTATGAAATAAAAAAATTGAGAATCTCCTTCATTTTTTCTAATTTTTACAGACTGAATACAATACATTTTAAAATTTTATTTAGTTATACTATAAAACTAATATTTTCTTAGCATAGTTTATATTTCTATGTTATTTATTTTAGTATATTGTGGAATTTTATAAGTAAATACATTATAATAATACTATATTATTAATTATGAAATAAATCGCTGCATTAATTTAAAAATATTTTAAAATTTTATTAAGATTTTGTTAGGTGTTTTCAACATATTTTGTTATAAGTAAAAATAAAATTTAAATTTAAAGTTAAAATTTATTTATTAATATCTATATAATTTATAAGATTTTTTAGAAATGTTATATATTAAATAGATTAACTTAAATAGTCAAATAGATGTAATTGATGAAATAGACCTAGTATGAATTTTTATGGTATTTCTTTTAATAAAGAAGATATATAATATAATTATAAAATTTGAAAAATAGCATACACTTTTATTTTATTTTGTTTTGTAATAAAATTTTATTTAAATTAATGTATAATAGTGTATATTATTAATTACGAAATTAATCAATGGTATTAATTTAAATAAAATATTTTAATTTTTTAGAAAGATTTTGTTAGATTTTTTCTCAACATTTTGTTATAACTAAAAATAAAATTTAAATTTACAGTTAAAATTGATTTATTATTAATATCTTTATATATTAAATAGATTAATATAAATAATTAAATAAATGTAATTAATGAAATAAACCTAATAAGACTAGTATGACTTTTTTATGGTATATAAAAATGGTACTTTTCTATTAGAGAAGATGCGGGAAACAGAAAAAGATGAGAAAATGTTGCAATCATTTCATAAAATTATAACAACCCCGGGACAAGTACGTTCTATAGTTTACAAAAATAAAATAATCAAAGATCTGTAGAAAGGTAGATAGATATACAAGTGACAAAACCATTTCTCTAAAAACCATATATGATAAAATTTCGAGATAGATGAAAAAAATGTTTACGAGAGAATAAAGTTCTGTGTAGTTCCAAAAAATGCCCGTCACGGTGAGGATACAGCCTCAATGGCGCTACCCAATGGCCACGCAGCTTCCACTGCGTGCTCTCCGTATTTCACCTTCTTCACTAATGTTATCGTCTGTGATGGCTCCAATCCTATTTTTATTTCATGCCCAAAAAAAAAGTTGACAAATGAATAAACACAAAAGAAAATTACAAAAATAAAAACTTTGAACATGGATTAGACGACCAGATCGTTATCCTAAACTTAAGTTTATCAAAGGTATACGTTTATGACATTCATCATACAATCTCAGTCTAGCACTTCTCCACTCTTATATACACATACTGTTTAGTGTTTTTTTAGTTATATATATCCTAAGCCTACAGATAATTTGTGAGCAATGTTGTAAAGGGACGAAAGTGAGATACTTACCGAATCCATCAACGAGCAGAGTATATTGGTAAACGAGATCCATGCACAAGTAAGGGAAATTATCTTCCTCCACACGCGGGAACTTCGATTTTCCCTCATCCATCTTCATACTACAAGCTTTCTTTGCTGCTTTCTCAAAGTCTATTGGACGAACTGTAGCAACAGGTTGCTTGGGGTCTACGAATCCAGCCTGTGCACGTAATCAAGCCCATTGTCCCGACAACACGTTGTGTGTAAATGGGGTTTTAAAGAAAGAAAAGTAGAGGTGTCTTTTGTTGGTTTACCTCAGCAGCACGATCGAAGAAAAAGGAAGCAACGAACATGTTCTTTTGCCCACCACCTCGACCACCATTCCATACTCCACCAAATGTGCATTTCATGTGTGTGCATAGTGTATCATTCACTTTGAGTGCGTTGACGGTTAACCTCCTGCACTCATTGAGACTCGCGCCAGATTGCACAGCAGCGGCTTTAAACCCATCTCCTCCATACTTGTAAGTGCCTACAGTGATACAATATGTCAGAGAAGAAATGGATTCAATCTGCTAGGAGTAGTAATTGCATGTTCAGAGAGTTCTAGCTAAAGAATGGCAAAGATAATGGCAATAATGAAATCATGTGTCATACGATAGGATAAATGCAAAGAAGTCTAGCTGGAAAGAAACAGCTTTCATAATAAAAGAATACTTCTCACCATCATAGCCTGCCACGATGCAGGGATTGTTTGAATCTTCAGAAACTTTCAAGATCTCTGCTCTGGCGGCTAGTAATCCGTAATGTAGGTAACTACAAGCAACATGAGGCAAATAGCATCTCACATTAAATTTAACAATATGAACAAATCGGGTGGCTGGCATGTATGGAAGAAGAAACTTGAAGAAACATGAAATCATAACAGCTGATGAACCTGTGAACATAAAGGAAGTACTTCCGTCCCTTCAGATACATTTCTCTAACATAAGAATCCTCTCCTTCTAATGGCTTTGGTGCAGTTGCAGCATCTTCCTCGGATATAGCATATGCCATTTGTACCGAACCCCCTCCAAGATCAACCACTCCAACCGTATCTGAGTATGGTTTTCCCAGGTTCCTTAGCAAGTAGTTTATTGTCACCTGCAAAGTCGAATCCCGTTACACTAGACTTCAAAATATCACAGTTGCCATAGTGCAAATTGAACAGTTCTTGTTCAATAATTAAGAAACTAGTAAAATTGAACTCTTCTGCTTGATTAAGAAACTAGAAAGGATAACAGTCTTCACGATAAGATTAAAGGCATACACGCAGACACATAAGAAAATACAGCAACATGACTTCCTGTAAGACACAAACATATGTTGGACAACTTACCCACTGGTAAGCACCTTCCTGGGTACCATCCAGCACAGTAACAGCATTTGCCTCAGTTTTCAGCATGCTTCTATCTCTCAAGAGTTCCTTAACCTTAAAAGCAAAATTACAATAAAGTATAAGAGCTAAGCGAGCAGGAAAACGTGCATGAAAGCATAGGAAAACAAAACTACCGCTTGCAAAATGTTCTCAGATGCTTCATGACCCAGCGTCCTCAAACCTGCAGTTGCCTAACCAAAAACATTTCACATAACTCACAAAATCAACAACAAGTATATGAATAGCTAGCTACTCGTCTCCATACCCCAACTCTGACAGGTGTCTTAGGACGCAACTCGCGAGGAACAGAAGCTTCTGCTTTGTCAAGAAGAGACACCAAAGAGTTAGCCGCTTGTCGAGGATCAGTAGGATATGCGCTCAAGCCCGGTTTTAGCTGAAATCAAATCAGTGAACAGTTTAGACCCAAATCTCCAACAAGCATAAGTCTTCTCACACACTGGCAATCATATCAACTTAAACAACACAAATGTACCACGAATTCACCATAAGAAACTGAATCAAGCTAACGTCAAGAGATCTATAAAGCAGTGCATTCTCCTACTAGTTTTAGCTGAAATTAAATGTACCACGAATCACCTTAAGTCTTTCACAGACTGATGAACATGTATGTCAACTTAAACAACACAAATGTACCACGAATCACCATAACAAACTGAATCAAGCTAACGTCACAAGATATACACGCATCGATTAAGAACATTCTCTAAACGGTTAAGCATCGATTATGAGAGTGAGATGGAACCAATGTTGTTTACCTGCACGAAGAGCTCAAGTTCATTCCCGAGAGGAAGAAGATCCAAATTCCGATCAAAGCAGTAGACATGAACACGGCTACCAGAGCTTCCAGCATCGAAAATCACAGCGTAGTTCTTCGGAGGCCTCGAGTTGGGGCCTCCCTTACGGTTAAGCACCGTGTACTCTTCAACGACCGCGTCGGACGTCGATCTCCCCGGCATCAGCAAAAGAACGAGACCGATAAGCAGAATCGCAACCGAAATCAAGAGCAGGATACCTCGATGGCGTTGGATCTTGTCGGTGATAGACTCGTGCCGTCCAATCCCACGCTTAGCCGTCGTCGTCTTCCCTCCGTCGACGGAGAGGAGTCCCTGGTGAGATTCGGAGGAATGAGAAGGAGAATGGTGACCGGAGGAGGAAACGGCAGCGGTTCCGGACTCCATGAGCTCGGGGGAGGAAGGCGAACGGTAGCGGATCTTACCGTTGCCGGTGCCGGAGGGCGCCGTGGTCTGCGGCGGATCCTGTAACGGATCCAGATCGAACGATGGGTTGATAAGAGCGAATTGATCTAGAGCTAAAAGCTTCGATTTCACCTTGAAGCTTCTTCTTCTAGATCTGTATTTGTATTTGAGCGAGAGATACAGACAAAAGACGTTACTGGCTTTTACGATTGCGGGAGAGATAGTAACTCCCACACAACTTCGTTAAACTTGAAATTTTACTGGGCGAGTTAAAAAGAAGTATTATAATGTTTACTTGATTTACATAAAAAACCCTGATTTTCATTAAATTTTGATTTTGTCTTTATACTTCTCACTGTTCTCTTTTTTTCTGTAACGAGTTCAGATTATTCAAGTTCTTTCAAACTAGTCATGATGGTGAGTCTTTCCTAAACGAACCAAACAACCCTACACTTAGATACTTGGATAGTCTAGACATGTTCACACACTATATAGACTGGTGCTCAATTTATAGAGGTCACTATAGTCTATAGCTGTTTAGCATGTATTAACTAGATTGTTGTTAAAAAAAAAAGCATTTGAACCAGAAATTTATTACTACACAATCCCTGCTTCTCTAATCCTTTAAAGCTATCTATCTTTGATCGTGACACTAGCCGGAATATGAATCAGAAATAACAACATTAAGATGAACTAAGAGTAGCAAAAACTCAGGCCGTCTTTAGGCATATAGCATTCCCAGAGCAACTGTACAACTTTTTCCTTCTATCTCTATAAACTTTCTATATTTTGGATCTGTATATATGTACCAAAGAGTAACTTTTCAAAAACTATCTTCTATGTATCAACAAGACCTGATTTAGGTAATCCTTTTCACTCTATCGCTGGAGCTTTACCTGTACCGTATACCTTGAGCCACTGTAAAACCATATCTGCATTCGTAGCTAGACTCACTGATGATTCTTCCTTCCTGAGCATTGCAAATGTCACGTGTTTATTCTCCTCTTCATTGACTATTGCCACTCTACCCAGGTTCCACATGTTAATGACGATCAATACAGCGTTCTCGCAAGACATTAAGCAACTCCGTTTCCTCAAGATACTGAACAGATGTTTGATAAACTCTGGACGCTTCTCCATTTCTTTAACCCCACGCTCGTATGTAGTAAGTAATGCCAAGACAATCAAAAACTCAGCCGCATAGCTTCCTGCTTCGATCTTCCCCATTAGCGCCGGAACCACACCCGCAGAAGTCGCCATTTCCCTGTACTTTAAATCTTGACAGAGCTGATACACCACGGAACCGGCTACCAAGGAGGTTACCGTTTCACCCTCACCAATAAGGCTTCCCAAACCAATCAGCATTAGTTTGCTCCCGATGATTTCCTTGTTAGAATCAATAGCTAAGAGTGACAAGAAAGTCGATGCAGAGTTTCTTCGTGACTCCATTGTCCCACATGACAGAGAAAATCTGAGCTCTCCGACCACGTTATCGGTTTGGGCAATTGCTTCTTTATTCTCCATAACAATCGAGATGTTGAACAATGCTGTGATGATATTCTCTCGAAGCTCCGGTTTCGTGATGAAATTCGAAAGTGGACGGATCAACGTGGTGATAGCTCCAGGGTGTAGAGCAACAAAGCGATTTCGGACACTGGGAAACTTATTGGTCTGGCAGCGTATCTCCTTTGCAGCTTCGTTCTGATCTTCATCTGAGGAGGGAGAAGAGATCCTCTGGAGCAGTGACTCTATTCCATCTCTTGACAGCTCAGTGACTACTTCATGAGGTGGTTTTAGACGATCATATCCATTGTCTATGCACCACTTGGTAATCAACTCATCGAGCAAATGGTTGGGTGTACACAATGAGTGAGAGAGGACTTCGTTGGTTTTGGGACATTTAGGTGCATGCTTCAGCAACTCCGTGATATAGCTTTTCTCATAGGTCTGAAACAAAAGAGCAAAATAAGCATACACACCATAAATCTTGTGTCTTTCAATCTTAAACCCTTCATCTGTATCTATCTACTCCTCTAGAATCTCCATGTATATAAGCACAGATTCTAAACACGTACAATCATTGAGGTTCTTGGCAATGAGATTAGCAAAATCGAGCAAGGATCCCAAAGAAATCTTGTGTCTTTGAATCTATCTGCTTCTATAGAAACTCTCAGCATATAACCACAGATTCAATACACAGACAAATATAAAACAGTCATTGAGTTTCTTGGCAATGTCAACCCTAACTCTGTTCTTCTTTCGATGATAATGAATCTTTAATGTATATACGCATAAACAGCATTAAAAAGCGAATATACCGTAAGCTACAGTTTCAGATTAGCAAATATTGCAAAGAAATTTCTAAAGAAAGGGAAGAAAACCATACATTCCCAGAGGCGATGGTTACAGGATCGATCATGATCGCATTCGAGAGTATACATTTGAACTCTTTCGGCACTTCCACCTTAGGCGACTGAGAAGACGAAGAAGATGGGATGTCAGATTCAGGCTTCTTCGATTCAACTTCTCTCAGACGATTCAGGAGTCTAATCGCCTCGTCAATTGCTTTCAAGACTCCAGAACTTGCGTCACTCTCACCGCGATCTTCAATTTCTCCTCCTCCGTTGGACAAAATCTCAATCAGTAGCTTCTTTAGCTCCACCTTCAGAGTATCGGCGTTTGCTGCCGTCGATTCCGCCGTTGATTCCTCCATTGAACGCCGATTCGAATACACAAAAACCTAGAAACTCGAGAATTGGGGAAAAAAGATGAAAGCGGGAAACTACTGTTATCGAGAAGCGAAGAAACGATCAATTTATTTGCCTCCCTTTTTTTGTGTTCAAAAAAAAAAAAAAAAAAAAAAAAAATTTGCCTCCCTTTTTTAATTACGTAAGCTACCTGTATATCTAGACTGCCACGTCATGCCCGCATTCGCTTCTGATTGGTTAATAAGAAATTAGATTTTCCGATCATTTATTTCCTATCAAAAACTTAAGTTTTCATTTCATTTCATTTCATTTTTGTATGTTATTACTGTATTCCTAAATTAGATCGTGAGTGATTTACACTCTAGCAGTGTGCTTTTGGTTGAACCTTTTAGCCTACAAAATTATTAACGGAATGGTGTTACGAGATTGCATGATATAACATATGAAATTATTGATTATATTAGCACACAAGTAACGTAACTGTCAAATCAAGCCAATAGACGTCAAACAACATACGCTGACTGTGATCACAATGTCTTTTATAAAGTCGATACTTATATAAAACTTCATTCTATGTGAATAAAATTCAGTATAGGACCGCCTAAAAATGGTCTATGTACATCAAACTCTTATTGATAAAAATAATTCACAACTCTATAGATAAGAGGTTGGAGTGGTCAAAGTGTTTGCCGTTTCATGATTGGGACAGTGCACAGCTTAGCATTTGGAAGAATACACGAGAAAACCACATGACTTGGGGCTCACGCAATCCTCTCGGATGATTTTCACTAGTCGGAATATGAAACAGAAACAGCACACGTCAATTAAAAGTGGCAAAGTCAGGCCCTCCTTACGCACTTTCCGTTTTCAGACAGAACCTATACAACTTTTCCCTCTTTCTAAAATTTTTACATGCATCACCAAGACTCAGTTTGCAAAACTAATCGTTTTATTTATCAACAAGACCTGAGTGTGGTGGTTCCCTTCATCCACCCTTTATGGCTCTTCACCTGTAACGGACCTCTTGATCCACTGCAAAACCGCTTCTGCTTCTGCCACTGCACATTGTGATCCTTGCGTTGCAAACTTTGTAAATGTCGAGTATTTATCCTCCTCTTCTTTGATCAGTTTCAGCCTAGTCCTCTCTCTGTCTTTGTCACCCGTGTTCAGACCGCACATGCGAAGGAGGACGATCGATACACCGTTCTCTTCAGTCACTGAGCAACTCGTATTCCTCAAGATACTGCACATATCATCGACAAACCCTAGATCCTCCATTTCTTCAATCACCCCTTTTTGTATAGTCATAAGCGACAAGAGAGCAAAGTAGATATACACATAGCTTCGTTCTTTAATCCTGTTGATCAGCGCGGGAACCAAACCTTCTGAAACCACTTTGCCCCTGTTCTCCGGTAGGCAACAGAGTTGGAAAACAGCATAAGCGGCACCTATGGCGGCAGTGAAATGATCCTCTTTGATAACAAGTACCAAAGCCTCCAGTGTCTCTGATTTCCCGATGTGGATCTTGTTAGAATCAAGTTTCGAAAGTTCCCATAAAGCATTTGCGGAGTTTCTTCGTGTCTTAGCTGTCCCCTGCTTCAGCGACTTTGTAAGCAGTGGGATCACAATAGGGTTCTGAGCAACTGCTGTTTTGTTCTCCTCAAGACTCGAGATGTAGAGCAATGCGGTGATGATATTCTTCTGAAGGCCCGGGTTCGAGTCAATGGCCTCGCCCAAAGCAGAGAGCGGAGTGAGCAACCGTGTGATGGAATCAGGGATTTCAGCGACAAAGAAGGCCGTGACATCGGCAAATCTCTTGGTCTGACGACGCAGCTCGTTCGCAGCTCCTGTCTGGTCTTCAACTGAGGAGGGAGAGGAGATCCTGTGAAGCAATAGGTCAATGTCATCAGGGAATAGTCCAATGGGTGCATCAGATGGTTTTGGCAGATCGCACTTGTTGGCTTGACACCATTGCGTAATCAACTCAGCGATCACATGGTTGGGTGACCACAAACGGTGAGAGAGGACTTCTTTGGTCTTGGGACATGTCACTTTATACATCAGCCACTGTTGGATGTATCTCTTTTCATAAGTCTGACAAAAAAAAAAAAGAAACAAAGGAGCAAATAATCAGCACACTTTCCATACGAATACAAAAACATACATTCATTTAGCTTCTTGGCAAATGTCAAGCATAACTCTGTTTCTTTTTGGATGATACAAAACTTTACTTTTAAAGAAGGTAACATATGCATATACACAAATAGCACTCTTAACAGTTAAATATATACAAAGTTATATGCTTTGTTCATATAAAGAAGGGACTTGTACATCTACACAAATAGCACACATTTGTACCTGTATCTATCTATCTACTCCTATATATTCGATACGCATACAAAACATACACAATCATTGAGTTTCTTGGCAATGTCAAGAATCGAGCAAGAATCACAAAAAAAAAAATTAAAGAAAGGGAAAATCAAACCTGGCCAGAAGCAATGACCACAGGTTCGCTCATGATAGCACGCGAGAGCATACACTTGAACTCTTTCGGCACTTCGAGCACAGAAGCCGGAGAAGACGAAGAAGTTGCTGAGTCCGGCATCTTCGATTCAACTTCCCTCAGACGATTCAGGATTCTAACCGCCTCGTCAACTGCTACCAAGGCTCCGTCAGTCTCGCTGCGATCTTCGCTTACGCCTCCGACGTCGAGTATCTCCGTCATCGTCTTCTTTAACTCCATCCTCAGAGTATCGGCGTTTGCTGCCGTCAATTCCTCCATTGAAAGCGCGAAACTAGAAACCCTAGAAACTCGAGAATTGGGGGAAAAAAAGAAGAAGGCGGGAAGTTTCTGTTAGCAATAGAGAGAGAAGCGAAGAAGAAACCGTTAGCTTCTCAGTTTTGAGTATATTTTTCTTTTGCCTCCTTTAAAAATTTTTTGTTTTAGTTACCTACGCCACCTGTAATACATAGGCTGCCACGTCAAATTCATAACCTAGGTATGAGTTAAACTAACATAATGCCACCTGTAATTTTATAAATACGTCAATCACGTACGCCACCGGTGTAACAAGTAGATTTGAGTTTATAAAAATATCCTTCTAGTGTTTTGTCCGCACATGCGGTCATATGATCGTTTTGCTAATAATTAGTAATATATGTATTATGATTTAAACATCATGATAACTTATTCTTTATATTTTTAATCATTTTAGTTCTCTTCGATTTTTATTTCGATCTTATTCTTCTTAACACAAAGGAAAGCTATAAAACTATGAGACGTTAAGAGCATAATTACATATCAAATATTCTACACAATAAAGTAAAATAAGAATGTGAACTTTTGGTCTCTGTGAATCTACTTTGTATTTTTGAACCGTAAACATGAATTAACTTACCAAAAGAACATTAAAACACACAAAATCCAAATAAGAACAAAATAAATAAAAATAAATAAAAATTAAATAAAAACTAAAGTTTGATGATAATTTTGTAGAATTTATTTTTTTTTAAAACGAATTGAGATAATAACAATATTTCATTGGTTTACTTGATCAATATATACATTGACTTATCTTAATATTTCATAAGTTTAATTTTAATAAAAGAAACAATAGATAATGATAGTTTTATTATTAAAATTAATTTATGGTTAATTATATAATGATAAATCTAATTATTCATTAAAAATATATTTATTTTTATCTGTTTTAGAAACTAAACTATTAAAAACATGTTCATAACATGATTACATATGCAATTCTCAAAATTTAATATCAAAGCATATTTTTTTTATAGATTAAACAGTAATAAAACATACATGTGAAATAACTACTAAAGTAATTCCGGAATACCTAATTCATAATTCCAAATTCCATGTAACAAAACTGATTTGGTCCTAGTATTTCAGACTCAAAGAAAGAAGAAAAACATAGAACTTCAACTGTAAAAAAACAAATATCAAAAGTACATAATATAGATGTCAAAAATTATAATCGAGACAACTTGAAATGAATGAGAAAATTGAAACTATAGATTTTAAAACATCCTACATCATATGAAAATAAGAATTGGTCCTAACTTTTTGAAATAATTATAATTGTAATTCCAATTAGAAAGTTTGAAATAGTTATGTTATTTAAATTAATAAATTAATAATTTAAGCTAAAAACTATTAAAAATCTTGTGAAAGTTAAAATAATTATAATCAAAATTCTAATTAAATTTTTTGAAATATTTATATTATTTAAATTAATAAATTAATTCGAAATCGAGATATCTACTAATAATAGCAATCCTTATTAATTCAAAAGGTTGTGAATTCCACTTATGTTGAAAGGTTGTGTCTTTTCAACAATTAAAATTTGTGTCTTTTTATTTAAAAATAACTATTTATATTAAAAGAATGTGACCATTTATATTGAAAATTTGTGACTCTTCATATAAGTATTATTACAAAAAGACACAACCTTTTAATTCAAAAGATGTGACTCTTCAAACAAAATTTTGAAAATTTATTAATAGTCCAATGTCTATGCCAGCATAATTTTCGCTAATCAAATAAAATGGTGAAGAAAAAAAACAATTAATAATAGCAAACCCAAACAATGTTGAAAAGTTGTGTGTTTTATAGGAATTTTATTTCTTGTTAAAAGTTGTGTCTTTTCATTATATATTAAGATATGTCATTTTATTATTTATTTCAAGAGTTGTGTATTAGTTAGTATTTAAATTAAAAAGATGTAATTATTTAAATGAAAAATTGTGACTATTCATATATGTATCATTTCAAAATAACTACCTTTAAATTGAAAAGATGTGACTATTTAAATTGGAAAGTTGTGACTATTCACATAAGTATCATTTAAAAATAACCACCTTTAAACTGGAAAAAATGTGACTATTCATCTATACGAACGTTGCATTTCTTAATTTTTATATGAAAAGTTGTATTTATTAGTATTGAGATGAAAAATTATGTCTTTTCGTTTTTATTTTGCTCATATATATTTATTAATATTTCATAAATATTTGCAATTGTTTTATTTCTAAAAATCAGTGTATTAATTAATATGAAAATTTGAATCTCTTAAGTTTTATACATAAAAGTTGCATCTCTTAAATGTATTACATGAAAAACCCAAACAATGTTGAAAAGTTGTGTATTTTTATAGGAATTTTATTTTTTGTTAAAGTTGTGACTTTTCGTTATTTGTTTCAAGAGTTGTGCATTAGTCAGAATTTAATTTTAAAATATGTAATTATTTAAATGAAAAGTTGTAACTATTCATATTTCTATCATTTCAAAATAATTACATTTAAATTTTAAAAGATGTAACTATTTAAATTGAAAAGTTGTGACTAATCATATAATTTTAAAAGTTGTGTATTTTTATAGGAATTTTATTTCTTGTTAAAGTTGTGTCTTTTTGTTATTTGTTTCAAGAGTCGTGCATTAGTTAGAAATTAATTTTAAAATATGTAATTATTTAAATGAAAAGTTGTGACTATTCATATTTCTATCATTTCAAAATAATTACATTTAAATTTGAAAAGATGTAACTATTTAAATTGAAAAGTTGTGACTAATCATATAAGTATCATTTCAAAATAATCACCTTTAAATTGAAAGATGTGACTATTCATGTATATGAATAAAGTAAAAAAAAAAGACATAAAATTTCATTTCAATACTAATAAAAATAATTTTTCATAAAAAAACTTAAGAGACACAATTTTCATATTAACAATGATTAAAAAATGATAAATATTTATGTGGTGTCATCAACAAAGAGGTACAAATGTATTGTGATTTAAGAGATATGAACGCATCATAATTTAAGAGGTATGAACGTGTTGTGATCCAAGAGGTACAAACATATCATGATCCAAGGAGTATGAACATTTTGTGACTGAAAGGATGTGAATGTATTTTGACCAAAAATATACAAAACGATCGTGACCGAAAGACTGCCAATGATCATAAACGAAAAAGTGCGAATGGATCTTGACCGAAAGGATGTGAAATTAATATCGACTGAAAGGGTGGGAACGGATCTTGACTGTGACCAAAAGGGTGCAAATGGGTTATGACAGAAAGGGTGCAAATGATCGTGACCGAAAGGTTGCGATTGGATCGTGACCAAAAGGTTGCGAATGGATCGTGACCAAAAGGTTGCGAATGGATCGTGGCCGAAAAATTTCAAACAGTTCGTGACCAAAGAGTGCACATGGTCGTGATCGAAAGGTTGCGAATGGGTTGTGACCGAAAAAGTTTAAACGAGTCATGACCAAAAAAGGGTGTGAACGGATTGTAACCGAAAGGGTGTGAACGATTTGTTACCGAAAGAGTGTGAATGGGTCTTGACTGAAAGGGAGCGAAAGAGCCGTAACCAAAGGTGTGTCACCGTCAATGGATCAAAACCAAAGAGGTAAGAATGAATCGTTACTGAAAATGTGCGAACGAAACATCACCAAGAGAATGCTAAAGGTCAACCATGATGTTGGTGATATAAGAGTATGATCTTTTCTGGCCAACATAAAACGTCTATTTAAAACAACTACAAATATTTATGAAGTATTAATATATAGATATGAGTAAAGTAAAAACAAAAAAAGACATAAATTTTCATCTCAATACTAATAAATACAAAAAAAAATTCATATAAGTTTACTTATCATATTAACATTGATTAAAAATTATAAACATTTATATAGTGTCATCAACAGAGAGATATAAATGTGTTGTAATTTAAGAGATATAAACGCGTCATAATCTAAGAGGTACGAACATGCTATGATCCAAGAGGTACACGTATCATGATCCAAGAGGTGCGAAAGTGTTGTGACTGAAAGGGTGTGAATGTATTATGACCGAAAATGTACAAAAGGATTGTGACCGAAAGGCTGTGAATGTCATAAACGAAAGGGTGCGAATGGTTCTTGACCGAAAGGATGTGAAATTAATCCTGACCGAAAGGATACGAATGGATCTTGACCATGACAAAAAGTGTAAAATTGAGTTATGACCAAAAGCGTGCAAATGAGTTATGATCGAAAACGTGCAAATGGGTTATGATCGAAAGGGTGCAAATGGTCGTGTTTGAAAGATTGCAAATGGTCGTGACTGAAAGGTTGCGAATGGATCGTGACCGAAAGGTTGCGAATGGATCGTGACCAAAAAAATGCAAACGAGTCATGGCCAAAGGGTGCAAATGGTCGTGACCGAAAGATTGCAAATGGGTTGTGACAAAAAAGTGCAAACG
This sequence comes from Brassica napus, assembly GCF_020379485.1. NCBI lineage: Eukaryota > Viridiplantae > Streptophyta > Magnoliopsida > Brassicales > Brassicaceae > Brassica > Brassica napus. The sequence continues at coordinate 4,519,178 of NC_063446.1, forward strand.
TGTCGTGACCAAAAGGAGAAAACGGATCGTAACCGAATGAGTGTGAACGGATCGTAACTGAAAGAACGTGAATAGATCGTGAATGAAAGGGTGCAAACGAGTCGTATCCAAAGGAGTGCCAATGAATCATGACCGAAGAGGTAAGAATGGATCATGACTGAAAAAGTGCGAACGAGACATCACTGAGAGAATGTTAAAGGCCAACCTTGGTGCTGGTGATATAAGAGTATGACATTTTCTCGACAACATAAAAAATCTATCTAAATTAGAATATATCATTTTTTAATATTTCTTAGATTTTGCCTGTTTTTTTACCCATCCAGAAATTTTTTTGTTTTATGGTCAACCATGGTGCTGGTGATATAAGAGTATGACCTTTTCTCGACAACATAAAAAGTCTATCCAAATTAGAATATATCATTTTCTAAATATTTCTTAGATTTTGCATGTTTTACCCATCCGGAAACTTTTTTGTCTTATGGATCCTAATTTCAATTTACACCCTTTCGTTCACGCCATTTACACTTGTTCTGTCAAGACACATTCATACCTTCAGTCAAGGCATATCCGTCCACCCCTTGGAACAAGTTCATACCTCTTGAATCGCATCATGTTTGTATCCCTTAGTTTACGACGTGTTCGTACCTCTTAGGTTATGAGTCGTTTGTACTTTTTCGTTGACGACACAACCGTCTAACATGAACGACACTTTTTTTATTTAAAAAGATTTTTATGTTTAATAAGAGATTTTATTTATTTATTATAAATTTATATAATTTAAAGTTTTAGAGTAACTTAATTAAAATAATAAAAATGTATAATTTTATTAGTATTGATGTATTTGTATTTTAGTTGTAATTTAAAATTATAGAATATACATTTTTAATATTATCAATAAATAAATATAAACACACATGTTCTACGTTTTGACATGAATTTTTTTTTAAATAATTTTTTTATATAATATATAATTATAATATGATATATTTATTTATAAAAGTTGAGCTCCCACGCGATATCGCGTGGGTTCCTTACCTAGTTTATATAATGTGACAAATCACAAAAATCACTTCATAAATAAATAATAGTATAGATATATGATTGTTTAAGGAAAGCCATAGCGATCGAGTTATCAAACCTGAAAAGATCCCAGATTGATTGTGCCGGGGGTGTTGAGATTGAGCTTCTCTTCTTGGAAAAATTACGTTGCAGGGAATCAGAAAATCAAACAACATCACGACACCTACACAAGGCTTAACCTCACTCATTTACTGCTCCTAGTCTCTGCACCCTCACCACGTCCTGATTCTTTTCCCTGTGACTATAGGTTCGCTCATGATCGCATGCGAGAACATACACTTAAACTCTTTTGGCACTTCGAGCACAGAAGCTCGAGAAGACGAAGAAGTATCAGAGTCCGGTAACTTCGATTCAACTTCCCTCAGAGAATTCAAGATTTTACATGCTTCATCAGATAATTTAAGCTTTTAATCGCCAGATGATCGAGTTCCCAAACCTGAAAAGATCCCAAATTGATTGTGCCGGGGATGTTGAGATTGATGCTTCTCTTCTTGGAAACTTACAGTGCAGCGGAATAAGAAAATCTAACAACATCACAGTTTACAACATCACAATCTAACAAGGCTTAACCTCATTCTTTTCCTGCTCCTCATCTCTGCATCCTCATCACGTCCTGATTCTTTTCCTTCTTCAGTTTCATTGTGTGCTTCTATGTTTATGTCAATTACTGCATCAGAAAAGCCAGGGTCATTATCATCGACATCATCCTGATACGATTTGTGTATCAATGTTTCAACAATCAAACGCTAAAGACAAAACCATGTTTTATTGATCCAAGGAAAGTAATACAAGACGTTATTTTCTCTCTCTATCTTGTTACTACCCAAATCCAAGGAAAGTTTCATCTCGTAGATTTGATTGGCCTCGAGTCCAAGTGCTTTGAGAAGTTTTCTATCTTCGGTTGTAATGATAACCATACTTCCGGGACCAAACCATTCTCTTTTTGCCATTTCCTCTAGTTGCCACCAGCTATCCACTTCATCAAGAACAACCAACACTTTTTTGTCACTCAGCTTTTGTGGAGCCACTCCCAAGTGACCAACCACGATATCCTTTTGGTTGAAAATTTGAGACAACAACTTTTCCTGAAACCTCAACTTCAACTGACGGTCGTTACTACCACAAGGCCTCTCAAAACTTCCTTTGATATTCTCCAAAAACGTGCTGAGCTGAAATTTAGGAGAGACTTGGTCGTATAAAACTCTGGCGGCGGTCGTCTTACCAATCCCGGCAGGACCCCAAATCCCAATCACCTTAACTTCTTTTGTTTGTAGGCTCAACATCGTTTTCATCTCCGTGACACGAGGTTCTATGCCAACAAAGTCATCGAACTCATTTGATGGTGTCAAAGCCAACAAACCCATAATATTTGTGGCAAGGTCGTTGATCAAATCAGCTTCACTCCCCCTGACAAAAAACAAAGGCTATTCATTAGAAAATACATCATGAAAAGAAGCTACACATAACAAAAATGAAAGCCGTGGAAACATGGTTCTAGTATCGATAAATATTCATATGTAATCTTTCTTTCCTAAGCAAAACTCGTAGAAACCGGAAAATCGGACGGACATAAAGATAAAATAAAAGCGATGTTTAAGGAAATATACGAATGTACAAGGCAAATACAAAAACGATAAGAAATCGCATTCGCACTGAAACATGAAGTCGAGATATGATATATTTTCTTAACTCAAAATATTCGCTCCGTTAGTGAGACGGAACTGTACGAATATAGAGTCCCAGGATACAAACATGGCAGACAAATCACGCCTTACTCGTTATCGCCCTATCGAACTATAAACTCTACGAAACACTCTCGCAATATAGACTTACGCTAAGGGATTTTTGCAGTTGGATTTCGATACGGAAAAAGATTGGGAAATGAAGGGAGAGGAGAAACAATATTTAAAGAGCCGGAGAAGACCTACTTTCCGCAACAGCTGCTGCACGTGGGCAAGAATCTCGCGAAGATTTATACTGCTAGAAAATCAGTCACACAACCGATGTGGGACTCTACTACTTCTCCTTCATTTAACAAATAGGCCTTTGAATGGGCCACTTTTGTTCACAAGTTTTTCAATTAATTTGGAAGCCCATTGGCTTTAGTTAATTGATCCAATAAAACTATAAGATAATTAACACACTATGCAAAGAGAGACTTACATAAAAGGACACATTGTGATTTTTGTTTACTCTATAAGACACAAAGCAATTTTGACACACTTTTTCGTGCCAGCTGTCTTTATTGAGACAGAAATGACCTTGGCTATTACTAAAGAGAAAGATGCTTATTTTAAGGAAGCAAACCGAAAAAGAACCAGTTACCTTGTAATTGCAATAAAAGATAAAGCAATAAAACAAAAAGTTAGATATATGAGTTTATGAGAATATATCATGGACGTCAGATCATTTTGAAGAAAGCAGATCCAACGATCCGAAGATGTGTTGATTTGTGGACGAGTTTTTGTGGACGAATTCTCTTGGACAAGGTTTCTCGTAGGCAATTTGTGGATACTATATATGTGGACAAACAAATTGGTGGACATGAAAATGTTACAAAATTTTCTGTGGATACCGTATCTACCACCACCTTCTCCTCCTCATGTCTTCCACCTCATATTCACATCCACCACCACAACATCCACCAACACGGCATCCACCACCACTTCCTACTCCTCGCATCTTCCACCTCCACCTCCGTATCCACATCCACCACAACAGTATCCACAGCCACGGCATCCACCACCACATCCTCCTCCTCACGTCTTCCACCTCCGTATCAACATCCACCACCATAGCATCCACCATCACGGCATCCATAATCACCACCAGCTCTTCATCCTCACGTCTCCACCTCTGTATCCACAACCACCACAACGACATCCACCACCACCTCCTCCTTTCGAGTAGCCACCTCCACCACTGTTTTTACCCTCATGAACCAAGATAAAAAATCAGACCTGATAGATGAATCTGTTAGATATATTTATGAAATTAGGAACAGAGAGTCATGATTGAGAATGGATTGGAGTTTCTGAATTCATGGTGTGACTCACCAATGGTCGAGTATGAAGAGCTGGCGGAAAAGTTTCAGATCGAACAAAAGCTAGAGGTGGAGACAGAAAGCTTGAACAAAGTGATGGTTCCGACGCTTCACCAAAGACGCCACGATGGAGATGTCGAATTTGAGAAAGTGGATTAGGGTTCAGATCGATCTGTGGTTTTAGTAGAAGTTGGCGAAGAGCCAAAATTAGGGTTCATGTCTGGGGGGTAATCGATTTTGAAAAGGGGATTTGTCTTACAAAAGTGAAAAAGATTTCATTATATTTCGAATTTTTTTATTTTCCTCACTAGTTTTCTAATCGTTATAATGAAGATGAGAAAATCGGTTGGTTCAGTTTCTTGGTTTTACGATCTAGTTAGACACTTATCCAATAGTTACTCTTTACATAGATAAGGGGTAGTTATGACAATTTACTAAGAGAAAGTGTCTACTTGGGCAAAAGTGTCTATTAGAGTAATTCATAATTTGAAATGTGTCTCTGAGAGTAAATCCGTCCTATGTAAAATGTTTTTTGGGACTGAATTAATTTAACATCTATTAAAAAAAAAAAAAAACTAACCAGTTGCTAGAGGCATAACCAGCTATACCCGCGACTTCCTTCAGAGCTTGCATCCATACATGCGTCACCTCTTCTGTTTTCCCCACACAGGTCTCATCGAAAGCTTGTCCGAAATCTCCGGTCTGCTTCCTAACATCTGATGGATCCACTTGGTAGAAAACGGTTATCACTCTTTGTTGACCCTCCTCCCTGCACTTCATGATCTCCACTAACTCATCCAAACACCAGCTTGAAGAAGCGTAGTTAGGGGAGAGCAAAACAATGGCGACCTTTGATTGTCTGATCGCTCCTACAAGCGTGGGACCGACAGATTTGCCACGCTCCATCTCGTTATCAATGAACGTTTCGATCCCCTTGCTTTTGAACTCTTTCACAACGTGGCTAAGAAACCCTTTGCGCACGTCTTCTCCACGGAAGCTCAGGAAGACGTCATACAACGAACCGCAAGACACACATGATGAAGAAGCCATGAATAACAAGCACGAAGAAATTCTGAAGAGAATGACAAAGCTTTCAGATCGGAAGAAGAAATAACAAAAGGAGACTTTGTATATATGTGTGTGGCTCGTCACCACATTAAAAAAAGAAACGCGAAAAGATGTAAGGACACAGTAAACTTCTCGGAATCATCTAACAGTTGACTAGGAAAAGATATAAATACATTAAATTACAAGTAGAGACCAAGATTTAATATCATAATATTAATAGGCTATGAGATTACCATGAGTCCTTCCCACATCTTCTAAAGTTGGCCATTATACACGTAAAGCTCAGCAAGAAACTGCTCGTAGCACTGAGAAGTCCAAATGATCTAAGTTTACGTGATAGACAAGTTCAGACCTAGAACAATTTCAGTAACACTAAAGAAAACTGGAGACTCGCCAAAGATCTTCATTCTCGGTTTCAGTGTCCTGAGATGGCCGGTTCAACGGGAAAAAAATAAAATCAAAAAGATTTCACTCATCATCAGCATAGTGGACTTATTTTAAAAAATTACACAACCGTCACATAAATAAATTTTATAGCATTGTATGGTCTTGTTCAGTATAGGACCGCCTAAAATTGTCTATATAGACCCAACTTGCTTGATAATAACGCACCAACTCTATCGATAAAAAGAAGAGGTGGCAGCGGTCAAAGTGTTTACCGTTTCATGATTGGGATAGTGATAGACTTTAGATCTATGTAACTCCAAAAATGAGAACTCCTTTGTATTAAGAATCAATGAATCGATTACACTTAAATTGTTGAATCAAGCAAGTACTCTCATGACGAGTACAATACTCAAATTCCTCGATCTCATAACGATCGAGAGCTCAAGACTCATAACGTCAAGAACATACAACAATCAAGCATAAAGAATACAAACACACTCCCTCCACTTATTAGTAGTCTTCGCTCCTTAGCTCAGCTGAGATGTAACGGCAAACCCTCTACTTCAATTAGAGTCTTTGCTTTACTCTTCTAACTGATTTAAATCTTCCCGCTCTTCCTCCAACTCCACACTCTCATTACTCAATACTCCTTTCTTCCTCTTACGGATATAGACCTTCTTGTACCTATCAGATAGTGCACAGCATAGCATTTGGAAGAAGACAAAAGAGAACCAAATAAGTTGGGACTTACGCAGTCCCCTCGAGAGCAGCCTGATGATTTCGACTAAACATTATGCACTCTATTTATCTTTTTCAGTAAAAGGTAAGTAAATAGTCATGTCTGCTCCTGGTGGACTATGTTGAACTCTGGATCAAACACATTGATGCCGTGAACTACTCTGTATAGTCCCAGGAGTGTAAAAGCTCAATTGCTTTCATACTGACCGACCGTGTTCTTCCTGAGCAAAAAAAAAAACTTGAATGAGAACTCGTACCGAAGAAAAAACACTTCTCGATATTAAGTAGTAACTTACGTTCCTGCGATCTCTTGGTAAGTGCTAGTGATGATGAAGTCAGTTGTGAACCGACAAGAGAAGTGGTACTTGTTTTCGAAATCTTTCCAGTAAATGTCAGAGTCCGGATACTTGGTCTTCCCCAGAGCATGTGCAATATAGTACACGGTTTAAGCTGAAATCAAATCAGTGAATAGTTCAGAGGTAAAATCTCCAGCAAGCAAAAGTCCTTTCACACACTGACAATCATATCAATTTAAATAACACAGATGTACCACGAATCACCATAAGAAAACTGAATCAAGCTAACAACGACGAGATCTATCAAGCAATGCAGGTAAAAGTGGTAGTACTAGTCTCATATCCAGTAACATTCATGAGCATCGATTATGAGAATCAATGTTGTTACCTGCACGAAGAGCTCAGGTTCATTCCCAAGAGGAAGAATATCCTAATTTCGATCCAAATTCCAGAGGTTCCAGCATCAATATCAAACCGTGGCTGTTCGGACTCCATGAGCTCAGTGGAGGGAGGCGAACGGTAGCGGATCTTATCGTTTCCGGTGCCGGAGGACGCCGAGGTCTGCGGCGGATCTTTTAACGGCTCCGGATCGAAAGAGTCGGGATAGTATCGCCGGTGAGAAAACTTCGATTTCAGCTTGTTGCTTCCTCCTCTGCCACGTCATTCCCGCTTTCGCTTCTGATTGGTTTAGAATAAAATAGATTTTTTCCCCGATCATTTATTTCCTATCAAAAACTAAAGTTTTCAAATATGTTTAAGCATAACTGTAGTGTGGTCAATGTTTAAGTTTTCATTTCTTTTTTTGTATAATGTTACTGTGTTCCTAAATTAGATCGTCCATACACTAGTGATTTACACTCTAGCAGTGTTCTATTGTTTGAACCTTAAATTTACAAAATTATTAGCGGAATGGTGTTCCTTAAGTGTGTTATGAGATTGCATGATATAACACATGAAATTATTGATTATATTAGCACACAAGTAACGTAAAGTCAAATCAAGCCAATAGACATCAAACAACAGACGCTGGCTGTGATCACAATGTCTTTTATAAAGTCAATACCTATATAAAATGCCATTCTATGTATTAAAAATTCAGTATAGAACCGCCTAAAAATGGTATATGTACAAACCAAACTCCGATTGATAAAAATAACGCACAACTCTACAGATAAAAAAGGTGGGAGTGGTCAAAGTGTCTGCCGTTGCATGATTGGGACAGTGCACAGCATAGCATTTTGATGAATACAAGAGAGAGAACCACATTACTTGGGACTTACGCGATCCTCTCGGATGATTTCACTAGCCAGATTATGAATCAGAAACGTCAATTAAGAGTAGCAACAACTTTTGCTTCTTTCTAAATTTTTTACATGCATCATCAAGACTCAGTTTACAGAATTTGACTTTTTATTATCAACAAGACCTGAGTGCGGTGTTTCCCTTCATCCCCTTTATGGCTCTTCACCTGTACCGGACCTCTTGATCCACTGCAATATCGCTTTTGCTTCCTTCACTGCACGTTGTGATCCTTGCTTTGCAAGCTTCGAAAATGTCGAGTATTTATCCTCCTCTTCTTTGATCAGCTTCAGCCTGGTCCTCTCTCTGTCTCTGTTACCCGTGTTCAGACCGCACATGCGAAAGAAAATCGATACACCATTCTCGCCACAACATCACAACACTTACACAAGGCTTAACCTCATTCGTTTCCAGCTCCTCGTCTCTGCACTGTCCTCACGTCCTGATTCTTTTCCTTCTTTTGTTTGCCTCTATGTTTATGTCAAATTACTGAATCAGAAAAGCCAGCGTCATTATCATCGATATCATCCTCTATATCCTCATCAACGTCATCAGTATCATCATCATCATCGTCTGCACTTTTACTATCATTACCACCTTCATCATCATCATCATTATCTGCATTTTCATTGTTTGCCTCCAAAATTCGTACACCACAGCCCTTAACCACCACCAAGGATGATTCATCATCCCTCACTGTGAACAGAAACGAAAGCTCGCTGAAAGTGGCGTCTTTGGCTTCAGGGAAATCCTGGCTTAGAGAGACAGAATCTTCAAATATATAAAGATGGTTTCGAGGTGAGTATAGATCTGACATATAACGAAGCTGGGTTGATCCATATGGGAGAGTGAGGCCAGTCTGTTTACCTCTGACGCAACAAGACACATTAAGGGAACCAAGGAGTCTTGACAGTAAGATGCAAGCTTTGAATCTGAAGGATGAAGGAAGATGTCTTGGAGTCAGATCGATCGTTAGTGAACTAGAAATAGCTTGGTGAGTGAAATGTGCAGGCACTTCTTCACCCGGTAAGAGCGCATATTCGCAAGCTGATGTCTGGATGAGCTTTCTCGCTTTTTGATTCAGGTTGTAGCAGTCAGCAAAGTTTAGGCGAATTGGATTTTGAAAAGAAGAGTCTATACTCTCCAAGTAGGCACACCCGCATGCATTTAGTGCTTCAAGGGAAGCTGGAAGCGGTGGCAGTGCTGTGAGCTTTCGACAAGCTGAGATATCAAGCTGACCTAGTCCGGAGAGACGTCTGATGCAATCTGGAATAGTGTTTAATTCAGGACCGATTAAACGTAATGATGAAAATGGAGGCGTAAGAACCTTCTCCGTTAGACATCTCGGTAAAATGTAGTGAATGTTTAAGTCTGATATGAGAAGCCACTGGTGACACCATTTATCAAACCCATCGATCGTTGCTTTAAAAGGTCCATCCACACCAAGCGCCTCAGCGCCATTTTTACACAGTGCAATAGTCTTAAGTTTCTCCAACTTAGAAATGTTTGGAGATACAATTTCCAGCTTCCTGCATCCCATCATTTTTAGTTTCTCCAGACAATATAGATTCTCAATGCATGGAGGAATTTCCTCTATCCCTGTGTTGCTCAGATCCAACTCTACGATGCTGTAAGGAACATTTGGGAATTTCTTGAGGTCACTCAACCCTGACATATCCAATCTATAAAAGCTAGACCAAGTACGAACTGATAATGGCAATTCCAATGCTCCTATCCCAGAATAGCTCAGATCGAGTTCTTTCAAACTCGAGCAATCACTGAGTTTTTCCAAACTCGAGCAACCACCGATTTTTTCCAAACTCCCGCAAAAGCTGAGGTATAATTCCTCGAGATTGATTAACCTACCAATAGAAAAGGGGAGCTCTAACAAACTTCTGCAGTCATGGAGTTTTAGTATCTCGATACTGGTTGCTTTCGAGAGATCTGGAATCTCTTTCAGATAGTCAGAGTAGCTCAAATCCATCAGCTTGAGACATGGGAGAGGCTATACAAAAAAAAAAGTTTTAGAGAAATGACTAACCGCGCTTTACACGCAATTATATATAATTAGAAAAAGGCCTACTATTTTTTACTTTGATTCCCTCCCAAAGTTTCTCAAATTTGTTGTTGGGCATGATTAGTTCAACAAGAAACTTTCCAGAGAACTTGGAAGGCCAAAATCTCAATGGACACTGCTTCCAATCTAGCAGTCTAAGTTTGTCGGGAAGACAGTTGAGGCCTTCGGGTAAGCATAAGATACAATCGACATCTAGAAACTGGAGATGGTTCATCCCTTGGAAAGCGCTTTCACTCATTTGGATTTCCTCTCCCTCTAATTCTCGGAGCTTTATGCCTAGAACCGTTCCAGTACCCTTTAAAAGATTATTCAAAAAGAAAAAAAATCTCAGCTTAAAAAATAAAGAAAACAGAAGAAAAAAGGAACTTACAGTATTTTCTTCAAAAATTTCAGAAATCTCAGTGGCTTTCGTCAGGAACTGTCGCTTTCCAGGCTCGGCAGACTGTCCATAGACAATTTCTTCACCCATTTGTTGCAGTAAACTATGCATCCTTATTAATCTGTGCTCTACATATATAAGACTTCTGTAAGCTAAGGTTTGCAGCCCATGGATGACGTTCAAATCGCTTTTTTCAAGAATACTCTTGACCCTATCATCCTTGAAACCAACAAAGAAACATGCAATATGCAGGAAAAGTGCTTTTTCTTTAACACTTAAGACGTTGTAGCTCAATCTCAGAGTTGATTCAATTTCGCTGTCAAGGCTAGACCTGAGGCTTGGTAGTGCGTCTATCCACTCGTCCTTGGACATTCCTCGTAGATACGACCCCATAACTCTCAAGCCTAGAGGAAGTTTACCCGCAAGTTTCGTAACTTCCCAAGCAAGACTTTCGAAACCATTATCTGGAAACTTTTGACCAAAGGCATATAGACAGAAGATCTGAAGAGCCTCATCTCCAATTGGAAGTTTCATCTCGTAGATTTGATTGGCCTCGAGTCCGAGTGTCTTGAAAAGTTTTCTATCTTCGGTTGTAATGATAATCATACTTCCGGGACCAAACCATGCTCTTTTTGCCATTTCCTCTAGTTGCCACCAGCTATCCACTTCATCAAGAACAACCAACACTTTTTTGTCACTCAGCTTTTGTGGTGCCCATCCCAAGTGACCAACCACAATATCCTTTTGGTTAAAAATTTGAGACAGCAACTTTCCCTGAAAACGCAACTTCAACTGATGATCGTTACCACAGGACCTCTCAAAACATCCTTTGATATTCTCCAAAAATGTGCTGAATGAAAATCCAGGAGATATTTGGTTATACAAAACTCTGGCGGCCGTCGTCTTACCAATCCCGGCAGTACCCCAAATCCCAATCACCTTAACTTCTTTTGTTTGTAGATTCAACATCGTTTTCATCTCCATGACACGATCTTCTATGCCAACAAAGTCATCGAAATCATTTGATGGTGTCAAAGGCAACACACCCATAATATTTGTGGCAAGTTCGTTGATCAAATCAGCTTCACTCTCCCTAACAAAAACAGAGGATATCCATTAGAACATACATCATGAAAAGAAGCTACACACAGCAAAAAAAGAAAGCCGTGGAAACATGGTTCTAGTATCGATAAATATTCATATTTAATCTTTCTTTCCTAAGCAAAACTAAATTAGTTGAGCATTCATTAAAAAGAAAACTAGTGAACGAACCAGTTGCTAGAGGCATAACCAGCTATACCCGCGACTTCCTTCAAAGCTCGCCTCCATTCATGTATCACCTCTTCAGTTTTTTCCACACAGGTTTTCTCAAAGGCTTTTCCGAAATCTCCGATCTGCTTCCTAACATCAGATGGATCCACTTCGTAGAAAACGGTTATCACTCTTTTTTGATCATCTTCCCTGCACTTCATGATCTCTACTAACTCATCCAAACACCAGCTTGAAGAAGCGTAGTTACGGGAGAGCAAAACAATGGCGACCCTTGATTGTCTGATCGCTCCTACAAGGGTGGGACCGACAGATTTGCCTCGCTCCATCTCGTTATCAATGAACGGTTCGATCCCCTTGCTTTTGAACTCTTTCACAACGTGGCTAAGAAACCCTTTGCGCACGTCTTCTCCACGGAAGCTCAGGAAGACGTCATACAACGAACCGCAAGACACAGATGATGAAGAAGCCATGAATAACAAGCACGAAGGAATTCTGAAAAGAATGACAAAGTTTTTAGATTTGAAGAATAAATAATCAAAAAGAGACTTTGTAAATATGTGTGTGTTGCTCGTAGCCACATAAAAAAAAAAGGTGAGAACGCGTAAAGGGATAAGGAAACAGTAAACTTCTGGGGGGTCCTCTTACAATTGACTTGTCAAGTGGAGAGGAAGTATCATGAACGCAAGAAACTTCTCAGCGTCCTCCTACAGTTGACTAGAAAAAGATACAAATACATTGACTTACAAGGAGAGACCAAGATTTGATATCATAATAGGCTAAGAGATTACCATATGAGTCCTCCTCCACACATCTTCTCAAGTTGGCCATTGTACACGTTGAATCTCGGCAAGAAACTTCTTCACAGTACTTGGCAGTCCAGAGCATGTGCACGGTTTAAGCTGAAATGAAATCACTGAAAAGTTCTGAGCTAAAATCTCCAGAAAGCACAAGTCTTTTCACACACGGACAATCATATCAATTTAAATAGCACAAATGTACCACGAATTCACCATAAGAAAACTGAATCAAGCTAACAACGACGAGATCTATCATGCAATGCAGGTAAAAGTGGTAGTACTAGTCTCATATCCAGTAACATTCATGAGCATCGATTATGAGAATCAATGTTGTTACCTGCACGAAGAGCTCAGGTTCATTCCCAAGAGGAAGAATATCCTAATTTCGATCCAAATTCCAGAGGTTCCAGCATCAATATCAAACCGTGGCTGTTCGGACTCCATGAGCTCAGTGGAGGGAGGCGAACGGTAGCGGATCTTATCGTTTCCGGTGCCGGAGGACGCCGAGGTCTGCGGCGGATCTTTTAACGGCTCCGGATCGAAAGAGTCGGGATAGTATCGCCGGTGAGAAAACTTCGATTTCAGCTTGTTGCTTCCTCCTCTGCCACGTCATTCCCGCTTTCGCTTCTGATTGGTTTAGAATAAAATAGATTTTTTCCCCGATCATTTATTTCCTATCAAAAACTAAAGTTTTCAAATATGTTTAAGCATAACTGTAGTGTGGTCAATGTTTAAGTTTTCATTTCTTTTTTGTATAATGTTACTGTGTTCCTAAATTAGATCGTCCATACACTAGTGATTTACACTCTAGCAGTGTTCTATTGTTTGAACCTTAAATTTACAAAATTATTAGCGGAATGGTGTTCCTTAAGTGTGTTATGAGATTGCATGATATAACACATGAAATTATTGATTATATTAGCACACAAGTAACGTAAAGTCAAATCAAGCCAATAGACATCAAACAACAGACGCTGGCTGTGATCACAATGTCTTTTATAAAGTCAATACCTATATAAAATGCCATTCTATGTATTAAAAATTCAGTATAGAACCGCCTAAAAATGGTATATGTACAAACCAAACTCCGATTGATAAAAATAACGCACAACTCTACAGATAAAAAAGGTGGGAGTGGTCAAAGTGTCTGCCGTTGCATGATTGGGACAGTGCACAGCATAGCATTTTGATGAATACAAGAGAGAGAACCACATTACTTGGGACTTACGCGATCCTCTCGGATGGTTTCACTAGCCAGATTATGAATCAGAAACTTCAATGAAGAGTAGCAACACTCAGGCCCTCTTTAGGCACTTAACGTTCACAGAAAACTATACAACTTTTGCTTCTTTCTAAACTTTTTATATGCATCATCAAGACTCAGTTCGCAAAACTAATCTTTTTATTTAATCCTGTTGATCAGCGCTGGAATCAAACCTTCTGAAACCACTTTGCCCCTGTTCTGCGGTAGGTAACAGAGTTGGAAAACAGCATAAGAGGCGCTTATGGCGGCTGTGAAATGATCCTCTTTGATGACATGTACCAAAGCCTTGAGTGTCTCTGAGTTCCCGATGATGATCTTGTTAGAATCAACTTAACCATAAAGCCTCTGCATAGTTACTTCTTGTCTTAGCTGTCCCCTTCTTAAGCAGTGGGATCACAAGAGGGTGCTGAGCAACTGCTGTTTTTGTTCTCCTCAAAACTCGAGATGTAGAGCAATGCAGTGATGATATCCTTCTGAAGGCCCGGATTAGAGTCAATGGCCTCTCCCAAAGCAGAGAGCGGAGTGAGCAACTGTGAGATGGATGCATGGATCTTAGCGACAAACAAGGCCGGGACATTGTCAAGTCTCTTGGTCTGGGGACGCAGCTCATTTTCAGCTTTTGTCTGATCTTCAACTGAAGAGGGAGAGGAGATCCGCTGAAGCAATAGGTCTATGTCATCACTGAACAATCCAATGGGTGCATCAGATGCTTCTGGCCGATCGTACTTGTTGGCTTGACACCATTGCGCAATCAACTCATCGACCAAATGGTTGGGTGACCACTGTTGGATAACCGGTGAGAGAGGACTTTTTGGTCTTGGGACATGTCTGTTTGTACATCAGCCACTGTTGGATGTATCTCTTTTCATAGGTCTGTCAAAACAGAAACAAAAAGAGCAAATAATCAGCAACAAACTCCAGACATATCATTCTATGATTGGTTAAGGAAGCTATAGCGATCGAGTCTCCAAACCTGAAAAGATCCCAGATTCAGTGTGCTGGGGGTGTTGAGATTGATGCTTCTCTTCTTGGAAACTTACAGTGCAGCGGAATCAGAAAATCTAACAACATCACAACACGTTTCGTGCTCCTCGTCTCTGTATTAAGTTTCTTTTCCATCAAGTACCTCCAAAATTCTTACACCACAGCCCTCAACCACCAAGGCCTCATCGACTGTGAACAGAAACGAAAGCTCGCTGAAAGTGGGGTCTTTGGCTTCAGGGCAATCCTGGCTTAGAGAGACATAATCTTCAAATATATAAAGATGGTTTCGAGATGAGTATAGATATGGCATATAACGAAGCTGGGTTGATCCATATGGGGCAGTGAGGCCATTCTGTTTACCTCTGACGCAACAAGACACATTAAGGTAACCACAGAGTTCTGACAGTAAGACGCAAGCTTTGAATCTGAAGGATGAAGGAAGATGTCTTGGAGTCAGATCGATCGTTAATGAACTAGAAATAGCTCGGTGAGTGAAATGTGCAGGCACTTCTTCACCCGGTAAGAGCGCATATGCATATTCGCCAGGTGCTGTCTGGATGAGCTTTCTCGCTTTTTGATTCAGGTTGCAGCAGTCAGCAAAGTTTAGGCGAATTGGATTTTGAAAAGAAGAGTCTATACTCTCCAAGTAGTAACAACCGCATGCATCTAATGCTAGAAGGGATGCTGGAAGCGGTGGCAGTGCTGTGAGATTTTCGCAAGGTGAGATATTAAGCTGACCTAGTCCGGAGAGACGTCTGATGCAATCTGGAATAGTCTTTAAATCAGGACCGACTAAACATAATGATGAAAATGGAGGCGTAAGAACCTTCTCCGGTAGACATCTCGGTAAAATGTAGTGAATGTTTAAGTCTGATATGAGAATCCACTGGTGACGCCAGTTAGCAAACCCATACATCATTGCTGTAAACGTCTCTCCGCCACCTTTACACAGTTGAATAGTCTCAAGGTTTGCCAACTTAGAAATGTTTGGAGATACAATTTCCAGATTTTTGCATTTCCACATAGTTAGTTCCTCCAGACAATATAGATTCTCAATGCATGGAGGAATTTCCTCTATCCCTGTGTAGCTCAGCTCCAATGTTTTGATGCTGTAAGGAACATTTGGGAATTTCTTGAGGTCACTCAACCCTGACATATCCAATCTATAAAAACAAGACCAAGTACGAATTGATAATGGCAATTCCAATGCCCCTATCCCAGAATAGCTCAGATCGAGCAAACCCGAGCAATCACTGAGTTCTTCCACACTCGAGAATCTACGGAGGTCTAATTCCTCGACACTGATTAACCTACCGATAGAGGAGGGGAGTTCTAACAAACTTCTGCAGTGACTGAGATTTAATATCTCGAGACTCGTTGCTTTCGAGAGATCTGGAATCTCGTTCAGGTGGCTAGACTTGTTCAAATCCATCCGCTTGAGACATGGGAGAGGCTAGACAAAGAAAAAAAAAAAAAAGATTAAAATTTTAGAGAAATGACTAACAGCGCTTTACACGCAATATAATACAAAAACAAATGCAGAATATTTTTACTTTGATTCCATCCCAAAGTTTCTCAAAGTTGCTGTGGGGCATGATTAGTTCAACAAGAAACTTTCCAGAGAACTTGGAAGGCCAAATTCTCAATGGACACCGTCTCCAATCTAGCAATCTGAGTTTGTCGGGAAAACAGTTGAGGCCTTCGGCAGGTAAGCATAAGGTATCATCAGAGGAGAGATGTAGAAACTGGAGATGGTTCATCCCTTGGAAAGCCCTTTTACTCATTTGGAGTACTTTCTCTGGATAATATGGGAGCCTTATGCCTAGTACAGTTCCAGTACCCTATAATATATTATTCAAAAAGAAACAAAATCTCAGCTTAATAAAAACAGAAGACGGGATGTTAAAAAAGAAGAGGAACTTACAGTATTTACTTCGAAAATTTCAGAAATCTCAGTGGCTTTCGTCAGGAACTGTCGCTTTCCAGGCTCGGCAGACTGTCCATAGACAATTTCTTTACCCATTTGTACCAGTAAACTATGCATCCTTACGTATCTGGACTCTATAGATATAAGACTTCTATAAGCTAAGGTTTGCAACCCATGGTTGACGTTCAAATCACCTTTTTCAAGTATACTCTTGACCTGATCAACTTCCAAACCAACAAAGAAACATGCAATATGCAGAAACAGAGTTTTTTCTTTATCACTTAAGACGTTGTAGCTCAATTTTAGAGTTGATTCAATTTCCCCGTGAAGGCTAGACCTGAGGCTTGGTAGTGCGTCTTTCCACTCGTCCTTGGATAATCCACGTAGATACGACCCCATGACTCTCAAGCCTAGAGGTAGATTACCCGTAAGCCAAGTAACTTCCCAGGCAAGATGTTCGAAACCATTATTTGGAAACTTCTGACCGAAGGCAGATAGACAGAAGATCTGACGAGCCTCATATCCAGTTGGAAGTTTCATCTCGTAAATTTGATTGGCCTCGAGTCCGAGTGCTTTGAGAAGTTTTCTATCTTCAGTTGTAATGATAACCATACTTCCGGGACCAAACCATGCTCTTTTTGCCATTTCCTCTAGTTGCCACCAGCTATCCACTTCATCAAGAACAACCAACACTTTTTTGTCACTCAGCTTTTGTGGTGCCCATCCCAAGTGACCAACCACAATATCCTTTTGGTTAAAAATTTGAGACAGCAACTTTCCCTGAAAACGCAACTTCAACTGATGATCGTTACCACAGGACCTCTCAAAACATCCTTTGATATTCTCCAAAAATGTGCTGAATGAAAATCCAGGAGAGATTTGGTTATACAAAACTCTGGCGGCGGTCGTCTTACCAATCCCGGCAGTACCCCAAATCCCAATCACCTTAACTTCTTTTGTTTGTAGGTTCAACATCGTTTTCATCTCCATGACACGATCTTCTAAGCCAACAAAGTCATCGAAATCATTTGATGGTGTCAAAGGCAACACATCCATAATATTTGAGGCAAGTTCGTTGATCAAATCAGCTTCACTCCCACTAACAAAAACAGAGGCTATCCATTAGAACATACATCATGAAAAGCAGCGACACATAATAAAAGTGAAAGCCATGGAAACATGGTTCGAGTATCGATAAGTATTCCTATGTAATCTTTCTTTCCGAAGCAAAACTATCAGATAAATAACACACGATGTAAATAGTATTTGGCGACTGAATTAATTTAACATCTATTCAAAAAACAAAAAAAAAAATGAACGAACCAGTTGCTAGAGGCATAACCAGCTATACCCGCGACTTCCTTCAAACCTTGCCTCCATTCATGTATCACCTCTTCAGTTTTCCCCACACAGGTTTTCTCAAAGGCTTTTCCGAAATCTCCAGACTGCTTCCTAACATCAGATGGATCCACTTCGTAGAAAACGGTGATCACTCTTTGCTTATCCTCTTCCCTGCACTTCATGATTTCCACTAACTCATCCAAACACCAGCTTGAAGAAGCGTAGTTACGGGAGAGCAAGACAATGGCGACCTTTGATTGCCTGATCGCTCCTACAAGCGTGGGACCGACAGATCTGCCTCGCTCCATCTCGTTATCAATGAACGGTGAGATCCCCTTGCTTTTGAACTCTTTCACAACGTGGCTAAGAAACCCTTTGCGCACGTCTTCTCCACGGAAGCTCAGGAAGACGTCATACAACGAACCGCAAGACACAGATGATGAAGAAGCCATGAAAAACAAGCACGAAGAAATTCTGAAGAGAATGACAAAGCTTTCAGATCTGATCGAAGAAGAAATAATCAAAAAGAGACTTTGTATATATGTGTGTGTGGCTCGTAGCCACATGAAAAAAAAGGTGAGAACGCGTAAAGTGATAAGGAAACAGTATACTTCTGGGGGTCCTCTTACAATTGACTTGTCAAGTGGAGAGGAAGTATCATGAATGCAAGAAACTTTTCAGCGTCCTCCTACAGTTGACTAGGAAAAGATGCAAATACATTGACTTACAAGGAGAGACCAAGATTTTGATATCACAATAGGGTAAGAGATTACCATGAGTCTACCCCACATCTTCTCAAGTTGGCCATGTTCACGTTGAACCTCAGCAAGAAACTTTTCATAAATGATCTAAGTTTACGTGGTAGACAGTTCAGACCTAGAGCAATTTCAGTAACTATTATAAGAGTGATCAATTTACAGGGTTCTTTACTTATTTATTATAGCTGTTTAGCATGTATTAACTAGACAGTTAAGTCTTGTCTATCTCTGATCGTGGCACTCAAGAATAAGATACAACAACAAAATGAAATAAGAGTAGCAAAAACTCTAGAATACCTAATGTTTTTCTATGAGATTGCATGATAGAACATATACAATTATTGATTATATTAGCACAAATGTAACCATCAGAATCAAGATGGTTATATAGACTTTGATTCTATGTAATATGCACCATTTTATCAATAATACATATTATAAAAGTTTAAATATTATATATAGGAATAAAAGAAAATTATGAATCTCTAAATCATAAAACACAATATATATTTACAAGTATCAGTCTCTTATAGGACAAAAAATAATCACAAGACACGTTTTATTCTAGCTTTTGTTGATGCAAAATCATTGATAGTTAATTTAATACACATATTCACCAAACTATTGGTTCTTTAAGAAACTTAAGCGGTCTTTTTTTTTGTTTTTTCACTAAGATTCCATTGATCATTGAAGTTCTAAGCTTTACAATCCACAGAGGACAAAGACAACAACCTCTGATCCAAAAGAACAGTCAGCCAAATATAGTACAAAAAAGGAAAGGAAGAATTTGGAACAAACATTTTCTCCTTAATCCATCCTCGATACCAGTCTTCACTTCAAGAACCTTCATTAAAGGTAACGGCTTTCATTGACAAAGAACTCAAAAAGCCAAGGGGGGTAGCCACTTTGAACATATGATCTGACCAGACCCTGACCCGTTACGCTTCGTGCAATGAAAGTAGCTCCTCTGTTTATTTCTCTGCTCGCCACTTGCAACTTACACCCAGCAATCCCTGCCATACTAGATTCAATTTGTCCTGCATAGTGAAGAAAGGAGGGCCAAGCTTGTGGACGCTCCACCGCCCCAAACATCTCCGAGAACTCACCAGCAATGATTATATTAGACATTTTATGGCTTCGCATGCTCTCCAAGGACCAGAGAATGACCAAAAGCCTAGCTTCATCCCTCGACTTGATGTTGCTGAAGGCTCTTCTACCGTGACACACAACCACTCCTCTCTCATTTCGAATTACCCATCCTCCTCCCACCAGATTTTTGGATCTATTCCAATCAAATCCCACATTGCACATCATCCAATCTTTGGGAGGAGGTTTCCATCTCACTATCTCCTTTTGAGCCCCCACAGTAGTGTCCAGCGTGATATTTTCCTCCACAGTTTGCGCCTCAAACCATTCCTCAGAGTCTTGTGTTGCACGCTGCATAACATTTGTTGGGGTCGGCGCTAAGCTTTTGAACAAGAGTTCATTTCTCGTTTTCCATAAGATCCACAGTATCCATGGCCAACTTCTAATCGAATGGGGAGTCAACTCCCGTTTTTCCTCCAAGTTGAGGAGGTAACTGAAGTTGACAAAGATCGAGGAGCAGTGATAACCATTTTGCGGGTTGGGAATGCCCGAGATAGCCCACACATGGCGTGCAAGTGGGCATTCAAAGAGCATGTGGTTAATCGATTCAGTTCCGTTTCCACATACTTGACATCTGCTGTCCACCTTCATCCCCCTAGCTTCAATCTGCTCTGCCACTGGAAGGGCTCCATTTAAGGCTTTCCAAAGGAAAACTTTGATCTTTGGGACTGTTACGACTTTCCAAACTCTCTCTTTGAGGATGTTAACTGACGGTAAATTGATAGCTTCTGGTTGGTTTTGTCTAGTTTTTTCCTCCAAGGCCAGTCGGTAGGCTGACTTAACTGTGAATTGGCCACTTCGTGTAAGCTTCCATGAGTGAAAGTCTTCCATCAACACCACCGGTTGATTTCTTTCCAGCCATTGTATGTCCTCTGGAACAAAGACTTCACATAATGCTGACCTTTTCCATCTCCTTGAATGAGGATCAATCAGAGAGCTTGCCCGCAAGTTCACATCGAAGTTGTAGTTCTTGATCCATGGTGCTCTCATGCCTTCTACAGGATCCTCAATCCACTTGTCAGTCCAGACTTTGGTATTTTCCCCATTGCCCACTCTATGTCTCAAGCCTTTGACCAGCAGCTCTCTTCCATGCAACAGGCTGCGCCAGGCAAATGACGGTCGCGAACCTAAAGTTGCCGAAAGGAAGACACCACCGGGAAAGTACCTACTTCTCAGGTAACGTGCAAGGAGAGATTTCGGTTGAGATATCATTTTCCACGCTTGTTTCGCTAGCATTGCTTGAATAAATGCTTCTAAATCTGTAAAACCCAAACCGCCTTGTTCCTTCGGTAGACACATACGTTCCCATGCAACCCAATGAATTTTTCTGATGTGAGGCTCAGCTCCCCACCAAAAAGCCGCCAGCATAGATGAGAGTTTGTCAATGATTGATTTGGGGAGTTTGAAGCAAGACATTGCAAAGGTTGAGAGGGAGGATCCCGACGATTTGATTATGACCTCTTTTCCACCTTGCGACAAGCGCTTATAGTACCATACATCAAGCCGATCTTGAGTTCTGTCTTTAAGATAAGAGAAGAGATCCACCTTTGAGCCTGAGAAGCATTCCGGCAAGCCCAAATATTTGCTTGCTCCCCCCTCATTAAATATTCCTAGGAGCCATTGGATTCTCGCTCTTGTTCCTTCATCTACCTTATCACCGAAAGAGATAGATGATTTCTCAAGGTTGATGATTTGTCCAGTGGCTTCACCATAAAAGTTGAGGATTCTTTGAAGCGCAGAGGTTTCATTCACATTAGCTTTGCATAGGAACAAACTGTCGTCTGCAAACAACAGATGCGACACAGTCGGGCCAACCTCTGAGAACCTCAGGCCACTGATCAACCCATTTCTCTCCGCAACGTTTAGCAAGTGAGTCAGACCCTCAGTGCACAGGACAAATAGGAAAGGCGATAGTGGGTCTCCTTGGCGGATACCTCTTTGGGGATTTATCAAGCCAAATGGTTGGTCATTGATGAGAACCGCATAGGACACTGATGATACACACATCATCACCAACTCCACCCACTTCAGGCTAAACCCGAGCGCCCGCATCAAGCAACTGAGATAACTCCACTCAACGCGGTCGTATGCTTTCGACATATCCGTTTTCACAGCCATCATCTCCATAGAAATCAAATGGTGGGTCTTCAGTGCATGAACTGCTTCGTGGGCAATGACTATGTTATCTGAGATGAGGCGATCCTGCACAAATGCTGATTGATTAACCGAGATGATGTCTTGTAAAAACGGTTGGAGCCTTCTAACCAAAATCTTTGAGACCGTCTTGTACAAAACTGAGCAGAGACTGATCGGTCTCAGGTCTTTCATGAGTTCTGGGTCCTTGACTTTGGGGATGAGGCACAGATACGTGAAGTTCCATTCTCTAGGGAGAGCCCCCGTTGTAAAGACCTCCTGAATCT
The DNA here is from genome assembly GCF_020379485.1 of Brassica napus. Taxonomy (NCBI): domain Eukaryota; kingdom Viridiplantae; phylum Streptophyta; class Magnoliopsida; order Brassicales; family Brassicaceae; genus Brassica; species Brassica napus. The sequence continues at coordinate 4,541,454 of NC_063446.1, forward strand.
CCCTTGTGATTTGCTCTCCAATTAGGTCCCAATATCGTTGAAAGAAGTGGCCCGTCATCCCATCAGGTCCCGGTGCACTGTCTGGATCAATAGAGAATATTGCCTCTCTAACCTCTTCTTTAGAAACGACTCTGGTGAGAGATTCGTTCATAGAGTCCGAGACTTTGGGAATCATACTCTCCAGAACAGAGCTATAAGGTTGCGGGTTTGACGATCGGAAAATGTTAGAGAAGTACTCAATGGCTACTTCTGCTTTCGCACCTTCAGACCAATGGCACTTTCCTGATTCATCTTTCAGCGTGGAAACCGAGTTCCTGGATCTATTTGTTTTGACTGCCGAGTGGAAGACCTTAGTGCAACGATCCCCTTGAAGTAGCCACTTGTCTCTACATTTCTGCTGCCAGAATAATTCTTCTTCTTTGTAGGCTTTTATCAGATCCCTCTTAATGATGTTGACCATGAAGAGGCAAGGGTAATCTCTTGATTGCATCCATTCCAGCCTTTCTTGGAGGAGACGTATTTTGTCCTGCGCATTGAACATCGTTTGTTTCTTCCAGCGGCTTAGAGAATTCCTACAGCTTCTAATTCTTTGGGATACAGACTGATGCTGACCATTGCGATTCGACGACCACGCAATGCAGATTTGATTCTTCACGTTTGGTTGGATGAGGAATTTTTTGTCAAATCTGAACTGGCCCTTGAAAGCTTGATGAGAGGCATAGAAATTCATCCAGACCGGTCTGTGGTCAGAGCCACGCTTATCCAAGAAAGATTGGTTAGAGGCTGGGAACAGTTTGTGCCATTCCTTGTTCCCGAAGCATCTGTCCAGTGCGCAATGTATCCAGTTTTTCCACCTCTTACCAGCCCAAGTAAGTTTGTTTCCCTTGCTGATCAATTCTTCCATACCACAGATCTTCAGCATATCCGCAAATGGCCCGAAAGAGGCTTCCGATCTTCTTGGACCTCCCGTCTTTTCTTCATTACTAAGTATCTCGTTGAAATCCCCGATAAGGCACCATGGTTCTTTCCTGTTGGTACCAAAACGATTGAGTCTTTCCCACACAGCATCACGCCCCTCAGTGGCGGGTTCGCCATATATACAAGAGAGGAAAAAAGTGATTTCTCCAAACTGAACCAAACAGTCTATCATATTTTTATCCGCAAATTTAACCTCCATCTTTAAGTTTTTCTTACAAAAAAGGGCCAGACCTCCGCTGAAGCCTTCCGGGTTAACAGTATATACACGATCATAACCCAACCACACCTGAATATCTACTAGATCATCTCGACAATGTTTAGTTTCCATCAAAAACAGAATCTCCGGAAAGTGTTTTCTACGCATCTCCCGGAGACGATGAATTGTCAGACCTTGAGGCCGCCCCAAGCCCTGGCAATTCCAGCTCATAATGCTCATTGGTCTTTGGACAATCCCTCACTTGGGATCGTCGTAAGGCATTGCGCCTTAGGGGTAGACCTTCCACCCGTTCCTGACTCCATCTTCTTTCTCTTTTTGCTTCCTACCTCCTGCTTACCTTCCCTCCTATCTTCCACATCTTCCTGAGATTGGTCCATCAAAGCCAGAGCCGCTGCCTTTCTGATTCCTTTTGGAGGCCGGCGCCTCACGTACTGTTTCCTGGTGATAGTCCCGGAAGATCCAGGCTCCATAGAACCTATTTGGAAAACCGTAGGACTATCAGAATAGGACCTCTGTACACTGGCTACATTGCTTGCATCTGAGTGGCCAATCCCAAGTATAGGATCACTTGAGACGAACTGGGGTTTGAAAGCTTTGATAGCCCCCGCCATGAGCTTTTCTGGCTTTTCATTTAGCTCGAAAGAGACCTTCTTCTGGCCTTTGTCTCCATAGTCAAACACCAAGTCTTTTCCTCTGTTAAGGTCACTTGTTACAATGGGGGGAACTTCAAGGCGAAGCACAGTCCTCTGAGCTCTTGGATCTGATTCAGCTTCTCTAACCGTAGACCTCACTCTGTCCATTTTGATGGCTCTGTCTTCCCCTGTGTTCGCAACCATGTATCTTCTCATTTCCTGAAGTACTTCTTTAGCAATTTTTGGTCTTCCTGAGAGTGGATCCAGACCCACCTGCGACTCATCCAAGATGCCAAAGAGAGGGTCATCCTTGGTTAGGGTCACGGGAGTAGGAGGAGCCACCATTTTAGCTTTGTTTCTCCTCGCTTGGGCTTCAGCTTGACGTTTCCTCACTTCAATTGGACATATTGTCTTTTCATGATTGAGGCGCTTGCACGTGAAGCATCTCTTCTGAACCTGTTCATAATCAAAGTGAATGGTGGCCGACTTTCCTCCCTTGCGATTTATGACTCTAGCCATTCTCAGCGGATTAGCGACGTTGAAGATAACTTGGACCCGGATGTACGGCTGCGTAACCGGCTTCAGGGGGTCAAAAGCCACAACTCTCACTTTTCCAATCATATCACCCAGGGTAGTTAACGCCTCTATTGTGTAGTATTCCTCTGGTATATGACTGATCCTTACCCACAGAGGAAAATACTGGAGATAATCCTCCGGCGGGTTCTCAACCCAGCGTTCCAGCACCATCGGCCATTCATTAAAGGTTTGTACACCTTTTTCCAGTACGTCCAGAAGGTCATGTTCAGTGTTGAAGATGAACTGGAACCTTTCTTGGGATAAAGCTATACCCCTGACTTTCCCTTCCTTTTGCCATTTGCGAGGCATAGTAGTTATAAGCCCAGACATACGCTGACACTCCGGATTCAAGGTTCTCCCCATGAGACTAAGGCGATTTTCCTCGACAGAAGTGAAGCCCAGACGATCTGGCATAGTGAAGGGCTCTTCTTCTTCTTCTTCCAGAGACAGAGCCATTAAAGCCCTATCCATAGCAATAGACATCTTTTCCGGCAGATAGGTTAAGTACCAATAGAAGTTATTTTTTCCAGCTACCCAGACTTAAAAAACAGACTTGAAGAACAGCTTTCAGAAACACTCAAAAAATCTTGATTTTTGAGCAAAACCACTTGAATTCCGTAAAAGAGGATAAGAAGAGGTAAATAAAAACGTGTTTTAACCACCTCCACTCACCAAAGACGAATTAAAAAACTCTTTCTACCGACAGAAGACTTTAACCCACTTGGGGTTCCTTGAGAGCAAATTCTCACTCCTCTCTCTAGCCAATATACTTAAGCGGTCTTTTTTTTTTTTTTCCCTCTGAATTGATGATATTCATTAAACGTTAGAACACAAGTTTTGCTAGCGATGCTGGCGGATATCATAAAATCCTCAGAAACAAAAACCCAAAGAAAGACAGTTAGAACCCACACTGGAACAACTTTCAAATACAACATAAACACGGAACGAAACCTAAGCTAGGAACCGCAACTAAAACATAACCAACAAAAACGAGCTACACAAAGTTAAAAGACGATTCAGCATAACCAATGTTCCCACGTAATAGATATCAATGATCTGGATATATCGTAGCTGCCCTTAGCCCGCCGTACGATACCTTCCACTTCTAGAACCGAAGACACCAAGTCTTCTCATCTCGGATCTATCGCTGCCGCTTACAGCCGGCCAAACGATACCATCCCCAACTAGAAACCTAAAACCAGGACTTCACAACCCGAAAAGCCTGAGCGCTTCACGCTCCACATAACTCTCAATACGGCTGGAACACATTTTTTTAGGCTCCTTTACACCTAGATAGAAGTAAATCATAACCCAACAAACACACAAGCCTCGTCAGTCACTCGACTCCTATTAAAAATGCAATCCGCACCAACCTGGACCGGCAAGAGAACACTGCTACTACCACAATAGGAAAAGGAGACTGCACCTGAAGTCCAAGCTCCGTCTTGCCATCGAACCCATGCTCATAACAGAGACAACCCACCCAAATCCTAAACCAACAAGGCTCAAACGAACTACCAAGCCAACAAGAAAAAAAGGACAAGCCATCACTATAGACCTCCAACGAAATAGGAACAAGAGATGAAGACAACGAAAAGAAAGTCAAAAGATCAAATCAGCAGCCAAAAACTACTACAGTACCAAAACGACCAAACCCTAGGTAACAAACCCAGATCTGAATCGAAGGGGACCAGAGCTCCAAATCACAACCTCGCCGTACTAGATCTGAACCAACACTCCAAATCGACTCTGAAGACCACAAGAGATATCACCGGCGCTCAAAACAAATCTTTTCACCCCTCCTCACCTTAAATCACGATGGTAAAACACTTGTCCGGAAGAAACTGCACACAGCAAACAAGGAAACCCTAGAGCTATACACTCCTCTCACAGCGCCGTGGAGGCCGCCAGAGAGGATGAAACCCACGACCTTTTCTCTCTTTTTTTCTCCACTTAAGCGGTCTTTATAATCAGTATTTTTTTAGAAAAAAAAGTAATTTAGTTCATTTAGTAAAAAAAAATACTGATTACTGGTCTTTATAATCAGTATTTTTTTTACTAAATGAACTAAATTACTTTTTTTTCTTTCTAAACATAACAAACGACACTAGAATCAAATGTGGACCATGGACCTAGAGGGGTATTGCCATAGCTTGCCTAGGACTGAGTTTAAGACCGCCTAAAATTGTTTATATACACTAAACTCCGCTTGATAACAACAACGCACAACTCTACGGATAAAAAAAGAAGTGGGAGCGGTCAAAATGTTTACCGTTTCATGAATGGACAAGTGCACAGCTAAGCATCAGGAAGAATACAAGAGAGAACCACATTACTTGGAACTTACGCAATCTTGTCGGATTAATTCGCTAGCCGGAATATGAATCAGAAACGTCAACTAAGAGAAACAATACTCAGACCCTCTTTAAGTAACTAAACGTTCTCAGAAAAAAACTATACAACTTTTCCTTCTTTCTAAATTTGCTACATGCATCGAGACTCAGTTTCCAAAACTATTATTTTTTTTATTTATCAACAAGACCTGAGTGTGGTGATTCCCCCTGCACCTTCATCCCCTTTATGGCTCTTCACCTGTACCGGACCTCTTGATCCACTGCAATATCGCTTTTGCTTCCATCACTGCACGTTCTGATCCTTGCTTTGCAAACTTCGAAAATGTCGAGTATTTTTCCTCCTCTTCTTTGATCAGCTTCAGCCTAGTCCTCTCCCTGTCTCTGTTACCCGTGTTCAAACCGCACATGCGAAGGAAGATCAACGTACCGTTCTCGCCAGTCACTGAGCAACTCGTATTCCTCAAGATACTGAACATACCATCGACAAACCCTAGATTCTCAATTTCTTCAATCACTCCGTTTTGTGCAGTCATAAGCGCCAAGAGAGCAAAGTAGATATACACATAGCTTCGTTCTTTAATCCTGTTGATCAGCGCGGGAATCAAACCTTCTGAAACCACTTTGCCCCTGTTCTCCGGTAGGCAACAGAGGTGGAAAACAGCATAAGAGGCGCTTATGGCGGCTGTGAAATGATCCTCTTTGATGACATGTACCAAAGCCTTGAGTGTCTCTGAGTTCCCGATGATGATCTTGTTAGAATCAAGCTTTGAAAGTAGCCATAACGCCTCTGCAGAGTTTCTTCGTGTCTTAGCTGTCCCCTTCTTCAAAGACTTTGTAAGCAGTGGGATCACGAGAGGGTGCTGAGCAACAGCTGTTTTGTTCTCCTCAAGACTAGAGATGTAAAGCAATGCGGTGATGATATCCTTCTGAAGTCCCGGGTACGTGTCAATGACCTCGCCCAAAGCAGGGAGCGGAGTGAGCAACCGTGTGATGGAATCAGGGATCTCAGCGACAAAGAAGGCCGTGACATTGGCAAATCTCTTGGTCTGACGGCGCAACTCGTTTGCAGCTTTTGTCTGATCTTCAAATGAGGAGGGAGAGGAGATCCGCTCAAGCAATAGGTCTATGTCATCGCTGAACAATCCAATGGGTGCATCAGATGCTTCTGGCCGATCGTACTTGTTGGCCTGACACCATTGCGCAATCAGCTCATCGACCAAATGGTTGGGTGACCACAAACGGTGGGAGAGGACTTCTTTGGTCTTGGGACATGTCTGTTTGTACATCAGCCACTGTTGGATGTATCTCTTTTCATAGGTCTGACAAAAACGGAAACAAAAGTGCAAATCATCAGCAACAAACACCAGACATATGTGTCTTCAATATCTTTGTATATGAGATATTGAAAGGCACCCATTTGGATACACAGTCCTCTATATGTATCTACTCCTATGACATAGCTCTGTATATGGTCATCATACACTCCATACGAATACAAACGTACACATTCATTGAGTTTCTTGGCAAATGTCAAACATAGGTTTGTTTCTTTTTGGATGATGCGAAACTATCCTTTTAAAAAAGGCAACATATACACAAATAGCACTTATAACAATTGAATACTGTATGTCGAAAGGTATATGCTCTATTAATATAAAGAAGGTACATGTACATTTACCACAAACGCCACACTACTGTATCTGTATCTATCTACTCCTGTGACATATCATTGTATATGATAATATATTCGATAAGCATACAAAACATACAGAATCATTACGTTTCTTGGCAATGTGAAGCGTAAATCTGTTTATTGTTAGCAAAATCTAGCAAGAATCTTAAAGAATCGAGAAATGATCTTAAATAAAATCAAACCTGGCCAGAAGCAATGACTACAGGTTCGCTCATGATCGCACGCGAGAGCATACACTTGAACTCTTTCGGCACTTGGAGCACTGAAGCCGCTGGAGAAGACGAAGAAGTATCAGCAGACTCCGCCATCTTCGATTCAACTTCCCTCAGACGATTCAGGATTCGAACCGCCTCGTCAATTGCTTTCAAGACTCGAGAACTTCCGTCAGCCTCGCCGCGATCTTCGCTCACTCCTCCGTCGCCGAGAATCTCCGTCATCGTCTTCTTTAACTCCATCCTCAGAGTATCTGCGTTCTCTGCCGTTGATTCCGCCGTCGATTCCTCCATTGAAAGCGCGAAACTAAGAACCCTAGAAACTCGAGAATTGGGGGAAAAGAGCGGGAAGTTTCTGTTAGCGATAGAGAGAGAGAAGCGAAGAAACGATCTATTTATATTCGTTAACTCTCAGTTTATTTAATGCCACGTGTACTTTTATGATACGTTTAATTACGTAGCTACGTCATACCCGCGTTATTTCTTTTCGTAATCAAACTACATACCGTCTCTCCTGATTGGTTAATTAAGTTAATTCTTTATTATATTATTTTAATAATCAAACCTTGAGCCGCCACGCCGGGAAGAATCAGCGAATCGACAATAATGTCAGATTCAGTCGCGTCGTTGCCGTCTCCGAGATCAGCCGCAGACGTATTCTGGGATGACTCTCGTCCTCCTCTATGGTTCAACCCTTCCCCCTTCCTCTCCCCAGTCTTCGACTCCGAGTCCTTCATCTCAGACCTCCTCCGTACGTTCGTCCCCTTCGACACTCTCCGATCCGAGCTCCGATCACACGTTACATCTCTCAACAGCGAACTCCTTGACCGCATCAATCGAGACTACGCCGATTTCGTGGATTTGAGCACTAAGCTCGTCGATATCGACGCTACTGCAACCCGCATGCGAGCTCCCCTCCTTGAGCTCCGTGATGAGATTAATACGTTTCGTGGATCTGTGGAGGCGGCACGTGTCGCACGTGCGAGTGGATTAAACCAACGTTACGATGCGGAGGCTGCAAGGGAGGTTTTGGAATCGTCGCTCGAGGCTTTTCGTGTGGTGTCTAAGGTAAAACAGAGTGAAAGGCTTATGATTTTCATTGTTATATAAATAATGAGTCTTTATTGTTAAATGTTAGGTTGAAAAACTTATACAAGAGCAGCAAGACGGCGCATCCACGAGGGAAACACAGAGCATGGTTTTAGAAAGAATAGCTAGTGAATTGAATCGGATCAAGTTTTATATGGATCATGCACAGGTCTTCACTCGTTCTTTTTTGGCTTTGAGAAGACGCAAAAGAATGTCTTATAACTGATGCTCACTGTTGCAGAACTTGCCTTTCATTGAGAACTTAGAGAAGAGGATTCAGAGCGCTAGTGTGTTATTTGATGCTAGCTTGCGTCATTGCTTCGTTGTCGGGCTTAACAAGAGAGACTCCATCGTCATTTACAACTGTCTACGTGCATATGCTGCCTCTGATAACATTAAGAACGCAGAAGAAATTTTTCGTGCAACCATTGTGGCTCCATTTATGCGTAAAGTTATTGCACATGAAGCACATGATGGAACATCGGGAGATGAACTTGAAAACGATTACAGACAGATCAAGCTTTTCATTGCCAAGGACTGTGAAATGCTGCTAGAGATATCTTCCAATGGTAATTCACTCAAAGTCTCCGCGTGATCATATTTGTTGTACGTCCCTAATCATCTTTTAAAATCAATGCTTTTCTGGCAAAGAAGTTTTCGTGTTGCATACTCTAAGGAAAAAATATGCATCAGATACACAGTAACCTATGCTTCGTGACTTTTCATTATCTTAATATTTTAATGTAATACCAATGTTGTTCGTTAATCATTATTTCACTCACGGTTCTCTTTTCTTGGTATCTTGTTGATAAAACAGACAAATCGGGGTTGCATGTCTTCAACTTCTTGGCAAACTCAATCCTGAAAGAAGTTCTCTCGGCAATCCAGAAAGTCAAACCAGGAGTGTTTTCTCCTGGAAGGCCTACCGAGTTCTTGAAGAATTACAAGGCAAGCTTGGATTTCCTGGCACACCTTGAAGGTGGAGTCACTGATCTGCATCTTTTTCTGTGAACTGATTTTCATTGATACCTGGTGATGAAGTTCCTTGGGTGCTTTTCAGTTGAGTCATAATACCATATACTTTTTTTCTGAAGGTTATTATCCGTCAAGGTCTGCTGTAACTAAGTTTCGAGCTGAAGCGATATGTATCGAATTCATGAAGCAATGGAATGTGGGAGTGTACTTTTCACTGAGGTACTCAGAGAAATATCATAGATGGCTACTGTCTTACCATTATAATTATTGGCTTCTCAACTTCTGTAACTCGAAGATACATAATTTCAGGTTTCAGGAGATAGCTGGAGGCTTGGTTTCTTCTCTTAGTTCTGCTTCTCTGGTATTCATTCAGGATTCTGACTCGGATAAACAGAGTTCACCCACCTTAATGCTTAGACAGAGCGTTACTCTTTTGGAGAGCTTGCGATCATGCTGGAAAGAAGATGTTCTCGTTTTCACTGCTGCTGATAAATTTCTTCGCTTGGCTTTGCAGCTTCTTTCGAGGTTTGTGACATAAATACTATCATCTCTCGCTAGTTTTTCTTTGTTTAATTCTAATGTTGATAGTGTTAATAACATGTAGATATTGCAACTGGGTGTCTTCTGCGGTGAATGCTAGAAAGAGTAATGCCAGCCTGACTCCTCGATGTGAATGGGCAGTTTCAGCCACTGCAGAGGATTTTGTGTATGTAAGTTACTTTATTATGTTGATTGTTTTTCAGTTCCTTTTATTTCGGAATTTTTGGCTTGAATACATGAAATCTGGTCACATAGATTATGTGGTTGATCATTTGGTTTTATTGGAATTTTTACACGTTCTTGCAGGTTATACATGATGTAAATTGTGTAGTCTCAGAAGTTCGTGGTGATTACATTGGACATATATCACACTATTTATCTTCATGCTCCTCTGAGGTTCTGGATTTGGTGAGGAAGAGCATGCTACAGGGTGTAGAATCATTAGATAACGTCCTACCTTTGGTTAAGAAGACTATTATTGAAGTCATTGTTGATAAATCTGTTGAGGTAAAGCCCTGGAGAAACACTAGTCACAATGTTTAATTTATGCACTTCAAGATTTGTTTGCCTGCCTTAGTGAGCACCTGCAAGAACAGTGTTGAGTACAATTTGCTTTATAGCTGAATAGATTACAGTTATTATTATCTAGAGTATCATACATACTCAAGTCTGGATAGTAAATTGTTTCTTCTCTCCTTCAGGAACTAAGTCAGCTCAAGGGAATAGCCGCAACATGTATGATGTCTAATAAACCAGTGCCTATTAGGCATTCACCGTACGTGGTTGGACTATTGCGCCCTCTAAAGGTATTCGTCAAATGTCCGGGTTGAGATGTTAAGTTCATAGTTACTTGACTGATGAATTCTGAAGTGCGGATTTTTGCATCTTTCGTGTTAATAGGCCTTTTTGGAGGGAGACAAGGCTAGACATTACTTGACCCACGAAACAAGGGAGGAGTTATTGCTTGGCACTCTCACTGAAATGACCAGGCGGTATTATGAACTAGCTGCTGGACGTCTAAGCGACGTAAGTACCTTTCTAAAACAGTAAACATCCAGAAATGGTTGGTGAGTATTTTATGTGCAGTAAAAGGCGGGGTAATATGTTGCAGGCGAGAAAAACAGAGACATATCTTCAGAAATCACGACAAAATGCACAGAAACGAGCAGGTGCAGCAGCATCAGGTGTAACTGACCACAATGAATCTGGAACAGAGAAGATGTGTATGCAGTTGTTCCTTGATCTTCAGGTAACCTTACCTCCTCATGATGTTTCACTGTGTTCTCTGAAAATAGTAAGTTTTGGTAAGAAGTAGCATCATTGGTTAAAAAATATCTTTGTCAGGAGTATGGCCGAAACATTTGTGCGTTGGGGTTGAATCCGGCAGATATCGAGCCTTATTGTTCCCTCTGGAAATGCGTTGCACCTCCGGATAGGCAAAACACAATTAGTGTTTGAGAACTGGCGCTGCTTTTTCATACAACAGTTTGATATCTTATAAAAAGAGCTATAGCTTCTTTTCTTCACTTGGGTTTGTTTACTTAATACAGCGACCGGAAGAGGAAAGAGTTTTGTTTAAGAGCAGGTGATTTCCTTTACATTATGATTGATAGATCTATGAGTTAGTGCCTTCTTTGGCCATTCAGTCTTTTGAAGGACTATTCCGTCGTCGGTATATAACACCACACCAAAGAGATTCGAAACAATTTTTTTGTATTTCTAGGGCCAAGTTAATATATGGTGAAGGAAGTAAGACGCAATATCCAGTTTTTAGTGATTAGTGTTTAGACTTCGGCCTAAATAAATTAGCGGGTTTCCAGAGAGCGAATGATTAACAATGTTATATGATGAATCCATATTCTTCAATTATTGGTCCGTGACCCTTAGTATACTTCCACAAGCAAACAAACAAATATGCAATGCTTTTCTGAAAGACTTGAGTTTTAAGATATCAACCACAAGCAAGGCATAGGGAAAAGATCTAACAAACATAATACCTAATGTCACAATAACAATGTGCAAGAACAGAGAGCACATTACTGCATTCCCTGATCTTACACACAAATATACATCAAGATAAGCCGAGAACAAAACTACAAATGTTGACATTTGAAATTGTTTTTAAAAGACTTTAACACGAGATTCAACTCGCAACCAATTTAAACACAGCCAATATCATGTTTCAGATGTTTGATCAATTACAGCTCAGTCACATCATCAAAGCCACAAACTTCTAGTAAACTCAATAAACCAGCTCAAACATTTCGACACAAGTAATTGACCCAACCATTGATCAAAATATGCAAATTCCAAACATCTCAAGACAATAAACATAAAGTGATAAATATTAAAACTTTCCGATACCAAACACGTAAACATAGCAAAACATAATAAGTTCTTAGATATCCAAACAAAACATAAAGCCTGAAAATGAAACCTTGCAACGATCCGAAACCGAAACAAAACAAACCATCTTTTAACGGTAACTCTTCTGGAAACGGGAGCGAGCACCACGCCCACCAAACTTCTTCGGCTCGCACCTCCTCGGATCCGCCACAAGGAGAGTCCTATCGTAACGGATAAGGATATCCTTCACCTCCTTCTTCGACTGCTCGTCCACGTACTTCTGGTAGAACGCCACGAGCGCCTTGGCGATACTCTGACGGATGGCGTAGACCTGGGAAGTGTGACCACCACCCTTGACACGGATCCTCATGTCGACGCCAGCGAAACGGTGCTTGCCGAGGAGAAGGACTGGCTCGAAGATCTTGAAACGGAGGATCTCTGGGTTGAACAGCTCGATCGGGGAGCCGTTGAGCTTGATCATACCGCATCCAGGCTTGCAGTGGGTTACAGCCACTGCTGTCTTCTTACGCCCGAAGCATTGAACGGATTGTTTAGCCGCTTGAGTCGCCATGGATAGGACCTTCTTCTCCTTCTCTTTCGCCCGCCGCTAAAATGAAAACCTAAATGCAGAGAGTGGCCCAAGTAACAATAAACTCATGTTTATATAGTGGAGAATAATAAACCCTAGGGCTTCCAGTCTCAAAACGCAGCGTTTTAAGTTAGCTGATGAATAAATGAATTTTAACTCTTAAAACGTTGCGTTTCGAAGCTAACTGAATAAAGTAGTAAACGCTGCGTTTTGGGTTACCATCTTCACCTCATCTTCACCTCATCTCATCGGAGTAAAGTCTTCTCCGGCGAGAAATGTTTCTCCTCCGCCGTTATACCAAAAGAAGCCTCTTTTCTATCTCCACCCTCGATTTCATACCCTTCGATGAATCAATTATTCGTCATTTCACCAGTCTCGAGCCTTTGCAAAGCTCCGATTCAAACCCAGCATCAACCAAAGGAGACTACTTCGCCGCGATCAACCACGTCGTCAACCTCGTCCGCCGCGAAATCCACCCAGAGCGATCCCTGAACCGTCTCCGCCTCCCCGTAACCTCCGAATTCGTGTTCAGAGTCCTCCGCGCCACCTCCCGATCCGCCAACGACTCTCTCCGCTTCTTCAACTGGGCCCGATCAAACCCTAGCTACACGCCGACCTCCATGGAGTACGAGCAGCTCGCAAAGTCCCTAGCTTTGCACAAAAAATACGAATCCATGTGGAAGATCCTCAAGCAGATGAAGGATCTCTCCCTAGACATCTCCGGGGAGACTCTCTGCTTCATCATAGAGCAGTACGGTAAGAACGGACACGTGGATCAAGCCGTTGAGCTTTTCAACGGCGTTGGGAAGATTCTCGGGTGCCAACAAACTGTGGAAGTTTACAACTCTTTGCTCCACGCGCTTTGCGAGGTGAGGATGTTCCACGGAGCTTATGCTTTGATCAGGAGGATGATAAGGAAAGGGATTAAGCCTGATAAGAGGACGTACTCTATATTGGTTAATGGTTGGTGTTCTGCTGGGAAGATGAAGGAGGCTCAGGAGTTTCTTGATGAGATGAGTAGGAAAGGGTTTAACCCTCCGGCGCGTGGCCGTGACTTGCTGATTGAAGGGTTGCTGAATGCTGGTTACTTGGAGTCTGCTAAGGAGATGGTGAACAAGATGACTAAAGGAGGGTTTGTTCCTGATGTTCAAACGTTCAACACTCTTATTGAAGCTATAAGTAAAACAGGAGAAGTTGAGTTCTGCGTTGAGATGTATTACACTGCTTGCAAGTTAGGTCTAAGTGTGGATATCGATACTTACAAGACGCTTATACCTGCGGTTTCGAAGATTGGGAAGATAGACGAGGCGTTTCGGCTGTTGAACAACTGTGTGGAAGATGGGCATAAGCCGTTTCCGAGTTTGTATGCTCCTATAATTAAAGGGATGTGTAGGAACGGGATGTTTGATGATGCGTTTAGCTTTTTTAGTGACATGAAGGTGAAGGCTCATCCTCCTAACAGGCCGGTTTACACGATGCTGATAACGATGTGTGGTCGTGGTGGGAAGTTTGTGGATGCGGCTAATTATTTGGTTGAGATGACGGAGATGGGTTTGGTTCCGATATCGAGGTGCTTTGATATGGTGACTGATGGGTTGAAGAATAGTGGGAAGCATGATTTGGCTATGCAGATAGAGCAGTTGGAGGTTCAGCTTAGAGGTGTTTGAAATACAGTGCGAGGCTTTAGAATGGCTCTGATATTTGGGATTTTTTGTAGAAACTCAGCTGCTTTGAGGTTGCAGTATCAAGTACTTGGAGCTGAGTGTTGGTTAGATTATACTTGGATTTGGGAGTTGAGTGTAGTTGAGGACTTGGGAAAGAGACGAGAAAGAGAATGCATTTTGATGTACCTTATTTGTTCAATCTTGCTTTATACCAAACTATTGATAGTTGATACCAATCTATTGATGTTCCCATTTCACATCAGATACCATTACAGCCACAAAACTCATATGATAATAGGAGAGCGTTTGCATCCAAGCTACTCACCAAACAGATAGAAGTTGAGAAACCAAGGTCCAAGCTAATCAAACACGGGATCAACCATTATAGCAAAGTGAAAAGCTGTTCTTCATTGATATAAAGGTTCCAATGTGTATTGTGAGCAACACCCAACAATTGTCTACTAAAGCCATTCAAAAGCCGAGAAATAAAGAAAGTAGCAACAAACAAAATATACGAAAGGACACAAAGTGATTAAACTACTCTGTGTTTGACAAAAGGTTTTGGCCTCGGTGGGAAACAAGAACGCATGAAGATGCACCTTCCGCAGGCTTAGAAGTCGGCGTCAAGGAAGTTTTGAGAAAGGGTTACCTATGGCGGAAGAAAAGAAACATGCTTTAGGTTGTATTCTTCAAAAGGATTTACGTGAATTTATGATTGTGATAGATATGAAGCAATATGTTACCTTCTCGCCTAGTTTGAAAGGTGGGAGACCCTTGTAAGGACATGTACCGCAGCGGAAGGCATCACCAAGCCCACACTGAAATCATTGTTTAAGAATTTTTTCAGTCTTGTGGAATCAAAATATCGAACGCACACAGAGAAAGAGATGCGTAAAGAAGCTTACGCTGCCACATGATGACTGTGGATTCTCGATTTGATCCTCAGTGAGGCCCAGCTTCACAGCTTTCTCCTCTGTCTCAGCTCTACCACAGACGCAGTTCTTGCAAGCTTTCTTAGTGGTCTCACAACCACTAGCTGCAAAAAAATGCAAAAGATGTGTTACACATGAGGAATGAACAAGAACAACAAAAGGCCATATGGGATGTGTTTAATTACCAACAGGAAGCTGTGGCTTCTTCAGGTCCTCCTCTGTCAAAAGAGAGTCTTCATCAATAAGATCCAAGTCATCGTCCAGATTAATCTTCGGGAGTGTAGTTTTTGCAGGCTTTTTGAGAGCAAATGATGAACCAATCTTCCAAGTAGGTTTCTTTGCCGTAATCTGCATAGGACAACATGTTTCTCTGTTATATGAATGAGCCGAAGCTAGAGCATATATTGAACTTCCACAGATAACTAGTATGAACCCAAAAAAGCAGTTTGATATTTGGACAAGATGACATGTACAGGTGCTCACCCCAACGGAGAAGGTGAAGTTAGGCAACTTAATTGATTTCAAATCAAGAGACTGTGCCTCCAGAAAACCAGCCAACGCTACTCTCTTTTGAAGGGTCTGCAAGGAATATTCGCCGCAAGATTTAAGTAAAAAGTAAAAACCATGTCAAAGAACCCAGTTATATAAGATTCGATACACATCACAAACCTGTTGCAACTCTACAGTTTCACCCTCCGAACTAGCGCACACATAAACTGAACAACCAGGCTTCAAAACTCTCGAGAACTCACTATATATTTTATCACTTGGAAAATCAGATGTTCTGGAAATGGCTAAAACCACATCCACTGAGGAAGCATCCAAAGGAACCTGACCTGCAAAACAGTAGAAAACATAATCATAAGGCACGAATCTTCCTCTCTACCTACATGTCCAGATGAATCATATGCTAATTACAGCTTAACTAAGAAATTGAACACTATTTTGGAGCCTTAGCTAAATAAGATAACGACCTGAGATTTGTACATATTGTGGATGAATCTTATGCTAATTACAGCTTAACTAAGCAATCAGAAACCTATTTGTGCTAAATAACACAACGAGAAATCAAATGAGGATATGAGATTGTTTTACTTATTGTGGATGCTTGAGTAATGATGATAGGATCACAACGTTCAATCCCTTCCTTTGCGAGCTCCTTCATTATAGTTAGAACAGAGCTAACAGGCAACACCACATCATCCGTCACAGCCAAAACAGTATTTTGAGTCATCATCGAATCCTACACAACAACAAAAGCCCAAACGTTCAAACCTCTTAGGTTCAGGAAAAGAGATGAAAATCGAAAAGAACAAAAATCAACAGCTCATGTAGCTAGAAACTCGAAAGCTCAAGACTTTATTACTGGGTTACAATTGAATTAAGATAAGGAGCTAATCACGATCGATTCAGCTAATCCAAGCCCCCAAAGAGAGAAACTTTCGGAGGTTTTAGCACAAACTGCATGCAATCAGAAAAGATTACAGAGAGACAAAAAACCTAAACTCACCATGTTAAGATAGAACCTCGCGAGATGCCCAAAAACCCTAAGAGTCCTCTCTCTCTCTCTTCTGTGAAATAAGAGAAATCAAATTCTTCTTCTTCTCTCTCTCTCCTCTGTTTTTATATACTTTTCTTCTTCGCCGACTCGACTTTCCCTTGGTGGTTCTCTTGCAGTTCTACTATAACGCGGTTTTATCAAACCGGGTTTATGATTTTGTCCGCCTCGGTCCTTGCTAACCGGGTCTAGTTTTTTTTTCTTTGTATTTTTTTTTCAGTTTTTTTTCCTAGTATATGCAAACCAGATCGTAAAAGAAAGTGAGAAAGATCACACTTTGTTACTTGAATAGAAACGAAAACAATATTTAACGTATTACTACAAGACGTGTCTTCTTTGTTTATTTATAGTTTTCAAGTATTTTTTTTCTCTACTGTTTAACACATCTTACACAAATCAACAATCGTCATGCCTGCTGCCACAACGCAGTCTTTACTCAGAAACGTTTGTATTCATATAGTATTAGAAAGAGCAAACACATCACATCAGCCAACGGTTCCTTTCTGAGGCAGAGACTCAAAGGCAGACACTGTATTCTCAAACCTGACACGTGGTAACGGTGCGCCGCTCTGTTTAATGGCACAAGCTGTTTTGTCTTCGAGTGGACAACGAGCTTTGAGCATGGAGAAGACATGGTTGTTCAGCCTCCGAGCTTTCTTCATCCCTTCCAACAAACCTTCCCATCCCTTTTTTCACACATCAACAACAAACACAAAAGACATTCAAACAGAGAAGCAAAATGTGGTTGATGAGAGGATGGAGAAGGCAAAACTCTACCTGGAGAACTTGAGGATTCCTATGAGTATGTGAAGCGGATACAGTTTCAACCTCAGAGACATTGAGTACTTGGTACGAGAAATCAAACAACTCAAAGTGAAGTTGCTGTCCGAGCAGGTAAATGATAGTGCAACCACCCCAAGCTATAGAATCTCCGAGGACTTCTTGTTGACCTGATTGTGGAACTGTTATCTCCTCCAGATATCCCTGAGTTCATCGCAAATTATCATAAGAAACTTTGAGAAGATCAAAATTTATGAAGATGATTGACTTACAATCTGAAGACCACCGTAAATGCGGTAAAAGTCCTTTGAAGTTGTGATATCGACGAATCCCGTCTTTGGAGGAGCACTCCATTTACTACAGTATTTGTCAAGCGAAGCGCTTGTGAATGCAAGTGTGTATTCAAGAACGCTTCCACCGTTCATGTTTGCCTTATACAAAAGATCTACACATATAATAAGCATAGTCATAAGAAACGAGTAAACAAAGAAACTGATGATTGATTGAATGAATAGCTATACAAGCTCCTTAATTAACCTGCAGCTTCTGCTTGTTTTGACATGGTGTAGAACGCTGCTGGATTAAGACAACCGGGACTTGACACAACAGCAGAAGTCGCTGACTTTAGGAGATTGACTAGTGGGCTTTCGCCTTCTTGAGCGTTAACTATCTGTCCTTCTGCGCCAGGGATTAATCCCAACCATGGAGCTGTTTGCATGAAACGCTTTGTGTCTACTTCTCTCTGTGTACCAACATAAAACATTTGTTAGACTTTATATCATTTAGACTTGTTAATTTTCTTACAATCCGTCTGACAGGACTGACCAATACGATGTCGAGAAGTCCCATTGTATATATCACACTTCCAATTTCCTTTATTCCACGCAGAACTTCTGTTTTGAGTTCTGCCTTTGTGCCCCAGTTTAGTTGTTCTCTAATAAGCCTCATACAGCCTGTAAATGAAACAACAAAAGAGTCAGACGAACATGAAATATACCTATCAAACAAAAATGAAACACATCAAGAATTAAATTGCATAAGAACCTGCGACACCACCATCGAAAGACAGCAATCCGATAGACTTAGGCAATGCTTCTTGCAATCCAGATATCATTGGCTCTAGTGTTGTTATCTGAAAGTTTTCAAACATAAGCAACTATTATAGCTGGCTACATGTCTAATTAGTACTGCGACAGCAGAAATGTTTTGTGCAATATATACCTTATTTGATATATGATCCAGTAACGCTCTTATAAGCCAGGGCAGTGATCTGGATCCAAGAAGTTTAACTATGGAAAATAAATGTGGTATCCCGAAAAATCCACTGTGCAACCGTGCAAAGCTTTGATGTGCTGCATTTAAGTCCTGCCACACACAAGAAAAAAAGCATGAAACCAAATAACCAATAAAAACACAATACACATGAAATCGAATGCTTAGTGACCACAATATGACACTATAAGACTGTTTCAGAACAAGTTAAAAGTATAAAATGGCTTGAGAGATCGCTCCTTACTTGAGTGCCACAGTAGAAACTAGGCTTAGCAGAAGGCACTGAGGGTTTTTGAGTAGGAGGAACCTTCGAGGAGCGGACAAATCTCTGTGTGGTATTGCAAAGTATGAAGTTTGGTAGGAAGTCACTCTGCATCTCTGACCATATCTAATGCCCAACAAAAAAAAAGCTGAAAAATTGAGACCTAAATTTTATAATTACATAAAGTATTGTATGCTGACCTGTGTAGCAAGTCGGCTGGAAAATGAGACAAGCGAGATGTTTTCTTGCATTTCATTCAGCATGAGGCTGAAAGGATCTATTGTAAGATCTTGTGAAAGCAGTTCATGCGAATGCTTTAGGATATCTATGAGCTTCTCCAGTTCCTGTACTTATGAAATTTGTATATTTTACAAGCAATGGTAATACATACAAAATCAAGAAAAAGAAACTTACCACTACAGCACATAGGTCCTGGGACTCAAAACGATCAAAGAGGAACTCCAGATTCTCTCTAAAAGTTTTATTCATCCTTTGAGCGATCAAACTTCTTAAATTAATTGTTCTACCAAGTATCTGCACCAAAATTAAGAAGATTGTATCACATAATTAGATTCAATGCTTGAAACATAAAAATTAATTCTATGTAATGTCATAACAGTTGAGATAAAGAGCAGCATTATTGTTCACCTTTACTTTTGTCATCTTAAACAACGCAGTAAACCTCACAGGCTGGATGGAGAACTTTTCACCATTGTCCAAGGCAAAGAGAAATGATGGATCAAGAAGCTCACTGTTGATCTCAGCCATTGATGATGAAAGAGTTAAGCTACTCACTAGTTACCAGTGATTGGGATTAATATCTCAAAAAAAAAAAATCAAGTAATTAGGTACCTTGCTGACCAGCTCTTGTAATATGTGAATATAGACTCCGAGAGTCTTGATACAAATATATCAAAACCATGGTCCACCTACATAAAGAAGACATGATAAAATGAAACATTTTTTTTGTTCAAGGAACCTTTTTATTCAAGTAGAAGATCCGGTATTAAACTCTCATTACCTCAGCCTCAATTTCATCGTAGAGGAACCTCTGCCTAAGCACAACCAGAGCTTGTTGAGCTGAGTCATTATAAATGTCAAAAGGCAGCAGAACACTCTCAAGAAGGCCTGAATTTGGGGATTCGAGAATGTGGTCTATCAGCATCCATGGTAGTGAACATTCAATTGGGAACTGCAATAGGGAACATACAACTATTTGTAAGAACAAGTCAGGGATGAAGTGAAAATAAAGAGGCGAAAAAACCTTTTACCTGAATAACACGTGAAGACTCCAGGTAAAATTCTCGAAACCACAGGAACCCAAGATCAGTCAATATTCCAATACTTGCTGCAGCCATCATAGATTGAAATTGAAGTGTCAGCTTAAAAAAAGTTAATAAATCAAGCTGGCTCAATACAGCTAACCAAAAAATTTATTTGAGCATGTGTGGTTTACCTGAGTAATCCAATATGTGGAGAAAAAAGCTGAGCTTGTAAAAGAAAGTCTCAAGTTGCTTTAAGTCATTAACAGGAATCTCGGAGCCATTATTTCCAAAGAACCCTCCTGGCCTCCTCAGATTCCCACCAGAGACAACCTCATATATCAAAAACTGCAAGCAATGCACCTGAAACAACAAAACAGCTCGAAGTTGAAGCAATGGGCCTTACCTTCCGTTTCTGCATCTAAAACAATCATGAAATGGACCCAAACCTGTGCTGCTGTTGGGGCAACTGGCCTCGGATAGAAGAAGTTCGCTTTACTTTCATCACCTCCGTGTTGTGAAGACGGCATCTCATGTTCGGGCCTGGTGTTTGCCATCCAGTCAGCTGAAAGAGTCCGCATATCAGAAAGAATCCTGAATCCAATCACACATATGACACAGTCACACAGTTAACAATATGGAAAGCTTAAACTAAAGGGAATGTGAGTTGAAATGGACAGCGAAAGAATGGTAAAACTTATTTACCTTGAGAGATCTTTCTTCTTTCGGAAGGTGGTACGCAACATCGTGGCTAACGTGTTTTGTACAAAATCTTGAACCTCAGCATGTATTGTCTCCCATAAAGCATCTGCAACTAACGTGTCACAGCGCTGCAGCATCGATCCTACACTCTTTATATAGCCAACAAGTTCTACCAAGGCTCTCCTTTCTTCTGCAGTGTAATTGTACCTCACCACCTATTAAAAAGAATATAAAACTTGTTACCATATAAGAGAAAGTATCCAAATATTTCACAAGTATTACCTTCTCGTAATCAGAATATGATCCGGAGGCTTCTTGCGTCTCAGCTGCATCCCTACACGGGCGAGAGAATTTCCAAGCAGATTGCTCCCAGATGCGTGCAGTCCATCTGCTTAGCAGCTGGAAACCTTCAACAACCATATCATACATGTTTCCTTTCACCTCTCTGCACCATTCAGTGTATGCTCCATCATTTGACTTCAACAGCAATAACTGCATGAAAGCAAAGTGAGAATGACATCCTAGAGACTTAAGATAAGAGCAAGAAAATCGTAATTAAAAAATAATAGACTAAGCACCTGATTCATGGATGAAGCAAATCGGATTGTGAAATCGTCGTGCTCAGCACGGAGAGCTCCAATGTGGTTAACTATCAAATAATGCCTCTGATATGTAAAATATGTTAAGGCTTTCAGAGCATGTGTTCAGTTTCCAATAATGCAGATAATAGTTAATGAGGCACGTAACAGTAAGATAATATGAAAGGATATTCTAGCGCTTCACGTGGAGGGAGCTCATGAGGTGCTGGAAGAGTCAGAAGGCGAGTCTGTGATGAAAACTTTTGAAAGTATACTGACAGTTCTTTCAAAATTGCAGCAGGAGAAAGATGGAGATCTGGAAACGCAGGAATGACAGGATCATTCTGTTAACAAAACACAACAGAGATGTTAGTTAGCAAGTCGGAGGCTTTCAAGGCATATTAGTTGTTAAACTTAAATAGGTATAAGATATACTTCAATACCTTGAAAATGTTGATCATTCTGTTGAGTTTTACCCGCTTGTATAAAGCCTCGGTATCTTTCTCCGATGGCGTTGCTAACACAACAAGAACGGGCAAGACTCGGAGAAGAATATACCTCTCGGGGAAAAGAAGGGCGAAATCCAACTCCAGCGACTCAACAATGAAGACTATGAGTACTTGGAGAATGTCTTCCACACTAAATTTGCCTTAAGGAATCCAAAAGGTTGCAATATAGATATACGGCATAATTGTAAGAAACATATACTGGTGACTGTGATGATAAATATCTAGAAGAAAGGATACTTGTTCACGCGGAACATCTCAACATGCAAGTTGAGTAAAATAGCCCATCTTGTGCTCAGGAAAATCTGCAAACATAAGAACTCACATTTTCATTCATGACAATTCACAGGGGAAGGCAATAAGAAATGATTGCATAAACAAGCCATGCCAGCACCTGTAAGTCATCTAACTCTTCTCTCATTGTATCCGTATCTTGCCACTGTGCACTGACTTGAGTGAATGTTCTGAAAAGGGTGAAACTATAATAAGAAAAGAAGCAACAGAAAAGCATCTAGGAAACTACTTCAACTCTAAAAAAAAAGTGTTAGTAGCCAATATAGAAGTGTCTTATTTGCACAGAGAATGTAAAGACCAGATAAAAATAATGTTTTTTACCTTTTATACCAAGAGAAATCATTAGGAATGCTAGCTTTAGCATTTTTAAGATGATCAAGCTGAACCAAGACATCAAGCAACTTTAGCATTGACCTATATTAAGTAAAATCAATGTTAAGTTATATACAAAAGGAGTGTGTAAATGTCTGAGGATGTATACAGTAGGCAAAAGAGAAGTAATAACCCACCACAGATGTGTGACTGTGGGACCATTGATTCGCCGTTCAGGTCTGGAAAACCTCTGCATGTCAGCAGCTAGCTGCAGACACATAGAGTATATATATACACATTAATTCTGATACAGGAATTTCTGTGAAAAGATTTGGACGAGGAAGGAGATACACCGCACTTTAGCTGAAGCTGAGGATTGCCATCTCTGAATTTCTCGTAAACGGCTCATTTCTAGGTCCAAAACTTGATATGTTTCTAGATACAAATCTGCCTGGCTATGCTTCATAGATTCTGGAAGCTGCAAGTATATCATTAATGAAAGAATTAACTCGTAGCATGATTCATAACGTTACTTTCTATTAAAATAAAAATGTCTAAAAGTAGATAAGCAGAGGGGGTAGAGTAACAGAAATCACAAGGGCGGACCTGAGGCAATGCTTTGACGCAGCTTCTATATGTATATAGAATTGACGCCATCTCTCTTCCTTCTTGTATAAGCGTGTTCTGCAACCAGTTGATCAAACAATTACTTGAAATATCAAATAATTGAAGCTTTCATGTCATGATTCATAGAAAAAGAAGGATACAGCTATCAAATCTTAATTTGAACAGCTTCATAAAAGGAAGGTAAAGGAAGAAGAGTCCTAAATACCAGCTGGTTAAGAGCTTTTGTGTCTTCTGAAAGAGATAACCGGTACGCTGCAACATCACTATACTCTGCAAAACCAACAATTCTCAAACTCAGTTGTCTTTATGCTAAAAAATAGTGATGAAGACTAAAAAAGGAAAGATAGGTAAAGAAACAAACCGATGGGACTATCAGTTGCAGCTCTTTCAGCTGAAACCATCACAGCTGGTCCTTGCACTTCTGGTTGCTCATCCTATCACATTGTCCCAACAAAATTCAGAATGCGTCAAGAAAATTTTCTACACTGACTCCAAATTGTCAAGAAGATGATGACTTTTATATTCAGCATTTCGTTAAAACCAATTTTAGAGAGTGTTGAGACTTATCGAAGATCCGCGAATAGATCACAACAAGTCATCTCCTTTTCTAGTTAAACTTTTGAAATTGAACTCCAGAAAGAAACATTACAGTCATCTATTGATCTAAAGAAGCACAGTTTCTAAATTTAACAACAAAGAAAAGGTGAAATCGAAGGATACCTCTAATGAGAAAGTAGAAAGAGCTGCGATTGCTTCCTCCACAGGAACCGCCATTGTCGTCACCTACACAAATTTAGAAAGCAATCAGCAGCTGGGAGCCAACATCGGCGAGACTAAAGGAGAAAGCTTTCTGAACTTTGCGTTTTCTCACCTAACAACAATGGAGATGAGAGCTGCAAATACTTCTTCAATCCGATCGATTCGGCTTTTTACGGATCGAGAAAATTCTTACTTCGTCCGAATTAAAGATTTCACCTTTAAGCTTTGAAGCTCTCTTTTCTTTTTTCTTTTTAACTAAACAAATGAAGAAGAACTCTTGACGCTGAAATTGCGACTAGTGTTCGTCATGTCACCCTTTGAGAAGAAGAAAACGTTATATTTAATTAATACTCTAATTATACAGAGATGATATCTAATTATACCATTTTTATTCTGAATCTTTGTTTTAGTTAGGTAATACTACTGTATACAAAAAGAGTGTTATTTTTCTCGAGAACTTGGTTACATATCAAAGCTTTAAGACGAAGCATTTACATTTTGTGTCTTTACTATGAAGCAAACTTGATGACAACATTACAGATTCCATTAGCCTTAAGCTTTTCATATACTGGAAAAAACATAAAACATCTTTATCAAACACACAGGGAAAAAAAAATAAAATAGAAATACAATTTTATATATTGGACACAAGATAAGCCAAGCTTTCATGATCCAAAATGTAACTAGATTGTTTGGCTGATCTCCAAACGGGATCAGAATTAGCAAAAGTGCTCGTACGAGCTAAGCTGCGTTGGTACCATAAGGAATGTGCTGGCCAGTCTCTTAATCAGACATTACAGTCTTAACCCAAAATCTTTTGTCAACATACATATATATATATATTAAGAGATCTAAAATACTAGAGCTGTCTTCGATTGGATACAAAAGAACTCAGGGGAAATACAATTAAATAAGGGAGACCGAAGATTGTTGAGAAAGGAAAAAGAAGAAGAAGAGAGTCAATTATTCATTCATTCCAATGTTTTCAAGAGCCTGAAGAGAGACCAGCTGCTTCTCGAACCCGTGAAAATGTCTATGCAGAAAGCTTGAACCTTAGATCCTTCACTGCAACATTTCATCAAAACTTAAATTTACACATTTCACATGTATTCCTATTCCTAGTGTGAATGTGTCTGTTTATCATTCTCCGTCTTACTGGCAAAGCAAAACACCAAATTTGATAGTAATAAGTAAAAAAAAAAGATGAGAAAAGAATACATACGGAGCAGGAAGTGAAGGAGGTCTTGTATGGATTCATTAGATGACTATTGAGAAAAAGAGCGAAGACGGTTTATTGGCTACTACTAATAAATTTCAGTACATGCCAAATTACAGGAGTGATGTAAGATCAAATACTCTGTTTTGGTTTTTCAATACTCTGATTAATTCAACTGAAAACAAATGTCAATATATAGCCTTACATCAAAGTCAAAATCCTGCTAATACTAAGAATTACTAAGCCAACTAAAGACCACTAAGACAACTACTTTGACCGAGTTACTCGGTCTTAATTCAAAGCAATGACTAACAAACTTAAGACCGAGACAAATACTCCGATCACTCCAATGACTTCTTTGTATATGTGACTTTATTATATCCAGATACATGTTTGTATATCTGAACTTGAAACCCTATCTCATGGCTTCTTCTTCTTCTTCTTCTTCTCCCTCGCCTTGCACACTGAGTTACCACGCCTTCACGAGCTTCCACGGACCTGACGTCGGTAAAACCTTTATCAGTCATCTACACAAACAGTTTACCAGCAATAGGATTACGATGTTCGATGATGAAGGAATCGAGAGAGGACACACCATCGACCCTGCTCTCACACAAGTGATTAGAGAATCAACGATCTCTATCGTGGTGCTCACCAAGAACTATGCTTCTTCCAGCTGGTGTTTGGATGGCCTTTTGGAGATTTTAAAATGCCGGCAAGCTGGTAAACTAATAGTGATGCCAGTCTTCTACGGAGTGCGACCAAATGATGTGCAGAGACAGACCGGAGATTTCGGGAAAGGTTTCGAGAAAACTTGTCGTGGTAAAACAATCAAGGAGAAGGGAAGATGGAGTCAAGCTTTGAACAAAGTGTGCAGTTTGAAGGGGTTTATCTTCAGTCCCAGGTTTGTTCTTTTTTGTTTTTTTTTTTTTTCAATTAATCATTTTTTAAATCGTATTTGGAAAATCTGTGATAACCCGGTCCCAGCTCACTCGGAATCCGGCTCACAGCCCCTGCAGAGCACCAATCCCAACCCTTCACATGTGATTTTCCACTGATTCCATAATTAGGTTGTTGGTAAACCCAAAATTCCACTCTTTAACAACACTACCACTAGACTAGTTATCACCAATTAACATGCAGATCAATTGGTGACAACTTGTCCTGTTGGAACCTTGTTAAAAGTTGAGATTCTGAGTTCGAATAACACCAACTGTATCAATAACCTAGGAGGTGCCTTGCAGGACTGTGAACCGGGGTTCCGAACAACGGGACGGATCGTCAGCAAAATCATTTTTTGTCTGATTTTTATCACTCTCTCTCATCTCTTTTAGGGACGACGAATCAGAGCTATTTGAAAAAATTGGCAGAGAAGTGACAGGAATCTTACAGAGGATTGAATATCTTATTGCTAGAGAAGTGACAGACTTAAACACGCTAAATCCTAAAATTTCGACCAACAAAAGCAGGTGTTCCATTGATTTGGTCTTCCTCGTCGTCATCATCAATTTGCTCCTGGAGATTACATCAGCGGTCGCGGACCAGCTCTCTTCATCAACTCGCAAGCCTTATTTCGCAAGAATCTCTTTGGTTATGTCAATTCTCTCTCTCATCCTCACCATCATTGACTTCACTGACAAAATCCGAGTCCATAAAGTTCATTTCCGATGCAAGTTGCCTATTCCTTGGTTCTACTATCCAGCACGTGACTACAGTACAAGATTTGGTAATTCCACAGATAATATCTTATTATTCTGTGTTGTTGGTCAGTTAATAGTCTCCGCGATCAATCTCAGCTTCACTGAAAGAGGACGAGACGGTCCCATTAAAGTATCAGTGTGGCCTCTCGTATTTGCTATTGGTATAGTTGTCTCCAAGTTCACGGAGAAGCCACCCATTTCGAAGAATAATTAACTCTCTATCGAAAATATGTATTTTGATTGCTTTTTAAAATCGTAAAGAATAAAGACAAAAGTGTTTTTTAAAGGTTAGAGCATCCCTCCTCTGTTTCTCTGCACAACTCTACAAGTCATTCCAACTAATTCGAACTTTAACGCCTCTTAAAATGGTCTATAGATTGGAGGGATTGCACACGGCTGCCAAATTTTCGATGTATTTCTATGAACAACAACATTCGATTATAGCAGTAAAAGAAGTGCTTACGTCAATTACGCTTTGGTCACATCTTCTGCATCTCCAGATAAGTGGCAAGGGTGAATGTTCTGGAAAGGGTGAAACTATAATAAGAAAAGAGGCAACAGAAAAGCATCTAGGAAACTACTTCAACGCTTAAAAGAGTGTGAGATATACCCTATATACTAAATCGCAAGTCGCATAACCAATCACATTCTGCCACATTTTTATTGTTCAATTTCTTTTTCAAAAAAAATATTAAATTAAAAAAAAAAGAATTCTAATACAAACAGTTTATTTGCAGTTAGATCAAAAATAAAGTGATGATAAAAAAAAAGCAAAAAATCGTTTTAATTGTCTCAAGACTATCAACCGTTTCAGCCACTGTCTCCACCTTCTTCTCATACACTACGTCAACTTCTACAAATAGTTTAATTTATTCCACGAAAACATAGCAGCAGATGTTCATATTTGTTTTCTCTGAGAAAAAATGTTCATGTTTGTTTTCTCTGAGAAAGATGAATCTTCAATCTTATGGGACTGTAAAGGTTCTGAAGCCGTAGAAACGGTCATTTAAAAAAAATAAGTGAAAGTTATAGATGGTTTTGGAAAATACCTTGGTATCCATTGGTTGGTGGTGCCAACCCGTTTATTTTTGTTTAGAAAATGAGTTAGTACCGAATCCTTCTTTTATTCTCAACATTAGATTATCTTTTGTTGTGTAATTTTGATTTTTTTTTCTATATTTTTACTTTTCTTGCAGAGGAATGGTTCTTCCTCAGACCAAAATGGCTCCACTACAACCGAAGGTGAAGAAGCTGGCAACACCATTTCATCATTTTTTTTTTGTTTTAGAGTTATGTTCTGATTAAAGTTGTCGAGAGTTCATAAAGAATGGATGAGAAGATGGACTCCAATTTACGAAGAGATCTCAACCCACGTGTTGCTCATGATTTGATTAATAGGTCAGATGCAAAACTTTGATTAATATTTTTTCTTCTTTTCTCTTTTTGCTCTTTAACTATCAAATAATGCTGAAAACTTTTAAGATTGACAAATTTTCAATAGTATTTTATATAATGACAAATATCATGGGTAGTATATATATATATATATATATATATATATATAAGCACGTATTGGTTGAGGTTATTCTGTTTACATCTATAATATTATATTATATATTGATCAATTAATTATAATACCTAAATTATGTAATATTCTTCTTAGTGTTTATTTTACAGCATAGTTAAAATATCATATTTTCATCCAAACAATCCTTTAATTAATTGTTCAAATTAAATTTCATGTAAAATCAAATTTGATTTTTATGGTTACACAATTAAGTTGAACTAAATGAAGGGCTTTGTTATTAATTTATAGATAAAAGAAAACTAGCTCTTAAATGGAGAAGAAAATTCTCAAATGTGATTATTATAGAACTCAAGCATTATCTACAAATATTACAAGACATGGGAATTAACGTCTGACAATCAATTTTGCTACGAATCATACTATTTTTAACATAATAAATTAATTATTATTTTCCCGTGCGTAGTACGGGGAAGTATACTAGTATATAGTAATCTACCGACATTCAAGTGTCCTATTTGCACCGAGAATGTAAAGATCATATAAAGGTGATGATTGTTTTGTTAGATTCTAGATTTTGGATTTTGGTTTTTGGTTTTTAGTTTTTGATTTTTATTTTTTGGTTTTTGATTTTGCAGTAGATTTTGGTTTTTTGAAAAACTTGATTGGTGGTTTTTTATTTTGGTTTTTAGTTTCTGTTTTTTGCTTTTAAAAGAAAATAAAATTTAAATATTATGAATAGTAAAATATCTATTATTGAAAAAAAATACTATCATCAAAGCATACATAATTTTTTTTAAAACAATTTAAAACAAAAAATAACATTATCATTGTAAAATAAAATTAAAATAGTTATATTTTTAAAAATGGTAAAAATACATATTTATGTTATTCAAATATTTTAACATAAAAACTATTAGTTTTAAATAAAAAAATATTATGTAATAAATGAATAATAACTATAACTAACAAATTTAACTAACTTAATGTAAAATTTATAGTATAAATTATTATTTAAATAATTATAAAATAAATCTACCTAAAAATTGTTTGATTATTTTTATTCATGTGTTTTAGGATAAATGTAGCTTTTACAAAGTAGATATTTTCTTATAAAATTAATATTTTCTGAAAAAAATAAAAATTAATAAAATAAAACTATGAATAATAACATATTATTTACTATACAATTATAAATAGTACTAAGTATTACCACAAAAATAGTTACTTTTTAAAAAATAAACTAAACTAGATTTTAAATATATTTTTTAGAAGTGTATAAAATTTTCATAATTAAAATATTATAAAAATATTTAATTAACTTTTCCTTGGGTTTTAAAATAAAAAGTAAATTTAGAGGTAATAAATATATAATATTTACAACTAAAAAATTTAATTAACTTTTCTTTGGGTTTCGTGGTACAAAATATTAGTTATTATATCATGGATTTAACTTACCTAAAAAGACTCTCAAGTTTGAGTTGTAGATAATATTATTTGTAAACCATTTGTTGATGTGTTTTCTTTTATTTTAGATGTGATTCTTTTATATATAAAATAATTAATGTATTGCAAAATGATGAAAACTGTCGTAGCACTTGGGAAAACCCATAAAATGTGGATTCTGGTTTTTATGTACAAAATGGTTAAAGAGTTAGAAAATCTGGTTTCTCTAAAAAAATAGGAAATCTACTTTACTTAAATCTTGATCGGGTGAAAACTAGATTTTGGAAAAACTCAAACTAAAAACTAATCTAAAATCTACAAACAATCAACCTAAAAATAATGTTTTTTTTTTACCTTTTATACCAAGAGAAATAATAGCATTTTTAAGATGATCAAGCTGAACCAAGATATCAAGCAACTTCAGCATTGACCTATAGTAAGTATAATCAATGTTAAATTATATACACAAGGAGTGTGTAAATGTCTGAAGATGTATAAAGAAGGCAAAAGAGGAGCGATAACCCACCAAATATGTGTGACTGTGGGGCCATTGATTCACCGTTCAGGTCTAGAAGACCTCCGCATATCAGCAGCTAGCTGCAGAGACGTAGACTATATAAGCACATTATATCTGTAATACAGGAATTTCAATAAAAAGAGACGGAATAGGAAAGAATACAACGCACTCTAGCTGAAGCCAACGATTGCCATCTCTGAATTTCTCGTAAACGGCTCATTTCTAAGTCCAAAACTTGATATGTCTCTAGATACAAATCTGCCTGGCTATGCTTCATAGATTCGGGAAGCTGCAAGTATATCATTAACGAAGAATTAACTCATAGTATGATTCTCAAAGTCATTTTCTATAAAATTCACAAGGATGGACCCCTGAGGGAGTGCTTTAACGCAGCTTCTATATGTATAGAGAATTGACGCCATCTCTTTTCCTTCTTGTATAAGCGTGTTCTGCATAGAGTTGATCAAACAATTACTCGGAATATCAAAATATAATCAGTTGCTATGATTGCACAACATAACTCATACACAACACTAAATCATTCATTAGTTAATTACCGATTCCGTTAGCCTCGAGCTTTTCTTATATTGGAAAAACATAAAAGCCATCTTTATCAAACTCTCAGGAAAAGAAACAGAAATACAATTTCATATATTGGGCACAAGATATAAGTCAAGCTTTCATGATCAAAATGTAATCAGATTGTTTGGTTTATCTCCAATCGGGACTTGGTTTCATCGAGTTTTAGCAAAAGTGCTCGTAGCACCTGCGTTTGATACCATAAGGAGAATGTGAATGCCAGTCTCCTAAGACATTACAGTCTAACCCAAAATCTTTTGTCAACATACATATTATAAATTAAGGAATCTAAAAATACTAGAGCTGTCTTTGATTGGATACAAAAGAACTCAGGGAAAATAGAATGAAAAAGGAGACGAAGATTGTTGAGAAAGGAAAAAAGAAGAAAAGAGAGTCAATTATTCATTCCAATGTTTTCAAGAGCCTGAAGAGACCAGCTGCTTCTCGAACCCGCGAAAAGTCTATGCAGAAAGCTTGAACCTCTATGAATAGATCCTTCACTGTTACCAAAACAAAACATTTCATCAGAACTTAAATTACACATTTCATATATCACATTTGACATTTCTAAAACATAATCATAGACTATATGGTATTCATCTTGCGAATGTGTCTGTTTATCTTTCTTTGTCTTGCTGGCAAAGCAAAACACCAAATTTGATAGCAATCAGTTAAAAAATGTAGAAAAAAGATGAGAACAGTTGAAGAGAATACATACCGTCGATGATGTTGTTACGAATTAAACTCTGCAAGAAGACGCAAACAAGCCGTACAAGCCTATTCTGCATGTATTTGTCTTGCTGCTACACATCGAGCAAAAACAATTTGTCACTATACCCATTAACGAAACAACCAAATACAAGGAATTTACAAATCCTAAACCAACAAATCCGATAATATATACAGATAGGCACGTAATAACAGAGCACGAGCACAAGTATTTGAAACATAACTACACAATGATGTTAATAGCTGCATAGAAAGCTTTGTTTTAATACCTTGGCGTTCTCACAAGACGATATACAATTAGTGATGAACATGCGTATAAATTCCTTGGGAAGCTCAACTGCAGTTGTGAGCCTGTTTACAACTTCCATCGAGTGCAGGCTCATCTCCATACTTACAAGAGCTGTGAAATAGCTGCACCGAGCATTCTCAGATTCCTACTTTCAAAATTGTTCTAAGAATGTAAATAGCGGAACTGATAAGATGAGATGACTTACTCAACAATCTCAGGAGAGTTAATCAACTTGGTGAGAATCTCAACTGCTATTTGAGGATTGTGCTCTACTAATTGCTGAGAGTAAGAAACTAGATCAACCGAAGAGACGATACGAGAGAATGATAACACAACTGCCAGATAACGAAATCACATACCGGCAGCTTCCGTGGAGTTATTCCACAGTGATAGACAAGCTTTGGGTCATTTGCTAAAGCCGTAGTGATGTCCTGGCCAACAAATGAATAAAACTTGTTGTTTAATTCACATCAGGATCCAGAGTTTGAAATTTGATACAGCTATATAGGCAATTATATTATCACTATTTTATCTATTAAATGGTTATTTTCCATAAACTCTCTCAATACAATCAGTTCACTCTTAATACCCTACTGGGAGATGGAAATTCTTTTATTCAACAAGAAAGGGATAAAGTGATAGCACAACTTCTCTCTCAAAACTACAATGGCTATATTTACAACCTTTAAAAATTGTGCATGTGTAGTAACTTTTCCAATGTTATGTTTAACTCACTTATCAGCGTTAAAGCAAAATAAGCACTAATGTTATACTTAGAGCAAACCACTACTTGTATGACTCTGCGCACATATCAAAGAATAAAGAGTAGTACATACCTCTTGCTCTGTAGGTGAAAGTGTCACCTTTAAACCCTTAATAAGCAAGTCTCTAACTGTTGCGCCTCTGCTAGTGTCAGCACACATTTTATCATCCCAGACAAGCTCATGCTTGTTATCAGGATCAATCCAAAGCAACTGTAAGAAGGTGAACCACTAAGGTCAGCTGTATGATTTTCTAAAAAAGTTTTAAAATATTAGCCTTACCTCGCTCTGATGAACTGGGTACCTCGGAGGACAAGGACGGATCCACCTAGGAGCTAATCCCCCCATAGTCAAACTTCCCAATATTCCAGATACGGCTTCGTTTCTATCACCTGATCCAATTTTAGAAATCCCTCCAGGTTGGACTTGGACATCAAACCTATAAGATTATTTGACATAAATATCATCCATAAAAACTGGCACGTGATGATATAACACGCAAAACTGTAAAGCAGTTAGAAAAGAATCGGAATCCCATAAACTAATAGGTTACGTACTCTGGAGAGTTAGGATCGCACCCACGAGGAACATCAGGATCATGCAATAGCTTTTTGAGAGCATAGTCTGCAAACATGTGACTAGATGGTCCATCAGCTTTGTTGCCATACTCTCGTTGCAGCTCTCCTAGCTCGGGAAATTCCTGACAGAACATCAACATACTAAATCACTAACCAGAAAAGCTTCTCCAAGTAGTGTTAGGCATGATACATGAACAGTTACGATGAAGATAAGATGGACAGAGATGTAACTAGAATAAAAGATGTCTATGCCTCATCCGCTCTTACATTAGTTGAAGGATCAAACGTTTTGATATAATCAGCACCTGACAGTTTGAGAATCTGCAAGAGAGCACGAATACTTAATCAGAATCCACAGATCGCGGGGAGTTTAAAAAAAAAATACACATCAGAACTTTTGGGAGAGAATGAGAAAAGTGATCTCATAACACCTTTAAGAAATCAATTGTTCTAATTAATCAGTGCTTATACAATAAATGTTTAGAGAGATTCTCAACAAAATATTTTTTCTTTTAAAACATGGACATTGTTTGTCCACAGGACAGTTATAAAACACGAATTCATTGAATACATAACATGCTTAACAAAAACAAGAGCACACATTTTTTGAGCTTACACGGAGAAAAAAAAAAGCAGGCAAAGAGCTCAAAGAAAGAGCTATATCATATACCTCTTTAGCATTGTTGTAGCTATTCCACTGAAAGAGGTGGAGAAGGAAAGCTCTCTCATACCTCTCCGCTTGCTCATTACAAGCAGCCTACAAAAACGCAATAGACATCGTTATTCTTTCACACGAAAAGACATGTGTATGCATAAATCAAATATATATATATATATATAGATATAAGACGCACGATGAAAAGGCTGCTTACATTTATCATTTCCGATATAAACGGGTTTAAAGATGGTTTATGGGAAGAGTAACACTGGTGCATGATAGCAAATGCAATTAGACGATCAGTACTCCTCAGTATCATCGGATCCTGCAAAAAAGTTTAACCAAATCCCAATTTCGATAACCGAAAGTAACCAATGAGTGGGCCCTAGCAAACTGGACATAAATATAAAGATAATTCGAACACTCGGTAAAACCCTAGATTCAAAAATCAAATCCTTCGCATCCGCCCACCAGAGCTCGCTACTGTCACGAAATCGAGAACAGAGCTCGGTAACGGGAGGGGGACGAGAGCACGTGCCTGTAAGAGGATGGAAAGAGAGGAGCAGACTGGGAAGTAGCGAGAGCGGGTGAACTTGGAGTTGAATTCGGAGAGAACGTCTTGGATCGGGCGGAGATCCGACTGGAGCAGCGTCCAAACAACCGCCGTCTCTTCCATCTTCATAATCGTCATCGTTCGTTGATCGAGAGACCTTTAGATTCTCCCAATTCAATCTGTGTGGATGATTTTTGTTTTCAAAGGGACTTGGTCTTTCTTTCTATATGAGTGGAACTGACCTTATACTTCTTCTTGGCTTGGAAGGTTTGCGGTCAACAGTCTTTTTAGAGAGTCTTTTGAGGCTATTGTTGTAATTTTGGCTTCCTGATAGTTTCCTTACCTTGAAAAATGGTAAGAAATTTAATTTTGTATCTATTTTATTATTTAAAAAAAAATCATAAAATCAACCCGAAATGAGAATAAAGTTTTAGTTACGGATCAACTCGAATAAAAGCACTCAAATTAAATATTTCCTAACTTGCTTCGTTCGACTCATCACTCCGGTGTATTCCATTAGATCGGATTCAAAATCATCATATATTGTTTGCCCTTCTCAACCTTCAACGAGAACCAAAAGAAAATGAGATCCATTTCGTTTCCTCAGTAGCTTGCTTCCGAGAAATTCATCTGAACTTATAATTTTCATCAACTATAAAACACTAGCGAATAAGAAGAGAGCGGTTCAACAATGTTAATTTTGTATATATTTTGAAAACATATTTAA
Organism: Brassica napus; assembly: GCF_020379485.1. Classification (NCBI taxonomy): domain Eukaryota; kingdom Viridiplantae; phylum Streptophyta; class Magnoliopsida; order Brassicales; family Brassicaceae; genus Brassica; species Brassica napus. The sequence continues at coordinate 4,576,441 of NC_063446.1, forward strand.
ATATTTTTTATAAAAGTTAAAATCTAAGAAAGTTCTTTTTTTTTAGTTAAGCACTATAGGTTTAAAATTAGGGTTTAGATTAGCTAAAGTTAATGATTTTGGGATGTTTTTGTTGTTAAAGTTATTTAGAGTTTAGGACTATAGAATCATAATTAATGTGGTAAAATTCTGTAATTCTAAAATTATTATTGAATGTGTTTGTACAACGTGGATGCCATATTCAAAACTAGCAGTAGAACAGTAATAGTAAAAAAAAAAATCTGAAGAAGTAATATAAAAGTCTTTACGGATTTATTTGATCAGGGGCGAAGTTAGGATACGAGAAGAGGGTGCATAACTGCATATGCACCCATAACTTTTTTGAAAATTAATGTATTTTTGTACAAAATTTTTATGTGCACTCGTAATAACTTATAATTTGCACCCACAAAAATAGATAAAATCCAGAAAGAACAAAAACAAATTAAATATGTTTAAAAAGATGATCATCATTAAGTCAATTTAAGGAATTAATATAACTTGAATTCTAAAGCCATTTATGTCTAAAATCTTAATCTATTAAAGGTTTCTAATTATTAAAAAAACTTAACCCATTTAAGAAAACATCATAATGTAAACTCCAAAAACAAAATACTTATATTTTAAATTATATATTTTTTTCAATACACATTTTTTTCATTAACCTCACAACAACAAAATATCTTATTTTAAACAAATTTCTTCTTTTTAATAATAAATTACAGTAAAATAGTTTTAAGTAAACAGATATTTAATTTTGTTGCAAATATAAAATATTTAATGGTTACTTATTATATTGTATTAAATATATATATTTAAATATAATATTTAAAATTGGTATATTTAAAATTTAATATTTTTACTTTAAATTTCGTAATTTAATTTAATATTTTATTTTAATATATTATTAAATATTTGTTAAATCAATAATAGTGCACTCATTAAAACTAGTCTGGATTCGCCCCTGATAATATTTATTAAATCAATCCATGGATGATGATGCCTGAGGCAGAGGGTTAGTCAGAGGATTAAGAGAATGAGAATGAGCAACAGCAACCTCTGAAGATGGCCTTTGGTGATGGTAGAAGAAACTGGCTGTGAATATATTAGGCAAGATCTCACAACTGAAGTATTTAACTTGTGTTTTTTTTTTGAAAAGGATATTTAACTTGTGTTTCTTTTTCTTTTTTGAGGATGTTGTCTAGTGAAATAATAAAAAAAGAGAGTTCCTTTCACATATCCTTAGTATAATTTCAAACACGCAATCAAACATATTTATACACGAGTACATGCAAGCAGAGAAAGAACCCACGACGCTTGACGTATATATATAACAAATTAACAATCCTAAATATTGATCTTAAAAGATATTTAATAAATAATAACATCGAAAAACTAAAACCTCTCAGAGAACCAGTTCCATGGATGTTGAAACTCATCACAACACCAATTCTTGAAATCTCCATCTTTGCCAATCAACAAACCCAAATCATCAATCTCCAAAAGATCGTCCATCTCCAAATACCCTGTTCCCACCTCCACCTCCACTTCCGGCCTACTCATCCCTTCTCCGCCACTGCCACTAGGAACCAATATACTCTCCTTATTGTCTGACGAGCCACACGATGATGACACGTCATATTCTGTCTTCTTTTCTTGTCCCACAAGAAACCTAGACCAAACTCCATTCGATGATCCATTCTTCGGAGTCATCATCAAGTTTCTCGGTTGCATCTTATTCGAAAACGCTAAGCCACTCGCATCATTAACGCTTTCTTGATCTTGTGAACTACTTCGTTTAGGTAACAACCAAGAAACATTATGATGATCATCTTCTCGTGGAATGCTAAAACTCCCCGACCACGAACCGCGTGAACCATTAGACGGGCCGAGACCAAGGTCCAGCCCACGAATCGTATCGAGCTTATAAGACCAAGAACCTGACCCGTGGTCAGAAAAGGACAAGTTCCTCTTTACTTCTTGTTTTTGTTTTTGTTGTGGTTGTAACAAGTTGAGTCTAGCCTCGGGTCCGTACAGCTTCATAGCGGCTTCATCGTAAGCCATGGCGGCTTGGACTGAGGTATTGAAAGTGCCGAGCCAGAGGCGGGTGCCACGGTTAGGCTCACGGATCTCAGCGACCCATTTACCCCAAGTCCGTTGCCTAACTCCACGGAAAGTGCATGTGGCGTTCTCAGGACCGCCTTTACCTTTCATACAACCTTTTCGAGATCTTCCCATGTTTCGTTTCTTTGCCGGAGGTTGCTCTTCTTCCATGGTGTGTTCTTTGAGAGTTGGATATTTTCAGTTTCGATCTAGACTAACTAAATTTGTAACGAGTACGTACGTATAAATACTAAAGTGAAACCTGAAGCGTATGTTTATATGTATTCATGGATACGTCAGGAGTATATGTATTCTTACGTGGCATTTGTATGAATGTCTACGTGTGTTTATGTATACTAAGGAATCTCGTTTTGTTTATTCAAATGGCTCTGTGTTACAAGAAAGCGACCCCGACCACTGCTTTTTTTTTTTTTTCACTGGAAAATTTTGATGATGAGACAAGTTTTCTCTCTAAAGCCTTATATGCTTTTTCTTTTTGTCAACAGCTTTATATGCTTAAAACGTGATTTTAAAACCTTTTCAACAGATGAATTTAGACTTTTTCAATATAGACATTTAAATTTCGATCATATACAAGGCCATGATTATCCCTAAGAAACCCACGATGGGTTTCTTAGTTTTTAAAAAAAAAAAAAAAAAAAAATTAAGAAGCAACCCAATCACGGGCCGCCACGTGTCAGTGGGGCCCGCGAACAGTGTAAGAAACTCACTAAGATCAGTTCTTAATTAGTAGTTTTTGTAAGCGATCCTTAAGGGTTTTGTGGGAACTCACGCACTAAGAAACCCACTAAAGACCCCGGATAATCATGCTCTAAGGTGGTATAAATGTATAATTCACCAGGCCAACAAAAATATCTATATCTATCTATATATATAAAGTTGGCTTTTTCCCTTCTTATGACATGTGGAAGGGGGGTTTGTTGACATGTGTCCTCATGTTTTTTTTTTGTATTTAAATTCTTTTTCTTTTAAATTATTGCAATTTTCTCCATCAATTTCTAATTGTGTATTATTTAATCCTTCTCACACTTCTAAAATTCAAGAAATAAATAAAATAATATAAATATATTTTAAATATTTAATTTATTCACACCTAAAAATAGCAAGACTTTTCATCATTTTATTATTTTTACTAATTTTTATTATTTCATTTACAAATTATATTTATTTCACTATTAGTATCATAAGATAATCAAATTAAGAATAAGAAACTACACAACCAACACATAAACTAAGAAAGCGGGCCAAAAGGAGAATAATAATCGAAAGGCCAAAGCCACCAAAAAGCAGGAAAATATATGCCTAAAACACCAGAATCACAACCAGTAGCTAAAAAGTAAGAAACACCTCACAGACTAAACAAGAACATACAATACGGCATGCAACTGAAAAACCACAAAGCTCTGGATAGAAGGGACCAAAGCTCCAAGAAACTAACTCCGCACACTTATACCAAGGAAAACATGGAAAGAAAAGAAACAACTTGAGAGAGGGAGAATGGAAGACAACCACCAAAAAATCAGAGACTAAACTTGAGACCAGAAATAACCGTCCAAACCCACATAGCATACACGAACGAAAACATTATCCAAATCTCGAGTGACAAACATGATGAAATGTAGTTTTTGGTGTTCTGACTTATATGCTCTCTTTCATAGCTCGAGGACGGCTCCATAGTTTTTGGCTCGAGCTCGGTCGCTGCAGAACACGCGTTCGGTTGCTGCGTAGCGACCCTTTTCGAGCTCTTGTCCGATGACTCGCGTTTCCTCCGCAAAGCTTTTCGTAAAGAAGAATCTATTTCGAAAAAGTGTTTGTCGAAGAAGGTTTCTACGTTTTCTTCTTCGGGAATTTGGACGTTAACTTCGTCGTAACCGTTTTCGACCCCAACAATGCAGTTCCTAACATCAGCTGAAATCTAAGGAAGAAGATGAGCAATCAAGATGGACTAGAACAGCCTACAATGCCGTGGGAAGCAACCGAACAACTGAAAACTCATAAACCCGATCTGCAACAAATACCATATAATCTCATAGGTGAAGAAGGCAAGAAGAACAAGAGAAAAATGTGAGTTTTTTTCCGGTGATGGTGAGAAGCACCGCACACCAGAAATGTAACGAAATACATAGACGGTGAGGGCTCAAGTTTAAAATATGGGGATAGGGCAAAAAACATCTTAAAAATTATAATTTTCAAAAATATGAAAAAAATATAATACAATTTTGACGATGAAACCGTTAATCTTAGAATCAACAAATGCGTAGATGCAAAGTTATTGAAATTCAATATTAGTTTACGTTAGGGGCTCATTTGACTACTAAGAAGTACTATACACACAACAACACATTATTCAAAAAAAAAAAAACGCAAAATATATTAACTTATCACCTACTACATAACAAACTAAAAACATCAAATAATGATCTTAAAAAATAAAAACGATAACATAATTACATTATCCAAAAAAAATCATGCTCTTAGCAATAATAAAACAATATTCCGCGCGGAGCGCGGACACTCCTCTAGTTATAGTATAATTTACCTGAATGACGCTGTCGCTTCCAACATTTCTCATCATTCTTATTTAAGTTAAATTTCAATGTATTAAAATAACAGTTATTTACAGTGAGTATAGAGCTATAAGAATGTATATTCTTATAGTATTATAATAATTAACTATACTGTATATGTTTTATTTGATATACCTTTTGGTTAATTTTTACCTTTTTTTTATTACAAGTTAATCTAGAAGTCTTGAACATGTTTGGTCTGATGTTAAAAAGAAAAAAAATAAGCAAACCATTAATAATTACGGTTTCTTTCTACGGACTAATACAGTATTTTGGGTTTATGAACTTTTAATATTTATTTCTACTTTTAAATTTCCGTAGTGGTTACGATTCTGTGATTTTCGTTTTCTGGTTTGACTTAGTGATAAGTTTCACCGGTTTTATTCCAAACAGTTTTCCCGTTATGTTTCTGGATAGGTATAACAATTTAGATAAAATAACAAAAATCAGGGACAAAATATATACTATAATGCGAAAATGGAATATGTCGTACTTGTGTCGCACGTGTCAAGACGAAGGATGGTCTGGCAAGCGACTCAGAACACATGGCTCAACCATTCGTTAGGTGCTTCGCTCCGAAGTACCTATTATTCTACCACTACTTATTAAAATCCTCTATTCATCATTTTCTTATAAATAAAGAGGAGAGTCCTTGTAAATTTACTACAAATCGGCCATCGGCTTCTTAAAATGCATGGGGAAGAAGTGTGAAGTTAACGGGAGAGAAAAGAACAAGTGTAAGATAGTTAGAGCCTAAGACGTGGTGAGTGTAGGGATGAGTGTCACTCTTACATAGTTGAAGATGCGACACTTGTTTTCTTCTGCTCCCTTACTTCTTGGAACTGATAAAATCGCATGGAAACAATAACCTTAAAAACTCAGAAAGATTTATCTGTATGTTACTTTCAAATTAATGTATATATATATATATATTAGTGTATAATAGGCTTTGGGACCACATTGATTGATTGTTTCCAAATTATATATTTTCCCCTCAATATATCCTATAAAAATAAGAAATTGGTCGACATATAAAAGAAATTAAACAGAGCTTTAAGCTTATAAAACTTACGTGCATACGCTATGCTCTAACTCAAACCAAAATCAATCTAACTTTATATATAACCCGATTGATCTGATCCAACATGGAATCAGATTTATGCAGTGATAATATGCATAAACTATGACAGAATATTTGATTAAGTAAATTCTTACATTCGTTCAAAAAATATGACAGAATTAACTGAAAGTGTAATTTACGTGGTGGGGGGGGGGGGGGGGGGGGGGGGTGTGGAGGCAAATGTGTGACTCAAAAATCTCTAGTTAGTGCTATTGAAAAAGATGTACATAGTTTGGGTTGAAGAGTTGGAAAAAGGGGGTTGAATGTGTAATTATTTAACCAAGTGGCCTTTGGCCTAGTGGTTAAGGACTTACAAATATGAGTACCGCCGTGGGTTTGATTCCTCTTAGTAATCCGGAACGCCTTAAGTGATAAGAAAATACGGATTCTGCGGACGTCGTAATAATTAGTTCTTGGGCATAAAAAACATTTGGGATCACACTACAGTTATAAAAAAAAAGAATGTGTAATTATTTTCAGAGAAATTCTCTAAGATACATCTATTTTTAAGTTTTTGTTACAAAAATAGCACTCAATGAAGAAAATGACCAAAATAAATTTTATTAAAATGTAAAATTGAACATTTGGTTAACTAATTTAGACTTAGAATTTAGAAGTGATGAGTGAAATTTTGAGTATAAGTATCAAATTTTAAAAAGTAAAAAGTAAATATTAAAAAAATTCAAAATAAAAAAAGGACTATATAGATCATTTTCTTTCTTAAATGTTATTTTGTGACCAAAACTTAAAAATAGTTATTTGAGAGAATTGCCTTTATTTTCAAGTATATGTGGGAGATTTATTTAATACACGTTGGAAATTAATCCGAAGACTTGGAAGATTATTCCTCAAGTCGTTGATGCTTAGAATCAGTGATTAAGTGCCATCATCACTCATCAGCCACTTGCAAAAACCCCACTACGCGTTTCCACTTTCCACACTTAAAGATTATATATATGTATCAATGAGTAATTTTCATATCAAGCCACAAAAGTGAATACAAGTTGGTCTTGAATCTTTCTTTTTAATTTAAAAGGTTCTCCATTTGCTAGCCTATTTGCTCTATGGTATGATTGTAGATACTCTACATGGTTATCATTGCAAACCATAGTAAGACCAAATACATTCAACTAACTTGGCTGTTGTCGGAAGGACAAAGATACGACCTCAACTTTGACCCAAGCTTTGGTCTGAGTTTGAAACTTGCCATCGAAAGGGACTTTAAGTCTTTAATAAAACACTTCGAAAGAAGTTTCTTAGGCAGCCTCCCTCGTGTTATTTAAGCATATAAGACTTTGCTATGCCAAAAAAAAAATACAAAGTCATAGAAGATTTGGGAATCTAAAAAGAGACAAAAGCTGCTATATATCTCTCATAAGTGAGACAAACACTTTTACCAATCAAACAACTAATGGCTCTTTCACCCATTCTTGTTCCTCTCCTTCTCATACCGATCTTTCTTGGTTCGGTTTTCGCCATTTCACCACTCAAAACCGATACACTGAAACCGGGACAGCAGCTCAGAGACTGGGAGCAGCTGATCTCTGCCGGTGAGGCCTTCACTCTCCGGTTCTTTACACCTAGAGAATCATCTACCTTCTTACTTGGCTCAGCTGGTCTTAGGTATATTGGTATCTGGTCTCAAAGTGATCCAGTTTGGGTGGGTAACCCAACCGAACCAGTTTCTGATTCATCAGGTTCTCTATCCATTGATACCAATGGTGCTCTCAAGATCACAAGGGCAAATGCTTCTCCAATCATGGTGAGCCCACATCTTTCCTTGGCCGGTAACGTCTCTGCCACGTTACTCGATTCTGGAAACTTCGTGATCCGAGATACAGGACGAGGAGGAAGAGGACCGGGCCGGGTTCTATGGCAAAGCTTTGACCATCCCACCAATATATTACTTCCAGGAATGAAGATTGGGTTTAACCTAAAAACCAAGAAAGAAATTTCGGTTACTTCCTGGACAAGTAACCAAGTCCCAACCCCAGGAGCATTCGGACTAGGACTAGACCCTTCAGGAGCTAACCAGCTACTCGTCTGGCGCCACGGTGAAATCTACTGGTCCAGTGGAATATTGACAAACAACGGAAGCTCTCAACTAACCTTAGAGCTATCCAGAAGATACAATATTGATTATGAGTTCAAATTCCATTCAGACAAGCGCATGAACTACTTCAGTTACTCAGTCAAGAAAACTAAAGGCTAAGTCTCTTCCAGCTGGTTCTTGGATACTCTAGGCCAAATCACTGTTACAAACAGCTTCAGGAGCAGCACATGCGCCGGCGGGACTTCTGAAGGCAGTGGACCGTGCAAGAAGGATTTGAAGAGCAGTTCAGCTATCTGCATCGCAGAGAAGCCAACGGCGTGTAGGAAAGGGTCGGAGTATTTAGAACCTAGAAGAGGGTACATGATGGATAATGCTTATTATGGTGATGGTTTGAGCTCTGGGATAAGTGACTGTCATGGAAGCTGCTGGAGAAACTGTTCTTGCATAGCTTTTCAAAGCTTTCCTAGAGGACAATGCCATTATTGGGGGAAAGGGTCAAAGTTTGTGCCTTATGATAGCTTCAATGTCGAGCAAATAGTGTATGTTCTAGATTCTGAAATTGTAAAAGCAACTATGTAACAAGACTAATATCAATAAATGGTTTTAATTTTATCAAGAATCTAAATAATCAAGCAGTGATCTGTACAAATGTTAGCAAAGAAAAGAATTCTTCACAGTATTAATGATCTGTACAAATGTGAGTAAAGAGAGGAGACAGTGGGACATGGTGATAAAGAAAGAACAAAGCTACAAGAATCTATAACAATCTTAAGACATAACTACAAAAACTCAAATCATATGGCTCTGTTTGATTCTGCAAGTTACAATGGTGACACATTTTTCTCAGGTGACTGCCTTTTGTGGTGTCAGCACATGAAACATATGGACTTTGATCTTGATGTTTCAAGACGGTCTTCTAAACCTTTCAAGAACCATCTGATGGCTAGGTGCTCTGAAGCATAAGTCATGTAGGCAGCTAAAACTATGGCTACACCCACCATTAGACCCAACCTGCTCAATATGTAAAGTGATGAAACAAGTTAAAATGTGGGCTGAACAGTAACAAAAACCATTCTCAGCAAGTTTATTAAGAAGATTACCTCACGAATAAAGCGGTGATCCCTAATATATAAGGCAAAGAAACAGCAGCAATAGCTAGAAACACCATCCCTAATCCATAATACAATGTAGTCACGTCACGAGACACACCTCCTCGCTGATGACCTGTTAATACCAAAACAAAACAACTTTGTAGAGAATGGTTACGATGTCTAGGCTTATCATTTTCTTCTCATTGCCATACCTTTTCCGGAACCATCCAAGGTGGATGATTCTGTATAAACTGCCATTTTCTTTCCATGTTGATGCACCAAAAGCAAGAAGCAACCAAACAAAAGAAAGAAGATTGTAAACGTCCATTCGTACACCAAGATCAACCCAGTCCACGGCATGATTTGCCTAGGCACAATCAGAAAGGAAACTCCAACGGATATCAGAAGGGCGGTGAAACAGACTAAAACTGAAACCGCGCCTAAGTGCTGAGGAACCTTTGACTGTGAGTTGCCACTATGGAGCTAATAGACAGAAAGCAATACAAGATGTTCAAATTAGATACAAACATTTAAAAAAAAAACTCAAAAATAACAATTTAATGATTAAACTCACTTGATGGCTAGGATTCATGGTGGAAAATGTAGAATTATAACCAAGTGTTCTATTAGATCTAATTTTGTAATAAAGATATCTAAATTGACTGCACAGTGACCCCTCATAACCCTGAAAGAGAAACAAAAGGGAGAATGAATTTGTAATCCAAAAAGGATGAATGTAGCAGAGGTCAAGGCAACAACAAAGAGAGACTTAAACCTGAATGGATCGGTAAATGCAGAACAAAAGCGCACAAAGAGGTAACAAGAAGAGTAGCTTGACGACGAGTTCATCGTTTTGGTTTTTGCCACCTCCAGTTCCAGGAAGAGTTTCCTCAAGCTTTACCCTAATGCTCTGAAAGTGTTGCGGTAACATCAGAGTTAATGCTCAATTAGTAGAGAGAGACCTCAAAAACTCAAAGAGAAGAAGAAGACTTACATGCCAGGCATCAACAGGCTTCACAAGCCACGCTGTCCACCAGTCCCAAGGCTTGAGAGGGCCAAGAGTGTAATGAATCACATGAAGTTTACTCTCATCAACCATCCACTGCAGAAAAATAACTTAAAACAGATTAAAATCCATTCCTGAAATTAACATAGAAAAATGAAGACAGAACCAAATAGACACCAAAGGCTAAGTACACAGTCTTGTTTCCTAATCGAGAAAGGCAAACATACCTTATTAGCAAGCATATAAAGACCAACATCGGCATTATATAACGTCGAAAGCCTCTCCATATCAGGAACTGGTCTAGCTTTTAACGCTTCAGGGCTTAAACTAGGATCGAACACACGAGCATTTTGAAAATCTGGATAGTAAGAATTCAAGAACCCCTGGTCTCCTCCGGTGTAAGAAGACAAAGTCTTCACTTTTCTTATCATGTCATTAAAAAGAGCTTGGGACGGTTCAACAACCATGACACCGGAGTTCAACCTCTCGGAGTGCTTCAAGTTTGCGCAAAACTTCGAGCACTTGAACAGATCATCAATGTTCTTTACCACAATAGTATCAGCATCAAGATACACAACTGCCACAAAACCCAAAAAAGGTTTAAAATTTAAAGTTCTCAAACAAGAATCCAAACAAAGACTTTACCTTTCTTGTAATCTGTCATGTTAAAGATCTTGAGCTTTGTGTAAACACCCCAGAACCTTGTCGGATGAACTTGGTTTGGGTTCGCTAGTAAACTGATCTTCTCCACTTTCCATCCATCAGCCTGTTAGTATCAAAAATTCAACAAAGTGATGAAAAAAGACAAGATTTTTAAGCTCAAACTTGTAAATTTCAACAAACCTTGAGTAGCTTCTTGGAGTAATCTGAGACGCCATCAGAGACCAAAGCGACCATGTCTTTGTCGGATCCAGTGTCTCGAATCGATTTGCCTAATACTCTGACTCCTAATAAGAACTCATCGCCGTATAAGAGTGTCACGTAAGCTTCCTTGCTTGATTCAGATCCAAACGAACCCTTGAAAAGGAGTAAGATTGAGAAGAGGAGAACACAGAGACTCGCCTTGTCTCTCAACATAGTAATCATTCGGATCTAACTTTGTAGAGAAAAGTGGATTAACAAAGATCTTAATTTAAGGAAAGTATACGTTTGAAAAGTAGATTTTTGAAACTTCTTCGTTGTTATGTTTGTTCCTCCTTTGCTGTTCTGTCTGTGTCTGAGACTTCTCTTTATTCCTTTCGCCGCCGTCGTTTTAGAAACCGTAACATGTTCTAGATATTCATTCAATACTTCCTCCGTGTAGAACAATGTTTTTTTTGTTAAAAATTAAATGTTATTTATGAATTTAGTGCAATTTTATTTCTAACTAAACTAATTAAAATAATAAATACAATAAATTTTTAATTAGATAGAAACAAACACTTTAAAAATTTGTGTAGAAAACTTTAGAACATCTCATTTAAAATATAAAAATTAATAAATTAGTAGAACCTGAATGGAATAATTATGGGCGATATTATTGAAAACATGACAACTTTGATCACTTGGGATTTTATGATTGGTCCCTCTTCTTATAAAACAATTTTAGTTTTTAGATATATGTTTAAGTTCACGTAAAATTCGGATACTATTTTATTTTCAATAATTGTTCTATAGAATCTGTTTGGATGTTTATAAGTTTGTATTTGGTTGGATTTTGAGTTCAGTTACAAATATTTAAGCCTATTTTTTTACTGGAATAAGAAATTGAATTTGAGTAAATATAGAAATGATAAAATTTATATAACTTCTTAGTCATCTGTTTGGATGATCAAAATCTGTTTGGATGTTTATAAGTTTTAGGTTATACACATACATGTAAATTTTCTGCTTTTTTCAGCCATCTCAAACTTTGATTTTATACAAACACTAGACTTAACAAAACATTCAATAACATTCCTAAACTATAATAGAATAAATAATTGCTAGATTGGTAAATACTAAATTTACATAACACTATTTTTTAATTATTTGCATAAACACAGTTTGGAGGGAAAACAAAACAGCAGCCGTTTTTCTACATCGGTAGATAAGTGTATAAATGGCATTAACTTCAAAATTTATTTAGATATAAATGACACTAATGTCAAATTTATTTAGAATCAAACAGACCCATAAAAGACATCCTCGTTCAACAATTTAAGACAAACCAAAAGAGAAAGATTGTTTTTGTTAACAAGAGTAAATTAGATTTGGTTTTGACATTCCATTCAGTTTACAGTCTGTAGCAAAATAAACTTTTTTTTTTACTTTTGAGCAAGTCTTTGTCCGTCACAAATCCAAAAAAGTCTCCACCTTTGTTTCGTTTTCGTCGGTCGTCACTTTTGTTGGACAAGCTAATAATAAAAAAGATAAAATCATCTTTATTTACTTACTGCTTATCTAACAAGGTAAAGCTTCAATCTTTTCCCACTGACATTTCTGGTCTTCCATTTCTTTCTTGTTCCTTTTTTCATCTAGGGTCTTGTCTGTAGGTTAGAGAGATCCTTCCCTTCCTACAAAGATCCAAAGCAGGGAACTTTCTAGTCAATGCTGCTTGAGATCTGACTTTTTCCTTCCATGTCCCTCTGAAACCCCTCCCATCAGGTTTGATTCTCTCTCACTTTAGAACCCTAGTTTTATAATTGTAAGTTCTTTGGTCTTCTTTGATTTGCTAAGCCGTGTTTTTAGACAATGCGATGGAGACTTTCTGATAAGTTTCTATTGTCGGTAGCTATTTTTTTCCTCTAGATTAGCCGCTGATGAGTTTTATTTTTGTTCACATGTAGAATGTTTAGCTGGCGTTTGGTCTTAGACACAATGCTTGTTTGTATGAATCTGATTTCTCCTTTAGTCTCTGTTCAAGTTCTTGTCTTTTTTACTTGTTCCTTTCTAATTTGAACTCTGTAATCGGATATGGTTCCATCTTTTGGTATAAGCTTAGAGTTTCTCTCGGCTTTGGTTACTCTGATTGCCTCTTCTTTGTTTATAAAAGATTTTTTAAGTGTTCTTGAGTTCTAAACTCTTTGGTTCTTTGTCCTTTTCAGGTGGATAAAGCAGAGGTTTAAGAAGATGGGAACTAGTTTAAACAACGCATTATCTCGGAAGTACAATGGCTTAGAGCTCTGGGAGATCATAGTGATTGTTCTCTCAGCTATTTTCCTTGTAGTTTTAGCTGTATCTATATGGCTTACTTTCAGAAGAAAAAAGTCTAGACCATCTCCTAGCCAAATCCCTCTTAGCCTCCACATACCTCCTAGTGTCCCTGAAGAGATCAAAGAGATTAGAGTCGACGAGGTTTCATCAACCAACGGCGACGCCAATGGATACCCCTCTATTAGTGAGAAGTTTGGTGATAAAGAGCCTGAGAAAGGGGTAGCAGCAGCAGTAGTAGTAGCAGAGTCAGAGAATGGTGATAGTAGCAGATCAGGCTCGTTTAATCACATGGAGAAGAAAGATGGATCAAGCGTGTCTTCAGCTAATCATCTTACAGCTCCTTCTCCTTTGTCTGGTCTTCCAGAGTTTTCTCACCTTGGATGGGGTCATTGGTTCACTCTCAGAGATCTTCAGATGGCTACAAACCAGTTCTCGAGGGATAATATCATCGGTGATGGTGGTTATGGAGTTGTGTACCGTGGTAGCCTTGTTAATGGTAGTCCTGTTGCGGTTAAAAAGTTGCTCAACAATCTGTAAGTGAAACAAGATTCAAGAGTTCATTTCCTTAATTTTGTTTTTTTTTAAATGGTGATGTTTTGCATGTTTGTAGTGGACAAGCTGACAAAGACTTCAGAGTAGAGGTTGAAGCTATAGGTCACGTTCGCCACAAGAACTTGGTCCGTCTTCTTGGATATTGCATGGAAGGAACGCAGAGGATGCTGGTGTATGAGTATGTTAACAATGGGAACTTGGAGCAATGGCTACGTGGAGACAATCAGAATCACGAGTATCTAACGTGGGAGGCACGGATGAAAATTCTTATAGGAACAGCCAAAGCGTAAGTCCTTGTGAAAGCTTTTTTTGTTTTTTTTTTTTTCTCTTCATCTGAGGTGATTTGGGTGGTGTGGTGTGATGCAGGCTTGCTTACCTACACGAGGCGATTGAGCCAAAAGTGGTGCATAGAGACATAAAGTCTAGCAACATTCTGATTGATGACAAGTTTAATTCTAAAATTTCTGACTTTGGACTTGCTAAGCTTCTTGGCGCTGATAAAAGCTTTATAACTACTCGAGTTATGGGTACCTTTGGGTAAGTGTTGTGGCCTCTCTTTGTGTACACTTTGCACATAATTGTTGATCTTGTGACATAATGTGTCTTCTTGCTTTCAGCTATGTAGCTCCAGAGTATGCGAACTCTGGTCTTCTGAATGAGAAGAGTGATGTCTACAGCTTTGGGGTTGTACTCTTGGAAGCTATAACTGGTAGATATCCAGTAGACTATGCTCGCCCACCACCTGAGGTAAAAGACCCCCTTAAAGAAACCTTCAAACACACGTAACTCTGTTTCCTAAGTTTCTTTTTTCTCTCATTATGTAGGTACATTTGGTGGAATGGCTGAAGATGATGGTTCAACAAAGAAGATCAGAAGAAGTGGTTGACCCAAACCTCAACACAAAACCATCTACAAGTGCCTTAAAGAGAACACTCTTGACTGCTTTGAGGTGTGTTGATCCAATGTCTGAGAAACGACCAAGGATGAGCCAAGTTGCACGTATGCTTGAATCCGAGGAGTACCCAATTCCTAGAGAGGTATGTATGAACATCTTTGAAAACTGCTTCTCATAGTTTTCTTTGTTGAGTTTGGTTTTTGAAAGCTCTACCAATTTTGAGAATTTTCAGGATAGGAGAAAACGAAGGAGTCAGAACGGGACAACAAGAGATTCAGATCCTCCTAGGAACAGCACAGACACTGACAAGAGCGAGTACCATGGCCTAAAGCCTGAAGCTGGATAGGTCTTCTCCAGATCGTATGTGTTATGTCATATTTGTTCGATCGTTCTTTGGTAATAAGGAGAGAGAAGAGTGAGAGTGTTCATTGTTTCTGTTTGGTTTGTTTCCATTAAACACCATTTGCTTGTATAGTGTTTGTTTGTTTGTTGTATTATCATTTGCTTCTCTACGTGTTGCAGTGTAGGTTGTTTTTGGACCAAGAAAACGCCAGGTTTTGTAGGATATGTTAAGTCTTTGAGATAAACGACGTGTAGTTTGGTTTGCTTGTGGAATTCCTGTTTGTTTATCTGAGACCGTCTGATAAAGGTCTATTGCAAATCATGCGTTGTGTTAAACGCAAACCGGCTATTTATTACGTTCCCATTAAATAACTGAGTTAATCATGATTAGCATTATTTTATAAGATCTTCGTTTAGTTGACAAGTAAACATGACCAAAATCAAGTTTTAGAAAGAAAAAAAAATTAAGACATGATGATACAACGTTCATTAAAATAACTGTGTTAAACATGATTAGCATCATTTTATAAGTTCTTCATTTAGTTGACAAGTAAATCTGACCTCAATCAAGTTTTAAAAGAAAAAAATCAAGACATGACGATAAATAACGCAATTCAATTTTAAATAAAATCAAGTTCTAAAATGTAAATATAATTTATAAAAAAACAATTAGTATTTACAAAAGTGAGAAAACAATAATTAGTCGTAAATGTACTTTGTAAATATATTTTCTCCAAAAAAAAAAATTAAAAAATGTAAATATACATCAAAATTAAAATAAAAATACGTTGACTTGACTCAGATCTGACAAAAACTGAAGCCTATAAAACCCGAAAAATCAAACTCGCGACGGCTAATTCAACCCGTCGTCTTCCAACACGTCTCTCCCTCTCTCGACCTCACAATGACGAAAACGCCCCTAACCGTCTTCGCCTTCCTCCTCCTCCTCCTCGCCGCAATTCCTCCTTCTACCGCAGAGATCAAATCACTAGCCATCTCCGACGACGCACGTCCGATGATCCTCTTCGAAAAATTCGGATTCACACACACCGGCCACGTCACCATCTCCGTCTCCTCCGTCTCCGTGGCCTCCTCCTCAGATCCGAACCCAGACCCCTCTCGCCTCGGCTTCTTCCTCCTCTCCGAAGAATCCCTCCTCCAAGTCCTCCTCGAGATCAACCAGAACTCCAGATTCTGCGTCCTCGATTCCCACTACGTCACGCATCTATTCACCTTCCGAGATCTCTCCCCTCCTCCGAACTCACGATTCAACCAATCCTACCCGGTGACTTCCCCCAACGAGTACTCCCTCTTCTTCGCTAACTGCCTCCCCGAGACGAAAGTCTCCATGGCGGTTAGAACCGAGATGTACAACAGAGACCCCAACGGATCTAAAGACTACTTACCCGCCGGATCCACACAGCTCCCCTCTCTCTACTCCTTCTTCTTCCTCTCCTACCTCGCATTCCTAACCTATTGGAGCTACACTTGCTGGACGAACAAACGCGTTGTCCACCGGATCCATCTCCTCATGGCGGGACTGCTTCTAATCAAATCCCTAAATCTAATCTGCGCAGCGGAAGACAAACACTACGTGAAGGTCACGGGGACGCCGCACGGCTGGGACATACTCTTCTACATCTTCCAGTTCATTCGTGTCGTGTTGCTTTTCACCGTGATCATCTTGATCGGAACCGGCTGGTCGTTCTTGAAACCTTTCTTGCAGGAGAAGGAGAAGAACGTGTTTATCATAGTGATCCCACTGCAAGTACTAGCCAACATCGCGTCGATCGTGATCGGCGAAACGGGGCCGTTTATTAAAGACTGGGTGACGTGGAACCAAGTGTTCTTGCTTGTTGATATAATCTGTTGCTGTGCAATTATCTTCCCTATAGTTTGGTCGATTCGGGCCTTGAGAGAGACGTCGAAAACCGATGGGAAAGCTGCGAGGAACTTGTCGAAGCTGACGCTGTTTAGGCAGTTCTACATTGTTGTCATTGGGTATCTGTACTTCACGAGGATCGTTGTGTTTGCGCTTAAGACGATCGCGGCGTATAAGTACCGGTGGGTGAGTTTTGCGGCGGAGGAGATTGTGAGTTTGGTGTTCTATGTGATTATGTTTTATATGTTTAGGCCTGAGGAGAAGAATGAGTACTTTGCTGTTGATGATGATGAAGAAGAAGCTGCTGCTATTGCTCTTAGAGACGATGAGTTTGAGCTTTGAGTGTCTAATGTTGCAACTATTTTTTGTTCCACTGTTACAAACTTTTTCACCACTTTTTTATAGCATTTTTCATCAGTACGGATTTTGGGGTTATGTAGTCTATTCTTCACAGTTTATCATTCAGCTTTATGCTCATTCAATACAAATATTTATCGAACCACAATATTACACCATCTAACATCCACAATTCAGATATGGATGTGATTATGTGTTACAGCCAATGTGATGATAAGGTTCTTGTAAGTGTAGTAGAGGACCATTTAACTAGTAGCCTAAAAGAGTTTTTAGTTGGTTACAGTCACGGTTGATAGCTCAGCTAGCATAGATCTGAGGTACTGTTAAGGTGTTCGTGTTAGGTCTAGTGCAGGACTATTGTAACTAGCATTCTTGTCCGGCAAGGAAGTTAGCTTTGCCAGCTTAGCAACAAGGCTTATCGGTTAGTTGAGAGCTCAAGAGTTAAAGAGGCGCTATAGGAATTAGTTTGGGCTTTGATCTTGGTTTGGGCTTCAGGAGCTCTAGAATTCAACCCAGTGTTCTATCTTTGGTGATTTGCTTTAATTTGTTCTCTGTTCATCTTATTTATTGATTCAAAGCATGAATAAAAGGAGAATCAGATCTTGTTCTCATCAGCTATCCTAGATTTTCTAGTATTTTTGCTGACATTAGGGTTGAAAGCTAGAAGTTATTCCGAGATTTTAGCTTAGCTAAGAAAATTAGTATCCGAGCCCAACTCTCACCTTCAAAGTAGCTTTAAAAGAGCTTAAAAATCATACTTAGCATTCGTCAGATGAAAATGCATACTGACTTGTTGCCTGAAAACTGTGAACTAAATTTTACGCACTTCGGACTTTAGACCATCCGCAATGGTGAGACTCATTGGAGTCCTTAGCACAAGGGCATTTCAGATTAATCTTGGATATTTTGGAGTTTTTTTTAAAAAAGAAAAAAAAAAAAAGATGACCATTCACGGGCCGTCTCGTAGTCAATGGTACCCGTGAACAGTGTAAGGATCAATCCTTATCAAAAGATTTTGAGGATTCTTTTTTGCACAAACTCTAAGAACATATTATATGGCAGAATGAATCTTTCCTAATCTCTCCTAAGTTTTTCCTAAACTCTTAGAGTTTTTGCATAACACGAACATATTGTGGATGCTCTTAGAATGCTCGTCAGTGAATTCAACATAACACGCAAATAATGATAGATTTACTTTTATCCGATCGAGCGAATCCGAATGAAAAAGAAAATACATGCATCGGTTATATTACTAGGGAACATATTATATGGCAGAATGAGTCTTTCCTAATCTCTCCTAAGTATCGAATGTGAAGGCATTATGTTAATCTACTGTCGACCAGGTGGGGCTTCGAGTTCATCAGGAAGAAGAATCCAACACGTTGCCTCATTTGAAGACGTCAAGGTATCTGATTCTCCCTAGCTACTATCTTTCATTCTATCTGGCTAGGGAATAACTTTAAAGAATATGTTCTACTGACCAATTCTTATGCCTTGTTCGTCATGTTTATAGGTATCTTCTTATGACGATTAGATAGAGAATACTAAGCTTAACAAAAAAGAAAAAGAAGAAGTAAAACAAAAAGCATAAGGCCTCACACTTTTTCGCTTATCTCATCTTTCTACTTGCTTTTTCGTTTCCCCCAACATGATTTTATAAAGTCTTTTAACGTTACTTTCTGGATTCCGTTGGAAAACTTTTTTGAAAGCAACATATCACAGTCGATGAAGATGCCAAGTTGAAAAGACCCAACAAGAAGTTGAAGTTTTAGTGTCCCTTATTGCTTTACGTTGCTTAGTTGTGTCTTTAAACAAAGTCAATCACCAGTGTGTGTATGATCCAATGGATCGGTTTGTCTTATTGTTTTATCTAAGATTTTTTGATAATCCAGTATCCGACCACTTTGCGTGATCGACTAGTCCACCGGGCCTAAGCCCATGCCATTACAGGATTTTTAAGCGTCCACTTAATGGCCCCTGGTTACGCGAAGTGGTCTGGAGGGCGAGAGGCAGCCCATGTAAATACCCCCCGTGGCCGGGGCTCGAAGTCGGGTGGCGGGCACCTCAGCCGAGGTTCCTTTACCACCAGACTACGAGGCCCGGTTAAAAACTTTATGGGTTGAACTTTTTATAGTGACTGGGCTCACCCCGAAGGGCCACCTCGCCAGAAATCCCCGTAGGGATTTTTTAGCTAACCCAGTTCCACCCCGCTGTCCCTGAGTATCGAACTGGCGACCTCGGGTAGTCGTGTGTGAGAAACGTTCAGTCCTGCCACTAGGCCACCTGACGTTCTCGTTTTATCTAAGATTAGGGTCATGACTCTTGAGTTTATTTTTTTATCGGGTTTTATTTGGCGTAAAACTGAGACTGGAGTTGTTTGTGGTTTTAGAACATATAGCTTCATCAATCCGACGTTTGTAGTTTCATTGAAAATTTATTGATTGCGTTTTTAGCCTTTTAGATAATGACTATGAAACCAGTTCCAGTTAGTAATGATCTGTATCAGTTCATTGCCGGACAGTATACATAACGGTGCTCATGTGTATAGCCGTTTGTACAACTTCCAGGGGAACCAGAGGAGACACAATTGTTAGAATGAGAGAATTGATAGAATGAGAGAATTATTGAGAGTTTATTATTGGAGAATGAAAAACATATAGAGAGAGAAAGTAGATCTGAAGATGTAAGAGAAAGAAGGAGAGAATAGTTTCTTTAATCTAATTGTGGATCTGGGTACAAGTATTTAAAGACAAGTGACCTCAGTACACAATATAATAAAATATCTTTTCCTCTTTTCTTCTTCTCTTCAATAAAATCGAGCTTATAAAACCCTTATAAAGCCTTATAAAACCTTATAAAGTCTGGCAGCTTAATTCTCAAGTCTGGCAGCTTAATCTCTTCACTTCTTGATCTTCATCTCAACACTCCCCCTCAAGCTAGACTAAGTGAACTTGTCTAGCTTGGAAACCATGAAGATCTCCCTCATTAAAAACCTCAATAAGGAAAACCCATTGGGATAAAACCTTGATGAGGGAAAAAGAGTGGAGACTCCATGGTTAAGGGGATCAGCTTCTGGAAGTAAGATCAATGAGTCCAAGCCTTGATAGTATGGACTCTATTGTCTTCTGCCTCGCTGCCTTAGTAAACACATCAGCCAGTTGATCCTCACTCCTTGTGTAACATGGCAGTATTACTCCTAGGACAATCATCTGCCTCACCTTGTGACAATCAACTTCTATGTGCTTTGTTCTCTCATGAAACACAGAATTAGAAGCGATGTGGATAGCAGCCTGATTATCACAATGCATTGTCATGGGAGTGGTCTGCTCAATACTCAAATGCTTCAATATCCCTTTGATCCACACTAGCTCATTTGTCAACTTCAACATGGCTCTATATTCAGCCTCAACACTAGAACAAGAGACAACTTTCTGCTTCTTACTCTTCCATGTAACCAAGTTCCCTCCAATGAAGGTACAATACCCAGTAGTTGATCTCCTATCAACTCTATCTCCAGCCCAGTCAGCATCACAATAACCAACCACCTCTGTACTTCTATTGCATCCCATCCAGACTCCTTGGCCGCTAGAGCCATTCAAATACCTCAAGATCCTGTCTACCATAATCCAATGGTGCATCTTTGGAGCTTGCATATGATGGCTAACTTGATTCACAGCGAAACATATGTTTGGCCTGGTGATTGTCAAGTAGATCAGCTTCCCAACCATCTTCCTATACAGCTTAGCATCTTCAAATGGTTGATTGTTTTCAATCTCCCCCTCAAGTAAAATCTTATACCCATCCTCAAGCGGTGTCCTAGCTGTCTTTCCTCCAAGCTTACCAGGGCCCTTCAATATATCCACAGTGTACTTCCTTTGAGACATGAACAAGCCCCCCTTAGATCTGCATATCTCAATACCCAGAAAATACTTCATCTCTCCCAAATCCTTGATGTCAAACACTGATTTGAGAAACTCCTTAGTAGCCTGGATCCCTGCCTTATCACTTCCTGTGATAATCAAATCATCCACATACACTAGAATCACAATGATCCCTGAAGGTCCTGTCAAGGTGAAGAGAGTGTGATCCAGTTCAGACTTCCTAAATCCTCTCCCATTGAGAGTTGTACTCAGCTTCCTGTACCAAGCTCTAGGTGACTGTTTCAGCCCATATATTGCCTTCTTCAATCTCAAGACATTCCCTGGCTTTACTAGATGCTCAAGACCAGGAGGTGGATGCATGTCTACTTCATCTTCCAGTTCACCTTGCAGGAAAGCATTCTTCACATCCATTTGCCACAGATCCCACTCCAAGTTTGTTGCAATGGATAACACAATTCGAATTGTGTGAAGCTTAGCCACTGGTGCAAAAGTATCAATGTAGTCTTCCCCATAAGTCTGTGTAAACCCTCTTGCCACCAGCCTAGTTTTGCGTCTCTCAATAGTTCCATCTGCCCGGTACTTGATTGTGAAGATCCATCTGCTAAACACTGCCTTCTTCCCTCTTGGTAATTCACTCTCATACCAAGTGTCATTTCTGATCATTGCATCCCTTTCATCACCCACTGAGTTTCTCCAGACCTTATGTTTCATGGCTTCCTCATAAGACCTTGGGATCTCATTCTCATCCATATTACACATGAAGACCACATGCTCCTCTGGATATGTTGCAAACGAACATACTACTTGAGTCGGATGTGCTACAGCCTCCGCATTGTAGCACATCCTTGTGTTCACCCAATTTGATGGATCTTTCTTCACCCTGGTACTTCTCCTCAGTGGTTGAACCTCTGTTTCTGGTTCCTGAATCCCAACTGACTCGACTGGATTTTGCATAGCTGCATGCTCATCTCTATCAGTCTGCGCATCCGATCTTGGACTCTCTCTATCAGCCTGCGCATCTCCATCTGATCTTGGACTCTCTTCTCCTTGTGTCTCTCCTTGATCATGACTTCCTGAATCACTCTGCTGTTGTTGTTGCACTCCTGATTCAGCTTCACTTCCCCCCTCATGATCAAGAGGGGAGATCCTTTCACTTTCCTCCTCATGAGTATTTGTGCTTCTTGGTGGTTCTCTTCTTGTTCTCTGATCCTGGGTCATGCTAATCCCAAGATTCTCCAATACCATCCTCAGATTTGTTGCCTTATCTGATGGCATTTGTGGAAGATCCTTCAAATCATCCCATATCTTTTCTTCATAATACCCTTTCCCTTCAATGAATTTAACATCTCTAGACACCAACACCCTCCCTGTTGTTGGATCATAACACTTATACCCTTTCTGAGTGATAGAGTATCCAATAAACATAGCCTTAGTGCTTTTTGCATCAAGCTTCTTCCTCAGTTCTCCTGGAACCAATACATAGCAGGTACACCCAAACACTCTCAAATGTTGAATCTGCGGCCTAGACTTGTTCAGCACCTCAAACGGAGATAGATCCCTCAGAACTTTCGTTGGCGTCCTGTTGATGAGATAACACGCTGAGACAACTGCATCACTCCAAAATCTCTTGGGAACATTGGAATGAAACATCATTGATCTTGCTACTTCCATCAGGTGTATGTTCTTCCTCTCAGCCACACCATTCTGTTGTGGAGTGTAGGGACAGCTGGTTTGATGAACTATCCCATGCTTCATCAGATGATTCTTGAATGCATGGCTAGTGTATTCACCTCCATTGTCTGACCTTAGTACCTTCACAGTAGCATTATACTGATTAGTGACATAAGCTTGGAAGTTTATAAATGCCTCTAACACTCTATCCTTGGAAGGAAGCAATGTGACCCATGTATACTTAGATTTTTCATCTATGAAAGTCACAAAATACTTATGCTTATCCCTAGATATACATGGAGATGTCCACACATCAGAGTGTATTAAGTCAAAGCATTTCTCATAGACAGTTTCAGATGTGGGAAAAACAGTTTTGCAATGCTTCCCTAGTATGCATGCTTCACATTCCAGGTGATTAACTGATAGATTAGGCATCATGAGCTCAAGGGCGCGAGGGTGAGGATGTCCTAATCTAGCATGCCAAGTAATGCTATCACAATCATCAGCAGTACTACTCATGCATATAGAGATAAAGGGTTTAGAGAGCTTAGTTGATTGTAGCTGGTATAGGTTGTTGGTGCTGCTCCCCTTTCCAATCACTTGACCAGTAATGAGATCTTGAAACTCAACCTCCTCTGGCCTGAATACTACTTGACATTGCAAGTCAACAGTAGCTCTCTTCACAGATATCAAATTGGAAGTAAACTGAGGCAGGTACAAGGCTGTTGATTCCCTGTCAAATAGCTTCAAGTTTCCTATCCCTTCTATAGGAATTTTATCTCCATTTGCTATCTGAACATCCCCAGTAGCTGCTCTCACTTCATCCAGCAGGCTCCTATCACTGATCATGTGATGACTGGCTCCAGAATCCACAATAATAGGTTTATACCTTACTGGCTGAATTCCTTGCTTCTTAGATGCAATGAGTGCTTTTGCTTCAGCTACAAATGCATCCCACTCTCTTCTGGTAATCACCTCATCAGCTCTACCCTTCTCGTGTCTATTTTTTAATTCATCCCCATCTTTTATATCTCCTATGTATGCTGAATACAAGCTCTTGCCACTGATTACTTGTTGTAGTTCAGTAATCTGTCTCCTCTCCTCTGGCTGAGTTGTTGCTTGCTTCTGCTTCAACATACCACACACACTCTCTACATCAGGTAGAGTTTCTTCTGTGAGTATCTTCCTGGCCAGTTTATCATAGGACTTATCTAAACTCAGCAGGAGACTCAAGACTTCATCTTGCTCTAGCCTTCTCTTCAGTACGATTTTATCCAAGGTACTCGGTCTGAGCGCCTTTAACTCTGCCCATAAGCTCTTAAACCGTTCAAGATGCTTACTGAGCTCTTCTCCATCTTGCTTCAGCTCCTCAATGGCCCGCTTGACCACAGAAACCTTGCCCAGATGGGATCTGTCCTTATACACAGCTTCCATACTCTCCAACAACTCCTTAGCCGTCCCTTCATGAGTATCAGCTTCCAGGATTGAACTTGAGAGCGACCTTTGGATGATCCCAAGTGTTCCCTGATTCTCTTGAATCCACTTGCCTTCATCCATCTGCTTCGTAATCACTTCACCTCCACAACTCCACTTATCAGGAGTAACCGGTGTATATATAGCTTCACCATGGTGTCGTTTGTTTCCATCTATAAGAAGAGAACCTCAACACAGTAATAACACAGAATATCCAATCTTCAAGAACACTCACGAACCCAGAATCTTCAAGAACACAAATTTGCGGAATGAACTCAGGTTTTAGAGTAACCTGGCTCTGATACCATGTTAGAATGAGAGAATTGATAGAATGAGAGAATTATTGAGAGTTTATTATTGGAGAATGAAAAACATGAAGAACATAGAGAGAGAGAAAGTAGATCTGAAGATGTAAGAGAAAGAATGAGAGAATAGTTTCCTTAATCTAATTGTGGATCTGGGTACAAGTATTAAAGACAAGTGACCTCAGTACACAATATAATAAAATATCTTTTCCTCTCTTCTTCTTCTCTTCAATAAAATCGAGCTTATAAAACCCTTATAAAGCCTTATAAAACCTTATAAAGTCTGGCAGCTTAATTCTCAAGTCTGGCAGCTTAATCTCTTCACTTCTTGATCTTCATCTCAACAACAATAATATAGAACAGGTTTAAAGTTAATATTTTATTTGATTTGCTTAGATTTGATCATATGTATTGTCTACATCTGATAGATGAGGATACCAATGCTGTGGTCCAAAAGATCTTTGGGAGAATAACACAATCTCCAAAAGCTGCTCACATGTGGCCAATGCCTCTCCAAGTCAAACCTTCGAATTCTAATTTTGATTAATCAGAGGTTTATATTTCTCATGCTCCTCATGAAGGCATGCTTATAAGTTATAGTGCCTTCAATTGATTGATTGATTTTCACTCTTTGGGAGTGAGTGGCTCGAATCATCTTTTGTATACAGTGTCACCTTTTAAAGTGATCCGAACATAACTCATGCAATGCAACCTCACAAATCCTTTTACGCGGCTTAACTTTCACGCGCTTCAATTATTCCATGACGACGAAAACAAAAACGACAATAAAATTAGGTATGCCCCAGATTCATCCAACTTGTGCAACTTGTCGCCTAATATGGTTTTGTAGTCGGGAGACATATCATTCATGTACAGTTTACAACTTTACATGCATCAATTCTTAAATGAATGTATTTTGTATCGTTTGCTGAACTATTTCTAAAGGTATATGCCAAAATCTTATATTTGTATATCAATTTCTACGTAGCCATCAACTAAAATCCATTATTTGTGACTTCTCCACATACAAAAAAATGCTAAATCCAAACTCACGCTATTCCAATGACAGGTGAAAAAAACAACAAAACTTGAATGCGTTTTGACAAAACTAACTTATACTATAATGATCTTGTTGTAATCGATCATCCAAAGCATTAAATGGTACGATCCATAGAAATATTTGAAGTGGTACTACTATATGCTTTGTAGTGCGAAGTGACTTTTACGTTTGGTGTTGGGTCCGATTCACACTCTTTGCGTGAGCGTGCATGGAAATTATTTCCATATTCTTCCTTCTCAATACGTGACTTATATTTTTGGTTTCAAGCCTATATGTTTTATATAGTTATCATTTGTATTTTTAGGTTTCCCTCTAGGCAGTTAAATTTAAGCTTAAACATTACATATGTAATTGTTACAAAACAATTCCTGATTTATGTAAAGACAGACTCAACACTCAACAGAGTCAACTAGCAAAAAATCTTTGTGTAGAATAATACATCAAACCTAGAATATAAGGATAGCATAATATATTCTTAAATAATATATCAAATTTAAGAATATTCGATAAAAGTGGAATGATATAGAGAAGATTAGCATGTTTCCTGCACAAATAGAAAAATATAATTTAGATACGTCGGAGTCAACATTGCCACAAAATTAGTGACTAATCAGTTTTCTCCATAGATAAGATTAAAAAGTGATTGGCAGACCAGGAGGAGATGGAACGGTTGGTTGAGGAAACAAAAAACGTTAACATCAGTCAATAAATAACACATGAGTTACTTTTTTTTTTTTCCTTTTCTCACGCATGGATTGATTTTGACATCGAATTTGTCTTGTTGCTATATTTGCAACTTGTACCGACAGTGTTTATTTTCTTTGACTTTTTTTTCTTAACCTTTACAATTTCTAAAAAATATTTTCCATTTTCAAAATAATATATAAAAATAAATATTGAATTTGTAGGAAAAATCAGTAACATATTCTATAAAAAATATTATATTGAATTTGGTGTAATGTATAAAACAACGAAAAGAAGAAAAATAAAAGTTGATGAAATTAAAAAAAAAAGTAATAAGGAAAGGGAGAGAAGTGATTGATTGTATGTTTGGCGCGTATATTAACCACCACCGGCAAAACACCCACAAAAGAGGCGATCACGCTTAAAGAACCGATCAACACTATACCTATCCCTTCAGCTACACATTACCAAAAAAAAAAAGCTTTAGGCAAAGAGATCAAGCGACTGAGAGTGTTGTGAAGACAGAACCAAACCACGATCTGTACTTTTTTTTTTGTCTCTTTCTCCAAATAAAAACAAAAAACAAAATTTCCTTCCGGACACTCCCATTTGATCGGAGATCAACAATTGATTTGTTCTGTTCGGCACGAGAAAGAAACAATGGAACAGCAGGGTGGCACCGACGAAGAAGGATCGCGGTCGGATCCAGGAACCGAAACTGGTATTGAAGGTAACGTTTAATGATGGGGGTTTCCTCTATCACTTTTTCTTCCTGTTAATGCTTTGATTTGTTGAGAATTATTTTTTAAAAAATGCGGGTGTATGTAGCTTCGATGTCGCGGTTAGGGTTGCGAGGCGGAGGAAATGAATCGTACCCGGAGAGACCCGATGAGCCAGATTGTGTCTATTACTTACGAACCGGTGTTTGCGGGTACGGGTCTAGATGTCAGTTCAATCACCCACCAAACCGTCCACCGGTAATAAATTCTCTGTCTGTCTGTTTTGATAAAGTTATGGCCTTCTGTCTGCTTGATGTGTTTCGATTTTTGATTCAAAATTTTAGGTCTTGGGAGGTCTCAGAGCAGAAGCTGGAGAGTTCCCAGAGAGAATGGAACAACCCGTGTGTCAGGTATATTTTCCATATATCATTTTATACGATTGAGATTATGTAGAGATTAATAGGCCATAAGCCTTAATCTCTTAATAGTGTGTGAATATAAACTCTTTATCATGAGTTTCAATGGGACATGAGTAATATATATTGGACATGGACCACTTGCACTCACTGTTATTTTAGGTTGAAGTCCAGGAAACTTAACACATGCAATACACCTATGCTTCTCAATAGAACATTCTCTAGTGTAGCCAATTCTCACTTGTTATGCTTTATTTGCGCAGCATTTTATGAGAACGGGAGAATGTAAGTTTGGTGCTTCTTGCAAGTATCACCATCCTAGACAAGGAGGAGGAGGAGGAGGAGGAGATTCTGTTACTAGTCCTATCTCATTTAATCACATGGGATTCCCATTACGTCCGGTTTGTTCAATCTCTCTCTCTCTCTCTAGTCTAGGTTATATACTTATATCAGTCTTGTCTTATGTTTCATCCTTGAGGGAAAAAGAAATGTTTCTTATTAATGGACTTCACAGGGTGAGAAAGAATGTCCCTATTACATGAGAACCGGCCAGTGTAAATTCGGTTCCACCTGTAAATTTCACCATCCTGTTCCTCCTGGTGATCAAGTTCCATCGCAGCAGCAGTTATCAACTGGTCCAGCTATTTATCCACCGCTTCAGTCTCAACCATCGCAGCAATTCGGAGTAGTTGTACCAAGACCTCAGCTTTTGCCAGGCTCATATGTTCAAAACCCTTACGGTACTTACAGCCAAATGGTTCTTCCTCCCGGCATGGTTTCATACTCTGGCTGGAACCCTTACCAGGTAATGCTGCTCTTTTTATTTGTACACTTTTCTTTCTCTTTAATCTTAACGAAGCCTTGTTCCATTTTTATTTAAAGCCTTCTGTGAGTGCAATACCTTCTCCTGGGACTCAACCGTCTATGGGACCAAGCTCTGTTTATGGAACTACACCGTTATCTCCTTCAGCTCCTGCTTATCAATCTGGTCCATCTTCAAACAAAGAACACTCTTTTCCTCAGCGACCTGGACAACCTGAGTGTACCTACTTTATGAAAACAGGAGATTGTAAGTTCGGAACCTCTTGCAGATACCATCATCCTATGGAAGCAGCAGCATCGCCCAAGGGAGTTGCTCTCAGCAATATTGGCCTCCCACTTCGTCCTGTAAGTCTCACTCATTGGCCAAAGCATCTGTGCATATATTAGCTTTACGCCTTGAGTTATTGTCATGGAACTAGAGTTATTTGGTAATGAATCAATGATGAATTCCGTATAGAAACTCTGTTTCTTGATTTAATTACCGGAAACAACTAAGTGGTACGTCTCTCATGATCACTGACAGTTCATTCTACTTTCACGTATACAATAATGCATGTCATAACAAATAAAAAAGCTAATAATAAATATCATTTTGCAGGGCACGGCACCATGCAGCCACTTTGCGCAACATGGGATTTGCAAGCTTGGGCCTGCATGCAAATTTGACCACTCCATGACCTCTTCTTTGAATGACCAAGGCACAGAGCTTCACTCTTCGAGCTCCATTAAACCCACAACCACAACTAGTGGTGGTGGCTCAGAAACTACTGGTGCTGCTGGAGTCTCTTCGTCTTCTTCTTTGACCGTTGGTGTAAGCCATTCCGAGCCTACTGAGCGCAAAGATGGTGACTCAGTTAGCATTGAGGTTAAGACTTCAAGTTAAAAGAGACAAAACTCAAAAGGAGAGAAGAGAACCTCACTCTACTCTTCTTAGAATTTGTCTCTCTATCTCTCTCAACTTCTTCTTTTCTATCAAACTTTCATGAGCTCATGAACATGTAGAGATTTTTTTCTGGGGTGGAGAGACAACAACAAGAAGCAAAAGCAGAGAGAGACGAAAGCAGCTCTAGTTTTTTTTTTGTGTTATGTCTCTCCTCTTATGTCTCTCTTACCAAGTTCATAAGATTCCTTCACACTGTCATCTCTGTTTATCTCTTTTTTCTTTTAACTTTCCGGATTGATTATTGTTAATAAATGGAATTATATATTCACGAAGATCCCTTGTTAGTTTATAGAATATGGAAATTAAGAATCAGATTTTTCTTATTGGTTGCGTTTGTTTTCAAATTTACATGTTAGATAATTGTGTAAATCTCATGTTATTTTCAATAGAATACATATTTTTTTCGTTTCTTTTAAACCTTTTTAAAAATAATTGTAAATTTTCTTTTCATGCATAAGAGGAACTTGAATGTGTAAATTTGTTTAACTTTGTATTTGCAATTTGTACAGAATATTTGACCAAATATAATATCTACATTAATAAGACTATTTTTTCATTTCTAATGGTAAGCAAAATTAATATGTTGAATAGTAAATGCAAACGCAATAATAGCACAACCTGATTCCAGTTGTTTTTGGAACAGCATTATGGAAGAGAAAGAGCATGGAAGGTAGAACAGAGCAGATCTCGGGATCACTGTTAATGTGGAAGTAGATGTCAGTAATTCTCGTACTTCGTTCTTTGTGTTGGTGATTTATCATGTGCATGTAGCTTTTTCGTTGCGTCTAGTTTTACTCAAACAACAGAAAAATCATAATCATGGGTTTGGTCACTGAAACATCACAACAAAAGCTTTCAACAACCCAAAAACTACTACTAATCATTAAATGCTTTTTCTCTGAGTTACAAACGATCTACCATAATTAAGTCTGTACAAAGATGTAAACTTGCTTTTATACATACGAGTTACGGTAGACTTAGTTAAGTACATTACATATATACACATATGTAAGCTTGTGTTTGATATATATAACTGCTTTTATTGGGTCTGATGATTTAACAAATAAAGTGAATTTGGTCAGCATTGGAAAGGGGACTAATCGAGTTCTATGAAAGAAAGTCAAAACCTTAAGCAGATTTAAGAAGAAGAAAAGAGTTGTGATGTCAGTTGACAAAAGTTAAGGCAAAAGGAGGGAGACATGAAACAGTGATTGTGCAGTTAAAGACCAAACAAGTCATGACCAAAACACATGTCCAAAGACCAAAAACACCGTCATGCTACTTCACTAAAAGTCCATCTCACTTTAGTTATACTACTTTTAACAAACATGCAAAATTTTATGCCAAATCCCGTATCTTTAATCTTAATATTTTTTTCCATCATATGTATATCTTATATTCTTACTAATGCCAAATTTACAATTGTCATGAAAGTTTATATAACCGAACGTATTTACTTCTAGTCAAATATCCTTTTTGAGTAATTAATTTGATTTCATTATTATACACACAACATCTTTATATACCTAATGAGTGTGTTGGAAGAAGCATGGACAAAAAAAAAAGGTCTTTAATACAACTCGCAATAACACCTTTTGCTAATCAAAACCATAACTCTTTTTTTCTTTTCAAAGCCACAACTTAAAAATTACAAAAAGAAAAAGAAAGAAAAACAAAACATCACGGTAAGCTATAACCAACCTTATGGTGCAGGTGCATGATACAATAAGCAGAATATATATATATAATAAAGTCCATAACGTGCTGTTAACAAAATGCAAATTCTCATGGAATAACGTAACTACTTATTATATTATTACATAAATATGAAAATAAAACAGAAATATCAAAAAGAATGTTCTATTTCTAATAGAGCGAGTAGAAGCCTGTAGTGTCTGAAACATCTCCAAAAGCAGCGACAGAAGAAGAAGACGCAGAAGAGAAATCTTGCGGCTCCATTGACATTGAAGCGGCAGCACCATAGTTAGTAATCATGGCAGAAAGATCACACGAACCAAACTCGTGATGATTCATCATCATCATCATCATATCACCATCTTCAAAGGAACTATTATTAAACCCTCCGTATGAGTCAGAGGCCTTGCTTGCAGGAGTTGCGAAATCAGCTCCGGTTTGACTTTGGGTAGTGGTGGTTTCCAAAGGTGGTTTAAGGCAATGGTTTGGGACAATGCAGTCCAAGTAACCCGAGTTGTTACTGGAGTTACTTCCATCGAAAGAAAAGAAGTTGTGTTCTTCGTCTAGTGAAGAAGATAACGAGCCGTTAGAAGACGAGTTTTGAGGACTAGAGCTAAACGCTTGAATATCTGCGTTTTGATGACGAACGGGAGTTTTGAAAGAAACGGTGGGTATATGTTTAGGTTGCTGATGGTGATGATAGTTTTGATAATGAGGATGGTGATCAATGACAAACTGTGGAGAAGAGTTTGGTAAGAAAGATTGGTTGTTGTTGTAAGGAGAGACAATGAGAGAGTGGAGATTAGGGTTTGTGAGGATGGTGTGAACATCAGTTGGAGTGTAGGCGAAGTTAGTTCGACCTTGAGTGCCTCTCATCGAAAGAGCTGCTCTATCGTAGGCAAGAGCGGCTTCATGAGCAGTGTCAAAAGTGCCAAGCCAGTGACGTTCTTTGGTGGTTGGATCTCTTATCTCAGCTGCGTAACGACCCCATGGACGTCTCCTGACTCCTAGGAACCTCCCTGGCTCTGCTTGCTTTGATCTCCGGCCTCGTCTCTCTCCGGTTGTGGTCGTTGTGGTGGTGGCTGTGTTCTGGTTGATTATAGCAAACCCCATTTGAGTTTGGGATGTTTCATAGGGCTTAATATGATCTAAGGTTTTGGAAGTTGACATGATGATGAAGAAATGGATTTTTTGAAGGGAGCCTTCTTTTAGGGTTTTGGTTGAAGAGGTGTTATGATGAATTAAGTTTTTTTTTTTTTTTGCTTTGGTTCTAAGGTGATGGGTGTTGTTTGGGAATGGAAGTGAAGTGATGTTATAAATAGAGAGACAGTGAACTTGATAGAGAGACTTCACTTTTGATTCAACTGCTTTTAGACTACCTCTTTTTTTTTCTCCTTTTCCGAAGATATTTTATTTAGGCGTCAACAGAAATAAATTAACGTTGGAACATTGGTTAGATTTCTATAAGATTTAAACAAATTCTAAACAGCTTAATTGCATGGTTTTATTAATCTGTTTTCTTGCCATTATAGTTCACCGGTCAGAGTCTTAACTTTTGACTGTAGTGTATATATATGTGCATTGCGTACGGATGGCTACTTATGAAAGCCTAAGAAGGAGGCCAAAAATCATTGGAACTGAGCACCTCCAAGGGGTTCTACCCATTTAAATTCTAAATATGAATATGTATATATTGTATATATGTATGTAATTACGGTAGGGGTTCTATACTATTTAGTGAACTCAACAATTACATACACATATACGATATATATACATATATTCATATTTAGAACTCCAATGGGTAGAACCCTCGTTGGAGGTGCTTTAATGCAAAATTTGGAATGTCACAGTATGATTTAGAGAAAATCATAAGAATATATTTAGAAAATATTTGTTAAAAAACACTCTGTGATGTATATATTACTTCATGCTATTTGAATATTTTATTTCACTATAATGAAGCTAATTAAGCAACTCAAATAATCTGCTTAGAGGTCACGTGCAATGTGCATGATAACCCTACATATATATCATAAGGTCAAGGGTCTACGTTAACAAAATCGATAATATAAATGGTATATATTCCAGGTGATATACATTGCTAATTACAATAGGTTGTGTAAGAAATTAACTGTACTAAGGACTAATGTGCCATGAATTTCTTACAAAATTTCATCAACAATTTGTTATATTTAATATTCAGTAAGCTTAACTTTCTCCCAATACGTTTTATATGTAAAATAAAAACATTACAACGGACAAGCAAGCGACATGAACATTCTAGTTTTTTCCTTTCATACTTTAATGTGGTTTAGTTTGGCTAATCAAATATAAGTACTAATGTAATTAGCTTACCTGTAGATGCCTCCTGGTCAAAGCACATGGTGACCGCATTTTAAGCGGAAATAGAAATGAGAATATATAGATTTTTTTGTCATCTTGCAATGATTTATTCAATGGGAGTGGTTAAATGTGGTTTTTAATTAAATATCCCAGTGGACATTCTTTTGTATCGATGTCCTTATATGCAAACAAACACAAGTGAGCATCAATCTTAGTCTCATTGTGTTTGTAATTTTATAGGATTATATATATAGGTATACATGCATGAGCTTGAGTAGTTATTCGTCGTATGTGATTGCATACAGACATTAATGTCTTACCGACAAACATGAAATCAAGAAAATGTTCATAGTCAACTAAAACACGGCTTTAACTTAAAAAAACGCGACTTTAACTTAGAGTTCAAAAATCTAATTAATAATTCAAAATTCACTATGAGCCCTAACATCGAACTTGATTTAACACTAGAGACTTTTAATTAAACTTAATTATCAAGTGAGCGAGAAGACTTGCGTCTGATACGTTGTGGATTGATAATACGTCTCTAGTTTTTGTTAGCATATTGAAAAGAACTAGATCATTACCTAGGATATGGTTCCTATTAACTACAAACGGGCAGGTAAAAGAAATAGTGTTGCTAAATGTTACTTCTTAGTTCTTACCGAGATTTCTATTTTGATATAATACTACTTTTAGCTGAAAAGGTGTCGTAAGCCATAGGATTAGCCAAATTATCCTCCTTTTCTCTCCTTCTATGTCACATAAGCCACGTAAACTATAACTTCTTTTGAATGAAATGGTTTGCCTTTTAACCGAATGGGTTACGGTATAAAAGTGTGATGAACTCCTTGTATTAAGGCTTGGAACTGTGACAATTGTTGGCGATCTTTTGTGCACATTGCTGAATGGCATTGGGAATGAAAATTATATTCTTTTCTTATAAAAGTTAGTCAAACAAATAATATTTTATATAGTTCTACACATTTTGGCTCTTTTAGGATTTTATCTTTTGACTAATACAACAGTAATATAACCGTGGTCGGACCATGATAACCGCTGTCACTATCTTTCGGGGTGTTAGCAATACAATTTCCCAAACACAACAAAAATGTTCTGCGCAACGATTAATGATATTTAGTTTTCAGAAAATAAAGTTGTTGTGCATATTTATATAGGGAAATTTATTATGCCGAGATTAGTTATACGATACCATATGAACTAAACAATCTGCATAGCTAGGAATGATTTGTATCAACTCCAAGAATATATTAGAGAAGAATAATTCTTATCCGCAAATTACATAGAGTTCTAAAATGCAATGATTGTAAGTTTGTAATAAATGTTTAGTTTGGTGTATTTATTAATATTCTTCATCTCTTTTGAGAACTAAGGTTGGAGACAAGTTTAAGCTATATAAGAATCTGACGACCCTTGACTCATCCACTCATATTATGAACTTCATGTGGGACTAGCCTTCCATTTAACTATCATCTAGCATACATATACTTTGCGTTCATCACCAGTGAAACTAAAATCAGTGATAATGTTATCAAATTACAGCTAATTCTAATTGATTTTTAGTGGTCATTTACATCCTATATATAGTATTTTCTTAAGAACATGATAAACTATATATGAACTATAAGCTGGTTCATGATTGTATTTACGTAAAGACGCAGATCAGTTTCCTATCTTATAAATTATCAAGAGCCATGGCCAGCATTGATCATAACGTTATGAGATTACAAAAACAACACCGCATTAGTTAAATGGTAATAGTCCCATGTCTTTTTATAACCAAATACTAGCAAGTGTATACATGTGATTGATATTGGATTCATGTAGTGGTTGAGAGATACGAAGTTAGTATAAATTTTCCTCAATAACTCGGAGAAAGAAAACAATACTGTGGGTTTTTGAAATAGGGTAAATGATTCATATTAACATATGATACGAGAGAGAAAACTTATGAAAAATCCAATTGGCATTGCGCACGGCACGATATTGGGATTGCACTATTGAACGCTTTTGGGTGAAAGCTTTTAGTCAAGTTCCATGTGATCGAGGCTTTCTTGGGTTTAGGAATGGAGAATTTCTTCAGATTTATCAAAAAAAAAGCAAAGAAAAACACAGAATATTTTGAACAGCTAATGAAAAGCCAAAACTTTTTCTTTCGAAATTTAATAATTTTTTATGTTGTTTAAAATTTCTTTCTTTGTCAAAAGGATGTCCCTGGATTTAGGGGTAAAGGTCGTTTTCGAACGAACTTGGACTTTGACGAGAGTCCAAACAGTGTGACTGAAAAGGCAAGTGGGGCTTCACTATTAGTTTGCCTTGAATTAGTATATCATGAAGATGCAAATGAAATGGTTACTATTATTACATTCTTCTGTTCACAGTAAATTTTAATTCGGCAGCACATCCAGCTTGTGAAAAAAAAAATTTGATCCAAAACTATTTACATCCATGAAGAAACCATTTAGATATACTTTTATATTAAAAATGATTTTTTTTTTTAATTTTAGCTGTTGATAGAAAAGGAAAAATTGTAATGTTCCAGTCGTTAATTATTTTGTGTAAACCAAATGTAAGTTTATATTTTGTGTAAACCAAGTGTAAGTTCAATAATCAATATCTCAACTTTTTTTGATTTTTTTTTGTTTTTTGTTTGTTTTCCTTCAGTACTTTACTAAATCAGAGAGGATGATACTTCTTTTTTTTACCACACTCGTGTACAGTAGATTAATAACCACACTCGTGTACAGTAGATTACTAGTTCTAGAATATAGGTAATTGGAAAGTTATAAGCTCTGATCCTTTTGTTCACTATTCGTTTTCTTAAACTAAAGTCAGATGATCAAACACACTCGTGGCACCTAGAGCGACGTGATACATCATAATTATCTCCTAAATTATGTTCGTGCGCTCCATGTGCCTTTCAACGTCTCTCTATTTCTTTAATTTTTATATATAAAAAGGTACATATGAATAATAATTGGCTAATTGCGTATATTATGTTATTATGTTATTTTCTTCTATATAATATATTATATGTTATTCTCTATAGTAATTCTTTCAAATTAATAAAATAACTACTATCAGATATGGAATTTTTTTCATAGTATTTATGATTAGTTTAAGATTTGGATTTTAATTTCAAGGTTATGTATTATAATTTATAATTTAAAATTTTATTATTTTTTAAAACAAAGAAATAAAATGTTTCATATTTATGATTACCAAAAAAAATATTTATATGGAATGATGCAACACAAAGAATTAAGCCGATGAGTATAAGGTGATGTTAACTGGAGGATTTCGTTGGAGTGGAAGAGTTATGAGTATCGGGTGGGAGAACGTGTTTTAGGCCGTGATTCATTTTTCGTTTATTTTGGTTTGGCTGTTGCTCGTTTTGTTTAGAAACTTGGTTCTGTTCTTAATTTTTTAAACATTTCTCTCAGAGTTAAGGAAAAAGAAAGAATTAAACCGTTGTTTCAGGGTTGTCTCGGAAGCTGTAGATTTTACCCCTTGCTTTAAGGTATGAGCCGCTTTTTTTTTCGGAGTTCGCGGCAACCAGGGTCCCACTCCTATCATTCATTCCCTTGCGGCATCGACGCTTCGCCAACTCCAGTTCGCCTTTAGGACCTTAGTTTGTTGTCTTAGAATCTGGTTGTTTACTAGGTGCTCTGTTTAGTTTATTTTTATGCATTTTGTATCTTGTTTTTCTTTGTGCTTCCGTAAAAAAATGAAAATTTGGTAATATAATTTTAACATTTTACCAGCAAAAAGAATTAAACAAGGCAACTTTAAAAACCAAACAACATTGGATAACGAGGGGAAGGACCAATGAAAACTAGACAAGTTAGCTAAAAGAAGCCCCACCGAACCTAGTATTTGCATACTATGTGGGACACTGTCCATGACACGAAAGATACTGTTGCCGTTCGGGATATTTGAGGAAACAAAGTAAGCGTGTGACCTACTAACTAATACAATACTCAGCTTATTGTCGTAATCTGAGCAATGCAGGTCCCGATGGACTGTACGGCTACGATTACCCACGTAACAGAGAGAGAAATGATCGTCTGATTTGATTTGTATGGTCAAATAGAAGATCTCTCTTTTACGGACCGTCCGATATTTGATTGGACGGCTGATACGCACCTCCCGTTTCTTCTCTTTAGTTTACCGGAAAAACTGACCTGGTATCTTTAACCGAATTTGAATACCGGTCCTAGACTCTCAATCGGTACTGTATATCTCAATATGTAAAACACACAATCGAACAGGTTTGCGTATTTCAGGTGAATGTTTTCTATTAGTGACCCAAATTTTACCAAGTTATTGTGCCTCGTTGTATTCAGAAGATATAACAGCTAAGAGAACAAGGATAATTGCAAACTAATCAAATAATTTCCCTAGAGAAGCTCATTTGCAGCCGGTCAAGTGATGGTCTAGTATTATAAATATAAAAGTATAACAACAATGGAAGTTTTCATTTTCAATAACCATATATAGTATGATATTTCTTCAGAAAGAATGTAAGGTATCACAAACTACTTGTTTTATCCTCTATTCATGACTTTGATTAGTTAAAATTGCAATATCTTGGTTGTTGTAAACCTCATAAACCGTAAAAGAAAAAACAACGTCGTTTTTCTTGGAAACCTAGCGAAATCTTTTATCTTCTCTAAGATGGACAGATCTCGGATCCTCCATTGGGTGCCGAGGCACGGGGTTCCAGGTGGATCACATGGACGTACTATATGTATGCATGTGAGCCGTTTCTTAATTATGTTTTGGGAGACAACGCCGCTAGTAGACCACTTGCACTGGCTTCAAGTTCACGACACCTGCTGGGCTTACGGTCTCTCATGCCACATGAACTCTACATTTCGGATTGCTGGTCTATTAAATGGAATGGAGTCCTTGAGTCCGGTTCACTTCTTCCTCAATTTGAGGCACCTTGATACTTTCAGACAATCTGGCTTTCTTTCGCCTCAGCGATTGCTTTCACTTCTTAACAGTATGCGGGTTGGTGGTAGATGAAGATTTTCACGCTTTTTGTAATCTTCTTACTAAGAGAACTCCGACGGGGATGAGAATTCGTAGGTTTGTAGTTTCGGAAATGCGACTTCAGTATGTTTATCTATATGCTGATGCTGAGGAGTTTGAATCTGCATTATTTAGTGCACTGGATTTTACCCATGTAGCTATAGAAATTCCCAGTTATCATTTTCTAGTATACGCCAACCACAGAGGATTTTCTGCCCAACAAAAGAGGAACGTGTTGCTATACATAAATATAGCCACCTCATGTTTGCTACTTCATGGGGTACTTTTTCAGGGAATTGATTTTTTTCGGTGCAGAGACAGTGCAGTGGGCAGCTTCCTTAACATCGAATTGGGGGTTAATGCCATTGTCCGATTTGTGGAATAGCTCGGTCTTCATGTCTTTGTGTGATCGTTGGCCACGTTTGCTTTGACTCTCTATTTTGCCTATTTGGTTTAATAATATTGTAACCAAATGAAACTTTCCATACACGGGATCCTTTTCAATAGTTAGATAACATGGATGTTTGTTGGAATTAATTGTCTATATTTTATGCAAGTTTGTTGGAGCCTATTGTTTATATTTTATGCACGCATACAAAATATGGAAGGCAACAATGCAAGAAAAGAGATGATTCTAAAAATGTTGAAGAAATTTTTAGGGCTGTTCAATATGGCAAAACCGAACCGTACCGAACCAAACCGAACCGAAATAGATAATATGGTTTGGATTTGGTATATACCATACAAACCGAATGGATTTGATTTTTAAAAAACCGTAGGATTTGGATATGGTTCGGTATATAACCGATAAAACCGAATAAACCGAATAAAACCGATCTAAAAATAGAAACATGTAAATATGTATATATTTTATAACAACGTATGAAAATCATAAGTTAATTTTTTTGCTAATAACTATTACTTTTTACAGTAATAAAATAGTCCTGATTTGTAAAACACTTGAACTATAATTAAATAACAATTCATCGCAAACATGCTTCATATTTTCTTAGTCTTCTTTTGATCTTTTTGCTTTAATTTAGCATTGACTAAATTGAAATAAAGATTATAAATTTGATGATAGCAATTAGTGGAAATTCTTCACAATTTTTTTTATCTATAAACGAATAGAATTTCGTGTTTAATATAATAAACATGACTTTAATGAACGCTAAATATGAAAGAATATAATAACTTATTTTTTGTGCTTCGTGCTTCTATTTTATTTTTTGTTTTTTATTTTTACTATCAAAATTTTGAGCTTTGATTTTAATTATAGATTTGATTATTTTATTAGATGATAGAAACATTTTTTTATTTTTGTTCTTTTATTTAAACTTATAATATTTTTTAATAAATGAATGTGTTGACAACAAGACTCTAAAATTCATATAATATGATCCCAAAATAAAGAATTATGTTTTTTGGTATAAAATCGAATAAACCGAAAACCGACGGTATATGAACCGAACCGAACCGAAGTAAATATGGATTTAGAATGGTAGTTATATTTTACTAACCGAAATACCGAAAAACCGAAAAAACCGAACCGAAACCGAACCGATATCCGGATTGAACACCCCTAGAAATTTTGGAGACATAAGATCAAAAAAAAAGTGCTAATATCTGGAAAGAATCAATGACCAAAGAAATGTGGAAAGATGCAACTACTTAGGTTTTTTCTTTACATCAACTTAGTTTTATTTATTTGCAAAGATATTCTAATAATAATTTTGCTAGTCTTTTTATTGTTGATATGGAAATGAACTCCACTAAAATCTTTCACAAAAATCAAAATGTATTTCAACCCATTCTATTTAAATCCTTCTCATCGATTGAAGAATTCACTCAAATTCATTAAAAGAATCCTAATTACGGTTATATTCAACTCCACTAAACTTCGCAAACCAATAACACCTCCTATTGTATTAAATTTTATTCCAAAAAAAAATCAGTTCAGAAAAAAAAACAATCTTGGTTGTAGTGTTGTAATCAACACCGCCAGTTCCAAGCCTCCAACTTCATGACAAGCCCACTTATGAGAGCAATACATCTTCTTGCACTAAATCATCATTTTATAAAGTAATGAGGTAATAATCAAAAGAACTATGAAAATGAGGGACTAATGTCGAAAAAGTGAGAAACTTTGGTTACCTTCGAAGCTTGGACCTCCGTAGATCAGAGAGCTCGAAAGAGGGAAAGAGAAGGCTGCTGCTAGGGCTCAATCTCTCTTTCCGTTTTAGGGGTTTAATCTCTCTACTCTATTCGAAAGCTAACGTCTTTCGTTCGAAGGTTGTGACGAAAAATGTATAGCGGATCTAGCGATGGCGAGAGCCACGACACATCTACGCAGAGGAGGATCCCTCCGGCTTCCTCAATGCTCTGGGTTAGAAACCTACGGCGGTACATTGGTTCCGGAGCTGGATTAGGGTCCGAAGCTCTAATGGGTATGTCGTTAAGTTGTTCTCTTTCATAGAAAGTTTGAATTTTTTAATCGCGTTTCGAGTTCGTTGTATGATGAAATGAGTAAAGTTTCTGAATTTGAGGTCTGTTCTTTGTATTGAAACACTATGTAAACTGTGATTGATAAAGGGTTTTGTTTTCATTGTCTTGTAGAGCTTGAGACGAAGAGAATCTTGCTCGAGATATTCAAAGACAAGCAACAGAAAAGTCAGGAAGCAGGCACGATACCAAGCTTCTACAAGAAGGCA
The DNA here is from genome assembly GCF_020379485.1 of Brassica napus. Taxonomy (NCBI): domain Eukaryota; kingdom Viridiplantae; phylum Streptophyta; class Magnoliopsida; order Brassicales; family Brassicaceae; genus Brassica; species Brassica napus. The sequence continues at coordinate 4,617,403 of NC_063446.1, forward strand.
TGTCCCTTTACACTATAAGATGTTTGTTTTTGCATTTTCACGGCATTACCCTTTTAATCTTGCATGGTCACTCCTTGTTCAGAAACCAGAAGAAGGATCTATTAGTCAAAGAGTCCAGAGGCTTGCTAAATACCGCTTCTTGAAGGTATACTTTAGATTTCTTCATTGCTTCGGATTGTTTAATGTCTTTGCTCACTTCATTATGTTGATTTATTTCCACAGAAACAATCGGATCTTTTGCTAAATTCTGATGATTTGGCTGCTATGTGGAATTGTTTGAGAGAGAATTGTGTGATTGATGATGGCACTGGTGCAGAGAAGGTACATGCATATAGTTTGAAAAATTATGTTTATCTATGTTAACGATGAATCTGATATTTTGCTAAATCTTTGTTCATGTAGATGAACTATGAAGACTTCTGTCACATTGCCTCCGTATGCACTGAACAAATCGGCCCCAAGTGTCGTCGGTTTTTCAGCCCATCCAATTTCATGAAGTTTGAGAAGGATGAGGCTGGGAGGATTGCTATTCTACCGTTCTATCTTTATGTGATGCGCACGGTGAGTATCCTCATGTGTTTTTCACTTGTCCTTTACTTTAACCGGCCATAGTTTATACTTATTCTGATAATCTTATTTTTTATGACTGTTAAGGTGTCGCTTACACAAGCTAGGATTGATATGAGTGAGCTTGATGAGGATTCTGATGGTTTCCTTCAATCTCAAGTAAGTAGTCAAGTGGCTCTAAAGCTTTAAGTTTAGAATTTGCTCAAGAAGCTTTAAGGAGCTCTCCTACCAGCTAAAGGTTACTAAATCTAATCTTCAGGTTCCTTACTAATTGTCTACTTGCTGTTATTATAGGAAATGGAGTCATATATTTCTGGTTTAATCCCTAATTTGGCACAACTGAGGGACATGCCGGATGCATTTACTAACACGTATTGCCGCATAGCTTCTCAAAAGTTTTTCTTCTTCTGTGATCCCCATAGGCGAGGTAGGCACTTAAGATATATAATTACGAGGCAATGAGAAATTTGCGAAACCATGTGTTGAATGGGATCTATTTATGCGTTCAGGAAAAGCATGTATTAAGAAGATACTGCTCAGCAACTGTCTGCAGGAACTAATGGAATTGCATCAGGTCAGTTTAGATGAAGTATTGGTGAAAAACAGTTGTGTGATCATCTATAGCTTTCCACTTCTAGAATATACTTTTTACTTTGGCTTCATTTACTGAATGTTCCCCGGGTACTTTAGGAAAGCGAGGAGGAAGTCACAGACACAGAACAGGCTGAAAATTGGTTCTCTTTGACTTCAGCTCAACGTATATGTGGTGAGTGTGCTATTTAAATATCTGGAAGCAACTCTCGTTTTGGCTTGTGAAAAACTCAGGTGCAAGTTGATCTAGAGTTTTCTATTTCTTTTGTAGATATGTTTCTTGCACTTGATAAAGATTGCAGTGGATCACTGAGCAAACAAGAACTTAAAGAATACGCAGATGGGACCCTAACTGAAATTTTCATCGAAAGAGGTAAATAATCATATACTTTTTTGGTCATTGTATACGTTTCGTGGTACTGATAGTTGCCAATAGTGATCGAGACCCTTGCTTTCTTGTAGTGTTTGATGAGCATGTTCGCCGTGGCAAAAGCGGCTCAGGCAATTCCAGGGAAATGGACTTTGACAGCTTCCTAGATTTCGTTCTTGCGTTGGAGAACAAAGACACACCAGAGGGCTTGACATACTTATTCCGCTGTCTTGATCTTCAGGGGAGAGGCTTTCTCACAACCGCTGATATTCACTCTCTTTTCAGGTAAATGAATCTCTCTATCAAGCTACTGAATTTGTTCCTTTTTAGTATATTTTCTTTTTAAAGACATGGAAGTGAAGAAGGGAAGCATCAAAGAGTTTTGTGATGTTATCTGATACAATCTTCCTATATAAAAAAAAAATCTCTGCATTTCCTGCTTGCGGTAGCTGAGCTTTGTTCCGCGAGTCTCATATTATGCAAAGACATTAGCGCATTACAAAACATACCCGTTATAATTCCACTGTCTCTCTTCTAAATTAAGTCTTATTTGTTAAACTTCCAGAGATGTTCACCAGAAATGGATAGAAGGTGGGAACTATGAGCTGTGCATAGAGGACGTTCGGGACGAGATCTGGGACATGGTGAAACCGTCTGACCCATTGAAGATCACTCTGGATGATCTGTTGGGGTGTAAACAAGGTGGAACTGTTGCGAGCATGCTAATAGATGTGCGTGGCTTCTGGGCTCATGACAACCGTGAGAACCTTCTTCAAGAAGAAGAGGAACCACCTGAGGAAGAGTCTCAGTGATGATAATGTTATTTTCCGTGTTGTATCTAATCATCGAGGTCACGTGTGTCGGACAAAGACCAAAAGTCTCTCTACTCTCCAATCTGATGAGTTTGTATCTTTGTATAAGAAGCTTATTAGTTGTAAGAAAATGGCTGCTGATATTGTCACTTGACTTCTTGCTTGAAAATATGATTTGATTACTGATTCTTTTTTGTTCTTGTTACATTAGTTCACAAAACATAGAGGGTTTTCATTCATCTCTTGAGGATTACAAAATGCAAGTCTGATTATTGATCTGACATGGACTCATCATAACACCATGTCAAAAATCATAGATGTGTTAAAAACTTTTTACTCGTGACCATTCGGGAAACAAGAGGAACAAATAGAAAAGAAATATACGGGAATAAAATAGCAAGAATGAAAAAAATGGTTGTTCCTTCTCAAATTTAATAAGGAATAATTTTGTTCTTTAATTCTCTACAAAAAAAAGAACGAGAGGGAATGTGAGAGAATTATTATTCCTTATGAATGGTGATTTTTTATAGGAATGTTAGGGAATGCATTATTCCTAATCATTCCTTAGTCACCATTCATAATTTTAGTGTTAAGGTTAAGTAAGTAACCTCAAAAGTACAATAAGAAAGTAAAAAAAGTAAAATAAGAAGACAACACCCTGATTATTGATCTGACGTGGGCTCATCATATCACCATGTCAAAGATCATAGATGTGTTAAAACTTTAAAAAGCATTATTCTGCGTACTTAACTTATAGGGTTAAGTAAACTAGTTAGTTATATATTAAGTCAAACCCACAATGCACCAGCCTGCTTAAGCATAGGGATTAAGGATCCGTTAAGGTGTAGACTCATGACCTCGTTGGCTCCACCGACCAACTCTCCTCCTATAAAAACAGCTGGAACCGCCGGGCTACAACCTAGCCGCAGAAGCGCCTGCTCAATCTCCCTTCCTCTAGACACCTCGTCTAGCTCGTAAACCGCTGGATTCGCTCCAAAATCGCAGAGCAAAGTCTTGACGGTGTGAGACATACAACATGAGCTTTTGCTGTATATCACCACTGGTCTCTCCAACACCATCTTAGTTATCATCTCCATTTTTGTATTATATGTGGTAATAGGACTAGGATCAACTCTTTAGATTTCTTCTGTACGTTGTTTAAACAAGTTTAATAACGAAAGACAAGATTTAAGGGAAAAGAAAACTCTTGATTGGACTCGTAGAACAAGGTTTTGTGAGTTTGTTGTGTGGATATGAAATTGGTTGCAAGTGCTTGTTTATATAGGGGTGGAGAAGATGATTATTATTGGATTAGATCGGACAAAATGTGTAAGATTTTGTTTCTAACGATATCACTTCTGACAGCGACACAAGTTCAGTTTTATTTAGGATCACTAAATGTAAGTAAAGAGAATCTAATGATTTCGAAAGTTTATTTTCTTATATACGAAATTGTCCTTTAGTAGTATTTAGTCATGGCTAAAAGGTGAGAATGTCCTTAGCTCGTACGGCGGATCTCAATTAATATAAGAAAATCATAAACCATATTATATTGATTAATAGTAAAAGAGAAGCATAAGTTTTTGTTGTTCTTGTTTATAGCCTACATACAACTCATTGTGGCTCAGCAAGTTAATTAAAAGCGGTTTTGATTTACTGAATCGCGTGGATTGTAATCAGACTAATATTCACGGATTTTGTTCGTATGTAAATTTTGTGTGAGTGTGTGGAAAGAGGTCAGCTCACTGGATAGAGGTCAATGGAAATGGACAATGTGGATTAATAAGTACTAACTAATTAGTATAGTTATGTCAGTCCACTTAGTTTGTAGCAATAAGTGCGTTTTTTCAGAGCCGATAAAATGTATCAAAATACAAAATAGCATAGTTATCATAATTTGAATATAAAGAAAGAAAAATGTGTATATATCATCACGTACATGATCACTTGATGGGCATTGAGCTCAATCTAGTCATAGTACCATTAACAATTTAAAGCCACGCATATTTTTTCATGGAGTATGATTTTAAAATTTTATTCAAATGTTAATCTAATTAATTAGCGCTATATACAAAATCATCACAGTTTTTTCATAAATCAAAAACATTCAAGCTTCCTAAATTCTTTTATTCCAAGGCTTAAAAGTGGAAATGAGTTTCTTGCATATATGTTTTCTAAAACAACAATGGAATATGTAAAGCTTATCAAATAGGCATCTTGTGAGTTGGAGAAATAGTTATCCAAAATAGGGTCTCTTTTTGGGGATTTTTCTTTACGACACGTCTCCATCTACGTGAGGATTCTATTCTCGACTCGCCACTTCCACATTATGTAACTCGCAAAAAGCTTATTTTGTATAATTATAAGAGAGAGAAAGAGAGAGATTCTATATAATGAACTAAGCACTTCAATAGCTTTCATTGTGGCAAACGAATCTTAAGGACAACGAGTGGAGAATACGGATGAAAATAAAAATAAATTAATACTTGTACGTATAGATGCCCTCGAGGCTCGAGGTCCCCGTTTCCATAACCTTTTCCCATGCAACATGCAGATTCATTAGATGTCCATCATTCGGTTTGGAAATACATAGTTTCACCGATCATGGTTTAATATTGGTTTAGATCTAGAAAATTCATTCTAAATTTATATTAATGTTTTGTTTTTTTTTGGGCACATTCATGCATATAAACATCAAATACATGGATATAGCCCATGATCTTTGAGATGGGAGGAAACAAACAACAAAACCAAGATCAGTTTATATATATGTAGATCTTCTACCTAGACGACCATGTCGTGATCTGGTCCCATGATGGTCGGATAAGATGCGCGTGGCCTAGACGGTCCATTCCATAGCAACATGCCAAACATTATTTTGAGAATCACTAAATTAAAAGAATTGGTGGTCTCGACTATCGGCAGCATTACAAAAGGAGACATGGCTGGTCTGTGGTGATTTTCCAAATACCTAATCTGTTTTGGATAGAGTTTCTGTTACTGCAAAGCTGTGTTTAAAAATGCAAACATGCATGATTCTAGCCTATTTTGTGCTACTAAAAAAAGTCAGGCAGGTCTGATTATACATATACTGTATTACTAGTTGTCCAAAAAAAACATATACTGTATTACTATCTCAAGAAAACGTTTACCGCCATGTTGTGATCCCATGCAATTGTCTCATCCGTCCTAGTATACGTGAGCGAGAGAAGGCGCAAAGAGGTTATCGATCGTGCTAGTATAGATAGTAGTAAAACCTCATAAACATTTTGTACAAAGAGGGACAAGGCTAAATTGGGAGAGACCATTAGTCAGGAGGTAGGCCAGAAGAGTGCATGTATTAACAAGTGTTAATTAGTTTTTGAAATTATTAAGTAACATAGATTTACAAAGTGATTAATCAAAATCTGAATTTTTGTAACCCTAGCTATTATCACCCATGATTTTAATATTTACGACATAACTTATGGCTCTTTTGACGTTTTACGATTATATTGAATCCTTTTTCAACGTGTTGATGGCTACAAGCACGTAAAAAGAATATTAATTATCCAATAAACAAACGAACCTTTATTTTCCAACTGCATGCAGATGCTATCCTTTCTACACTTGATGACATATATACTGTATATGCGTATATGTCAGAATACGAAATTTAATAGATTCGATGATGGTAGCAATGTACGACTCTTGGACCTCATAGTTTGGCCTGCTAGAAGACCAATGGCCAATTTAATTGGGTTCATGCATGCATGGTGGAATCTCGAAGTATGTTTTATTCTTTTTGTGACAGTTCCCTACAATTAATATTTTTTATATTTAGTTTGAAAAACTTATCACCCACATAAGACGAATTATACGAACACTAGTTTAATCCCAACTACTAACCGAATCATTTTTAAAAGAAATTTTGTTTTGAACTATTAGTATAAAGTACGTTATAGGATAAAATATATGGAAATCATTAGATCAATATACATATATATTCTTTCTTGTGGGGTTTATATGATCTATTAATAAAGTAAAAATTGAAAAGAATGTCAACTTTCTATACTAATTAACAAGATCGATCAAGATTTATTAGAAATTAAAAGTTAGTATTCTGTCATGTAATTTGAATATGTCATGAGCAGTCTTTTATAGAATATGTGCTATTATATTTTATTTTACATGTATGCCACGCTATCCCATATATATTATTTGAGAAGTATTACAACTTCTTTTTGTAGTCACATGTCATCACTATAATGATTCTTAGAATCATTAGAGAAATATGTTGGTTCATCTGATTACATAATAAGTTTTTTATTAAACTAACAATAAATTCATCATTCATGTACTTTATTATTTCCTTAAATAAAATTTACGGAATTGACTAATGTGGCTAAAGTATGTATGACAATTAATGATTTTGAATAATAAAGATTTGATAAAAAATAGTGTATCTTCTATCATATTTGTTTAATTTTAAGCTATTAAATAAATTAAACAACCACAATAACCATATAATAAAAATTTAGATTTTTATGTATATCTTATATTTTGAATTTTTACAAACGGCCATAAATTACTAAAACTGTTAAAAGTTTCACATTCAAATTTTATGGTCCATGGTTTAAAATTTTTGTTATGACAAAATACAAATGATTACAAAAATTTTATAAGTAAAAAGTCTAATTTAATTAATTATTAAGATTAATATATATATCGTTTTAAATTAAACTATACACCATATAAAATACAATATTTTAGTTTCAAAATTTACTTTGAACAACTTTTTTGATAAAAGTTTTGAACGATCATTGACAAATTATTTTTTTTTCAAAATTATAAATTACTAAAACTATTATTCCCACAATGAAAAAATTTGTTATCAGTAATTTAATTTTTTCTCTATAAAAGATACAAATGATCAAAAAACTATATGAGTAGAAATCATTATTTAATAGACATTAATAATAAAAATATACTAAAATATATTATCAATGTTAGTATCATTTAAATTTAATAACATATCCTATCAAATATAAAAAAAATATTTTTTTGGATTAATAAAATTGATTTATATGTTCACACCAATTTAATTATATATATATTTAATAGTTACTGACTTTTACTTATTTAATATATATTTATTATTTTATAATATGTAAAAATATTTAATACATAAAATAATTTATATATATAATGTTGATACCGCGCCTTGCGCGGATCTTAATCACTACAAGAAAACAGGGGGATTCTGATGGCCGAAATCGTCGGTAATTCGTCGGAATCGGTCTATTCCGACGAATTTCCGACGAACCCGTCTGTCGGTATCGTTTCGTCGGAAAAAAAAAATTCGTCGGAATTTCGTCAGAAATTCCGACGACTTTCTGACGAATACCAAGAAACGTCATTCTGACGAACTTCCGACGATATTACGATGCGGCTACACGAGACCAGAGTTCATCGGAAAACTACAATTCCGACGAACGTGGTTCCTCGGTTTATTCCGACGAACGTAGGCGTCGGAATTTACCGACGGACATCGGTCGTCGGAATATACCGACGAACCACGTTCGTCGGTATATTCCGACGGAAATGAGTTTGTCGGTAAATTCCGACGGATATATGTCCGTCGGTATATTCCGACGACCGTTGTCCGTCGGTATATACCCTTTTTTTTTACAAATTAATTTTGCATTTTTATATATTTTTTGATATTAATAAATTTAAAAAATTGGAAATTTAAAACTAATAATATTATAAAATTTAAATTCATAAAAACCGAAATAGGAAAAAAACATTCATAAAGTTTAAAATTCATACAAACAGAAATAGAAAAAAAAACATTCCGAAAGTTTTATAAAGCCGAAATAAACTAAGAAGAACTCGAAGACATCAAACGATCAAGCTTCTGCATAATCTCGGTGTTGAACTTCTTCTGGGATGCCAACTCAGCAAGGATAGTGGCATTCTCCGAACGGATAGTGGCATTCTCCGAAAGGATAGTGGTGTTCTGCTCCTCCAATGCCCCAATCCGTTCATCTTTGTCATGTAGCTCCTCGAGAATCATGGGATCGGCATACGGAGCTTGCGAAGAAGATGCCGGATACGAAGAAGCACGACGGGCCAACCCAACTAAACGGCCTCCTTTCCTTTTAGGAACCGCCTACAAAAATATTTAAAGTAAGTAAATATGGACAAGTAAGTAATCGACATTATAAAAAAAATATATTAATAAAAAAAATTACCTTTTCAACCATCTCATTTATTTGCAATAGAGACAGGTTGGTTGAAGCTCCCGTGGAGTCGCCGTCATCAGAGAGAGGCTGAGATTGAGAAACTATCTCAGCTTCCACCAAATCAACTACACCTCTGATCACGGGGTCCTGAATTTGACCCGTCGTCTTGTTAGTGTGAGCCACCTTAATGAGTTGGAGACGATCAACGGGATTACCGTCATTTGCTTCGATCTAAAAAAACCGCCATTATTAGCCAAAAAATATATAAAATATTTATTTAAAAATATAAAGATAAATAATAATAAAAAACTTACAAGTTCATCCTCCTTAGTAGACATGGAGCAAGCGCCGAGGTTGTGCACATACATACCTTTCCCGCCACGATCGCTCTTCCGGTTCCTGGAGTTCCTAGAAGACGTCTCTGCAGTGTCTTCCCTCTCCCAATGAGCTATCAACTGCTCCCACACCCCCCGTTGATGAACCGTGGCTTCTTGTTCTTCTGCCAAACTGTCTTCCACGCGTTTATCTGCTTTGTGTAAGAGTCCATGGCCTTTTCGTTGAATTTCTTACGGACTGTTTCCGTAAGATCGGAGTGCCAGTTGAACTCTTGCTACAAAACAAACACAATTTAATAAGTAAATATATGTAAAAAAATGTAAAAACTTAAAAAAATGAAGGGTTACTATACCGCAAACTGACGAAACCACAACTCTCGTTCGTCGGAAGGGATCACACTCCACTTTGGATATCCAAAACGGAGCATGGAGTACATCATCTGGTTGATGCTCCGGCTAATGCCATTTTTCGACTTGGTGAACCTTTAAAAAAAATACAAGTTAGCAAGTTAATTAAAGCAAAAAATATAACGGTACAAATAAAAAAAAATACTAACCAAGTGCTATGGCCTCGTCGTGGGTTGAGTTGGAGAAACGGGAGATGCTCTCGACCTGGTTGTTGAACCAATAGATGAACCGGCATGACCCCCGGATCCTGTTGAGCAGCAGCGTGAGGGGCAGCGTGAGGGGCAGAGGGAGCTGGAGCGGGAATATATGCGGGAACCGAGTCATGAGACGATACCGATGCACGGGAACCGCTCACCGAACTACGTCGAAGACGGGCTGCGGGGCGGGCTTCATCCTCGGCCCTAAAAAAAAAAATTAACCCATCAAACATATTTTCATTTATATATTTACAAAAGGTTTTATAAACGTTTTAAAAAAAACTATTAAACTTTTATATATATATATATATATATATGTATACAAAATTATAAAAAATTTATAAATATAGAAAAATGTTGTTAAAATTTATAAATGAAGAAAAATGTTGTTAAATATTTATATTTTAAAAAAATGTTGTTAAATATTTATTAGTGGAAACTTAAAAAAAATATAAAAAATTTTAAAATTTTAAAATTTTTACTATACATGATTTACATATATATATATGTATACAAAATTATAAAAAATTTATAAATATAGAAAAATGTTGTTAAAATTTATAAATGAAGAAAAATGGTGTTAAATATTTATATTTTTTTCAAAAAAACGTTTTTAAAAATCAAAAAAAGTTTTTAAAAATCAAAAAACGTTTTTAAAAATCAAAAAACTTTTTTAAAAATCAAAAAACGTTTTTAAAAATAAAAAAACGTTTTAAAAAATCAAAAAACGTTTTTAAAAATCAAAAAATGTTCAAAAAAAAACTAAAACAACAATCCTAACTTATATATCCTAAACTATCCATTCAATCCTAAAATGTTCAATCAAACAACCTAAAATCCGAGATCAACTTCCAAAACCCTAAACAATTGAAAAAAAAAGGTTTGGGATGATTCTTACATGATTTGGGGTTTGGGGAAGAGATAGGAGGGTGAGGAGAGGATTCGCCGGTGAAGAGAGGCCGGAATCGCCGGAGAGTCGCCGAAATCGCCGAAATCGCCGGAGAGTTTTGAGAGAGAGAGAGGCCGCGGAGATAACGAAGAAGAAAGGAGAAGGGTTTTTATTTCCGTGGATTCCGACGGACACGGGTTCGTCGGTATTCCGTCGGTATATTTAAAATATACCAAATGCCGATTCGCGAAAATTTTCAAGCGGTTTGGTTCTCCCGGGCTAATTGAAATTCCGACGGAACGTGTCCGTCAGTATTTTCCGACGGACACATTCCGTCGGTATTTTCCGACGGAATTCCGACGACTTAGTGTTTAGGGTGTTCTTTTCAAGTTTCTAAATGCAAAATCCAAACCTTTGATAATATTTATAGTATTTGCATAAAGATTTAACAATAAAAATGTTTTATAACACGATTTTACACAACAATATTTTTTGTAGTGTAAGCTTATATAAATATGATTGTATAAGTACATAATGTTAAGATGAGATGTTATGAAAACAATGATATGCATACATAAATATTTTAATGAGTTGTTATATTTGAACGGTTGCGATCTAATACTATACTAAACACTTATTGTGTGTTATTTTCATAGTTTTGGCATCTAAATTTATAGATTTTTATGATTGAAACTTTATAGAAAAACATGTCGTCGGTAATTTCCGACGAAATACCGACGACCTTTCCAATTTTCAATGAAACCCGTTGTCGTCGCTATGTCGTCGGTATATTGCGAGGGATTTCCGACGGACCATTAAAAAAAAAAAAAAAAAAAAAACTAATCAGAATCTTCTGAATCTTCATCAAACTCCCCAACCTCGGCTTCCGGCTCTGAATGTACGACAGCATCATGTCCAAACACAGTCAAATTCTCAACGAGTTGAACATTTTCCAAATCTTCAACTGCCTGGGCGTTGCTGGTAGACTCTGGTTGCAATGGTTCATCATCATCAGAAGTTCCATCCACTCGTCCTCTTGGGTTGATTTGCGTTACAGTAACCCATGGATCGTCTCTGTACGTCACCCGAGGGTAACTGATGTAGCACACCTATACATATCAATTATACAAAGTATTAGTTCAATATATAACATTAATTAATTATATTGGTAAAAAATTATGAATATATTGACATACCTGATCAGCTTGCGAACCAAGAATGAAGGGATCATAATATTGAAGTTTCCGCCGCGAATGAACTGATGTAACACCAAACGCATCAATCTTCACTCCTCTATCTGGGGTGGTGTCATACCAATCACAATAGAATACTACACAACGCAATCCAACCATTCCAGGAAATTGGATTTCCAATATTTCTTTTATGTTGCCGTAGTAGACATCGTCACCAGAAGAAGATGAAACACCAGCATCATATGTTGTCTTAGAATGACCTTTCCTTGTGAATGCATATCCTCGCGTACAAAATTTAGGATATGATTTGACCACATAGTTTGGTCCCTGCACAAATTCGCGTACCCAATCATCGAACACAAGACCTCTGGCCAAACCATCATTCACCTATAAAAAAAAACATATATGATTGCAAAATTAATTAGTTTATATATATTAAATTTAAACTAATCATTTGCATAGGGTAATAGGATATATGACTCACATAACTACGAAGCCACGCAGCAAATCCGTTATCTCTAAGTTGTCGAAGCTCATCTTCTGTTGCATGCCTGTGAGTCATACGCAACTCCGCCATATATACACTATATACAAAAATATTATCAATATGAAATAAATTTATTGAATATTAATCTAACAATAAATGAATAAATATTTTTACCTCTCATATTGTAGAACATCTTCACAGTTGGTGAGCAAATATGTTTGCAAATGAGCGTTCTCAGTGTCCGTAAGTCTCCGCTTCGTGAATTTTCCACTAAGTCGTCCTATTTCCTTGAACATGCTTGGGACAGTAACATGATATGTTGCTCTCTCCCCTCTATCATCATGCCGAGCAGGTCTTCGGTGTTTTGTTTGCACTTCTGGTGGAAAATAATTTTCAGCAAAGATTGCAGTTTCTTCATTGATCACCTGTGCCACTATAGATCCTTCCACCCTGCTTTGATTTTTGACCATCTTCTTCAGATGATGCATATAACGCTCAAAAATATACATCCATCTGTACTGCACAGGACCACCAAGTTCCAATTCTCTTGCGAGATGAATAGCAAGATGTTCCATTACATCAAAGAATGATGGAGGAAATATCTTCTCAAGGTTGCACATGCTGACTGGTGCGTTTGTCTTCAAATTATTAATACCCTCTTCAGTCAATACTCTGCTGCATAAGTCACGGAAAAAAACACTAATCCCTGCAATTGCTTCATGAACATTACGTGGCAATAATGCTGAAAAGGCAAACGGAAGGAGGCGCTGCATAATTACATGACAATCATGACTCTTCAAGCCAGTAAACTTTCCTTCGCTTCTATCAACGCAGTTCCCCAAATTTGATGCATATCCGTCAGGAAATTTCACTTTCTCTGTAATCCAATCAAAGAACTCTTCTTTTCTAGCACCATCTAGCCGATAAATGGGAAAAGGGGCCGTACCGTTCTCATCAACGTGAAGTTCAGAACGATCACAAATATCGACTAAATCCAACCTTGACTTCAAATTATCCTTCGTTTTACCTTGGATGTTAAGGACTGTGTTCATCAGATTATCGAAGAAGTTCTTCTCAATATGCATGACATCTAAATTATGCCGCAATAGATGACTCTCCCAATATGGCAGATCCCAGAAAATACTCTTTTTGTGCCAGTTATGTAGCTCTCCAACCGCATTGACTCGAATGTTTTCATGTCCACCTACATCTGGCGTCCTTTCTGCATCAAAATACCTAAACTGCTTCAACAAATCTTTCCCACTAACTTCCTCAGGTGGACCATCAAACACCTGCTTGTTCTTCGTAAACGAAGTCTTACTCCTGCGGTATGGATGATCAGGTGGTAGAAATCGTCTGTGACAGTCAAACCAACACGTTTTCCTTCCGTTCTTTAGTTGGAAAGCATCTGTGTCATCTTGACAATATGGACATGATAGCTTCCCATGTGTTGTCCATCCAGATAACATACCATATGCTGGAAAGTCACTTATTGTCCACATAAGTACTGCCCGCATCTGAAAGTTTTCTTTGCGCGAAACATCGTATGTCTCAAAACCATGCGCCCATAGTTGTTGCAACTCATATATTAGTGGTTGAAGAAACACATCTAGTGATCTTTTAGGATGATCTGGCCCGGGGACGAGAATTGAGAGAAACAAAAACTCTCGTCGCATGCACAAGCTCGGCCGTAAGTTGTACGGTGTCACAATAACTGGCCATAGAGAATACTGCCTTCCATGCTTTCCAAATGGGCTGAAACCATCAGTAGATAATCCAAGATAAACATTTCTTCTCTCTTCCGCAAATTCTGGATATGTTGACTGGAAATGTTTCCAAGCCTTTGCATCTGAAGGATGTCTAATCTCACCATTTGTGGAATGCTCTGCATGCCATCTCATTGCTTTTGCTGTGCGCTCACACTGATACAACCTCTTCAATCTTTCCGTCAAAGGCAAATACCACATTCTTTTGAATGGGATCGGAACTCTTCCCCTCGTCTCCTGATAACGAGGTTTCCCACAAAATTTGCATACATTCCGTGTCTCATCCGCTCTCCAGTAGATCATGCAGTTGTCAATACATACATCTATCACTTCATACGGTAGTTGAAGACCTGCAACAAGTTTCTGAACCTCGTAGTATGAACCCGGTGCAAGGTTATCCTCAGGTAGAATACTTTGACAAAATCAGTAATCGCATCCATACATTCTTCAGCCAAATTATAGTCTGTCTTAATACCCATTAATCTAGTTGCAGATGATAAGACTGAATGACCATCTCTACAATTTTGATACAAAGGTTGTTTTCCTGCATCCAACATGTCAAAAAATCTCCTAGACTCGGGGTTTGGTTCTTCCCCTCTATAATGATCATGTACCATCTGCTCAGTACCTACACCATAATCTATATCCGTTCTAGATTCTTCTAACCTAATATCAGGCTGAGGTTCACTAACAGGCTGAGGTTCGCTAGTACTACCATATTCATAACCAGTTTCCCCATGAAGGTACCAAACTTTATAATTACGTGAAAACCCTTTCATATACAAATGAGTCCAAACATCAAATTCTTTTATAACCTTATTATTATTGCAAGAAGAGCAGGGACATCTTAACATACCACTTTTTGCATCCGGTTGCTGTTGAACAAGCCTCATGAATTCTCCAATCCCTTGAACGTATTCTTCCGTAAGCAAATTGGTGTTCGGATCCAAATGAGGTTTATCCATCCACGAACGATAATAAACTTCTGAAGACATGATTTTTACGGAATTGTTATGACTAAAGAGAATGAAGAGAGAATGAAGTGTGAATGAGTTAAATGAAGAGGGGTTATGTTTATAGGAAATTGCTTACGGACCTCCGACGACTTTCCGACGGATGTAAAGCAGTCCGTCGGAATTCCGTCGGAATTGTCCAATCTCAAACGGCTATACAACGGTCATATATATTTGTCGGCAACGGTCACATAGTTCGTCGGAATTCCGTCGGTATTTTCCGACGGAATTCCGACGACTTTGCTCTTAATCGGAATGTCATCGGAAATTAGTCGGAATATACCGACGAACTTCCGACGACTACAACGGTTACATTTTTTATCGGAATGTCGTCGAAAAGTCGTCGGAAAATTCCGACGAACCAAATTTGGTCGGAATTCCGTCGGAAATGGCCGACGGAATTCCGACGACTTAATTTTTTTGGATTTGGTCGGAAATTTGTCAGTATTCCGTCACAAATTTCCGACGACCTTGGTGTCTGTCGGATCCTCCGTCGGAATTCGGTGTGTTTTCTTGTAGTGAATCTAGTATATATATAAACCAAGTAAATTAAGTTGATATAAGATGTCCTTTAAAAAAGTATAAGTTATACTTGATCAATGGCGATGATAATAATAAAGATTGCGAGGACGGATCGTGGCATCACATATTACCATGGCACGAATCGTCCGTACGTTGCGTGGTTGCAAGTTGCAACTCAATTTGCATACAGTTATCGATTTTTAAAAGGGAGATGCCAAGAATAAGTTAACCGGAACAATAAGCTTTGTATGATAATATTGAATTGTACAGGAGAGGGGGAATGGTAAACTCTTTCTCTTCTCTCTCAAAACCTAGTGAGAGAGAGTGAGTCGCGGTGGTTCCCTTGACAAGTACGCTTTGACTCTGGTATACGGTAGTCTCCGAGATGCTGTGTAGCCGGCTTTGGATTCTGGTGGTTCGCGCTTTTCTCTGGTGGAACCATCTAGCGTAGTAGTTTGATCTCGGTTGGTGTTGAAGTTGTGATATGAAGATCATGGGGTTTTGGTCTGAGTTTTTTAGATGAGATCTCGATTTTAATCGATTGATTCTCTCTGAAACTCATATTGTGTGGCTTGCTACTGAATTTCCTAAACCTCCAATACAGTTGTTGGCGGTGGCTTTTCGGTGGTTGTGGGTGCAGTTCCGGTGGAATCCGGTGTTTAATTGCTCTGTTTGGTTGGTGATGGCTATTATGTCGGAGAAGACGATGGAGGGTGGGGTTCTTGGTGTGACGCCGGTGTGATTCGGTGGTTCCGGTGCATCGCCGTGTGGTCTCCGGCGTAGAATCTCGAATTGACGAAAGCAGTGGAGGAGAAAGGACACGTGGTCCCTCGTGGTGTGAGTTTCAGACACGTGTTCCGTTTCTTTCTGATCTCCACACGTAGTTGGGTTTGCCCTTTGGGCTTTTGTCTTTGTTTTATGTTTTTTATATTTTTTGTATGGCTTTTGTTTGGGGCTTCGGCCTGTTAATAAAATCAGATGGAAAAAAAAAAAAAAAGTTAACCGGAACAATAAATTTATATTTACATGTATTCCGGTATTGGTCTATTTATCTATCTACTGTTACGTGGAGCAATGAGATTGAAAAGATGAGTTTGGCGTCAGCTCGAAAAATGATCAAACCAGCGACAACAAAACGCGTATTCTCTCACGAAGGATCCGAATCATGTTCTACAATTTTTATTTCTTGCATCAAATTCTAAAATTCCGATTTTTCAAAATAAAAAAAAAAATCCATTTTCGAAAAAAGGAATTTCCCTTTTGTGGAACAAATTCACCTTTAAAGATATAAACATGCAGATTCGTTTGCATCGAAAATATACATAAACCATATATTATTGTTGGCTATATAGTAATCCCAAAGGGCAACACGAGTATTTATAATGTTATAGATAGGTCTATTTATTTATGATTGTATGGTCTTATCCCCTTGATTTCCAAAGATTTAGCTAAAAGAAAAGAAACTACAGTTGGTAGTAGCTTGGTAGATAACCCTTTATACGACTACGAGTTATGCAGAATGCGGACATTTTGTAAGATCATGTACAACGGGGGTTTTTAATAAATCCTAAAGTACAAATCCTTCACTATTAACCATATAATATTAATATTAAACTCATATTGCTTGAGGATCAATCCTTTCCTAAATTTTTTTTTGCGTGAATTCTTGTTGACGTGGCAGTTGAGTTTTGTCTATCGCGTGAAGGGTTTCCGGTGTTCGTGTCATTTGTAGTGGAGAGGAGAAAAAAAAAAGTTTGTTTCTGCGATTGGTGATTCGCTCTCTCCGGGTAGGATTGATGAATCGACGGGTTGTTATTTTCTTTTTCCTCTGATTCTTTGGATTTACATAGGGTTTCATGTGGTTTTCTTCGCAAATTAGGTTACGGAATTGGGGATTAGGGTTTTCAATCGAATCGGGTTTCATCACGATTTGTGTTTCAATCGATTTTGGGTATCTTTCGTTTGTAATAGAGGTTTCAAATCGATAGAGGTATCATTCGATAGGAGTTTAATAGGGTTTTGAATCGGATTAAATTTCACGAGTCTTGTGTTTCAAATTTATTATTTTTTTATTCTTAAGGATTCCTAATGAATAACACCATTGGACATACTTATTTGATTAGAATCCTAAACTATTTAGAAAAAAATAATAATAATATAATATACCTACGGATTCCAATGGTGAGTACACCATTGGAGATGCCCTAACGTTTTTTTTTTTGCTAAATACATATTGTTACGTTGTTAAGTATAACAATACAATTATGTTAAATAAATGAAAATATGATAATTATACTATTATAGTGTTAACCATTGCAGCGTATTATTTGCACCTAACTTCATAGTTTTTTTTGTTTATGCAAAGTTACACAGATTTCATTGATCCACAAACAACGATTTAACTACTTTTACGGTTTTACCTTTATATAGTTGCTGTTAATGTTCGATGAGTGTTTTAAATTAGTAAAAGAATAAATGTTCGATGAGCGTACATATCTTCCGGAGGTCTAAGAGAGACTACGCGCCAATTGTATCTCCAAGGTATTTTCTAAGAGTTGAGGCACAAAGGGCCTCCCAAACATGGCCATATTGACAAAACACCAACATGTTCGTAGGTTAGTTAACTCTTAACTGTTTTCAAAGAGCCCAAAACTCGTTAGTTCCACCGATATGACATATACTTCTATCTCTGTCTTTTAAATTTATTATATTCGTCTTTCAAATTTATTTTGCATAACCGGGGCTTAATTAAACTAAACCCCATGAAGCAGAACTATCAATTGTTAATCCTACCTCCGTTCCCGAAATTAAGATGTTTTAGATTTTTTTTTTCCACAAAGATAGTTTTTTTATATTGTTAAGGTACTTTTTTATACTTTTGAGGAACATTAATTGAGAATATTTGAATTGATTAAATTTCATTGGTGGAAAGTTATTGGAAAGTGTATAATAAAATAAAACATAAATTAAATTATAAACATTTATTAAATTCTTAATAAACGTGGATACTCTAGAAAATCTTAATTTCAGGAACAGAGGGAGAGGGAGGAAGTATTGGCCATGGTGTGGTGTAGATTATTTTACCTCAACTATCAATACCATATATTAGATCGTGATCAAATGTATAATTGTCATCATTCTTATTTGTGTGTGTGTATATATATACATATATGTGTGTGTGTGGTTTGACATTGCATTGTCATGAACAATGGAATCATTAAATTAAGCGAACCCCTCCAGACCATTAGTCCAATAATAGTCCTGATTACGTGTAACATAACTTAACGCATAAATTAATTTGGTCCAGTTTCCTTTTATTTAATTTTTGTCCGACCATGCTCTTACTGGAAAAAGGGATCATTGTTTTCTGATTTAATTTGTTTTTTTTTTTGCGCTAATCAAAACAAATTATAAATATATACTTCATTTCCATTAACTAAAAATAGTATAGTTGTTAAGCAAAAAACATACAAGTCCAACCACCGGGCACCGGATCTGTTATATATATATATATATATATATATATATATATATTCAATTGAAAATTAGGAAGTGCTAATGTCTCTGTAAAATTTAAGAACAAGTTAGACCATTTCCAACAATGATCGTTAACACAAATTTTCAAAAAAAAATTGTTATAAAATTATGTAAGCCTCATTTCATCTATGTTTTTGTGCCAATAAAAACTCTTAAACATCTTACCTAAGGATTCGATTTGCTGAGCTTTTTAACTATTCGCGGGTTCCACTGACACGTGGCGATCCGCGATTAGTTAGTTTTTTTAGAAAAAAGATTCGAACAAAATAATAAAATAATCATAACTACTATTTTTAAGAATTTGTGCTGTGAGTATCACCATTAGATGCCCTTAATGGAGTTTGGTCAACAATGATTGACTACACTCGATAATGACACGTGTCATATGATGAGAGGATCGACGGTGGTCAGCTTAGAAAGGAGCGGTCCTCTTTGATCACGTAACAAGTCCATTATGTTTCTCCGACAGTGGAGGCAATTATCCACAACGCTCATGTGCATTGTCTGTTATGAAACTCCTCCTAGCTGTTACACTGCCACGCGTCGTCATATGCCAAATATTAAATCAAATTAATTTATAATTTGGAAATACAAGTTCAATTTGAATACACTGTGTTCGAAGATAGATGATTTAACGTTTTTAAAAACTTCCAGTTTATGTGTTATAAAGTAAATATTTTCAGAAAATCAGTTCAAAAAAAAAAGTAAATATTTTCAGAAAAAACTGAGATTCTCTTTTTAAAATAGTTTACTAGTATTATAAATCAGTGGTGTAAGGATAAGAAACGGTCTTCGAAAGTGACAAATTTGTTAGTTTAAAACTTTAAATTTTATGTTGATGACTCGGTGTGTTTTTGCTTCAAAGTCTGATTTGCTAGATTCGAGCACTACCACTAATATACGTTGGACGTTAATTTCTAAATTAAACTAATTTACTATTAACTGATATGAAATCTTATGAAACGGTTAACAAATAAGCTGGAGGAATAAATGTAGGAACTCTAAATGTAGCCATTTTCTTCCTCTGATAGTGCCTCTCTGAGTCAGCTTGGTTGATGTTTCTTTTAAGCCAGCATTTAAAATTGGAACTTTTCCTTTCTAGAAAACCTACTTTGTAATTTTAAGAAAAATAATAGAAGATATAAACTATTCTATTAAAACTGAAATACAAAATAAAATTTATCTATAGATTTTCATTCTCATTTTGACTAATTCTAACTAGTTCATTTATTATTTTTATTTAAGTGTTTTATTACAATTTTTACATTCATTTTTTACTCTGCAAAATTACTTCATTAATTGTATTTACCATAATAGTTCAATTTTTTTTAATTTTATATACTAACCATTATAATTTCATATGTCATTTAAATTAAATTGCTCTATTAGTGAAAAGAATTCAAACCGATTAACAAAAATATTTTTATTTGTTTGCATGATCAGTTAGACATAACATTCATGTATACGTTTGGATATATATCGGTTTTATGGGTATCGGCTTTTTAAATTTTAAAATTAAACTATGTTCGGTTATTATAAATTTTTAGATAGGGTTCAAGTTAGATTCTTTCGAGTCCAAGTAAGTTTTTAAAAAACCTATAAATATCTAAATAATCTATATGTTTAAAAATATTCAAAAAAAATCTATATGTTTAAACTATCACTAAACAATTTATAAAAAGGTAAAGCTCTAATTATCTTTAAAGTTGCTAGACGTTATAATTTGACCAAATGTGTTAATTCAAAGACGATACCTTCTTTTTATAACTTTTAGTTTTTTATGTCAATGTAGGGGGTTTATTATGCAGGCTAATAAGTTGCTTTACACTAAACACTAATGTTAAGTGGAGTAATAGTCAATGATTTGTATATATAATTTTATTAATGATATTTGGAAAAATAAGTACATTTTTACGTATTATGTATTCAGTAATACATTTATGAGAATTTATCATCGCATATTCGGAAAATAATTAAATACATTTCTTATTGTTTTGAAGGAGAAAATAAAAGAAACTGTGGGGGTTTGTGAATGTTTATTTCACAATTCACAAGGCGTGAGAGCAAAAGCATATCCTCTATGTGGGGCCTTCTTTCCGACCGTAATGATTCTTATTTATCTTCTGAAGCCGTTAATTTAGCCTTTAATTTATACTAGTTAGCTTCAAAATGTAATTAGCCTCAAACTGTATAATCACATGTATGATATACTTATTTTTTCATAACACATTTCATCACTTTGCATAACAGATACCATTTCTGGCCAGATAAACTTGTATATTCCAGTATGTTTCACCTTATGTATGTGAAAATTTAAACAGCTTATTTTATAAAATTTATTTTTCGATAAGATAAATGTTTTAAGCAGGGGGATTAATTTATGTTGGCAATTAATCTCACATTTAAACAGAAACTTATTCCCTTAATCTAACTTTAACTTTTCGATTAAGAAAAAGATTATCCCTTTGATGGTTTTATTACATGTCAAACCATTTGTAATAAAATTTCATATCTTTTTTTTTCTTATATTTTTCCTTTTACCTTCCCCTTCTCGCGTAGCACCCACATCCAAAAAAAAGAAGAGTAACCTCGATTTGTTGATCTGCCGCTGGTCTCGATCTCCCACCAAAGATCTCGAGAAAGAGAGAGAGACGCATTGAAAAAAGGCTGCGGCTTTTGGTCTTTATTACTCTATTTTCCTGTTTGGTTTCACAGTAAAAAAAAATCTCGAGATGTGTTGAGCTTTATCATGTTGGGATAATCTCCGGTTGATTGATTCTGTCGGAAAGGTTTCTTTGTTTTATTAGAATTTCGATATCTCCGAGGACTTAAGCTTCGGAGATGAGTTGGTGTTGTTTGCCTTGCTTTGGATCTTCTGCTAAAGACGCTGATTCGAAAGATTCGTTGAAGAAAGAAGTTTCAGCTAAAGACGGCTCTGTTACTCAGCAGTCTCACCGTGCCAGCTTAGGTGAACATTTTTTTTTCATATAAAGCCTTTTGGGATCTGTTGAGTTTTGGTCTCTTAGATCGATTTAGCCTTCTGGGTTCTCATAAAGTTTGTTCCTTTTGGTGATGTTTCTGATCTAAATTCATATTCTGTAGCTTCACGGCTACAAAGCTTGTAGGACTCTAGTTCATGAGAGATCTAATGTGTTTTGTGAGCTTTGATTATAGTTATCTATACATGGAATGCAATTAGGAGATGTCAAGTTAGTTTTCTAAACGCTATCCATCAAACAAGGAATCATAAAAACGTTAGCTTTAGGGTTTGGTTTGAGGAATGAAGAGTTCTGGATAAGGATATTCTATAATTCTAGACATCACTAGTTCAATGTTTGGTCTACTTCTACTAGTCAGTTACTTCATAAGCTGCTTACTGCGCATTGCTTTGTAACGAAAAGTACTAACCTTTCCTCTCTTTGGTGTAGACAAATCAAAGTCTCGAGGAGGTTCTGAACATAAGGAGCTAACCGCTCCAAAAGAAGGGCCAACCGCTAACATCGCTGCACAAACGTTTACTTTCAGAGAGTTAGCTGCCGCCACTAAGAACTTTAGACCGGAATGTCTTCTTGGAGAAGGAGGCTTCGGACGTGTTTACAAGGGCCGTCTAGAGAGCACAGGACAGGTAATGATCCTTGAAAATCAACATGATAATCAAACTCAAGTGTTTTACTATTATGTATTTGGTTTTGATGATATGCAGATAGTAGCTGTTAAGCAGCTAGATAGAAACGGTCTACAAGGAAACAGAGAGTTTCTGGTAGAGGTTCTCATGCTGAGCCTTCTGCATCATACCAACCTTGTGAATTTGATTGGCTATTGCGCTGATGGTGACCAACGTCTTCTTGTTTACGAGTATATGGCACTAGGCTCCTTGGAAGATCACCTACACGGTAAGCTTATCGATATTTCCCCACTCTATTACCATATACAGAAACTAGGGCGTTGTCTAGTCCTATTGTATTTGATATATTGGGAAAGTTTTTAGCATGTGTTTGATGTATTATTTATGGTAAAAGTATCATAACCTTGCAAATAGTTTATATGGTGAGTTTTTGTTCTCTGTCAGATCTTCCACCAAGTAAAGAGCCTCTGGACTGGAACACGAGGATGACAATAGCTGCAGGAGCAGCTAAAGGACTTGAGTATTTGCATGATAAAGCAAACCCGCCTGTGATCTACAGAGACTTGAAATCATCTAATATTCTTCTAGGAGATGGCTATCACCCAAAGTTATCTGATTTCGGGTTAGCTAAGCTAGGTCCTGTGGGGGATAAAACACACGTCTCAACTCGTGTTATGGGCACGTATGGCTACTGTGCACCAGAATACGCCATGACAGGGCAACTGACGTTGAAATCAGATGTTTACAGCTTTGGAGTTGTGTTTTTGGAGCTCATCACGGGGAGAAAAGCTATAGATAACGCTCGAGCACCAGGAGAGCATAACCTCGTCGCATGGGTACGTTTAAAAATCTCAACTTTGCATATCTTTAAAACATAAATTCTCAACCTTTACACATAAAGTCTCAACCTTTTTGTATTCTAATGTTATAACTAAGTTTTGGGTCGTTGTGGGTTATGTTTTGTATCGTTACACAGGCTAGGCCGTTGTTTAAGGATCGTAGGAAGTTTCCAAAGATGGCGGATCCATCGCTGCAAGGGCGTTATCCAATGCGTGGTCTGTATCAAGCGCTTGCGGTTGCAGCAATGTGTTTACAGGAACAAGCAGCGACAAGACCGTTGATAGGAGACGTGGTGACAGCTCTAACTTACTTAGCTTCTCAAACCTTTGACCCAAACGCGCCAAACGGCCAAAACAGTAGAAGCGGTGGCGGTGGCGGGCCGCCGTTTATCAGGACGGGGGATGAAAGGAGAAGCTTAGGAGATGGGAGTAGTTTGGATAGTCCTGCGGAGACTCGTAGCCGGCTAGGGTCACCGGGGACTCACAAGAACTCTCCTGATTACAGGAGAAGGGATATGGTGAGGGAAGTGAATGCTGGATCAGAGGCTGGGAGCGAGGCTGGAGGAGGGTCAGGGAGGAAGTGGGGGTTAAGCGATGTGGAAGGGACGGAGTCACAGAGAGGGAGTCCAGCGAGTGTTGGGAGGGGAGGGAGAGGGACTCCGAGGAACAGGGATTTAGATAGAGAGAGAGCGGTGGCGGAGGCAAAGGTGTGGGGAGAGAATTGGAGGGAGAGGAAGAGAGGAACCAATGGACCGGGAAGCTTTGATAGTTCAAATGACTGAGAAGGGAAAGATTTTAAAAGCTTTTGTATGTTTGAACATGAGATAGGTTTTGTCTTTTATGGCAAGAGGCTTTGTGGTTATATGGAACATTTGTTGGGTCTGGTCGGGTCAGTTGTCGGATTTGATGTCTGAGTCAGAGGGGAGACTCTTCAATGTATCGTGGTTGAAGCTCAAGAACAAGAAGAATGGTGAGTAGAGGGATTAGGAGGGGAAAGAAAATGGTTCTTTAAGTCATGTTTTTGTTTTTATTAAATGGGTTGTATATGTAATAGGGGAGGGAGAGTCTTGAGTCGATTTTAATGTTGTACTGTTTTTAATGTATCATGTGTATGGATTAGAGTCTATGGAAAGAGAGAAAAAAAAAAAGAAACTCCAGCTAAGTCGGCTTCTTTTCTTTGTGATGAGAGCTACGGTTATGTGCTCTGTTCAAATCCGACCACAAAAGGAGACTTCACTACTATGCCCACATCTTCTTTCGGCAAAGACTAATATTTCACCAACACTGTCACCATGCATATTGTATTAATTGGTTGTAACCTAATAGTAGAAGCTTTCATCTGTAGAACTGGCTCCCAAGATGGTCTCAAAAGTCTTTTAAAGGGACGGAGAATGTCAAGTGGCCTGCATCTATGTTAGTAAGATGTACACGAAACGAATACATTTTTTGCAGCCTTTGACTTACATTCTCCACATCCCACGTTTTTTTTGTAATTTCTTAAGAAGTTTAAACTCATGAACCTTGTTTATCATCATCAAAAATTTAGATCTAATGATATTACTCATTTAGTTCCAGTGTATATGTCACTTAATTTTTTCTTCACAAGAAATTATAAATAATTAATAACTATCTATTTCTACCAGTAGTTGACTATTAAAGTTCAATAGTATTCTAAATTTCATTTTAAATATATAGATAAATCAATATAAAATAAATAAACTTGTAAAAACACTTCAACCAGATACCATTTGCAACCTAACGAATAATATTTTCTTTTTCTTTCTCGAAGCTCATGTGATTTTGTTTCTATATATTATTTCCATTTTAAGTAATAGTGAAATTCTAAAAGAAGGATAGGTTTGTCGTACCATCACGTGGGCCGGTGAGCATGGTGGGCGCAATGTAACTGATTCAAGCAACGAACACTTGACCTTTTATTACTATTGCAGGCTGCAACTCTCACTATACTTTCATTGCCTCAAGAATGATCAATCTGTTATAAATTAAGCATTGAAATGATCATCCACTTCTTTACCAAACTCAAGCACTATGATCATTCACTCCTTTACCAACTCAAGCACTATGATCATCTACTCATCAAGCATTATGATCACCCACTCATTTACCAAACTAAGCACCATCTTTGTTATTTTATGTATTGTTGTTCACTATAAATACCATCACTCATCTCACTCTTTTGTACACCATAAACAAGAACAAGAGTTTATAATCAAAGAACCATTACATCTTCTTCTTCTTCCTTATAATAAACTCTCTCCCTCATATTAGTGTTATTTGCTTCATACGGGTATTAAATTCTACTCTTATTTAAATTTCTCGATACTATAAATTATAAGTTATTTCATAACACGTTATCAGCACGATCACTCTACGATTCGGTAAAATTTATTTGTATCATTTATACCCTGTTATAATGGTCGGTATACCGCCTCTACTATTATTTATATCATGTTATAATGGCCGGAATACTGCCTATATTATTTACTAGTAATTTAATTTATTTATTGGTCGGCCGAACCGCCTTATATCCTGTTTATTATTTATTGGTCGGTCGAGCCGCCTTATATCCTGTTTATTATTTATTGGTCGGCCGAGCCGCCTTATATCCTGTTTATTATTTATTGGTCGGCTGAGCCGCCTTATATTCTGTTTATTATTAATTGGTCGGCCGAGCCGCCGTATAATTTATTTGATATTATGCATTGATCGGCTGAGCCGTCGCATGATTTATTGTCATATAACATAAATATTTCATTGTCATAATTTTTCACTTTTATGAAATTTTATAGATTTGATTGACCGTTTAATACGATATTTTTGAACTAATTTTTGGTGCACTCGATTTAACCCCAACGGTCACAAAGAATTTTTTTCAAAAATTTCCCCTTTCTCCAACGGTCATGAACAGTAATTTTCATCTATAAATACAACTCATTTTCACTTCATTTCATCATCCAAAACATTTCATCTTCTCTCAAAAATTTCAAAATCGCTCTCCTCCGATTTTTCAAGAAAGATGATTCGCGCACTTTTGTTTTTATGTGCCATTTTTATTTGTGTTTCTATTTATGGTTTATTCGATGGAGAATTTACTCCGAGTGAATTTAAGATGATTATCGGTTTAATTTTATTTACATCGCTTCTCCTTGTAATTGCTTGTATGATTAATGTAAACGGTTTTTAAATTATGAAGTTCATAATAAATGGTTCATTTTAAAATTGCAAAATTCTAAATATATATATATATATATAGTCATTTTAGACGATGATATATATATATATCAACACTTGTCTATATGTAAGAATAATAGTTATTTGATGAATTAAATTTTGCTTATTATACTTTAATATGCTTCATGGTTTAATAGTATTAAGGAAACATACTTTATGATTCATGGTCTAACATCATAAAAGAAATTATTTGTAATCGGTTAGTTTTGTGGTCGATTAGTCTTTGGTCTAATATCATAAAAGAATTTGGATTATATGTTGATATTTACTAATGTAATGGCCATGTTTATATGAGCAAAAATTTAAAGTTTTCAGGATTGTGTATTCTCTCGGAAAGATATGTACAAGTTATCAGCCAATTCAGAAACGTGAACAGCTGAAACTTTCATCGCCGATATACTTCTGTTTATAAGATAAGTATTTTTATGCTTTATATACAAGTTTAACAAACTTGATTAGATAAATCAATTTGCATGAAGTTGGCAGTGATATAAATTTGTTCATTAAATTGATTGATAGGTTAAACTTTGTTAAAAAGCATGAGAGTAATAATATAGTCTATATAATAATTACTATGAAAGTTTTATTTATTTTCTGATATAATAAGACACCTTTGTTAATACATATTTATATATATTTGAAATATTTTGATTTTATTACCATTTATATTGAGGATTTTAAGTTTAAAGCTTGACTCTAAAAGATCCATAAGTTTTGGAAGATAATATATATAAAAAAGGTATTATCACCTGAAGTGATTACCTAAAGCTCATTTTGTATTTTGCATTTAAAGATTACAAGACCTGAAGTCGGTAAATAAAGCCAACTATGTTGGATGTTAAGTTTAAAAGTAAAATTTCTTCAAGAAATTTTTTTATGATGCATATATATTGAAAAATATCTATTGATAAATCACGTCTAGTTGATTATGATTCATTCTCCTGAAGAGAATATGACATTTAAAAAAACTCATAAATAGTGGTTTTAGACGTGAGCATAAATGAGGTCAAGGTCCAAAGAGTTTCTTTATAGAACTCATACTCTCACTTAAAGTTGAGAAAATAAACATGGTAATAAAGAAAAGAAATTATGAATTCATCTGAAGATGAAAGAAAATTTATTGTGTGTACAATACAAGGTAGTAAAAACTTATAGAATGCTTAAAAAGAGGATATATATGATGCTCCAGAAGTATACATAGTATTACTGCACATAAAAATTTAATTTAAAGTTCTTAAGAATGCAATTTAAAGTTCTTAAGGTATTGTATTTTTATAAGTATCAAAAGTTAAAAGGATCTACGAAAAATACATAACCCATGTAGGATATGTTGTTGATTAAGAAAATGAGATACATTCGAGATTGATAAACCTGTAGTAGTATCATCTCGAGGGGAAGAGTTAAAGAATCTCACTTTTTATGATAAGTCAAACATCCAGAAGATTATGTTTACACTAAAACTAAGATTGATGAATTTTTCTCAAAGTAAATCCGTAAGATTTTGAGACACTTATGTTGAGACAATAAGCAAACGAAATGATATATACATTTCAATCAGAAATAATTCTCAAAGCAGTATAAGTATTTTAGAGAAAATATCTACAGCCTCTTATATATTGTACTACACAAAGATTAGTATAATGAAGATAAATGTATAGTAAACTAGAAGTTTACATTTGGCATGAATCAGTTAGACCATTTTGGTTCATTAATAATGCGAATATATACTTAAAGGTCATATGCATAGTCATATAAGAACCAGAAGATTCTTCCGAATGATTTGACATATGTTGCTTACCCATAAGATAAAAGGGTAATATGGTTTTCACCAGCCAAAATAAGATATTGGCATAAATAACGAAGATGTTAGTGGACTGATCACCCACTATGCATTTTTATAATATTGGTGAATTCACTTCTTAAAGTCTTTAACGACTATAGCACATTCACTGAGATAAGTGCTAAACATTTTGAGCAACATTGGATCGCATCAAGCCAATAAATATTCACTAGTTCTCCCCATCATTGGTATAGAATCAGAAACCAATCATTTTCATCTAAGAATGTTGGATGTTGCTCCGCCACAGAGCTTCAAATGAAGATGTGTTTTCAAATGAGGTTGGAAATATATGTTGGATATAAATCTCTATTGACACTTAAGAATCCAGAGCCATCCCCGAAAACTATAAGTAAGGCTATACATGAATTCTAAAAGTGAGTTAGTACTTCCAACATAAGGGGAGAAAATAAACAGCTGGAAAAGAAAATAAGTTGAAATGAATTATCATTGATCCTCGGGCTAAACACAATGTGAAATAGAAGTCCAAAAGATAATTCATTTCAAAACTTACTAAAGCAGTTGCCAGACACGACCCATATAAATATAGTGATCAAGTCACATATACCAGCTGTAAATGCTCCAATAAAAATAAATGTTCTACAAGAACAATATCAAACTGCTAGTCACGCCTGCAGCGTGGTAGACAGATTGGTTCCCAAGATAAATCCTCGTAAATGAAAAGGAGCATATATTGATAATGGTCAAAACGAGGCAATATAGTTTTGTATGATCTCCAGAAGAGAAATTAAACATGACTGACGAAAATTCAGGTACCTGAGACAAATGAAGAGATCTCAATAAGTTATGTCATGTATGAAACAAAATGGAACCGATAAGAAAATTGACGTCGATGATATTATACATGCAAAGTAGCAGTTGATATAATAAATGAGAAAGAGGATCATGAAAGAAAGTCTATTGAAAAGTGTACACAAAGAAATGATTGGCCAAATCAGAAAGATGCAATAGACAAAGATATAAACTTCTTGTGAAATAGAGAAGTATTTGGACCAGTAGTCCATACACTAAAAGGTGTAAAACAAGTGAGATGTAAATGAACCGTTGCACACAAAGAAGGATCAATATGAAATTGATTGTGAAGAGACATAATTTCATATGGTAGATGCAACTAGTTTCAAGTTCCTTATAGTCTGGTAATAAAGGAAGAACTTGAATAAAACAATCCACTTGAAAAATGTTAATCCCTGAAAGTATAATCCATGAAGGATTGATGATATCAAAATCATGTTCCCGGGAACTCTGCATATTCGATCGAATTGAAACAAACTATTTTATGGGATATATGAAATATTATAAGGTTAACAAATGTATCCATTTGTATTTATCAAGAGATTATAAATCAATAGAATCATGATTTGAATATAATCAAAACTCCTGAAGAGTTATAGAAAAATTATATTTTGGAAGAAAACTCTTGACAATACTATATTGTTTTATGTATTCTAAACTGGAGATCTAAAACTGAGATGTTATCATAAAGATCCTTAAAGTATTTTATTTAAGACGCTCGTATATGTTTGGTCCTGAAATACCATACGTAAGAGTGTTATTTAAGAAAATTATTAATCTTTTTCATTACTGAAAGATGTAATTTCATATGAAAAGAAAGAAAATCATAATAGTAACTTCTATAGTTACAAATGAATAATTCGTATGTACGAGACGAATTTCTATACGATTATATGTAAGAAATTTGGTTTGAAATCCAAATAGACCAATAAACTATTGTCTAAGTCAAAAGAGAATTATGGACAAGAAGTCTAAAGGCCCTAGATATCATAATAGAAATGAATAGAGTTTATTCTCTTAAGCTTAATTCTCTGAAGAGAGTTGATTGGAATGCATATCCTGAAGATATTATTTCCAGAGAAAGAAATATGATAGTAAGTGTGGTTGTACTCTTTTTCCTTATCATGGTTTTTTTTTTCCCATTGGGTTTTTCCATGACAAGGTTTTAACGAGGCAACAAAGAACATACAAAAGATAGACAACCAAAGAGAATGTTACAATTTGAGAGATGAAAATCTATCATTGTTCTAAAGGTTCTATGACTACTCATTCGAGGGGGAGCTTACGTAGTTGTACTCTTTTTACTTTTACTACGGTTTTTCCCATTGGGTTTTCCATGACTAGGTTTTTAACGAGGCACCACGTAATACAAGATGGATGATCAAGGGGGAGTGTTATAAATTAAGCATTGAAATGATCATCCACTTCTTTACCAAACTCAAGCACTATGATCATCCACTCCTTTACCAACTCAAGCACTATGATCATCTACTCATCAAGCACTATGATCACCCACTCATTTACCAAATTAAGCACCATCTTTGTTATTTTATGTATTGTTGTTCACTATAAATACCATCACTCATCTCACTCTTTTGTACTCCATAAACAAGAACAAGAGTTTATAATCAAAGAACCATTACATCTTCTTCTTCTTCCTTATAATAAACTCTCTCCCTCATATTAATGTTATTTGCTTCATACGGGTATTAAATTCTACTCTTATTTAAATTTCTCGATACTATAAATTATAAGTTATTTCATAACACAATCATATAATTTTGTATTTGCCACGCCAGTACCTAACAAAATAAGAAGAAAGAATATTTTGATAACAACAAGAAAAGTAGCTTTAAACTTTATTACGTGATCTTTAATCTTGTAATCCAAAAAAATCCCATTGGTAAACAAATAGGTCATTTATTAACCTCTCTTGCAAATATTACACAATTTACAAAGACAAAGAAATGTCTTTTGGGAAATAGAAGGTCTGAAAATAATGAATGGATGACATGTGATTGGTCAATAATTCGGCGCTCTACTCTCTGTTACGGTTGGTATCCATGTCATCCCATCCCATCTCCCTCACTCACCACTTTCTTCACCTTATCTCTCTCCCCCTTAAATTATTCCATATTTCTTTAAATCTCACGACCTCCCACGCTAACAACATTCTCAAGGATAGATAGAGAGAGAGAATAAAAGCTCCAAGCTTTCTTTTTCTTTCTCTCGTCATTCCTGCAAATAGGAAGGTTGTAGAACAAGAAGTGGGGTCTCTGTTTTCATTCCTGGCCTTGCGATTCAGATAAAACTTTCGGCTTCAAAGCCCATTCAGTCCAATCCAAATCCACTTCCTCTCCACACATATATAAAGTATATAGTTATAGAGAGAGAAAGAGTTAAACTTTTCACATCTTTATATCTCTCTCTCTCTACCAGCTTCTCTCCTCCTGTTCTCATGGAAGCCTCACCCAATGATCGCCTTCACTTTGGCAAAATGGGTTTCGGGTAAAAACAACAATCCTCTGTTTCTCTTTATGTATTTTACTCTCTTAGTCTATCAGATCAGTGCTTTTGTGGGTCTTCTCTCTTTTTCAATGTGATCCGTAGATTCCCATAATTCTAAGCTCTGAATCACAAAGTCTCTCCCTTTCTCCAAATCTGATTCATGGGTTTTCATCAGTCTCCGGTTTATGATCGTAATCGATTGATAGATCTGTCTCGATCCAGAAAAGTTTATAATTGGACTCTCTCTCTGATCCATGTAGATCTTGTGTCTCTTCCATGTGTATTAGGTGTCAGCACTACAGGAGGAGATGCCAGATCAGAGCTCCATGTTGCAACGAAATCTTCGATTGTCGCCATTGTCACAACGAGTTCGCTGTAATAATCTCAACTCAAAACCTTTAATTACTGTCCTAAATTACTTCCCCTGTTATGTCTTAACCGTAAAACCTGAGTTTTAGTTATTAAAAGTAACTTCCTTTTTTTGAATAACAGAGCACTTTGCGCAATATCTACGACCGTCATGAGCTTGTTCGTCAAGACGTTAAACAAGTACGATCTAATTCTCTTTAATTGAGTTATGTAATCTCAGCAAGTTTTCATTTTTACTATGTGATCTCAGCAAGTTTGCATTTTTTTCTAATCTGTTGCACCTTTATGGCTGTTTTTTCTCAGGTGATTTGTTCGGTTTGCGACACAGAGCAGCCGGTAGCTCAAGTATGCTCCAACTGTGGTGTCAACATGGGAGAATACTTTTGCAATATCTGCAAGTTCTATGATGATAATGTAAACAATTTTTGATTTTCTTACACATTTTTCTAATCTGTTGCATCTTGGTGTTTGGTTCTAATCATTTTTGCTGTATTGTTCTGTTTCAGACTGAGAAACAACAGTTCCATTGTGATGACTGTGGAATCTGCAGGTGAGAGATTATTTCCTTCATACAGTATAATTGGTGATTCGTTTTAAGTTTGTGTCGTTATTAACAATTTCATTGTGTCTGTTGCAGAGTTGGTGGACGTGAGAACTTCTTCCATTGCAAGAAGTGTGGTAAAAACTAAAAAAACAACAAACTTGATCATTTTCAGTTTCATTCACACACAACCAAGTGCTAAAAATCATCCATTATATGCTTAATAGGATCTTGTTATGCAACTGGTCTGCGCAACAACCATCGCTGCGTTGAGGATTCAATGCGACATCACTGTCCCATTTGTTTCGAGGTATGTCTGTTATGTCAAGGCGTAGCTTGAGTGTGTGTTTCTGTCTGCTAAATGTATGAATGAGATACTTTTGTTGCTCTTGCAGTATCTCTTTGACTCTCTTAAAGAAACAACAGTGATGAAATGTGGACACACGATGCACTGTGAATGCTACCATGAGATGATCAAGCGTGACAAGTAATCTATTTACTCTTTTTTTTCTTGTGGTTATATCTCTGTGTTTAAACCTTTTAGTGATGGGGTTTTTGAATGTGTGAACTTTTTGCTGTGAAGATTTTGCTGTCCTATTTGCTCGAGGTCAGTGATTGATATGTCAAAAACATGGCAGAGGATGGATGCAGAGGTTAGTTTTAACATCTTTTGGTGAATTATGTTTTAATCAGGGTTCTAAAAAACGGTCCAGGCAGCAAATTTTTCATAACGGAAACAATTTTCTTAAATCGGTTTAGATCAGGTGTAAATCGGTTAAATCAAGTATTAGTGCAGTCCATAAATCAATTTTTTTTTATCTATTTATATTTTAAGTAATGTTAAATCATTTCAAATATCAAATTTTAATTCATTTGTGTTTGTTAGATTGAAGCCACATCTATGCCTTCAGATTACCATGACAAGAAGGTACATAATTATATTTCTTCTCTGTCACTCAAGGTCTCAATCAAAACCGTTTTATAAGTTACTCAGAAGAAGATTATGTGTGGGATTCACAGGTGTGGATACTATGCAACGACTGTAACGACACAACAGAAGTGTACTTCCACATAATAGGACAGAAATGTGGACATTGTAGATCTTACAACACCAGAGCAGTCGCACCTCCTGTTCTTCCTTAATGACTAAAGATCTTTCGCTTGTTGCCATCCATTACCAGAAAGCAAGCATGAACTTTTTGTTGCAAAAAACTTTCTTGATGATCGGTTATAGCAAGAAAAGTTGATCAATATGATTGTTGGTCACAAAAGCAAAACACATATCTGTTTTCTTCATGATTCTATTTGTTGTTGGTCAAACCATTTATATTTGGGTGTGGGAAAGCCAGGATTATTTATGTATAATATACTCTTTAAATATTCTTGATCCAGGAAATTTACCTGTGATATGCAATGTGTGTTTTCTATTTTTGTTTCATTCAACAATCTCGGATTCACAGATTCTTATCTCTTATAATCTCATAAGTACACATCCCAAACTCATTTTAAATAAAACTTTGCAACTAGAATTGTTCACCAAGCTCTTGACCAGCCAGCCATCCATCCCTTCCTCTGATAACTTTCTCAAAGGAGTCCTCAACCGTGTCTTTCACGTAACTAGGTGTCTTCTCTTCGCTATACAATCCAGTCTCTGGATCAAGAATCAGTTTACTCTCTGCGGCGTAATACCTTCCTATCTTCTTAACCGAAGGAAAGATCTTTGCGATAGAATCAAAAAATCCATTATCTCGATAGGTACTTTCAAGAAATTAGGTTCTCTGCCAAGAATCCTAAAAAGATTGATCTTGTTCTTGCCCAACAAGCAATCCGCTAAATCCTGCTCGCTGGTGGGTTTACCGTTTACGCACAGCTTACTATCTCCGAACATCAGTTAAGGCTTCCCATCTTTCACAATCTCGACTTGACCACCTAAGCTCTTGAACAAAACTTTTGGTCTCACAATGCTGTAAGTAAAACTCGAGTCTTTCAATTCTGTTTCTGAGGACATACATGTATTTGCATCTGTAGCGAGATTTCACGTACTCAATAGCTAGCATTTTCCAGCCTTGAAGCTTTATCAGCTTTTTCGAAGTAGAAGTAGAAGCAGAACAAAGCTTCAATCATAATCATCAACCTTACCTTAAGAGTTGAGAGTAAAAAGATATTCAAGACATACCTTGTTGCCGTGAAGAATGACTTCTCTGAGAGCAAAAGTCACTACGCGGCCTGTATCTATCACGTTATTATGTTTCTGAGTCCAATTTGTAGCCGTAAGTGGTAACGTTAATAAATAATAATTTTGATTTTCTCTATGGCTATTATAAATTATGAAGTGTTTGACTGCTAAAATCACACTTATTAAGAATTTAATAAATTTTTATAATTTAATTTATTTTTTTTATTTTATTATACATTTTCTAATAATTTTTTACCAATAAAATTTAATCAGTTCAAATATTCTCAATTAATGTTTTTCAAAAGTATAAAAAAATAAATTAACAATATAAAAAATTGGAACAAGAAAAAAATCAAAAAAATCTGAATTTGAGTATAAAAATCTATACAAGTCGATGTATAAATAATATTTAGAAAATGATAGAAACCACATGATGAGAGAGTCGCAGCTTGACAATGCTACAAAATCTGAGGAAACATAGTTGCACGGACCTGACTCAGCATTGATATTTCGACACGTGTCAACTTGTCTGAACCCATATGTTGATTTAAAAATGAACCAAACTTGGGTTCACTCCTATGGTGAATCTCCTAAATTCACCTCACTATTGATTACCAATCAAATAGCCATATAAGATTAATCAAAAAAGGTATTAAAATTTAAAAAAAAAGGAAAACAGCTTTAAAAAGAAAAGGGAAGACGTCGACTTAACGACGTTGATCAAAACACCTCCTCGGCTGCTGCTTCTTCAAATTCAGAGGCTTGTTCTCAGTGCCTAAAAAAACACAGATTGTAGTTTTCAAACAAAGGTTCGAGATCTGTGTTTGAACGGTACGTCGCGTTACTCTCTTTTATCCTTATTCAAATTTAAGAATCGATGTTTTTAGATTAGGTCAATTCCCTAAAACAACATAATTAACCTCAAGTATAGTTATTGTTTGTTATATATCTCAGGATCATATAGTTTTAAGCTTAGAGTTGTTAGATCTTTTTTAATCACATATATGTATGATCATGGGAATATGAGAGAAAAAAAAGGAATAGAGGAGGTCACGGATGCTTTGTAGCTTACCGCCAGTGTGTTAAAAAAATTGGAGTTAAGCATTACAGAATCTTTTGAGTGGCTTTTTCAGACTTTTCTTGGAGCAATGTCTGGAAAACAGCCGCAAACAATTCTTACTGACCAATGTGCAGCAATGGAAAATGCAATAGGAAAAGTCTTCCCTGAAACAAAACATAGGTTATGTGTTTGGCATATTTACCAAAATGCTACAAAGAGGTTGAGTTGTGTATTTCATGGACCAAACCATTTTGCCACAGACTTTGGAAAATGTGTATATGACCATGAGAATGAAGTAGAGTGGTTATCGGCATGGAGTGAAATGCTCGAGAAGCATGGATTGATAGAGAATAAATGGCTGAATGATTTGTTTGAGTTGAGAGAAAAATGGGCAAGGGTATATGATCGTCAAAATTTTACAGCCGATATGATGAGCACACAGCGTAGTGAAAGTATGAATAATATTTTGAAAAATTACTTGAAGAGCGGTTATAACTTGTTTCGCTTCTTTAAACACTATGAGAGAGTGTTGGATGATCGGCGCTTTAAAGAATTAACTACTGACTTCAGTATGATGCATACCTCGCCGGTATTATCAGCTCCTGTAGAAATGTTACAACATGCATTGGACGTGTATACACCAGAAGTCTTTACCTTGTTCCAGAAGGAAAACATAGCTATAGGTGATTATGTTGCCAAAAGGGTCAATAAGTCTGAGATGGTGAGTGCTGAATACAATGTATCTTTACGTGGTGTTGGAAGAAATCATTTGGTTAACTATGTTGCTGCAAACGAAACGATACATTGTAGTTGCATGAAGTTTTCTTTTGGTGGAATCTTATGTCGTCATGCATTAAAAGTGTATGTTAGAAGAATTCCACCTACTTACATTCTGAATCGATGGAGTAAAGAGGCTAAAGCACGAACCATATCCTTTTATCATTCAGCGACACCTAATGATACAGTGAAGCAATCGATCGGAAAGCGATATAGTCATATATGTCGTACTTTCCGTGAGATTGCGTCTGTTGCTGCTGAACATGTAGAACTGACGTTGTGTGTAGATGAAGCTGCCTCTCAGTTGCTTGAAAAATTGGTGGAAAAGAAAAAGGAACTTGTGAAAGCTAATAAATGGATGGTCCACTCTTTAGATTTTGAACTTGTGGAAGAAGAAGATGAAGAAGAAGTTCTAAACGCACGTGGAATAAAAAGAAAAAAACCTCCTGGACGACCAAAGAACCAAAAAGCCGGACGCCATGGTCGGTATATGAATGTGCTTGAAATAAAAAATCGTGGTATATCAAAATCATCCAATAATGCTACAGCCAAAAAAAAGTTGTCATTTCAGGTATTTGATATATAGTTTTTTTTGTTTGTCCAATCTTCATCGAATTTTGGGACTTAATCAATCTACAGATTTCATGACTCAAGTCTTCCTCTTGATACTCAGTTACCTGTTGCTGCCACTAGTCTCACCTTAGGCAATGAAACTTCCTTTTCACAACTGCTCCAAGTTAATACTTTATTCTCTATACCACTTATATTTGAATTATCTATCATTTTTTAATTTGTGTATGTGTCATATTTTGTAGGGATTTGACAAGAGTTGTGGTGGATCACCGTAAAACTCTGTTATTTTAAATATGAAAGTAAATATGAAAGCAGATATTCATTATGTTTTGTTTTCGTTCCAACTTTTGGTGTTTCTAGCATATTCTTGTTTTTACACTTATTATTATCTTCAAAAATTAAGGTCATATTCAGCTTCAACGTCTCTGCTGAACCTTTAGCAAAGCACACACAATGCCCCAACACTTCATAGATTGATCTGTTCTTGTATTGAATATATTAGTATTCCCAGCTAAGTAGAAAAGCGTACAACATTGCGACAAAATAGTTTGAGAACGTGGGTTGTTTTTATCCATGTACATGTTCTTGTAACTTATGTCAATGTGTATACTCTCATTCATTCATATGTGTAGAAACTATATATAAGGGTTGGAAAATAAACTGGTCCAAGTAGCTTAAAACAAGCATTTATACAACACCATGAATGAATGATCTTCAGTAGTAGGTAAATCAGAGTAAAATGAACTGGTTTCAGGCCATTCTGGTCATAACCTCTTGAACAAGAAACTTTGTATCTTTATAACACGAGGCTAAGTTCTTCGTTTTAGTTGCATTCTTCTTAAGTCTATATGTTCTCCCTTTTTTTTAAAGCTATTTTCCTTTTTTTTCTTTAGTTTTAATATCTTTTTTGATTAATTGTCAATTTGATTGATAATCACTAGGAAAGTGAATTTAGGGGATTCACCACAGGGGTGAACCTAAGTTTTGTTCATTAAATAATAGATGGTCATATCTTATTAGATCAAACGTGAAATAAACATTTTATTGGAAGTATAACATGTAATTTATTCTTTTTCTCAAACGTAAAAACAAAACATGCAGAAACGTCGGAAACCATATTGTGCATCTGTGTGCACTAATGTTTTATTGGAAACACAATAGAAACAACAACAGAGATTCAGATCAGGTTCACCAATTTTGTTCAGATCCTTAAATGGCTCAACGAATTGTTCCCATCACGTTTTCTAGCCACATTGTGGTTAGAGGCTTCTGGAGTGGTTTCCCTGTACTTGGGAGGGTTTTCTTCAGACAAAAGCTCTTTAATAGATGCACAAAGAAAGATGCAACCGAAGTGCGTGGCTCTTTACCTCCATTTGCCAAAACTCTATGCTCCACACTCACAAACTTGTCATTCGTTATAAGCTGCAAAAAAAAAAAAAAAACACTATGAAGACCTTGTTTAATTACTAATTATGGACTGTTTGATTATAAGTGTAAACAACAACTTGCCTGAAGGAGATCTCCAACTTACCTCATATAGTGATGAAAGATCTTTTTAGGAATTCAATCCAACTTGTGCTTTAGAATAACAATGAATCAAAACGTATCTTTTATTCAAAAATGCAAAAGAGTCGCACAATAACAACTATTAGAGATCACAAGGTTAATAAGTAAATGAAGCCTGTTTAATATTGCTCTTGATCTTTCTCTCTCGATCTTTCTCTCTTGCTCGTTATTGTCTGTGCTTTCGGATGATGATTAAAGCCTTGACTACCTCCCTATTTATAACTCCAGCCACCGTCATTAGATTTCATATTCCTGATTGTATTCAACGCTTTTGTCTCTTGTCGAACTTGAAAAAGAAACTAATGTGATTATTCCTTTTGTTGCAGGTCTTCAAACGTTGCTGGACTTGTGTGGGCCAGGAATTGGGCCTCTACTTCACAATTCTCCACCTAAGGCACATATTACTGTCCACACCTTATGGCCCAACTGTTTTTACTTTGTTTTGTCTCTGGAAACGTCGATGAACCTGGAGCGTTTCTTCTCCTTTCTCGAGTTACTCGATAGACCAGTCCGCCTGAAGATCCTTAATCGCCATCAATCACCATCGTCATGCTCCTTGTTCTCTCCGAAGCGGTGATGAAGTCTATCAGCGAATCCTCTTCGCCATAGATCCGATGTAGCTCGTACGCCACTACCTTTTCCTTCACCCCCTTTTACGGCTTAGATTCTTGAGATCGACTTAACTTCCAAATCCTCAGCTCTCTCTCTCTCTCTCTTCCACTCTCATCAGCTACTCCTACATGGTAAGGGATCCATAATCCTTTTTTTTAAAAAAAAGCTCGCGAGTTCTTCTTTTTTTCTTGATGATTAACGAATCGGTATCTTGCATGTTGTAGATGATGGATGAACTGTTTCAACCTTGTCGAATCTCTTAACATTTACACCAAAAAAAAAACCTTGTCGAATTATTACACTGCTCCTGGTAAGATTCTCTGTCTTGAGTTTGCTTTAAATGTTAGTGTATCTCTTTTGAGTATGACAGTGAGATGCGATTCTTCGACATCTCGGTTTTGAGTTA
Source organism: Brassica napus (assembly GCF_020379485.1). NCBI lineage: Eukaryota > Viridiplantae > Streptophyta > Magnoliopsida > Brassicales > Brassicaceae > Brassica > Brassica napus. Next base: position 4,657,271 of record NC_063446.1, read on the forward strand.
TATGAACCTTTAGAAACTTTCACCATTTTTCATACACCTGTCTCCCTTCAGCTCTTGATAAAGCCACTGTCTTTATGCTTTAGCTGTTTAAGACTATGTCTAATGAACACTATTTTGCTTCCCTTGTAGCTGAGATACTCGTCTCCCTCAGCTCCCACAGCTGTTTAAGACGTTCTCTGAAGGTAATCATCTTATTAAACCAATGTTTCCTTATTGATTTTATCATCCTTTGCTTACTCCTTTGTGTTTGATATATCTGAAGCTTCTCCACCTTGAGCTAAGAACCCTTATCCCTCGCCTCTCCTTCCCCACAGGTAACGTTTCCTTGGAACTCTAAAGTCCCTTCATTGTTGTTTAAGAAATAACTGGAGTACTTAACTCATTATTTCTTCTGTGGCGAGGTTACAACAATGATGTTACCTGTGGCGCCTAGCCCTTCTAGGCGATGTTTAAGAGATCACAACAGAGATCAAACTTAGGCCCAGGTACGGCTTTAGTTAGGAAATCTGCTGGATTCTTAACCCTAGCTCCCTCGTCAAAGTTAAAACCAAACGTCAAAAATTCTCACAAAACATAGATCTCACGGTGTTTTGCTTAAGGTTAGAGTACTATCTACTCTTATCTAGTCTCATAGGTTCTTCTTCTTATTATGACTTCTTGTGTTGCTTGGTTACCCACTTACCGTCTAGAATGCACTGCGAATGCTTATCTCTGTAGTTTTGGTGCTTCTTTTCTTTTATACACTAAGTGATTGACGCTTACGTAATCGACGCTTAATAATATATTGTAGCTTGAGGACTCCTGTGATCAAGTTGATGTATAATCTTTGTTTGTAACTGAAACAAATCTAATATGTATTGAAATTCATTTTTAACATGTATTTTATTGCTCTTTAGGGTATAGTTTGTGTTTGCATGTTCTTTACGTTATTGAATGCTTTATTTGCATGTTCATCATCATAGTAATTTAGTTTTTGTTATTTTTTTTTTATCACAGTTTCAAGTGGTCTTCAAGGCGAGTGCCTCGGTGCGCCATGGCGCAAGGCGCAAGGCACAGACCTCATCGCCATGGAGCGCCATGCGCCTTTTTAAACACAGCTTACTAGTATGGATCTTAGATAGGTGAACCTTGCCTTCTACTATAACGTCTCTTATGAAGTGGTATTTGTTGTCTATGTGTTTAGTTCTTTCGTGATGAACATGATTCTTTGCTAGGGCTATAGCACTTTGTGAATCGCAGTGTATCTTAACACTTTCTTGTTCAAAACCCAACTCTGCACATAACTTTCTTAACCATATGGCTTCTTTCGCGGCTGTGGTAGGAGCCATGTACTCTGCTTCAGTCGTTGAAAGAGCTACCACTTCCTGTAAACTCGATTTCCAGCTAACTGTGTTTCCCCAAACTTGAAACACATATCCAGTTACTGACCTTCTCCTGTCAAGGTCAGTTGAGTAGTCGGAATTGCAAAAAACTTCAATACTAAACTTGTAGTGTTTAGTAAACGTAAGACACCTTTTGTACCACCTTTTAGATATCTTAGAACCCACTTTACAGCTGACCAATCCTCCCTTCCTGGTTCTGACATGAATCGGCTTATGAGTCTGACTGCAAAGCCTAAATCAGGTCTTGAACCGACCATGGCGCACATAAGACTCCCAACCGCGCTTGCGTACGGTATATCTTGCATGTACCTTCCTTCTTCTTCCTTTTGGTCTTTTGTAAGACTCCTCAATTTAAATTGAGTGGAGGTTGGCGTAATCACTTCCTTTGCTTCAGTCATCCCAAACGAATTCAGAACCTTCTCCGAGTAATTCTCTTGAGATAATACTAAGGTTCCTTTCTTTCAGTCTCTTATGATATCCATTCCCAATATCCCTGAAGCTTTTCCTAAGTCTTTCATCTCAAACTCTTTGTTTAAGCTCTCTTTCACGTTTCTGATTTCTTGTTTATCTCCCGAAGCTATAAGCATATCATCGACGTATAGAAGTAAGTACACGGCTTGTTTTGTGTTCACGTTTCTCATGTAAACACATGGATATTCCTTGCTTCTTACAAACCGCTGGATCTTCATGAAACAATCAAACTTAAGATTCCATTGCCTTGGAGATTGTTTCAATCTATATAATGACTTCTTTAGTAAACAGACTTTATTTTCATCTCTTTATGAATCCTTCTGGTTGATTCATTAAGATTCTTTCTTCCAAATCTCCATGAAGAAAACTGTTTTAACGTCCATCTGCTCAAGCTCATAATCCCTGTTGACCACGAGAGACAACATCAATCTGATCGACACATGCTTCACGATAGGTGAAAACACTTCATTGTAGTCAATTCCTTCATTTTGAAAAAATCCCTGTGCAACCAATCTTCCTTTATACCTTGGATCTTCGACTCCAGGTATTCCGGGTTTCAACTTGAAGATCCATTTGCTACTTAAAACTTTTGCATTCTCGGGTTTTTCAATCAGTATCCATGTGCCAGCTCTTTGAAGAGAGTCCATTTCATCCCCGTCAACATTCTTCCAAAACTTGCTTTTCTTGCTCATCATAGCTTCTTTAAACGACTTTGGCTCGTCGATTTCTATCTCTTCAGATGCGGCTAAAGCATAAGCTGCAAAATCAGTATCTTCAAACCTTGAAGGTGGCTTGATTGTCCTCCGAACTCGGTCTCGTGCAAACATATATCCCTCGAGTTCTGGTTCTGCTTCTGAGTCTTTATCTTCTTCTACAAAACTGGTTTCTTCTGAGCTTTCTGATTCTTCTGTTTCAGTAACTCCACCTTGAACCAATGGTTCTTCGGTTGTACTCGTAGGTAGTGTAGGGCCATCTATTAGGTTTTCCCTAAACGTCACTCTTCTTGTTTTCTTTTCTAATTCTACCTCTTCTCGATGGGTCACCGTGTGTTTAAACATCTCTTCCTCGTTAAACACTATGTTCCTACTAGTGACACATATTCTCTCTTCAGACAGCCACACTCGATATCCTTTTACCCCGAATGGGTAACCTAAGAAAACGCCCTTTACGGCCCTAGGACTCGTCTTTCCCTGAATCGTATGAACATAGGCAGAGCAGCCGAAACTCCTTAAGTGATTCAACTCAGGTTTTACACTTGACCATACTTCTTCCGGTAAACGGTAATCTATGGCAGAACTTGGTGATCGGTTAACAATGTAGACCGCTGTTGATGCAGCTTCAGCCCAGAATTCTTCGCCTAACCCAGATTTTGCGAGCATGCATCTCACCTTCTCCATGATTGTCCTGTTCATTCTTTCAGACACACCGTTTTGTTGTTTTAAGAAGAAATAAAATGATATAAAATTATTATTTCAAAAATAAAAATTAGTTTTAGTAAATTAAAATAATTTAATACAATCGGATTTGAAAAATAAATTAAATAAAAACAACAACTGATAACATATTACTTTTAAAATTAATAAACTTACAACTAGCTGTAATAAAATTATAATTTTAAAAAATAAACAATTATTATTTCTGCATGTGGCATAGAAAACAGTTAGTTTTCTTTGTAAAGCTAATGGTAAAATTTAAAAAAAAAATAGTATTATTTTTTTTGGTTGACGCCTTATATTTTCCTAATTAAACCTCATTTAAAAAAGAATATGAGTACGTGGTATCTATTTTATATAAAAATAAAAGTGGATTGGTTTGTTTATTTAAATTATTAAATAGTATGATTATTGGCACATGTCAAAGTTTATTTATTTTTATAGTGTTGGCATGAACGGAAAAGAATACGCGAAAAACGAAACATCTTGTAACGTGGAAAGTGATTTAAAATATATATATATATATGTGATTAATTAACATGTAAGCTTAACTTTTTTTTGTTTGTTTGATATATTTAAGAGAAAAACCCAAGTAATAGAAATTTTGTTATTGTACATTTTGTAAAATTTTTAATCAAAAATACAAAAATTTAAAAATGTTATCCTTTGGTAAAACAATGGAGTCATTTTTATTTCAGGTCAAATCATTATACGAAAATGACAATAAATATCAAAAAATGATAATAAAGTACAAATCAGCAAATAGTTATTCTATGATAAATATACAAAAAATATATTAAACTTGCAATAATTAATATCAATTGATAAATTGTCATTTTTCCGTGTTTTCAAATCTGAATCACGAGTTTCTAAAAATAGAAACAAAAGCTTTCATTGTGTTTCTAAGATGAGATTTTTCAGAAACTCGATTACAATGGCATAAATTGTAATTTTTTTTGTAAAACTAAGGGTAACTCTAAAAATGTTAATAATATTAATTTATGTTTTTGTTGGCACCTTATATGGTGCCAAATTAAACCTCTTTTTTTCAAAATAATATGAGTACGTGGTATCTATGTTATACAAAAACAAAAGTGGGATTGATTTGCTTATTTAAATTATTAAAAAGTAATTGATTATTGGCACATGTCAAAATTGTTTATTAATTTTATATTGTTGAGATTTAAATTTTAACTCAGTAATTCAGGTTACTAAGAGGATAAGTAGAAGTTTATGGGCGAAATTGCATTACCAAAGTGAAAAAATATATTAAAAAGGTCGAGTGGTGTTTAGACGTCTACCTAATCTTCAAGTTCCTAATCGGTTTTTAAATTCCTTGAGGAACAAGATAAGGCCACTGACGACTAAAATGAAAGAGTTAATGTATCCATTGCAAACTTAACTCATCGAATCGAAATGGTGACTCGGTAAAAAAAATCGAAATGGTGACTCGGTAAAAAAAATCGAAATGGTGACTATCGATCAAACAAGAAATGGTAAGTATGGATCAAAGAAGGTATATGGACAAGATTCCATGATGAACACCAAAGAGATACTAAGACTGACGAGTCGATGTTACTAAGAGACTTGGCTATAAACCCTTTCTCTTTCATACATGGACAGCTTTTATGGAATGGTTGGGTCTGAGGGACACTATCAGCACCTTAACTCTTCGCCGCTTGGTTGCTCAAGCGACCTTATACTCGGTCTGGTGGGAGCGTAATAACAGGCTCCACAACTCAATCTCTGTTCCGCCAGCAATAACATTCAGGAAGATTGATAGACTTGTTTGCAATGCCATTTTAGCACGAAGGGAGCGTAAGAAATTTCGTAACCTAATGATACACTGGCTAAAGTATGACTGAAGATTCACGTGGTGGCCATCCTCTGGTTTCTTCTTTTTTTTTTGGCAAAGGATAGTTGGACAGCTTTTATGGAATGGTTGGGTCTGAGGGACACTATCAGCACCTTAACTCTTCGCCGCTTGGTTGCTCAAGCGACCTTATACTCGGTCTGGTGGGAGCGTAATAACAGGCTCCACAACTCAATCTCTGTTCCGCCAGCAATAACATTCAGGAAGATTGATAGACTTGTTTGCAATGCCATTTTAGCACGAAGGGAGCGTAAGAAATTTCGTAACCTAATGATACACTGGCTAAAGTATGACTGAAGATTCACGTGGTGGCCATCCTCTGGTTTCTTCTTTTTTTTTTGGCAAAGGATAGTTGAAATGTTCTAACCTTTTGTATTAAGCAAACAATCTTATTTTCATAATGAAATTCATATACTTATCAAAAAAGAAAAATTGCCTCATCACCAATCTGAAATTTTTGAAAATGAATTGAATTGATGAATAAACATCCGAAATGCATAAATTATATTCAGACAATGCAATATATAAAACATCATAGTTATATGTTTAATAGAAATGCCTTCGATTTACCATCAATATGCAAATTTCTCAATTTTGTACTAAAATGTCAAATCTGGATCAACAAGGACCGAATCTACTTCTAATATCAAATCATGATAAACTACGACATAATAAAGCATTGGATTCTGTTAATAAAAAATAGGAAAATTGGGTTTTTAGAGTAAGAAAATGATAACTACGTACTCTTATACTAATATATTTATTTTGTGTCATTTTTGCCTATAATATCATTTAATATTTTTGAAAATAAATTTAATAAACAGTTTTACAAACAAATCTTTTTTTAAAAAAATAGTAACTATTGATAAAATACCTATATGAACTTAGTGGTATCTTTTTCAGTTATGTTTAAATCATAATTTTCAGATTATGTTTTAAATAAAGTAGAAATGACATTCTGCGAAGTAGAAAACGAAATCCACTTTTTTCTTAAAATCTACAATGTTTAGAATACATGATCTACGTAAATAAGAGTATTCTAAAAATATTTAGAATACACATTCCGCGCTTAACCTACCGATCTAAAATCTTTAAAAATCAAAATCTACACATTAATATAAATCTAAAACACGTAGAAACTGACTTCTACAGATTTACTGTAAATCTAAAACATGTAAAAATTAAAATCTACACATTACTATAATTCTAAAAACCTGTAGAAACCGAATTCTACAGATTAGCTATATTCTACGGATAAGAAATCAGTTCCTAAATATATGGAAACAAAATATTTGGGAATATTCACTTTAATATTTTGAAAAAATCGATTTTTAAAACAAAAACTTAAAAAATGAAAAAAACGTGGTAACCTTCTTCTCACGCCGTCTTCAATATTCCATTGATTGTTCACAAAATTTTCACATTATTTCTACCAAATCAGTCTGAAATTGAGTGAATTATGGTTTATGAACTTGAGACTTTGATTTTCTCCCCCCTTTGTTCGTGAAGGACATGAGAAATTTCGTCCCAAAGAAATCGAGTTTAAAGAGTTGAAATCATGTTTGGTCGGTTCAAATCAAGTGGGAATCAAACCGTATATAACCGAAGAAAATCAAGAAATCGATTTGGAATATTTACCTGGGCACGAGATCGATCAGTCTATAATTCAAGATCGGTCGATCTGTATGAAATCGACCTTTGCCGATCGAGTGAAATGGACCAGGTCGATCAGTATATGCTCTACATTTTTTTTGTTCTGCATAATGATCATGATCGATCGATCCATTCGATCTTGTAATTTCGGATCGATCGATCCCGCTTGATCGAATCCATTATTTATTATACTTAAAATTACAATTTTAATGGCATTATTGCCATTTTAAAAATAATTAGCCTAATGTGACATAAAGTATATGAGATTAGTCTAAAAGAACATAGTTATTTTTGCTCTAAAAAACAGTTTTCCCTATAAAATTATACTTTTGTAGTGTACAAAATAAAACTTTTTGTCGCTGACTAGAAACATTTTGTCCACCCACATGGATGCCTGCCATACGCTGAAAATTTTAACATTATTTCCCTATATAAGTTATAAACTTATAGTATTCTTCAATATATATAATATATTTTTCAATTATAAACTCTTACCGATTAGTACCAGTCATGTTTGTTAACCATGATGCATAAGTCGTTCAAATAGGGTTTAATGCTAACAAATGAGATCTGATTCAAGATGAATCGAAGAACTATCATCTAATAGAAAAGCATGTGAATTCTCACCGTGGCGGGCTCGTTACTATAAGAATCGAATGGTAACGTTGTTTTGAAAGTATAATAAACAGTGCAAAATAAACTTGCAATATGATACAATTCATATGCATTAGACCTGTTTTGAAAAACGTGTTCGGTTTTATTTTTTAACTAGGGGCATTGCCTCTGCGCAAGCGCGGAGTTGTGGACAGAGTTCTTGTTTCATCTCAATATTTGTTAGGGTTGTTATAGCTGTGAATTTTGCGTTTTGGGTTGATCAATTTTTTTAAGTTTTTTTATTGTTATAGGTTAGAGTTGTGATGGTGAACTGTGTATGCACTGTTCTCCACTCATGACGGACTAAACTGTGTTAGTAATGTGATTGATATAGTTCGTGGTGTTGTTTGCTGTGTCACTGAGACTTATTGTTTGTTTGTCTTTTTAATTTGTTACTTGTACTATTGAGATTACATAAATTATATTAAGTTTGTTGAGAGTACTTTTTGTTTTTGTATATTTTTTCTCTAGTTTAGTTGTGTAAGTTGTATGTATTAAGTAATAATTTTTTTATTCTTATTATGTTGGTTATATGTTTTATTTTTATTTTTAAACTTGTTGCTTTTACCGGACATTTAAAACAAATACATGAATACTTGTAGAAATAACTATAAAATGAGTGACAATTAGTATTTGGGTCTTAATGAGTTTTAAACGAATATATGTATTTTTCGTAAGAAGACAATAACATTGGCATGTTGACATCGAACATGTAAGCTATTTTCATAAGACAAGAGGAGTGAGTAGGTGGAGATGTTGTTGTCGCATTTGTGTCTGTTGGGATTGTCTCTTGTATCTCCTGGTGTGGTTGTGTTTGTTTCTCTTTTATTTGATGGGTAATATGTAAACAAAAATCATTGTTAGTTGTATTTATCAGAGTTTGTAACTTACTCTGCTTTTTTTGTTTAGGTAAGTTCACTGATCTTGGTTGTCATATTCGTCTTCTTCGTAAGTATATGCGAAAGTAAGTTTGTAAATTGTTAAATAGCTGGCCATGTAGTTGTATTTGCTTAGCTGGCTCAATGTATGTATCGTTAAGTTTTAGTTGAGTTGATTGGTTTGGTATATTTGTTTTGAAGTTTATTTGTATTAGATAAAAAGAGAGGTGATCATTAATGATTTGTCTTTTTGAGATTCTTGTTTTTGGTGTTTTGATTGTTTGGGTTATTGTGGTTTCTTTTAAGCTGTAAAATAAAGATTTGTGTAAAATTAGATTGATAAGTAAGGGAAATAAATAGATGACCACAAATCTTGGGTAGGAAATATTTTTGATTATTGATGTTAGCACAATATAGATAGTAATATAAAGAGAATTATGTGTTGATTGTTTCTTATGGATCAATGAGGAGAGAGATAACGACTCGAGTTGTTTCTTTGGTGAGGTCAAAGCCCTGTACAGAACGGATTTTCCCAACTACATCTGCGAGTTTAAATATCAGTTACGATATCGAAACATAATATAAACCCATATGCAATATGATAATATACATGGGAGTTCTAGGTTTGTGTTCACAATCACTCGGAGATTATCGAACAGTCTAATCTTCACTGGAGATTGATCTCAGGAGCACCCGTGATGACTTCATCAATAATGGTTAGTGAGATGAAACCAATGAGGAATGGATGATCAGTTATCTTGTACATGCTTGAGCACCTAGCAACCTCAAAACGATTGACTTTCACATTGGAACCTCCTTTCAAAGATGGCATGTAATGATGAGCACGTCCGACAGGAGTAAACCAATGAATCACGGAATCTGCAAATAATATTATTCAACAAAAATTCAGAAAATTAATTAAAAAATTAAGTTAAATAAGTGTGATAGATCGAAGATTAACTTAACTTTTCATCAAGGAAGAGAACCGTGATTCCCGCAAACTCCCTGTCTTTCTTGAAGTTCAGAGAATCCTAGAAGCGGAGGAAGCCAGAGGCTATGCTATGACTACTACGACCAAGACGGAGAGACTCGAAGGTTGAGTGACGTACGCCGGGACGCCGGCTTAACGAACTGGAGAGGCAGAGATAAACATTTTCTAGAAGATGGTTATATCTAAGAGGAATCAATGAGTTTTGTGGAGATGCAGATTGGGTTCATCAAAGATGAGAATCATATATATAGGGTTTACAGAGGGGCTACAAATCAGGAAAATTTATGATCAAGCGGTTTAAGATGTGGACATGAAGAGTTTACCGGTGAAAAATAGATTACGAACAGACACACGGCACAAGTCTGTAACTCAGACTTGTTTGAGACAATAATGAAAAGAACTCAAACTCATGTTAAACGACAACATTTTACAATATGAGAAAACTATAGTTGTTGCAAACTTGAGTTTTTTTTTCATATATGAATCTCATTTAAAAAAGAAACCCATAAGACACTTGTAGGCCCGACCCTCAGAGGAAGCGGAAGAAGTAAGAGTTTCCGACCTTCATAAATATATATTAGGTTCGGTCATCAATGTACAAAGTATCATTTAGCTTAGTGGTATAAATGTTGGTGTTTATATCTCAATAACCCGGGTTTGACCTATGGACTTGACACTTTTTCACATTTTTTAAAAATGGGGCCTACAAAACGCTGACGTGACACGCTGAGGAGTGAGCAAAAAAACTCAACAATTATAATATAGATTATTTTGTAAAAACTACTTTTTTGTAAAAACTATTTTTTTGATAGAATGTGTGAGTGGTGAAAAATGTGAATTTCAATATTATTTTTGAAGTCTCCACTGTACTGTTGCACCAGTAAATAGTCAATACCTAAAAGGGCTTTTGGGAATATGATGGGAATCATATTCCATCTAGCATTTTAAAAATTTAAGCCTAGACAGTTCTAAACGGGTTTAAATTACTAGTTTACAGTTTACACATATATAACAAAAGTTACAAGATTACTTTTTTTTTGTCAAAAGTTACAAGATTACTAAATCGTTTAATCAAATGGTCGATGAAATTGACAAAAACGTTAGACCAAAGAAAGACAAAAACTCTAATCAAGGTAACATGTTATTAAAAGCCCAACGGCAATATTGGTTACAAGTGGATATACTAAACCCATTACAACATTACATTATACCCAAAACTGGCCCAAGAATACAGAGGGTGTAAAGCAAGGTAATGCTGAATATTTATGTGTCATTAATCGTGAGTTTAGAGCTCAATATATACAACTCGACTTTGGCCTTATCTACTTAGCCGACAATATTAAAGATAAACCCTCTAATATTTACATCATTATCTAAGTATAACACATCATTATCACAACACTCCCCCTCAAGTTGGAGTATGCGTACTACAAATGCTCAACTTGGACATAAGATGACTGAACTGAACCTTCCCCAAAGCCTTTGTTAAAACGTCCGCCAATTGCTCCTTAGTACCAATATGTGCTGCAGTAATCACTTCTGACTTCAGAGCATCACACACCCGATGACAACCGATCTCTACGTGTTTAGTACGTTCATGAAACACCGGGTTCGTAGCTATATATATCGCATACTTACTATCACAGTAGAGACGAGATGGAGTCTTCTGCGTGAAACCCAAATCCCTCAAGAGCTGTCGCAGCCATTGCACTTCACGACTTGCAATAGAGATGGTGCGATACTCTTCTTCGGCCGAAGATTGCGACACAACCTTCTGTTTCTTGGTTTTCCAAGAAACTGGAGAACCTCCTATCATGGCAACATAAGCAGTCAAAGACCTTCTCGTTAGTGGACACACTGCCCAATCAGCGTCGCAGTAGATGGAGACCTGTAGATCCGTTTCTGATTTGAGCAATATCCCCTGCCCGACTGTCCCTTTGAGAAACCGCACAACTCGCAGTGCTGCTTCCATATGACCTTCTCGCAGTTTCTGCATGAACTGAGACAGTATATGTACTGAGTAGGATATATCATGTCTCATATTAGTAAGGTAGATAAGCCTCCCTAAAAGACGTCTATAACGCGCCGGTTCAGCCGTAAAGGAACTGTCGTCTGTAGCGAGGTGATGATTCTGTTCCATGGGAGTTTCAGCAGACTTTGAATCAACCTGACCGGTCTCCTTAACAATGTCCAAAGCATATTTTCTTTGACTCAACACAAAACCTTCTTTATTACGCCCAATCTCGATTCCAAGAAAGTACTTCAACCTCCCTAGATCTTTCATGTGAAAACATTCACCAAGATAACCTTTAAACTTTGTAATTGCTTCTCCATCGTTCCCACAAACAATGAGATCATCCACATAAATCAACACTCGAATCTCAACAGTACCACGTGAGTAAATGAACAAGGAGTAGTCGGACAGAGATTGAACAAACCCTGCCTTGACCAGTGCCTTTGTGAGCTTCTCAAACCAACACCGAGGAGCCTGCTTTAGTCCATAAAGGGATTTATGTAACCGGCACACTTTGTTTGGATCTGAGTTATTAACACCCTGCGGAAGCTTGATATAAACTTCTTCATCTAAATCACCATGGAGAAAAGCGTTGTGCACATCCATCTCATGTACCTCCCAATCCTGAGTAACTACTATCTTCAATAGACTTCGTACCGTAGTCATTTTCGCAACTGGATCAAACGTTTCAGCATAATCACAACCAGCTTTCTGACGGTTTCCAAGTACCAGCAACCTTCCCTTGAATCGTTCCACAGTCCCGTCAGCATTATATTTGATTTTAAAAACCCACATTGTTCCCAAAGCCACTCGGCCATGAGGCAAGTCAACCACACTCCAAGTATTTGCGACCTCTAGCACATCAACTTCTTTGTAAACAGCTTTTGTCCACCTCTTATCACGCATGGCTTCTTTAAAATTCTTAGGCTCACTGTCAGCACAAACAGCTGCAAGAAAAGCTTTGTGTCCACGAGAAAAATGTTCATCTGAAATATATTCAGTAAGTGGGTACAATGTATTACCTGAGACCGGGTCGAAGAAGACACTGAAAGAGCGATCGGTGGTGAGGACGTGAGGGGTACTATCATTGCACGCTGCCTTGTAAGTAACGTAATCGTTTAACCTCACAGAAGGTTGCTTAACACGTTGTCCTCTACCAAGCAAGCACTCTGTTTCCGGCGGAGCATTTGCTGGAGCTTCTTCTGGAGCTCCATTGTCTTGTTCATTAGTACTCGAAACCTCTGGCCCAACTTCAATGATTGCGGAGTCCTGAGAGGCTAATGTTTCCTCAGACTGATCGCCATTACTCCCCCTGACATCGACAACCTCCACTTCGTTTGTTACCAACTCATCATCAAAACTCTCCATACTGACAGGAGAAGACTTCTCTGCGACAACTTCAGAAAATGGAAACTCTTCCTCTCTGAAAACTACATCTCAAGACACAAAGAACTCACTGGTTTCCAAATCATATAACTTCCAACCCTTCTTCCCGAAAGGATATCCGACGAACACACACTTTCTACTGCGAGGAACAATTTTGTTCTTGTCGCGTAATTGCTTATGTGCAAAGCACAGAGAGCCAAACACTTGTAGCTTTGAGTACGATGGAGGCGATCCGAACAACACTTCATGAGGACACTTTCCATTGAGTATTCTGGTTGGAGTAAGATTAATGACATGAGCCGCTGTAAGAACAGCTTCCCCCCAGAACTTGATTGGCATCTTCGCCTAAAACATCAAGGATCTCACTACATTTAACAGATGACGATGTTTCCTTTCTACTCTACCGTTCTGCTACGGCGTTCCCACACAGGAAGTTTGTTGAATTATCCCTTTCGATTTGAAAAATGAGCCAAGGCACATAAACTTTGTGCCATTATCACTTCGAACCTTCTTGATTCGCTTTCCAAACTGTGTTTCTGCGTAAGCATAAAAATTCTGCACCACTTCTTTAACTTCTGATTTCTCGAGAAGCAAATAAGTCCATACAGTACGTGAATAGTCGTCTACCACGGTTAAAAAATATGAGGCTCCGTTAGAGGCCTGAATCAACTCAAAACATGCTTTAGTTTTATTAGAACTTTCGGGAAACAAATCTCTTGCTTGCTTAGCCTTAAAACAGACCTCACATGAATCTAAACTTGCAGAATATTTAACACCAGAAAACACAGATGAAGAAGATAAAACTGAAAGCCCTGGATGTCCGAGTCGCTGATGCCACAAAACCTTATCCTCAACCTTTGCAGCTTTGTTGGCACGAGCGGCTTTAACGTCTGTAAAATAGTACACCCCATCACGTTCCTCACCTGCTCCAATAAGCGTCCTCGAACACCGGTCCTACAAAATGCACAATGTATCTGTGAAAAACGCAAAAAAATTTGATTGCTTGAGGAGTTTCAAAACAGAGATCAATGAGCAATTCAGGTATGGTACGTATAAAACGCCATATAAAGAGATACAATCAGATAAAGGCAACACGCCTATCTTCTTTGCAACCGTACTACTTCCATCAGCAAATCCAGTCTTGCATGAAGATATATCTTCAAGATTAATAAGTAGATTTATATCACCAGTCATATGGTGCGATACTCCTGTATCGAGTATCACATCTCCCAACTTCTTACCAGACATTTTATCTGAACTACCACTGGGCTTCTCCTGCAATATTTGACTGATAGCTCTCCATTGTTCTGCGGTAAACTCAGGGATAGTTGCACCAGGATTGGCACTGGTAGCGTAAGCAGCATTCAACTGACCTCTTCCTCTGCTTGCTCCACTGCGTCCTCCTCCTCTACTTGTACCACGAGTTCCACGTCCTCCTCGTTCTGTAAACCACTCAGGATAGCCGATCAACTGCCAACATGTGTTCTTATCATGACCGGTTCTCTCGCAATTTGAGCAACTTCTATCTTTTCCTCTATTTTGTGAGGTCAATGAACCAAACTCATCACGCACTCCTCCGCGTCCTCCACTCAAATCACCATTATTATTGTCACGCCAAGACACAAAACCAACAGCATCCTGCTGCTGTTCCTGTGTCTTTGTTGAATTCAAACGATCCTCCTCTCTAACTATCTTGTTATGCACCTTTCCAGAATCTGGTAGAGCGTCTGCTTCGATTATGGCCATAACAACATGCCCAAAACGTGATTCATCTAGTCCCATAACAAACTGATGAACACGCTCATCCTCTCTTTCCTTCTCGTAGAGAGCTGCTGCATCACAGGTACACGCAGGTGGTGGTCGATATGTCTGCAACTCCTCCCACATCTTTGCAAGTCGCCCATAGTAATCGATCACCGCGTCTCCATCTTACCTACACGAGGCAAGCTTTGCCATCAACTGATGAACTCGCACCTTATTCCCCACCGAGAACCTTTCTTTTAGATTCTCCCAAAGCTTGTGTGCGTCAGTAATAAAAGTCACGGTCGACCTTACTTTTGCTCCAATCGACGTTCTCAGCCAACCGAAAATCATGGAATTGACACTAAGCCAACTCTCTAAGTCTGCGTGTCCCTCAGGCGGCTTCATCAACGTACCATCGATGAAACCTGCCTTCCTCTTGGCTTGAAGTGCGTTCAACATCTCCGTCGCCCACTCATTATAATTTTCACCTTTCAACTGAACAGAGGTGATCAAAACTCTTGGATTATCAGAAGCTAAAATTGAATAAGGAGAGCTTGCTCCTTTTACGCCGGACACGCCCGCCACAACTGTCTTGTCATCTCCCATGATCGTAGATGATGATCACAAAGAAAACAAGTTATGAAAAGAGAAACAAGAATAGATCTTTAGTTAGATCTAAGCTCTGATACCATGTAAAGCAAGGTAATGCTGAATATTTGTGTGTCATTAATCGTGAGCTTAGAGCTCAATATATACAACTCGACTTTGGCCTTATCTACTTAGCCGACTATATTAGAGATAAACTCTCTAATATTTACATCATTATCTAAGTATAACACATCATTATCACAATAGAGGGCTTGGAGGTCGCCGGAAACGTAACCTCCTATCATAACCGACCGGAATAAAAGATCTTGCGATTTCCGGAACCAGCACCAACTTTCTAAGTATTAAAAGATCTACCTAATCCAATGGTCAATATTAAAAAATACATCAATATATTAGAATAGATTATTTATCATTATCAATTATATATTGTTTCATATTAGTTTAGAAAATTAAGTTGATTTATCCTTTACATAAACTATGCATTTTTAATATTATTTTCATGAAAATCTAGTAATATTCTTTTTAAACATATTTATGTGATTTATTTTCATCAATTTGTCATAGTATCGGAACAAGAACAAAACTAAAAAATCAAATACTTCTATAACTTTTATTCTCGTGTTATTGCAAAACAACAACGCTTCATACAGAACTTATTTATTCACGACTTGAAGAAGAAGGTTTTCATTCAATCATAGCCTTGCTGTCTTTGCAAAATCGCAAATCAGCAAACTTATTTTCTATTCATTTGTTTCTCAATTTGAAGCAAGGAAAATTCATTTTACAATTCAAGCATTCATTCATCAACTTTCGTATGGATATTAGTTCATGAAAGATTCAGATTTCCTGACGGCAGTCTAACGGCAGCCGATTCACCCTACCGTGAAGATTGGACAGTAAGCAATATTCTCATTGTAACATGGATAAAACAAACAATCAAACCAAAAATCAGATTATCTATCTCAACTCGCGAAATCACAAGAGTTATGGGATATTCATCAAGCTTCCGCAACATTAACAACCATTGTTGTTTCACAAGACTTTGAGTTATTTTTACTACTATATTATGAAGATTATCCAATCTCATACGTATTACCACGTATGAGCTTGAGAGAGGGTATTGAAAGATCTAGAAGATCGAACTAATCCAGTGGTCAATATTAGGATATACATCAATATATTAAAATATGAAACTTATCATTATCTATTTATATATTATTCCATATTAGTTTGGAAAATTAAGTTGATTTATTATCTATATAAACTATGCATCTTGTAACATAATTTTCATGAGAGTCTAATAATATTATTTCTAAACACCTTTGTGTGATTTACTCTCATCAATTTGTCACTAAGTTTTCATGCGGTCTTTTTCTTATAGAGAAAGCTCCCATCTCTACTGAACCTGCAGGAAATCAACAAAGCAATATCGAGAAGATTGATTCCTCTATCCATTAAGGATCCTTTGCAAAAGCGTAATTAAGGACACAAAGATTGATTCCAATCTGGATAGAGAATCAACGGACTCAAATTAGTTAACTATGCAAAAATAATTGATTAGTAAATCATAAGAAACAAACATGATCATCGTTATTTTTTTAGAATATATTTTTAATGGCCAATTTTTCCCTCTTTTTGTCTACTTTACAAGTTTAATGCCGATGAAAAATGTTTGATTATCAAGATCTTCTATATAAATTGCATCAATACGCTGTAACATTAATGACATCCTAGCTAAAATTGAAGACTACAATTATCTTTTTCTATTGGTATATTTGGAAGACAAAGAATGACAAACTCTTTAATGGAAAAGTCATATCCCCAATTGAACTCTCCAACTTGCGTGCCTTGAAGCAAAATATTGGAGAAAAATTAATGAAAATGAGGAAACTAATGAGGATAATAAAGGCCCCCTACTACAAAGATTGGGACAGTGCCCCCTTGGATACTTCGAATCTCTACAATCAAATTAATGCTTCATGGATCGATAATGGTAGTGGTAGTGGCTTAGGATGGAGTCTAAAGGATCAAATGGGTACTGAATCTCTCGGATTACGGGCATGCAACAGAAGCCTCTCAGCCTTACATGCTGAGATAGAAGGCTTACTTTGGGTAGCTTCATGCATGAAAGACAGGAGGATAACCTTGATATGTTTCGAGACGGACTGCTTGGACCTATTGGACATGGCTACGAATCCGATGGACTCGCCACATTTCGCATCGTAAATTGATATTCTAAAAAAAATACATGAGGACTTTGAAGATGTGAGCATAATTCATATTCTTCAAAGTAGAAATGGCCGAACAGACTCATTAGCGAAAACAGAAAGGACCAGATGCTATATTTTCTTCCGTATATATCAGACATGGACAGACGTATGAGCTATTCAGAGAACCGGCTCGTCTGAGTACAACTTAGTGTAGTAAAATGGGTAGTTGGCAAAAAAAAAAAAAGAGGAACAATACTAAGCTTTGCATTATTATTTTTTATTGTTTAGGGCTTTGCATTTTTATTCTTTTTGCATCTTCTAACTCTAAAAGGCAGAAAAAGTATATTGTAGGCTTCGGATCTCCATCATCTAATTAATCGAGTAATCTAACAAGGTGCAAACACTTCCAGGCACATCTTCACGTCACCCTGGAACTCCATATTACAAGTTGTATAACAGGCTACAAGTTTTTTAGGATGCTCTGCACATTTTCTTTCCTCGCAATTAAATTTTCAGCATAAGGAAAGTTGATGCAAATCTTACATCAAGACTTGCTATGCCTTTTTTCTTCGTAAATTTCCTCAACAAAGATGGAATCTTATAATGGACTTAAATGAAAATAGTAAATTTACTGTATTAGTTTCAAAAGATGTCCAAAATATTTGTTGAAATCTTACATTACTATACATTTATGACTTCTAAATGAATGCGCTGAATCCGCTGATAACCAAACGAATTATTCTTGGATTCACCAGCCAATAGGATTGTGTTATTTCATATTCGATATCTTTAAAAAACAAACAAAATATTATCAAATTATATTATATTTTTAAAATTAAAAGGTAAAAAAAAATAAAAAAAATAATAGTAATTACAAAAAAAAATATTTTTAACGTCGTCAGCAAAACATTAAACCCTAAATCCTAATCCATAAACCCTAAACCCTAAACTCTAAATCAAAATCAATAAACATTAAAACACTCAAGGGTTTAGGGTTTAGAATTTAGGGTTTAGGGTTTAGGATTTAGGGTTTAGGTTTTAGGGTTTTAGAGTTTTTTATTTTGAGTTTAGGATTTATCCAATGGTTTACGGTTCACCCAAAGGTTTAGGGTTTATCGAAGGGTTTATGATTTAGGGTTTAATGTTTTGCTGACGACGCTAAAAATATTTTTTTGTTAATTTTTTTTTCTGTAACTACTATTTTTTTTAGTTTTTATTTTAAAAACATAATATAACTTGACAATATTTTGTCTTCTTTTCTAAAAAATATAAAATTTGAAATAATGAAATCTTATTGGTTGGTGAACCTCCATAGGATAGGAAGTGAACCGAGGAACTCTAACCAAACTACACGCAGCAAGTAACCAACCTACATTTAATAGTTGTTCTGAACTTCACATATTCTTTAAAATTTACCACTAAATTCACTTGCAATTCTTTAAAGCAATTTACTTTATAACCTATAGATACTATATATAACGTAATAGTCAAAACTTATTGTTGAGACATTATTAGATACATAAAAACATATATTTAATAAAAATGATCCAAATAAAAATTATACATAAAATAGGTCATGACTTATATATTTTAATAGATAAAATGTTTATAACTGAATAGGCTTGCATGAGCTTGGTTGTTGTTATCGGAAGATAGTGGAGCTCGAACTACCTCACTTTTATCTTTTCGACTTTTCAAACAAAAACTGATCCCATGTATAATAAAGCACAAGTCATTTGAGCCATCAAAATTTGACTTGTGTAACTTTTTTTTTAAACCTTAAAATTTAAAAAAAAAATCATAAATGTTTTTTAAAAGTTAAATTTAAAATTGTACAAAAAAATAAATCTGTATGACCACGTTTGTTTGATTGTAGATGTTTAGTAATTGCAAAAAAAGTTCCTGTTTTTTCTCTAATTATTATCATAACATGTTGAAAAATTCAGCAACTCTCAATATTAACTGTTTCATCTCCTTTCATTCAAAATTTTCTGTATTTTTCTCTCCTCTTCTTCTCTATCTATTTCATCTTCTTTGTCTTTTTTTTTTTTTAAGTTTTGAGTATGAGAAAGATCTTTATTCTTCTCTTTTAAAAAAAAAATCTCTATGATTCTTTATTTAGAAGTATAAGTTGAAGATTCTATCAGATTCTACAAAGGAATCAGAAATCATAGTTTTCTTTCAGAGTACTACCATCAGAGACATGAAATGATTTCAATGTGAAAATCTTTATCTTGTGGAAAAAGGTAAACACATTTACATTTGTAATTTTGATATATAAAACTGTTTAAATAAACGAAACTCAGTTTTGTATACATTTTTTATATACAAAGAAATAGATCAAGCTTTTGTGAAGCAAAACATGATAAAGGTTAAAAGGGAGTTTGAAAAATGAGAGTGCTGTTAATCTCTATTATATCATATACTAGGATAGGCCCGCCCTACGGGCGGGAATTGATGGATCAAGTTTTAGAATATGTATGTGTCAATTTTATACACTATAAAATAAATAAATTAATCGGATTTGGTCAAAAGAAAATGAAATATTGATTTCTAATACTATTATATCATAATTTTGTGAGGGTATATAAAATAATGGGTAATGATGTTTTTTTTTTTGGAGAAATCTTTGTTAAAGTTATTGTATTTGTTTAGTAGAATGTTAGATACTTATAATATTAACAACGGTGATTTTTTGGCATTTGTTTGTTTTTTTTTGTGTGATATTTTTTTGGTTATATTTGCTTATATATTATATAATTGATCACACTATTTCTTTTATTAATAAAAAAAGAAATGGAGAAATAAGAAACAAAAAGAAAAATTAACAAAGGCGACAAATGTATTATTTAAAATGGATAAATTAAGTACAACTTATTGTTCTTAAAAATGAGAAAATATTTCTACTAAAATATTGTATCTCGACATGTATGGCATCTTACGTTCATTCGGATCCAATCAATTATGCGTTGATAATGATAGATATGGTTGCATTGCAATAAATTTATAAACCCGCCTTTTACAATCTGCTCAATGCATATAGTGCAAGGTTCATCTTCCTCCGCTGGTGAGGGTGCTCTTCTTTCGGTATGCAGGTTTTTTGAAGCTATGTGAATTGCTTGGGGATTGAAATATGTTATATATAGTTATAGATGTGTACCCTTGTAATTATGCATTATGGATTATTATGTATTTCAGTAATTTTGTAATTATATTTGTTATATCTTGTTAGGTTTTTTTTTTACAATTTTCTGATATTAATCTTTGGTTGTGGTTTAATCATTTTCAATATTAATTTTCCAAAGCTCAAGTTTTGTGACTAAAAAATGAAAAGGTTATGTAAGACTCACTCCTTATTTTATTTTTTGTTAACCTGTAATGGAGTTATGTATTTATACAAATTTTCACTAAATCCATCATATTCGTCCTTTTTATTTTCTTTTGCAAGGCTGGGTTCGGTGCAACAAAACAAAATTCAATTACTTGCAAGTCAAGCTTGTTGTTACTGCCATCAAGTCACTTATACTTGTTTCTCGACCATGGTTGATAAGAGATTTGGACTTATAATGATGATAAATTGACTTTCGTTACATTTAAACGAAGCTACATATGTAATTTGTAAAACATTTGTTATTTGTCTTTTTATTCTTCTTACTGATATGACCTTCTTTTTATCTGGGACATTTGAGAACGGCCACTTTATTACAAATTTGATTAACAACAATAGATTTCATGAATGAAATCCGATAATAAGTGGAAACTAAGAAGCTTTGGAATGCTTGAAGGACCGGTTTTTGTAAAATATATAATTTTGTGTAAATTTTCTTTATGTTAAGTTGGGGTCGAGTGTTTGAATGGGTCACAGCTAAAGCTTGGAATGCTTGAGTGGTCTCTCTGGCTTCTTCAGCTAATATGACAGAAGCATGATTTGTGGACGCCATGTTTTTTTTTCTCTTTTGAGATATTGTAAGGACGTAGTTACTTCGTATGCTTGACTGTGAATACTTTTATATTGTTTTGTGTCTGTGGTGCTATGTTTAATTATTCAAACGGAGATATATGTTTTTACTACGGGTAATTGAAGATTTCAATATTCTTGCTAATAATTGACAGCTTGAATTTTAGCCGTAATTATAGTATTCGAATATGGGAACAATATTATTTTTGAGTATACGGTTTGAGGCGTAGTTGATGTTGTTGGTGTGATTGCTAATAATCCGGTTAATCTTGATACCTTCGTTTGTTGATATGGAAATAATATTGAGTAAGATAATCTTGGCCTATAGGGCCATTTATTTATAGTAAATATATTTTACTAAATTTAAGGCCATCAGTTAAGGCTTTAGTTATTTTGTATTTTAATTAGACCAACAACAGAATTTGAGTAATTGTTATCTAGCTAATACCGTGTGAATGAATGCTTCACTTGAGGTCGGACTTGTATATTATTATATAAGTGAGTGCTTAGATGCACGTTGGTAAATTATTCTTTTTATAAGTGCTTAGATGCACGTTAGTAGTGTTTATTCTTGGGGGATTCTATTTGTTTATGAGTTTTTTTTAGTAAGCATATGGTAGTAAATTAAGATGTTCTGGATATATTGGACCATTGAAACATAATATTTGTGGGTCACAGACTCCAAAATGAAGCCATCAAGCTTTACAAACCTTTGAAAAACTGAGTATTGATTTCATCAGAGTATTAGAAGGAAAAACGATAGAAAAGAGGGAGTATGAGTATTTTGAAAATTTGATGCGGAGTACACTCGATTACGATATCTTTGTCGAAGCTAAGAATTCTTCAGGAACACATTGGCTGCTTTCCCTGCAATGAAAGTGATAAAGTCAGTATTAGAAATAAAAACAAACCTGAGATATCACACCATCTAAACCTACTTAATGCTAGTCTTTGCGCTCGAAGGCCCTTGAAGATCTCTTTCTAGACAATATTGGTTACTGCATCCACACCGTCTAAATCAGAGGTATCGTCTAATATCCTAAGCCCCTCCGGTGTTGTTACTCGTGATAGCGCCACATACAACTGGCTGTGAGTGAAGACTGTCCTAGGAAGATATAAAGCACCTGATTCAAACTCTGTCCTTGACTTTTATTGATTGTCATCGCATAGAAAAGACGAAGCGGATATTGGCGGCAGCATAACGTGAAAGGATGCATGGTGTCAAGAGGAGAGAGCTGTATCCGAGGGACCAATATTCCCAGTCATGATCTTTTGTTATGATACATTATATGTTAAGTAAAATGATATGAAACGTAGACATCGAATTTAATTGTCTGAACCGTTGGTCTTTGTCTTTTTGTTGTATTTTATTGTAGCGAAGAGTTTACACATCAAAAATGAATACTCAAGTAATATTAATAGAATAATACTCCATTTCAAGCAGTATTTCAGTGATCCAAATATAAATAAAAATCTTAAATACAGAACAACTGGAAAACGTGATAGATTTAATAAAGCTTGTCTGTAACCAAATATAAAATAACCAAGATTCAAAGATTAAGTGGTCAACAAAACATGGATAAAAAAACACATGCGTAAGCATTACTGAAAGCGGAAAATACTGCACAACTTCAAGTATCCAATCCTCTCCACCTATGCCGTACGTGCCTTCTTCTTAATTCCTGAGGATCCTTGCACCTGACTGCTACCACCAGTCTCCACCTTAACACCAACCGAGATGGCACCACTGTTGTCGTCTCCATTGTCATCATCACCTCCCTATTCAGATCAAAATAACCAATTAATATATACCGTGAAGCTAACTGACCGTAATTTAGTACATGGAACTTACATTGACAACAAACTGACGGAGCGGCATACGGTCACCTTCACTAAGGATGCAGGAGATCGTAAAAATTTGATGGTTTTCAGTGAAGTTGTATGCACTGACCTTGACCTGGAACTTGTAGGTTTTACCCTCCATGTCTGCAACAAATGGAGGTGCCTGAGTGTCCCACGGGTTCACACCATCACCAGCATGAGGAAGCAACCGTTGAATGCAATCTCATGAGTAAAATTTCAAGACGAAGATGCATGACAGGCAGAGTAAGAACATACCAAAAGATGGCAAGCTTCATAGGGTCTCATATTATGCAGTTTTGTCATAACCCAATCAAAACAAACAAAGAGGCCTTCAGCAGTTTCATCTGCAATGGACATCTCCACCCGATACCTAGCAGTCAGTTAGCACGTATCAAAACTCAAAGTTGACTATGTGTGTGGACACAAACGCCAATGAAAGTAAATGCGGTGTGAACAAATTGAACATACATCAGTCTTCAGAACACCAACAACATTAGTATTATTACAATCCAGACATGTGAAAGCGAGACAGTGCGTTGGAGCTTCTTGGTACAGTTGGAGCAAGAAACGTAGCACCATCCTTTGTCCAGCTTGATACCAGTGACCTTCTCAGTGCAGATGAAATCAATCTCCTACATTCGTAAATCAGCAGCATCAAACTTTTAACTTTAATTCATTCCATACTCAAATAATAATATATGGTTGTTACACCTGAGAGGAAGCAGAATTGACAAATTCATTGAGATCAGCTACGCTCAGGGATTCCACCTTGTCGTAGCCCTTAAGCAATGGAGCTGCTGGCGCAAGCCCAGTGTCTTGGGCAACCACTGCGATGGTTTCCTTGTCAAAGTATATGCGTGTGCCTGAAGTGGCATTCAGAAACAGATGACCTGAAAAATAAAAATGCTTTTAATGTACTGAGAATACTTAAAAGGAGACTATGTGATGTTAAGCTCAAGTAATTACCTCCCACAATTTTGGGGTTGATACTGGTTGCAACCAGAACCCTTGGATCACCTCCCATTGATTCAAGTTGATTGTGGAGCTTGACAGGCTGTGAGTCGAACATACTCATAGTGACCGAAACATCACTGATAACACGTACATAAGAAAAGTGATAAAAAAATGTAATATTTTTTAAATAGAAAACCAGTATTAAAATCTAAATGGATCAATATGGAAGAATTAGCTACTTATCCATTTTAATGGTTGTCATCAAACGGTTCTTGTCATGTGGAGGGTCGGTGACAGTGCTCTTCGCAGCAGTTACCTCACCGATAATGTCTGTGGAATGATAATTATTAGATAACTAAACAAAATAGACAAATTTACAGATAAGAAGAGCAGTACCTGGAAGCTGAGTGTTTGTGTTGGCAAGACCGAGCAGCTCGCGAACCGGAAAGATTCCACACCTATCGGAATAGCCGGTTCGGTTATCTCATCAAAACATGTTGAATCGCTGAAACGAATCATCATAGAGGAGTCCGACAGTCGGTAATTCTGATTACATCGGGTCACATCAAAACCGGCTAGGGAATATAGCGATTAGCGAACCCACCTTCAGATTAGGCATGTGAATTGCAAGCCGGTTCACATTCACCGTCGCCGGCATCATGGTCGACTAAACAAAAAATGATAAAAAAATCCTGTAATAAAGATTCAACACGACGGACGGTTCTGAAGAAAATATTAAAAACAATCACTAATTAGTTCTGAAGATCTAAACATGAATTGTTGATAGAACAAACCAAGGTACTTATGAACTCAGGTAAAGGTTCAGAACAAACCTGGGAATCAAGCAGAAACATATCGACTCCCATGAGTTCGCTACCCCATCGGACGTTCATCGGCTCCAAGAAGCAGAGCAACCGGACTTGAATGGTGGAGGAGCATCGTCCGGTCTTCAAATCGAAAAGGAAGATCGCCGCGTTAGCCATATTCAGGATATAAGTTTCATAGAGTGACGGAGACAAAATATATTCGAAAACCCTAATACAAATTGAAATAATGTAAGGCCAGATCCGATTAAAAAACCAACGTAAGACAAAGTTTAATGAAACACAAAGTGTTTGGTTTTTTTAATGAAACGCAGTGTATTTGGTTTTGGACACGTGTCGACTCCTGACGAATCCATTTAGTGACGTGGCTCACTGCAGAAAGAGAGAGTCTCTTCTTTATGTTATTAGATGTGAGGCTCGGTTGGGGAAACATATTCCAATTTAAATACTAAGTGTTTATGTATATATTATTCTAAAGTTTGTTAACTCTACTAATCTACCTATGATTTTTTTCTTGCCAATATAAAAAACGTTTGTACAGGTAAATATTCATTTAAGAGATTTTAATGACAGTTTACATACATTCGATATTAAAAACATTATATGAAATCTATTATTTTATTCAATGTGCTAAGCTTATGATCCAATGTGTTATCTAGGTTTAAAAAATATGTGATTTTGATAAAAAAAAAGTATGATTAAAATAATAATTTATTTTTGATATGTTGATAATCATATCAGTTTTAAGATTTGAAAACTTTTAATACAGTAAAATTAATTGATCCGTGCGACCTCACGGGAGATAATACTAGTTAAAAATAAAAGAAGAAGCGGAGATGCAGGGTAACGATAGCCTGTACCTTCTCGCATGCTAAGCGAGCGCTCTACCATCTGAGCTACATCCCCATGACACTGGTAAAGTGTAACTAAAACTTGTCAGTATATACCTAGTAACTAGGTTAAGACTCGCGTTTTGCGCGGAATCAACATTATATATATAAATTATTTTATGTATTAAATATTTTTACATATTATAAAATAATAAATATATATTAAATAATTAAAAGTCAGTAACTATTAAAAATATAATTAAATTGGTGCGAACATATAAATTAATTGTATTAATCCAAAAATTTTTTTTTATTTGATAGGATATGTTATTAAATTTAAATGATACTAACATAGATAATATATTTTAGTATATTTTTAATATTAATGTCTATTAAATGATGATTTCTACTCAAATAGTTTTTTGATCATTTGTATCTTTTATAGAAAAAAAATTTAAATTACTGATAACAAAATTTTCATTGTGGGATTAATAGTTTTAGTAATTTATATTTAAAAAAAAATAAGTTGTCAATGATCGTTCAAAACTTTTATCAAAAAAATTGTTCAAAGTAAATTTTGAAACTAAAATATTGTATTTTATATGGTTTATAGTTTAATTTAAAACGATATATATATTAATCTTATTAATTAATTAAATTAGACTTTTTACTTATATAATTTTTGTAATCATTTGTATTTTGTCATAACAAAAATTTTAAACCAAAGATCATAAAATTTGAATGTGAAACTTTTAATAGTTTTTATAATTTATAACCGTTTGTAAAAATTCAAAATAGAACATATACATAAAAATCTAAATTTTTATATATGGTTATTGTGGTTGTTTAATTTATTTAATAGCTTAAAATTAAACCAATATGATAGAAGATACACTATTTTTTATCAAATCTTTATTATTCAAAATCATTAATTACCATATATACTTTAGCCACATTAGACAATTCCGTAAATTTTATTTAAGGAAATAATAAAGTACATTAATGATGAATTTATTGTTAGTTTAATAAAAAGCTTATTATATAATTAGATAGACTAACATATTTCTCTAATGATTCTAAAAATTATTATAGTGATGACATGTAACTAAAAAAGAAATTGTAATGCTTTTCAAATAATATAAATGTTGTTGGTTTAGGTAACTGAATATTGTTCGTGAAAGTGACTAAATGAGTGGGGATGATGACTAAAGATTTTTTTTTTCCCTTAGTGATTACAATTTGAGTAAATGACAGCTAAAGAAATTAAAAGAGATCAACCGAATCTCTTGGAGGATGCTTCCGGGTCTTTGATTGGTAAGCTGCTGAGACCGGTTCAAAGCTAAAAACTATTTGCAAGGCATCTTCAATTTTTTTTTATCGCTAACATATTTAGTGTGGTAGAATCTTGTTTATAAAATTATAGTTCTACTTTCTGTGAATATTTCCGAATTCCGAACGAAATCTTATTTCAATTTTTGTTGTTGTTGAAATGTTAAAATCTTTTAGCTGAAAAAATAAATCAAGACTAATTTAAGCACATGACTGGTCAAGTCGTAAGCACACCTACCAGAGAGAGAATTGAGGCATGTGGTTCAAGAAACGTTTGGGGCTCGTTCTCTCACGTTTTATTTTGGTTCCACCTACCTACTTAATCACCCATCTTTTGTTTTCTTCTCCCTGTCTTGCTCCTTTATTTTCTTCTTCTTTTAATTAAAAACAAACATAACTTAATTAATTATAAAAATGTTTTAGGTTACAAACTAGTGGTTACTGATAAGTGAAAAGAATAGTATATAAATCACATTTAAAATCAATCAATTTGAGGTTTAGGGTGCCGCTAATTCTTTTAGCAAAGTATGCATGATGCGGTTTATTTTCGTCAGATATTCAACGGGTAATAGGCCTACAAATTAGTTTTTTTTAATAAATTTTATGTGGGTCAGATGACCAATTGATTTGGTCATTTACTCTGGTAGTCCGTTTTTTTCTTTCAAGAGTGAAATCTTTTTAATAAAAAAATGGAATTTTCCCCGCTTAATTGATAACCATTTGTTATCATTGAGGGTTTTCTAAAAAATGGGGTTGACAAAATATGAAAAAGAATACATTAACACACTCTTTGATTCTAAAAAAAAATTGTCTGGATTGTTTTTTTGTTGAATCAGAGAATAGCAATTTGTTTGGATTGTTTCATGTATATATGTCGTATATGTAAACAAGAAAAACAGTTACAAGGTCAGAATAGAAGATCATTAAATGATTTGGTAACGTAGTGTTCGAAAAATTTTGTTTTTAAAAGGGTTATGTACTTTTGTTGTAAGAATAAGGATCTCTGGTTAATCATCAAGTAATTAGTGGACCTAATTTTATATTTTATATCAAGAGTATTAAAAATAACGATTGTTGGTAAATTTGTTTTAATTTTTTTAATATGTTTTCCTGTTTTACATTAAAATATCGAGTTAGATATTAGATAATATAAACATTAAATTTGGACAATATAGTCATTTCACTTATGAGTATGTGTAGTTTTCAAAACAATAAAAAGAAAGTGTAGTTTTCAAAATATAATCTCATCTAAATGTATTTTTCCAAATTTTTCCTATTTTATGTCTTAATTATAGTATCATGTATATACAATATTTTGAAAATAAAATAAAAATATATAAACTGTAATATAAAATAATTTAATTAAGAAAATATAAATATAATAATGAAATATATTCTTAGACTTTTACCATATATATATATGGATGATTTTACCAAAATATATATATATATATATATATATATATATATATATATATATATATATATATGATTTCTCATTAGAAACATTGAAAATATATAAAATATAAATAAAAGTAATCAATATTTTATTTTATTTTAACCAAATTTTTTTGTCTGTAAGTTTATAATATTATTAATAATAATTACGATACTATTTAATAGTTTTCTGGAGAATATTATTTAATAGTTATATACGCTTGACGGCACCATTTTAAGATTTCCTCCATTAATATTTAAGAAATTGCAAAATGAACCATTTAACTTCTAAAAGTTTCTATTTAAATTGATTAATTACGCGGCAGTCCTTCTCTTTGGCCTGTATTTCATGCTTTCACCCGTATTCCTCCTTATATGTAGTGACACAGTTAGGTGACTCAAGACACAACACAAGTTTCTCTCTTTCCTCTAATTCATTTTAACACTAAGAAAATAAAGAAGGAAGTATACAATGGCGGGAACATTTGACCGTGCGGGTGAGGTAAAATCATTCGACGAGATGAAAATCGGAGTGAAGGGTCTCGTCGACGCCGGAATCACAAAAATCCCACGCATATTCCATAACCCGCAAGCCACGGTAACTAACCCTAAACCTCCTTCTACGTTGACTATCCCTACGATAGATCTCCGAGGTGGCGTGTTAGAGTCCACGGTCACAAGAAAGGAAGTGACTGAGAAGGTTAAAGACGCCATGGAGAAGTTCGGTTTTTTCCAGGCGATTAACCACGGGATTCCACTCGAGGTCTTGGAGAAGATGAAAGATGGGATCCGTGCGTTTCACGCGCTAGATCCAGAAAAGAGGAAAAGGTTCTATAGCCGTGAAAAAACCAAAGCGATTAAGTATAACTCTAACTCTGATCTCTACGACTCTCCTGCTGCGAGCTGGAGAGATACCTTAAGTTGTTTTATGTTCCCTGATGTTCCAAAAACCGATGACTTACCAGACATTTGTAGGTACGAACACGGCTTTTCTTGTTTTAAATTAATCTTTGGACTAACTTAATATTTTTGTTTGATGGGTTTTGAGAGTTTATTTATGTTGAATGTTTTAGCGAGATCATGTTGGACTACTCAAAGAGAGTGATGATGTTTGGGGAGTTAATATTTGAGCTCATATCAGAATCCTTAGGGCTGAAGCCTAACCACCTCAAAGAAATGGATTGTGCAAAAGGCTTGTTGATGCTCTGTCATTGTTACCCGCCGTGTCCTGAGCCAGACCTAACGCTCGGCGCCACTCAGCATACAGACAGATCTTTCATCACTATACTTCTTCAAGACCATATTGGAGGACTTCAAGTTCTCCATGATGGATACTGGATCGATGTTCCTCCTAATCCTAATGCTCTTATCCTTAATGTTGGAGATCTCCTACAGGCAAGTTGTTGTTTACACTTATAATCAAACGGTCCATAATTAGTAAGAAAACAAGGTCTTCATAGTGTTTTTTTTTTGCAGCTTATAACGAATGACAAGTTTGTGAGTGTGGAGCATAGAGTTTTGGCAAATGGAGGTAAAGAGCCACGCACTTCGGTTGCATCTTTCTTTGTGCATCCTCCTTCAATAAGTCCGAGAGTATATGGACCCATTAAAGAGCTTTTGTCTGAAGAAAACCCTCCCAAGTACAGGGAAACCACTCCGGAAGCCTCCAACCACTATGTGGCTAGAAAAGGTGATGGGAACAATTCGTTGAGCCATTTAAGGATCTGAACAAAATTGGTGAACCTGATCTGAATCTATATTGTTGTTTACTTTGTGTTTCCAATAAAATTTTAGTGCACACAGATGCACAATATGGTTTCTGAAGTTAATACGTTATTTCGTACGTTTGAGAAAAAAGAATAAACTACATGTTGTACTTCCAATAAAATGTTTATTTCACGTTTGATCTAATAAGATAGGGCTTTTTGCAGAATTGACCTATAACTTAAAGTCAAACACAAAACTAACCTCTTTTTTTTTTTGAAAATTGGTTTTGTCCTATTCACCCCACAAGTTCATATAATTTACGAAAATGCCATCAAATTTTTTTTTTTTTTTTCGAAAATGACATTTTTACTCTCTCACCCTCATCATCTTCAAGTAATTACAAGATTGTCATTGTCATCAATACCACAACCACCATGAACAACCAATTTGAAGCTCTTAATGCTCCCAAAATCGATTTACCCTTCTTCTTTTTCCATTCTTGTGAACTAAACACAACATATCTCTCACTTTCTCTCCACAATGAGCTAAAAAAAACCAAGATTTTGATTCTAAATTTTTTATGGTTCATAGAGTCATAGAAGCTAACGATTCTGGGTGGGTTACTTTCGTTTGTGATTCTGTGTGCTTGGAGAAGCCTTATGTATGCTAAGGAACTTATCTCACCAATTTAAGGTATGACATCGAGTTTTATTCCAGATCTGTTCGTCAGACGACTTACTTGGGAAGTCGTCTGGCTGTAGACAACTTACCTGGAAGTCGTCTGGTCAACGCAGAGGTTATTTTTGCAATTGACTTTGAAATCTGTAACCTGAGACGACTGAAAGTTAAGTCGTCTGTTTTTGTTTGGTTTCAAAAAAATTTCCAAAGAACCTAGACGACTTATATTTCAGTCGTCATAGGTTAGTTTTGCATTTGACTGGATAATTTCAGAAGTTTGACTTCCCCAGACGACTTACATTTCAGTCGTCCGGCGAAAATTAAAATAATAATATTTTTTTAAAAGTAGACGACTTACAGTTAAGTCGTCATACGTTAGTTTTGCAATTGAAAAAAAAACTTCAAAATTTAATGATACACAGACGACTTATACTTCAGTCGTCCACGAGATGACTTACTTGTAAGTCGTCCAGGATTTTTTTCTGAGATTCTGGTCAAACCTCGTAAATCCTGGACGACTTACATTTCAGTCGTCTCGTGGACGACTGAATTATAAGTCGTCTGTATATAATTAAATCTTGAAGTTTTTTTTTCAATTGCAAAACTAACCTATGACGACTTAACTGTAAGTCATCTACTTTTAAAAAAATATTATTATTTTAATTTTCACTAGACGACTGAAATGTAAGTCGTCCAGAAAAGTCAAACTTCTGAAATTATCCAGTCAAATGCAAAACTAACCTATGACGACTGAAATGTAAGTCGTCTAGCTTTTTTGGAGTTTTTTTTAGCCAAACAATAGTAGACGACTTATTTTTCAGTCGTCCGAAATAACAGATTTCAAAGTCAATTGCAAAAATAACCTCTGTGTTGACCAGACGACGTATAGTTTAGTCGTCTGGACAACTTAGATTGAAGTCGTCCGCGTCTTCTCCGGTAGTTTTTAAGTCTTCTACGTTAGTTTTTGA
Source organism: Brassica napus (assembly GCF_020379485.1). Classification (NCBI taxonomy): domain Eukaryota; kingdom Viridiplantae; phylum Streptophyta; class Magnoliopsida; order Brassicales; family Brassicaceae; genus Brassica; species Brassica napus. The sequence goes on from NC_063446.1 coordinate 4,689,116, forward strand.
ATAACTTGTATTTTTAAGAGTGATAAGTAACTTCAAGATATGTAAAACTCATATTTACAAAATATGTTCTCTCCCTTAGTTTTACTAAATTTGACTAAGTTTTTCAACGCAAACTTATAATAAAATATGATATGCTTTGACTAGTTACTATTGTTTGTTTCCATCTCTTAAGTATTATTGTTATAGACAATAATGATGACTATTGTTATGAGTTGGAAGAAGGGTTAAAATACTTCTTAAAATGTTGTATCAATATAAAGCTACCAACATTCTTGTTTATTAAGATGAGAAAAAGGCCATTGGAGTTTATTATTGCATATGAGAGATCCAAAGATAAGAAAAGGCTACTGAAGTCTATTATTTCATTGATTTGTAAATGTGTAAACACATTGTTAGCACATTTAATACATCTTGGAAAACATTATTACTGATTTTACAAAAAATTCACAACTAAAAGAGTAGACATGCAATTCACAAAACATACCACAAACAAAACTATTATAGATCATTCCTCTACAAAGACAAGCTTGGATTCCACTTGAGTAGACAAGACCACACGACTTTTAAGAAGTCCAGACGACTTCTAAGAAGTCCAGACGACTTCCAAGAAGTTCAGACGACTTTGTCAGAAGACTTTTAGGAAGTTCAGACGACTTCCAGACGACTTTACAGGAAGTCCAGACGACTTTACAGGAAGTCCAGACGACTTTACAGGAAGTCCAGACGACTTTACAGGAAGTCCAGACGACTTTACAGGAAGTCCAGACGACTTTGTTAGAAGACTTCCAAGAAGTCCAGACGACTTCCAGACGACTTCCAGACGACTAACAGGTAAGTCATCCCAGAAGTCTTCCAGATCTGAAAAACCTGCATATTAAATCCAGATCTGAAAAACCTGCATATTAATTTACAAGATTTATAAATTATTTTTAAAATAAACTGGTACCAGACGATTTAAACTTCAGTCGTCCAGACGACTTCCAACATCTCAGACGACTCAGACGATTTACTGGGGCTATATTAGTAAAAATGGCTTCTATTTTTTTGTTTGGTCACAAGGGGTTGAGCTGTAATTTCACTAGGCTTTTAGGTTAGTTTTGCATTTGATTCAAGTTTGGGTATAGGTTTGGGATTAAAATCAAGTTGTGGGTTAGTTTTGGCAAAAACCCCAATAAGATATGACCATCTATTATTTAATCCCCTCTATTACCACGCGAGAAGTTTTCAAAAAGAATATTGATATATCACTCTCTTGTTGTTTCTGCTTACGATGTATGCCTAACATTTATTTTTGTTAGATAGTACAAAGATTTTATTACTAAATTGATTACCATATAATCCTCTATATATTAATTGAAGATCATTTAAAAAGTTGTAATCTTAAATTTGTACTAATTAAAAAGAGATCATGCTTAGGTGCCACTTAATTAGGATATGTCAATTTAGCTTACGTGGCAGCTTAGGAATCAATTGAAAACATGTTGGTCCAAATCTAATTACTAGAGAATTTTATATTAACTCAAAATATAAGAAGCGTGTATTTTTTCCTTAAATAAAAGCTACATAATTACTTAATATGATAACATATATATGGAAAATAATGATTATGAATAATAAAGATTTGATAACAATTTTACACTACAAGAAAACAGGGGGATTCTGATGGCCGAAATCGTCGGAAATTCGTCAGAATAGACCGATTCCGACGAATTTCTGACGAACCCGTCCGTCGGTATCGTTTCGTCGGAAAAAAAAAATTCGTCGGAATTTCGTCAGAACTTCCGACGACTTTCTGACGAATACCGAGAAACGTCATTCTGACGAACTTCCGACGATATTACGATGCGGATACACGAGACCAGAGTTCATCGGAAAAACTACGTACCGACGGAGAACGTTCCTCGGACACTTCCGCCATTATTAGCCAAGAAATATATAAAATATTTATTTAAAAAATATAAAGATAAATAATAATAAAAAACTTACAAGTTCATCCTCCTTAGTAGACATAGAGCAAGCACCGAGGTTGTGCACATACATACCTTTCCCGCCACGATCGCTCTTCCGGTTCCTGGAGTTCCTAGAAGACGTCTCTGCAGTTTCTTCCTTCTCCCAATGAGCTATCAACTGCTCCCACACCGACCCGTTGATGAACCGTGGCTTCTTGTTCTTCTGCCAAACTGTCTTCCACGAGTTTATCTGCTTTGTGTAAGAGTCCATGGCCTTTTCGTTGAATTTCTTACGGACTGTTTCCGTAAGATCGGAGTGCCAGTTGAACTCTTGCTACAAAACAAACACAATTTAATAAGTAAATATATTTAAAAAATGTTCAAACTTTAAAAAAATGAAGAGTTACTATACCGCGAACTGACGAAACCACAACTCTCGTTCGTCGGAAGGGATCACACTCCACTTTGGATATCCAAAACGGAGCATGGAGTACATCATCTGGTTGATGCTCCGGCTAATGCCATTTTTCGACTTGGTGAACCTTAAAAAAAATACAAGTTAGCAAGTTAATTAAAGGAAAAAATATAACGGTACAAATAAAAAAAATACTAACCAAGTGCTATGGCCTCGTCGTGGGTTGGTTTGGAGAAACGGGAGATGCTCTCGACCTGGTTGTTGAACCAATAGATGAACCGGCATGACCCCCGGATCCTGTTGAGCAGCAGCGTGAGGGGCAGCGTGAGGGGCTGAGGGAGCTGGAGCGAGAATATATACGGGAACCGAGTCATGAGACTATCCCGATGCACGGGAACTGCTCACCGAACTACGTCGAAGACGGGCTGCGGGGCGGGCTTCATCCTCGGCCCTAAAAAAAAAAAATTAACCCATCAAACATATTTTCAAATCATTTCTATTTTTAATGTTTTCATTTATATATTTACAAAAGGTTTTATAAACGTTTTAAAAAAAACTATTAAACCTTGTATATGTATATTATACAAAATTATAAAAAATTTATAAATATAGAAAAATGTTGTTAAAAATTTATATATGAAGAAAAATGTTGTTAAATATTTATATTTTTTTTAAAAAACGTTTTATTATACATAGTTTAATAGTGGAAACTTATAAAAAATTATAAAAAATTTTAAAATTTTTATTATTCATGATTTACATATATATATATATATATGTATACAAAATTATAAAAAAATTATAAATATAGAAAAATGTTGAAAAACATTTTTAAAAATAAAAAAAACGTTTTAAAAAATCACAAAACGTTTTTAAAAATCAAAAAACGTTTTTAAAAATCACAAAACGTTTTAAAAAATCACAAAACGTTTTTAAAAATCAAAAAACGTTTTTAAAAATCAAAAAATGTTCCAAAAAAAACTAAAACAACAATCCAAACAACAATCCTAACTTATATATCCTAAACTATCCATTCAATCCTAAAATTTTCAATCAAACAACCTAAAATCCGAGATCAACTTCCAAAACCCTAAACAATTGATAAAAAAGAAGGTTTGGGATGATTCTTACATGATTTGGGGTTTGGGGAAGAGATATGAGGGTGAGGAGAGGATTCGCCGGTGAAGAGAGGTGGAGAAAGGCCGGAATCGCCGGAGAGGGGGAGAAATCGCCGGGTTTTCCGTTTTGTGAGAGAGAGGCCGCGGAGAGGAGGAAGAAGGAAGAGGAAGGGTTTTTTTATATCCGAGGATTCCGACGGACACGGGTTCGTCGGTATTCCGTCGGTATAATTAAAATATACCAAATGCCGATTCGCGAAAATTTTCAAGCGGTTTGGTTCTCCCGGGCTAATTGAAATTCCGACGGAATGTGTCCGTCAGTATTTTCCGACAGACACATTCCGTCGGTATATTCCGACGGAATTCCGACGACTTAGTGTTTAGGGTGTTGATTTCAAGTTTCCCAATGCAAAATCCAAATCTTTGATAATATATATAGTATTTGCATAAAGATTTAACAATAAAAATGTTTTATAACACGATTTTACACAACAACATTTTTTGTAGTGTAAGCTTATATAAATATGATTGTATAAGTATATAATGTTAAGATGAGATGTTATGAAAACAATGATATGCATACATAAATATTTTAATGAGTTGTTATATTTGAACGGTTGCTATCTAATACTATAATAAACACTTATTATGTGTTATTTTCATAGTTTTGGCATCTAAATTTATAGATTTTTATGATTGAAACTTAATAGAAAAACATGTCGTCGGTATTTCGTCGGAAAATACCCACGACATTTTGACGAACTGGACAAGTTCGTCGGAATGTCGTCGGTATTTTCCGACGAAATACCGACGAACTTTCCAATTTTCAATGAAACCCGTTGTCGTCGCTATGTTGTCGGTATATTGCGAGGGATTTCCGACGGACCATAAAAAAAAAAAAAAAAAAAAAATAATCAGAATCTTCTGAATCTTCATCAAACTCCCCAACCTCGGCTTCCGGCTCTGAATGTACGACAGCATCATGTCCAAACACAGTCAAATTCTCAACGAGTTGAACATTTTCCAAATCTTCAACTGCCTGGGCGTTGCTGGTAGACTCTGGTTGCAATGGTTCATCATCATCAGAAGTTCCATCCACTCGTCCTCTTGGGTTGATTTGCGTTACAGTAACCCATGGATCATCTCTGTACGTCACCCGAGGGTAACTGATGTAGCACACCTATACATATCAATTATACAAGTATTAGTAAAATATATAACATTAATTAATTATATTGGTAAAAAATTATGAATAGCTTGACATACCTGATCAGCTTGCGAACCAAGAATGAAGGGATCATAATATTGAAGTTTCCGCCGCGGATGAACTGATGTAACACCAAACGCATCAATCTTCACTCCTCTATCTGGGGTGGTGTCATACCAATCACAATAGAATACTACACAACGCAATCCAACCATTCCAGGAAATTGGATTTCCAATATTTCTTTTATGTTGCCGTAGTAGACATCGTCACCAGAAGAAGATGAAACACCAGCATCATATGTTGTCTTAGAAAGACCTTTCCTTGTGAATGCATATCCTCGCGTACAAAATTTAGGATATGATTTGACCACATAGTTTGGTCCCTGCACAAATTCGCGTATCCAATCATCGAACACAAGACCTCTGGCCAAACCATCATTCACCTATAAATTAAAAACGTATATGATTGCAAAATTAATTAGTTTATATATATTAAATTTAAACTAATCATTTGCATAGGGTAATATGATATATGACTCACATAACTACGAAGTCACGCAGCAAATCCTTTATCTCTAAGTTGTTGAAGCTCATCTTCTGTTGCATGCCTGTGAGTCATACGCAACTCCGCCATCTATACACTATATACAAAAATATTATCAATATGAAATAAAATTATTGAATATTATTCTAACAATAAATGAATAAATATTTTTACCTCTCATATTGTAGAACATCTTCACAGTTGGTGAGCAAATATGTTTGCAAATGTGCATGCTCAGTGTCCGTAAGTCTCCACTTCGTGAATTTTCCACTAAGTCGTCCTATTTCCTTGAACATGCTTGGGACAGTAACATGATATGTTGCTCTCTCCCCTCTATCATCATGCCGAGCAGGTCTTCTGTGTTTTGTATGCACTTCTGGTGGAAAATAATTTTCAGCAAAGATTGCAGTTTCTTCATTGATCACCTGTGCCACTATAGATCCTTCCACCCTGCTTTGATTTTTGACCATCTTCTTCAGATGATGCATATAACGCTCAAAAATATACATCCATCTGTACTGCACAGGACCACCAAGTTCCAATTCTCTTGCGAGATGAATAGCAAGATGTTCCATTACATCAAAGAATGATGGAGGAAATATCTTCTCAAGGTTGCACATGCTGACTGGTGCGTTTGTCTTCAAATTATTAATACCCTCTTCAGTCACTACTCTGCTGCATAAGTCGCGGAAGAAAACACTAATCCCTACATAGATAAAAGACATAATTTTCGTAAGTATTAAATTTTTATAAGCATAATTGTTAAATATAAAAATAAATTAAATTGTAAAAATATAATATATCTGCAATTGCTTCATGAACATTACGTGGCAATAATGCTGAAAAAGCAAACGGAAGGAGACGCTGCATAATTACATGACAATCATGACTCTTCAAGTCAGTAAACTTTCCTTCGCTTCTATCAACGCAGTTTCCCAAATTTGATGCATATCCGTCAGGAAATTTCACTTTATCTGTAATCCAATCAAAGAACTCTTCTTTTCTAGCACCATCTAGCCGATAAATGGGAAAAGGGGCCGTACCGTTCTCATCCACGTGAAGTTCAGAACGATCACAAATATCGACTAAATCCAACCTTGACTTCAAATTATCCTTCGTTTTACCTTGGATGTTAAGGACTGTGTTCATCAGATTATCGAAGAAGTTCTTCTCAATATGCATGACATCTAAATTATGCCGCAATAGATGACTCTCCCAATATGGCAGATCCCAGAAAATACTCTTTTTGTGCCAGTTATGTAGCTCTCCAACCGCATTGACTCGAATGTTTTCATGTCCACCTACATCTGGCGTCCTTTCTGCATCAAAATACCTAAACTGCTTCAACAAATCTTTCCCACTAACTTCCTCAGGTGGACCATCAAACACCTGCTTGTTCTTCGTAAACGAAGTCTTACTCCTGCGGTATGGATGATCAGGTGGTTGAAATCGTCTGTGACAGTCAAACCAACACGTTTTCCTTCCGTTCTTTAGTTGGAAAGCATCTGTGTCATCTTGACAATATGGACATGATAGCTTCCCATGTGTTGTCCATCCAGATAACATACCATATGCTGGAAAGTCACTTATTGTCCACATAAGTACTGCCCGCATCTGAAAGTTTTCTTTGCGCGAAACATCGTATGTCTCAAAACCATGCGCCCATAGTTGTTGCAACTCATATATTAGTGGTTGAAGAAACACATCTAGTGATCTTTTAGGATGATCTGGCCCGGGGACGAGAATTGAGAGAAACAAAAACTCTCGTCGCATGCACAAGCTCGGCCGTAAGTTGTACGGTGTCACAATAACTGGCCATAGAGAATACTGCCTTCCATGCTTTCCAAATGGGCTGAAACCATCAGTAGATAATCCAAGATAAACATTTCTTCTCTCTTCCGCAAATTCTGGATATGTTGACTGGAAATGTTTCCAAGCCTTTGCATCTGAAGGATGTCTAATCTCACCATTTGTGGAATGCTCTGCATGCCATCTCATTGCTTTTGTTGTGCGCTCACACTGATACAACCTCTTCAATCTTTCCGTCAAAGGCAAATACCACATTCTTTTGAATGGGATCGGAACTCTTCCCCTCGTCTCCTGATAACGAGGTTTCCCACAAAATTTGCATACATTCCGTGTCTCATCCGCTCTCCAGTAGATCATGCAGTTGTCAATACATACATCTATCACTTCATACGGTAGTTGAAGACCTGCAACAAGTTTCTGAACCTCGTAGTATGAACTCGGTGCAAGGTTATCCTCAGGTAGAATACCTTTGACAAAATCAGTAATCGCATCCATACATTCTTCAGCCAAATTATAGTCTGTCTTAATACCCATTAATCTAGTTGCAGATGATAAGACTGAATGACCATCTCTACAATTTTGATACAAAGGTTGTTTTCCTGCATCCAACATGTCAAAAAATCTCCTAGACTCGGGGTTTGGTTCTTCCCCTCTATAATGATCATGTACCATCTGCTCAGTACCTACACCATAATCTATATCCGTTCTAGATTCTTCTAACCTAATATCAGGCTGAGGTTCACTAACAGGCTGAGGTTCGCTAGTACTACCATATTCATAACCAGTTTCCCCATGAAGGTACCAAACTTTATAATTACGTGAAAACCCTTTCATATACAAATGAGTCCAAACATCAAATTCTTTTATAACCTTATTATTATTGCAAGAAGAGCAGGGACATCTTAACATACCACTTTTTGCATCTGGTTGCTGTTGAACAAGCCTCATGAATTCTCCAATCCCATGAACGTATTCTTCCGTAAGTAAATTGGTGTTCGGATCCAAATGAGGTTTATCTATCCACGAACGATAATAAACTTCTGAAGACATAATTTTCACGGAATTGTTATGACTAAAGAGAATGAAGAGAGAATGAAGTGTGAATGAGTTGAATGAGGAGGGGTTGTATTTATAGGAAATTTCTTACGGACCTCCGACGACTTTCCGACGAAATTCCGACGGATGTAAAGCAGTCCGTCGGTATTCCGTCGGAATTGTCCAATCTCAAACGGCTATACAACGGTCATATATATTTGTCGGCAACGGTCACATGGTTCGTCGGAATTCCGTCGGAAAATACCGACGGAATTCCGACGACTTTGCTGTTAATCGGAATGTCGTCGGAAATTCGTCGGAATGTACCGACGAACTTCCGACGACTACAACGGTTACATTTTTTATCGGAATGTCGTCGAAAAGTCGTCGGAAGATTCCGACGAACCATATTTCGTCGGAATTCCGTCGGAAATGGCCGACGGAATTCCGACGGCTTAATTTTTTTGGATTTGGTCGGAAATTTGTCAGTATTCCGTCACAAATTTCCGACGACCTTGGTGTCCGTCGGAACCTCCGTCGGAATTCGGTGTGTTTTCTTGTAGTGTTAGCATCTTTCTTCATTTTTTTTTAATTTAATATTATTACAATAGATTTTTTTCTTATATGTTATATTCTAATTTTTTTTAAATGACTTTAAATTACAAAAATGAGGAAACTTTATATGTTATATTTTAAAATTTTAAAAACAACTTTAAATTACAAAAATGAGGTAACCATATCACTATAAGAGAACGTAAGAGTAACGACTACCATTTACGACTACAAATGTGTAGTCGTAAATTAACTTCAACGTTACGTCTAAGTTACGACTATGTTAAAGTTCGTCGTAACTTAGACGTAATTTTGCTACTAAAAGGGTTAGTCGTAAATTGGTTGTAAACTAACTTCGCATTTACGACTACACTTTCAGGTAGTCGTAAAGCGGTCGTAAATTTACGACTAAATTACATCGACCAGCTACCATCTGATTAACAAACAATTTACGAGAAAAGTAGTTACACATTCATGGTTAAGTTATTATTAAACGTAAATTTCGTTGTATCATTGTTACCTACCAAAATCGAAATTTCCCTATAAATATGATCTTCTCCCTCATTTTTAAGATGCACAAAAAAAAAGATGAAAAAGAGTAAAAAAAATGTCTAGAAATATCTATGAGCTTCGGGGGTGGATATATGCGCATAGAGATTCAAGGGGAAGAGTAACCGAAGAATTTCTCAACGGAGCAGAGATATTCATGTACCAGGCCGGACAGACGTCTCTCACACTGGAAACAGGTAAAATGTTCTGTTCATGTCGTAAATGCAACAATACCAAGTTTGCTGCTAGTGAAACGGTTTGGAAACATATAGTAAATAGAGGATTTACTCTACATTACTATATTTGGTTTAACCACGGAGAAGGTGATAATAGGAATGAAGCTAGTAGTAGTAATTAGGTTGAAAATGTTCGTAACAGAGATGAACCACATTTGCCTTCTAAAAGTTATAACCTTCAAAAGGATCATATGGTAGATCATGATAGGATGCATGATATGGTTACAAATGCATTTCGTGAAACAAGATCAGTAATAGAGGAGGTAGAAAACGTAGAGGAGCCTAACTTGGATGCAAAAAGATTTTATGAAATTCTAGCAGCAGCTAATGAGCCATTTTATGAAGGTTGTTGAGAAGGTCTTTCTAAATTATCATTGGCAGCTAGGATGATGAATATAAAAACTGATCATAACTTACCTGAAGTTTGTATGGATGCATGGGCTCAATTGTTTAAAGAGTATTTGCCTGTAGATAATCAGTGTGCTGAATCTTATTATGAGATTCAGAAACTGGTTCATAGCTTTGGCTTACCTTCGGAGATGATTGATGTGTGTATAGACAACTGTATGATATACTGAGGAGAAAATATAGAATTGTTAGATTGTAAATTTTGCAAGAAATCACGATATAAACCGCAAGGACGTGGGCGGAATAGGGTGCCATACCAGCGGATGTGGTACTTACCTATTAAGGATAGACTGAAGAGATTATATCAATCTGAAAAGACGACAGCAGTGATGAGATGGCATGTAGATTATACTCAGAAGGAAGGCGTGATCAATCATCCCTCTGGTGCAAAAGTGTGGAAACACTTGAATTTGGTGTACCCTGATTTTGCAAGCAACCCCCACAACGTTTATCTTGGGCTCTGCACAGATGAATTTAGTCCATTGGGAATGTCTGGAAGACAATACTCGTTTTAGCCAGTCTTTTCGACGCCATACAACCTTCCACCAGAGATGTGTATGGAAAAGGAATTGCTTTTCATGAGTATACTGATACTTGGGCCAAAGCATCCGAAGAGGTCTCTTGATGTTTTTCTACAGCCTTTGATAGAAGAATTGAAGGAATTATGGTCAACAGGCGTGCTGACATATGATTGTTCCACGAGAACAAACTTTACAATGCGAGCAGTTCTTTTGTGGACCATTAGTGAATTTCCTGCATACGGGATGTTGTCAGGTTGGACGACACATGGGAGGCTATCTTGTCCGTATTGTATGGGAAGCACAAGATGTGGTTTGGGGTTTAGAAGTGTATAAAACTTATGATGTTTGGGATTTGGGGTTTTGGTTTTAGGATATAAACACAAACTGAAGCTAATTAGTCGTAAGGTACGACTCAGTTACGACTAATCTAAAATGCGTCGAGGCTAATTAGTTGTAACGTATGACTCAGTTACGACTAAGTTAAAATGAGTAGAAGCTAATTAGTCGTAAAGTACGACTCAGTTACGACTAATCTAAAAGGTATCAAAGCTAATTAGTCGTAAAATACGACTCAGTTACGACTAATCTAAAATGAGTCGAAGCTAACTGGTCGTCTCGTTGGTCCCTACTTAGTCGTAACTTACAACTCAGTTATGATTAAACTGTTTGAATGGTCCCTAATTGGTCGTAATATCTTTCGAAATTTCCTATGAATACTCACCAGTTTTCTTTTCAAATCAGAGATAATTTTTAAAAATATTTGAAAAAGCGAAGAAAGATACTAGAACACAGGTGGGCGGAGACAAGGCGAGACCTATGTATAAACGTAAGTCTCACATTGTCTCTCCCCACCTGTGATTTCAGTATCTTTCTTGTCTTTTTTTCAAATATTACAGCGGCCGTCTCACAATGGTCATAAAGGGCTTCGTCCCACATTGATCGTAAATTTACGTCTCTTTTACGACCGCTAGTCTCTCATTGGTCGTAAATAAAAATATTATTTAGTCCCTAATTGGTCGTAATATTATTTGGTCCCCATTGGTCGTAAATTTACGACTCCTTTACGACCGCTAGTCTCTCATTGGTCGTAAAATTACAACCAATTTACGACTAACACCAAAACTCTATATATACTCAGACCTCGAGAAACCATTTGGTTGCTCATTCCCTTCTCTCTAACAACGACTTCCCTTCTCTCTCTAGGTAAGTTTTTTTTTTTTTTTTTTTTTAGTTTTAGGTGGTTAGTTAGGTGATTAGATTAGGTTTGGAATTAGTTTAGGATCGAAGTAGATTAGGATGGAGTTAGAATATGATGAAATTAGAATAGGTTTAGATTATTTTTATATGAAAATTTTGAATTTTTTATAACCATCTATTTTTTTTTCAGATTGACGATATTGCTATGGCTGGCGGTAGACAGAGACTTAGGAACCTTGCGCCTAAAAACTCTTACGCGAGTACCTTTCTCGGACAGCCGAATCCATCAGCTTCTACCTCCGGCACATCATCCGGCAAAGAGAATGTGCCTGAGAGCCAAGTTCCTACTGCTCCGTATGTGCCCCCACATGCATATGACCCTGACCCTGCAGCTTACTATCTGCAGTCTGATAACCTTGCTCCATTCTATCCCCAGTACGATGAGCCTCCACAGCAGCCTCGGTATGATCAGCATCATCTTCCAAACCATCCTCAACAGCAGTCTACTGCTCCGACTCCTGCAGCTGCTCCGACTCCTGCAGCTGCTTCGGCTCCTGCAGCTGCTTCGACTCCTGCAGCTGTTCATCCAGATTTGATGGTGCCACCGAATGCACCATATGCAAGATATACAGTGGAAGACCTTCTCCATATCCCGGGACGAGAAGGTTTACATATGATCGATCCAGATCGACCACCCAACACTTACTGGTAATTTTAATATATTAAAGTTTTAATTGCATTTAAATATACTAATTATACATATTGGTCTAAATATATGTATTCTTTCAAATTTTGTATGTTTTTGACGGACAATTGTGTGTGACAGAGCGTTAGAGGTATCATCGGGGCAAACTTTCGGGAAGCGCATCCGAACTGGTCTCTTACACCGAACCATGTTCGGAGGACATGGTTCAAATGCTTTGCGGTTAGTTTTAAATATAATTTTATTTATTTTTGATTTAAAATAATAATTTAATTAATTAAATTTTTTTATTAATTATTTTTTGTAGCAAAAATGGAATTGGTCCATTGCTGTCAACGAAACGATGAAGGCAGCGTTCTACGAAAAGGCGATTGCTCGCCTAAAGAACACCGTTGGTGATTGGAAGGACAAGTGGAGGGTTATGGGGGATGACTCAAAAGAAGCCTACCTCAGCAATGACGTTTGGAAGGGCTTGAAGGCTTATTGGAATTTTCCTAAGTCAATTCAAAGGTCTCTCACTTGCTCTACGGCTCGGTTGACCCGTGATGATGATGGTAACCTGCCAATACCTCATACTTCCGGACAGATTCCACACGCTGGGACGACACTGCAAATTGTAAGTCTTCGATCTTTCTTAATTTTTATTAAATATATATTAATTAAGTATTTATTGAATGCGTGAGTTTAATTAATTTTTTTTTTAATACATGCTGCCCAAGAAGGAGCACCACCATCTCTGGCCCGACTTTACAAGACGACACACCAGCATTCTAATGACACCTTTTCGCATCCTCAAGCAGAGAGGATCTGCAACAATGTTGAGGCTCGGATCCAGGACGTCCAGACTCAGTTGTCGCAACAAAATCACACCGGTCCAGCTGTCCACCGTCGAACAAGACAAAAATTTTGAGCAGGTAAAATATTCAATTTTTTTAATATATGTTTATGTACATTTTTTATTCTTTACCTTAGTTTTACATATGTACTAATTAATATCTATTTATTAATTGAAGATTGTCCCGAAGAAAAGGGGACGTATGGTCGGGATCGGGACTGTGAACGATGTCCCGAGGACGAGAGCTGAACACACTGCAAGAATGGAAGAAGATTCCTCTCTCCGGAGGGATTTGACAGCTGCCAACCGAGTCATAGCCGACCACAGGGACAAATTTACGGTTATGGCAAATATGTTCGATCTGATGATAGAGTCAAACCCAAACATAAATCCGGCTCTTGCCTCTAGGTGGCAGACTCTACGTCCGACCTTTATCCCCGACCCCACTCCGAAAGAGCAGGCGGATTTAGAGTGACGTGCGGATGAGCATAGTTCCGACTTCTTCGACGAAATAAATATTAATGCTTAGTTTTTTCGGTCTTAATTAATTTGTATTTTGAATGTTTTATATAATGGATATTATTATGTTTACGAATGTTAGATATTTTTCTTTTAATTTTATCAAATTTTAAAAAATTAAATCAAACTAAATTTAAATAATTTAATTTTAGTTAATATATAAAATTTGTAAATAAATATAAAATTCAAAAATATATAAATAAAGTTGGTCAAATTTACGACCAATGAACATCTAAAGTCGATGTAAAGTGGTTGTTACCTTACGACTAATAAACATCGACATTAGAGGTAAATTGGTCGTAAAGTTACGACATGTGTACGACTAATATGTCAGACATAAATGTACATCACCTTTACGACTAACGTTTTTACGATTAACTTACGACCAACTGTTTGAGTCGTAAAGATACGTCTGATTTACGACTAACATGTCTAGTCGTAATATTACGACCAATGTGCCTCTAATAATTAATTACGACCAGCTTCTAACGACCAATCGATTTTCAAAGTTAATTGGTCGTAATGCCCATATTACGACCAACTAGCTACTAATACTGTAGTCGTTAAGGTCATGTTTTCTTGTAGTGTATATGTAATATTTTTCATATATGTTATATTTTTTCTTATATATTATATTTTGAATTTTTTAAAACGACTTTAAATTACAAAAATGTAAGTTTTCCTTAAGCATACGACTAAAAGCATTAAAACGACATGTATAAGTTCGATGGTTGATCTAAAACCTTTCAAAACCATATGGAAGATAAATGTCAAAATAATTCAACTGTGAAAATAATACTGTTCACTTTTTTCAAGAATGAATTCGGTGGAAAAAATAAAGTTTTTGTGTCATAATTTGTTTAATGTCCAATCTGATCAATCCACGATATATTAATTAAAGTTTAGTTCTACAATATTTTAATAAAAATTGATCCGGTCCATCAGTAAAAATTATATAATAATAACAAAAACATTGTATATGTATAAATAAAATGATCAAATATATATAAAAAAAATTATCGATAATATATACAAATTAATTCACTCTGCGCAATGTCTTATCCTAGCTCAATAGAAAACTTAGAGCAACAACATCGGTGCATAGAATTTTCCCAACACAGTAATAATATACATTTATTGTTTTATTATTTTTAAAAAGAAAAAAGTGTTAAGCCAGTTGAATTAGGATCTAGCAACGTAGTTTCTCTTTGATTTTGGTGAATTTCTTCTCGAGAGATGTCTTTTACCGTATCTCTCATTTACTTACATTATTATATGCTAAGAGCATCTGCTCTTGACATCTCTCACACAATCTCTCATCAAATAAATACAAAAAAAATAAAAAAAAGGATGAAAGAGAAAAAAAAAAAAAAGAATAAAAGAAGAGAGACATATGGTCGTAAAGGTAATCTAACAAAAATGGGAAGAGATTTTCTACACTTGTCATCTAGTAAGTGATTAGAATTTCTTTTTATTTAAAATTTATTTAATTAACTAATTTATATTATTATTAAATGATGAAAGGTTACGAGAATAGACTTACCCAATGCTGATGATCTAAGATACTACATCAGATACCATTAATGCTAATGTTTTTAGGGTATCCGCAATGATTAAATATCCAAAAACACAAATCATTAATATTTTATTACAATTAATTTAAGTAATTATTTTTTATTTACCATTTTAAAATTAAACTAGTATAAAATTGGCACATGGATGTGTGAATTTTTATAAGGTTCTAAAAATATAGGAGTTTAGAACTTATTTGACACTTCTCTTATTTTTTTACATTTTTGATTATTTTTAATTTTGAAAACTTGTCTTAAAAATCTTCGTTGGAGTTTCTCTTATACCATCAGAATTGATTAAAAAGTTTTTTGTACATTAAAAAATAGAAGAAAATGAAAAAAAGAAAGAAAAATAGTAGAGAGGCACACAGATCGTCTATTCGTGAAGAAACGGCTAGAATTGTAGCAAACTTTGTGCCATTTCTCAGTTTACTATTATACTATTAGTTACTGTTTTTTGCTCATAATTAGTTTTGTTTGAGAGATTTTAGTGGGTCTCTGCCGGGCGCCCTTAGAGCATCATTTGTAGTTGATTTCTCAAAACTAATGAGATGATTGGTTGGACTTCTTGGAAGTCTTCTGACAAAGTCATCTGAACTTCCTAAAAGTCTTCTGACAAAGTCGTCTGAACTTCTTGGAAGTCGTCTGGACTTCTTAGAAGTCGTCTGGACTTCTTAAAAGTCGTTTGGTCTTGTCTACTCAAGTGGAATCCAAACTTGTCTTTGTAGAGGAATGATCTATAATAGTTTTGTTTGTGGTCTGTTTGTGAATTGCATGTCTACTCTTTTAGTTGTGAATTTTTTGTAAAATCAGTAATAATGTTTTCCAAGATGTATTAAATGTGCTAACAATGTGTTTACACATTTACAAATCAATGAAATAATAGACTTCAGTAGTCTTTTTCTTATCTTTGGATCTCTCATATGCAATAATAAACTCCAATGGCCTTTTTCTCATCTTAATAAACAAGAATGTTGGTAGCTTTATATTGATACAACATTTTAAGAAGAATTTTAACCCTTCTTCCAACTCATAACAATAGTCATCATTATTGTCTATAACAATAATACTTAAGAGATGGAAACAAACAATAGTAACTAGTCAAAGCATATCATATTTTATTATAAGTTTGCGTTGAAAAACTTAGTCAAATTTAGTAAAACTAAGGGAGAGAACATATTTTGTAAATATGAGTTTTACATATCTTGAAGTTACTTATCACTCTTAAAAATACAAGTTATTCAAAAACTAACGTAGAAGACTTAAAAACTAGCGGAGAAGACGCGGACGACTTCAATCTAAGTTGTCCAGACGACTAAACTATACGTCGTCTGGTCAACACAGAGGTTATTTTTGCAACTGACTTTGAAATCTGTTATTTCGGACGACTGAAAAATAAGTCGTCTACTATTGTTTGGCTAAAAAAAACTCCAAAAAAGCTAGACGACTTACATTTCAGTCTTCATAGGTTAGTTTTGCATTTGACTGGATAATTTCAGAAGTTTGACTTTTCTGGACGACTTACATTTCAGTCGTCTAGTGAAAATTAAAATAATAATATTTTTTTAAAAGTAGACGACTTACAGTTGAGTCGTCATAGGTTAGTTTTGCAATTGAAAAAAAAAACTTCAAGATTTAATTATATACAGACGACTTATAATTCAGTCGTCCACGAGACGACTGAAATGTAAGTCGTCCAGGATTTACGAGGTTTGACCAGAATCTCAGAAAAAAATCCTGGACGACTTACAAGTAAGTCGTCTCGTGGACGACTGAAGTATAAGTCGTCTGTGTATAGTTAAATTTTGAAGTTTTTTTTTTTTAATTGCAAAACTAACCTATGACGACTTAACTGTAAGTCGTCTACTTTTAAAAAAATATTAATATTTTAATTTTCGTCAGACGACTGAAATGTAAGTCGTCTGGGGAAGTCAAACTTCTGAAATTATCCAGTCAAATGCAAAACTAACATATGACGACTGAAATGTAAGTCGTATAGGTTCTTTGGAATTTTTTTTGAAACCAAACAAAAACAGACGACTTAACTCTCAGTCGTCTCAGGTTACAGAT
The DNA here is from genome assembly GCF_020379485.1 of Brassica napus. Lineage (NCBI taxonomy): Eukaryota > Viridiplantae > Streptophyta > Magnoliopsida > Brassicales > Brassicaceae > Brassica > Brassica napus. The sequence continues at coordinate 4,706,354 of NC_063446.1, forward strand.
TTCAAAGTCAATTGCAAAAATAACCTCTGCGTTGACCAGACGACTTCCAGGTAAGTTGTCTACAGCCAGACGACTTCCCAAGTAAGTCGTCTGACGAACAGATCTGGAAAAAAACTCGATGTCATACCTTAAATTGGTGAGATAAGTTCCTTAGCAAACATAAGGCTTCTCCAAGCACACAGAATCACAAACGAAAGTAACCCACCCAGAATCGTTAGCTTCTATGACTCTATGAACCATAAAAAATTTAGAATCAAAATCTTGGGTTTTTTTAGCTCATTGTGGAGAGAAAGTGAGAGATATGTTGTGTTTAGTTCACAAGAATGGAAAAAGAAGAAGGGTAAATCGATTTTGGGAGCATTAAGAGCTTCAAATTGGTTGTTCATGGGGGTTGTGGTATTGATGACAATGGCAATCTTGTAATTACTTGAAGATGATGAGGGTGAGAGAGTAAAAATGTCATTTTCGAAAGAAAAAAAGAAAAAAAAAATTGATGGCATTTTCGTAAAATATATGAACTTGTGGGGTGAATAGGGCAAAACCAATTTAGGTTAGTTTTATGTTTGATTTTAAGTTATAGGTCAATTCTGCAAAAAAGCCACTATAATTTATGTTGTAGTTTTTATTGCTGTAATTTTATTTTTCCTGCTGTAGATAAATATTACAATTTCTAAAACACTGTAATAGTTGTTTTAAGAAAAAAAAATAAAAGATGAAAAAAGACAGTAGATGTTATTGCAAGACATTAACTTTAAAAATAAAGTTACAACAAGATTGGTTAGAATTAGTGGTTTAAAAATAAATAAAGCCAAAATGCTAAGTTAAAAACCAACCAATCACATTATCTAAGTCTCCCATATTATTATATTAATAATTTGACTTATTAATTAATTTAAAGTGTAAAATAAAGTTAAATAAATTAAAAGAAGACACGTTGGTACTATAGTTTCTTAAGAATTGTGTCGAGTCTTTTTCTGCACATATTCTTTACCTTTTGATGTTTCTATCTCTTACTGTTTAGTTGTTTATTAATTTTTGTAGCGACAGACTCTTCAAAAAAAACACCGATGCGAGTGCTTTTAGAATCTGATGTTAAAATCTCATTGCTAAATATAAAAATGACATAAAATATATTACATGTTTAAAGTCTGTTAATATCATAAAAATATTACAGTTATTGGGGGTGATTAGTTGAGCTTAATCTACATACTTTAGCTTTATTTTTTTCTAAATCGAAACTTTACCAATCATGCTTTACCTTTACTTTTTAAAGTTAAAGCCTACATCAAATTTCTATTAATTTTTACCAATCATGATTTACCTTTATTTTTAAAACTACAACAAAATATATAAAGCAAACATTTTTTTTATGTATTTTAGTTAAAAAACTTACATCTTTCATTTATAAGCTGTAGAAACTGTAGAATAAAAAATATCTATAATATCAAATAAATAAGATAATCATAATAAAAAAACATCTATAATTATTTTACTCTAATTTTGGGTGCTTTTAAATTATTGAAATATTTTAAATAATGAATATTATTTACATATCACATTTTAAATGACAGTATACTTTGATAATTTTAACAAATATTCATATAAATTATTTTAAGTGATAAAAATAATAATTATTTTATATATACATCACATATTTTATTTTAAAATATCTGCCGTCTATAGATTACAGGTAGAACAAATTTAACTACAGCAAAAGTCTCTGCAAAAATAATCTATAGTAACAACTTTACAGTTACAACCAATTAATCTACGGCTAAACTTTTACAGTTAAAATTCTACAGGCACAGTCGAACCAATCATCACCATTATGTCTATTTGATTATTGTTCTGAAAATAAGTTTTTTTAGTGTTAAAAATGAAAAACATAAAAATAAGCTAATAACTTGATTGTTTTTATCTTTAAGTTAACTAGTTTTGAATAGTTACATAACTGAAAATTATCATGTATGATTTTATTAAAAATCAAAATATTTATAAATTTAATAATATTTTATAGTTAATTATAAGTAAATACATACAGACAGCACTGTACCACACTAACAAGTAATAGTGTGTGAAAGTTGCGTTATTCGGATGAAATAAACGGACAAAAATATATTTTTGTGACTGCATTACTTTGTAAAAAACATTCTTGAGATTGCATTTTTACTTCTTACTGCTGACATTTATAGTTTTAAAATCACATCAATTCCAAATATGCACCGCACTATGGTTGCTGACATTTATATCTTCAAAACGATATCAATTCCAAATATGCACCGCACTATGGTTTCCGTTCATAACCTAAAAGATACACATCTCGATGATAATAATTTTTAATAATATGATATTCAATCTTCTTTATATATAAAAGGGTTTTTTCCTTCAAAGCGTGCCATCTAGGATCCAGGTTAATAAGTCGTTGCTTGACGTTGCGACATGTGTCGCTTTCCTTCTCTACGCAGCCTTTCATTAATGTATGGCGTCATGGGCTTTTCGTTTATTGTGTTATGGGTCCTGGAATCGTGCAAACATCCGGCCTGAAAACAGAAACTCTCTCCCCCTAACACTAATATTGTGTAGACTAACCCACGAAGATCGTCTCCCATCTTCATGCGGCGGGAGGCGGTGACGTTTGCACTTCTTCTCATGACCATAACAGACTTCTTAATGGATTCATCTTAGAGCAACATTATCAAGACATTTGAACACTTCTTATGGGCGATCCTTACCCAATATTGGCCCAAAATTAAATATAAAGTCCAGTTAAATGAAGGAGACGATTTTTAGGTAAGAAGTTTTTTGACTTCGTTCTTCTGTCACGTGTCATTCTATGATACGTTTTGTGAAGCGGTAGAGGGTCTCGTCATTTTGCTCTGGATCTATTCTCTCCGTCTCCCTCTTCTCTCTCTCTCTCTCTCTCTCGATCCGTAGACGGCAATTCGCTGGAAGTGAAGAATCATCGGTCCACATCGATCGATCGTTTAATCTCGGCATCGAATCTGCACCAGGTTCATATTACTCTCTCTCTCCGTCTCCCTCTTCTCTGTCTCTCTCTCTCGTATCGATTTTGTGGATATAATTCTGGGATTATCGATTATGTGTTTCTAATATTTTGCATGCTTTGGATTTGATCAAGGTCCACGGAGTTTGGGTTTAGGGTTTCATCGTCTCTTCCTTCTCTCGCTGTCGACGGGTACTTCCGCCGCCGTCGTCTATTCTCATCCATCTCGCCTCTCTTCTTTCTCCGGTTGGAAACCATCTCCGCCGCCGTCACCAACATGTTTGTCTTCTTTCTCCGTCCTCCGTTAGCTATATAGAGGAATCATTTAAACAAATAGATTCGTGATTCGCCTTTTGGTTGTATATGATTGTATAGTGATCTGTGTTTTTAGTGAATTTTTCTTATACTTGATTGATTAGGGAACTTTAGTTAAAAAAATATGCTTGATTGATTAGTGAACTTTAGTTAAAAAAATATGCTTGATTGATTAGTGAACTGAATTTTGAGTTCTATACTTGATTGATTAGTGAACTGAATTTTGATTGTATAGTTGATGGAGAGCCACGTTATATGTTGTGATCTATACTGAATTTTGATTCTATACTTGTTGTTTCAGATACATTGGCTTCATCATTGACATGTGTTATTTTAGTTGGTGTGTAAATTGAAGTAAGTAGGTTTCGACATTTAATGAAAACGTTGTACTGACTTTTTTACTTAGTTTGGTTTCGAAGGAGTGTTACTTGGCAAAGTTTTGTAGTTAGTTTGCTTGGTTTTGTAGTTAGTTTCGAAGGAGTAATAAATATTGATTAGTTATGTGTAACGAGTATAAGTAACTAATGTGTATCATATTTACTTACTTGTTTGCTTTGATTCTTTATTTTCCGAGTAATAAATATTGATTAGACCCTGGTAGTTGATTGTTAGAGAAACATTTAAGCTCTCTGATGGTTGTTCTCTCAAATTTCTTTAAATAGCCGCAACAAGTTTAATTCTTGTTGTGGTTATCCCTTACTCTCTTCTTTCTCTCACGTATCTTTCTTTTCTATTCATGTCCTTCTAATCGAAATGGATTCAAGGAATCCATTGAATCCCTATAGTGAGTCCCCTAGTTATAGCTATCTTCTCCATAGCCAAAACTTTCAGTATGGAAGCTATCCTTCTACTCAGTATCCATCTGAGATACCTCCTTATAGTTCACAACAACCTGACGGTCCACCTGAACGTGAAGACCCAGCAGTTGCCTCTAAGGAGAGAAGGCAATGGACTCCGGCTGATGACGAGGTCGTCATAAGTGCTTGGCTCAACACATCTAAGGATGCAGTGGTTGGGAATGAACAAAAATCAGGGACGTTCTGGAAACGTGTTGCTGAGTACTATGAATCTACTCCACATGCTAAAGAGAGTGGTGAACCAAGAGAGTGGCTCCATATTAAGCAGAGGTGGCAGAAGATTAATGACCTCACCAACAATTTTTGCGGTGCTTACTCGGCAGCGGAGAGACAGATAACTTCTGGTCAGAGCGAGACTGACGTCCTCAAGATGGCTTATGATATCTACTATGCTGATCACAAGAGAAAATTCAATCTTGAGTATGCGTGGTGCGTGTTGAGGTTTGAACGTTCAACATTCACTCAGCTAATATGATTGTCGAGGATGAACGTTCAACATTCACTCAGTATAACGAGAGAGAATTTCAAGAAAGCGAAGAAGAGGATACATTCACCGTTACTCCGAATTCAAATCTCAGCACTGCAATGGATCGTCGATCGAGCGTTCGTAACAGACAAGCCCATGAACAATTAAAATTCGATTTGATTGAAAATATTTGGGCTAAATTTGGACATCTTCCAAATAACCAATGATTTTTAAGTTTCTGTGAATTGAATAAAATGTGTGTTAGCTATTATTTTTAATTTTTTTTAAATAGAATGTAGTAAAATGTTTGTAATTTTAATTTAATGAAATAAAAAGTTTTTTTTAATATATTGAATATAAATGGATAATATCTTAATTACTATTTATAAATAAAAATAATATTTTTAACCTAAGAACCTTCGAAAAGTTCTATTGATAATGTAGTATTTTAGTTAAGTATCTTACAAAACTTCTTAGACTAAAAATAGTCATTAAATATTCTAAGATGTTTGTTAAGAGTTGCCATTGATAATGTTGCTCTTAATCATGTTGATTTATTCTCCCAGAAAGTATCTTCAATGCGTTGATTAGGTCTGAAAGACGGTGTGTGTTCAGTATAAATATGTGAACAATCCTCTTCTTGGACTCATCTTCTCTTTCAATTCTCTGAAAGGATCTCCGGTTAAGCGAGGCGGCGAGGGTCGACACGCTCCTCCTGTACGCCAAGGTACTTCCGGCTTGACTTTGTAGTTTTTTTTCTTAACCTTTCAAGCGTTGTTGATGTTTTGATTATGAAACTTTCAACAATAGTTCTTCACCAGAGATCAATACGCTCATGTCTCCGTTATTCCCCATATTTTTTTCTTATCGTCAAATATTTAGGATATGATCATTGTTGTGATTGTTGATTCTGTTTCACTTTGTTCGTATATTTTTATTCATCAAATAGTCCGTATAAGGAAATCAATATGCTTATGTCTTGATTATGAAAAAATTAACAAGGGCTTTAGTTTATTGTTGATGGTTAAGATATATATTTTGTTTGTTTATGTTTCCAATTTGTCATGCATTGCAGGCGACTCTCACCCAAGCCACCGTGAACGTCCAACCGCTGAACACATTCAGGCATCTTTTCAATGTACTATGTTAGCGACTTTGAGGTAACACAGTCACACAGAGCAATTTAAACTTCAAGCTGTCCGACTCTCATGTCTCGATCGGTTCAATAGTGGTGTGTCTGTCACTATGAGTGTATCGACTCTCACACTGTATCGTTTCACAAACAACTTAAAGGCTACAAGGTTGACCCATGTGTGGCTGTTGCAACATGCATTAATCTGAAGCTTATAGGAGGTATCAGTTCATATCTGTTTTGTTAATTATGAGTTTCATCCTAATGTTATTTATGAAAACTAATCGAGCTTCAATTTGGAGGTCATTTGTTCATCAATGCCGCCTGGAACTCATTTCTATTTTGACAAGGAGTCTGAATCTGGCGGTAGTTTCAGTCTCCTGTTCTCGAATAGCTGTACCTAACAGAATGACATCATCCCATGTTCTCGCAAAGGCAGCACAGAGCCACGGGTATACCACCATCAGAACCTCCAGCCACTAACAGTCTCTCCATTGACCTCCGTCTAGCGTTTCCGCTACCTTATGACTAGATGCCCTGGTAGCGGCAACGTCCAAGCACATTATATTCAAGGAACTCTAGAATTATTTATATAAAAACAATTCAGTAACTGGTCTACACCGTGGTTTTCAGAAAAAAGTTTACGTACGGGCCTGTAAGCATTTACATTATTACAAAAAACTCTTTAATTTTCGCTCTAGCTTCGAACTTACGTTACAAGGTAACATAAAATTATACAAATAAGGAATTAGCCACGAATTGGCTACATCAAAACATGTCAAACATTCGTTATTGCTTGATAAAAAAGTACAAGTTAATACTCGCATAACCCTAACTAAAAAAAACAAACCAATACAAAAGCATTATTTCACGTTACTAAAAGGCCACAAACACGACTCACGCAATTAAAAAAATCTGAAAAATCCAAAAGCCTCTAACGAGGTCCCACGAAATGCACCCAATCACTAATCATACTACATGTTCCAAAGTTCATAAGAGCACCTCCAAAGGTGAGTTATCTAGGTCTGGGCACGGATCGGATATCCGGATTTTTAAAGGTATTTGTGATTTGCTTCGTATGTCACGGATATCTAATTTTTCAATTTGCTTTGCATCGAAAAAATATGGATATTCGGAAAAACGGATATCTGGAAAATAAATAGATATTTGCGGATATTTACGAATACTTACGGATATCTCATATGTTTTGATTAATACAAATAATCTTAAAATTTTGATACAAATTTGTTTTGTAAAATATTTTTTGCATGATATATATGATAAAAATTAAAAAACATAGTGAATCTACATATTTTGTAAATTTTTTTGACCTTAGTTAACAATTATAATAACACAAACTTAAGAAAAAAAATATAATTATCATAAATGTGTTCTCTTCCTTTTATGTAATACATTTATATAAGTAATAATGTGAATAGAATTTATCAAATCATATGTTAGAATAATAATTATATAATTTTATACATTAAAAACTTTAAATATAATCAAGATATACATGTATTTATATATTGCTGGATCGGAAATCCGCTTCCCAAAATTTTAATTTTTGTGATTTGCTTCGATTTTAACGGATATTGATTTTTAGTATTTGCTTTGATTCGAAAGTTTACGGATATCCAGAATTTTCGGATTTAATCGAAACAAATAACGAATCGAATCAAATTTAACGGATAAAATGTCCAGCCCTAGAGGTACCCACTTTAGTTTCTTATTGATAAAAGTATTAATACTTTAACAATGGTTTAGTTTTTATTTAATTTTTGAATTTTATTAAAAAGCTATTCTGTTAAAGAAGGACATCTGTATTGAAGAGTCTTCTGACACAAATATTTTCTTTTTTTTAAAAAAAGAAAATTGGTTAGAACTCATCAGTATCAATAATCTACCGATGGAGATGCTATAAGGTCCAACCAAACGTACCGACAACCAAATACAAAAAAAATATTTGTATATTAACAAGATTTACACCTTCATGTTTCAGACTCCGATACAGAAAAAAGTAAAATTTTTAGTAAAATAGTAACAAATGTATATTTCCTTCTTGTTTTTAAAAGTAAAATTTGTAGTAAAATAGTGAAATTATTTTTAAAATAAACAAACAATTTCACTAAAATTAAAATACATTTGTATTGTTTCGTTCATTTATTTACCCTCTGACCCTAGTTTATAATATCTTCATGACGTTAATAATACTGAGAACAAAATTTGGGTTCACCCCTGTGGTGAATCTCCTAAATTCACCTTCCTAGTGATTACCAATCAAATTCACAATTAATCAAAAAAGGTATTAAAACTAAAGAAAAAAAAGAAAAATAGCTTTAAAAAAAGGAATACGTCGACTAAACGACGTTCATCAAAACATCTCGTCGACTGCTGCTTCTTCAAACTCGGAGGCTTCTTCACAATCCCTAAAAAACACAGATTGTAGTTTTCAAACAAAGATTCGAGATCTGTGTTTGAACGGTACATCGCGTTACTCTCTTTTATCTTTATTCAAATTTAAGAATCGATGTTCTTAGATTAGGTCAATTCCCTAAAACAACATAATTAACCTCAAGTGTAATTATTGTTTGTTATCAACAAGGAAGAAGAAGATGGAGAAGAAGAGCATCTAGTTAAAAGATATGTTTTTTATTGGAATTGAACTTTTGATTAAATCTACGGACGAAGTGGATCTAAGAGAAGTTCCCAAGATGAAGAACAAAGAAGGGTAGCAGAGAACAAGCTACAAAGAAGAAGAGACTTGAGGCGCAAGAAACGGAAGAGTGAAGAAGAAGATTACTCTCTTCTCTCTCTCCAAGCACAAGAAAAGAAACGACGGAGTAAAGAGACTGTGTGTGCTTGTGTAATAATGAAACACAAGACAAAACAGAGTGAGTGTGAGAACAAAAACAGAGAGTGAGTGAACAAGAGAAACACAGTGAGCCGTACAACTAGAGTTAAGAAGAATGCTTTCACGTCTCTGTTTGTAAGACATTATAAATGTGTATTGTATGTTTTTATAAGGCAATATAATGTATTTTATAGAAGTTCCACATCACGATGTAAGGATTCATCGAGTAAGAAGGTGAGAGAGAATAGCTATTTCTGGTTTGGTATTCATGAATATGCACTACAAAGATAAGGACCAGGATCACGACTAAGGGTTGAATATACGTCGACAAAGTGAAGCAGTAAGCCAGTGCTTCATTGTGAGGAGAGAATGAATTTTTTTTTTTTTTGCTCTGGTTTGTTCTTCGTAGGTCACTAGAGGAAGAGAACATCTATGAAAGAAAAGGGAGAACATATAGACTTAAGAAGAATGCAACTAAAACGAAGAACTTAGCCTCGTGTTATAAAGATACAAAGTTTCTTCTTCAAGAGGTTATGACCAGAATGGCCTGAAACCAGTTCATTTTACTCTGATTTACCTACTACTGAAGATCATTCATTCATGGTGTTGTATAAATGCTTGTTTTAAGCTACTTGGACCAGTTTATTTTCCAACCCTTATATATAGTTTCTTCACATATGAATGAATGAGAGTATACACATTGACATAAGTTACAAGAACATGTACATGGATAAAAACAACCCACGTTCTCAAACTATTTTGTCGCAATGTTGTACGCTTTTCTACTTAGCTGGGAATACTAATATATTCAATACAAGAACAGATCAGTCTATGAAGTGTTGGGGCATTGTGTGTGCTTTGCTAAAGGTTCAGCAGAGACGTTGAAGCTAATATGATCTTGATTTTTGAAGATAATAATAAGTGTAAAAACAAGAATATGCTAGAAACACCAAAAGTTGGAACGAAAACAAAACATAATTAATATCTGCTTTCATATTTAAAATAACAGAGTTATACGGTGATCCACCACAACTCTTGTCAAATCCCTACAAAATATGACACATACACAAATTAAAAAATGATAGATAATTCAAATATAAATGGTATAAAGAATGAAGTATTAACCTGGAGCAGTTGTGAAAAAGAAGTTTCATTGCCTAAGGTGAGACTAGTGGCAGCAACAGGTAACTGAGTATCAAGAGGAAGACTTGAGTCCTGAAATCTGTAGATTGATTAAGTCCCAAAATTCAATGAGGATTGGACAAACAAAAAAAAACTTTATATCAAATACCTGAAATGACAACTTTTTTTTGGCTGTAGCATTATTGGATGATTTTGATATACCACGATTTTTTATTTCAAGCACACTCATATACCGACCATGGCGTCCGGCTTTTTGGTTCTTCGGTCGTCCAGGAGGTTTTTTTCTTTTTATTCCACGTGCGTTTAGAACTTCTTCTTAATCTTCTTCTTCCACAAGTTCAAAATCTGAAGAGTGGACCATCCATTTATTAGCTTTCACAAGTTCCATTTTCTTTTCCACCAATTTTTCAAGCAACTGAGAGGCAGCTTCATCTGCACACAACGTCAGTTCTACATGTTCAGCAGCAACAGACGCAATCTCACGGAAAGTACGACATATATGACTATATCGTTTTCCGAACGATTGCTTCACTGTATCATTAGGTGTCGCTGAATGATAAAAGGATATGGTTCGTGCTTTAGCCTCTTTACTCCATCGGTTCAGAATGTAAGTAGGTGGAATTCTTCTAACATCCTTCTTGGCCAACGCTTTTAATGCATGACGACATAAGATTCCACCAAAAGAAAACTTCATGCAACTACAATGTATCGTTTCGTTTGCAGCAACATAGTTAACCAAATGATTTCTTCCAAGACCACGTAAAGATACATTGTATTCAGCACTCACCATCTCAGACTTATTGACCCTTTTGGCAACATAATCACCTATAGCTATGTATTCCTTCTGGAACAAGGTAAAGACTTCTGGTGTATACACGTCCAATGCATGTTGTAACATTTCTACAGGAGCTGATAATACCGGCGAGGTATGCATCATACTGAAGTCAGTAGTTAATTCTTTAAAGTGCCGATCATCCAACACTCTCTCATAGTGTTTAAAGAAGCGAAACAAGTTATAACTGCTCTTCAAGTAATTTTTCAAAATATTATTCATACTTTCACTACGCTGTGTGCTCATCATATTGGCTGTAAAATTTTGACGACCATATACCCTTGCCCATTTTTCTCTCAACTCAAACAAATCATTCAGCCATTTATTCTCTGTCAATCCATGCTTCTCGAGCATTTCACTCCATGCCGATAACCACTCTACTTCATTCTCATGGTCATATACACATTTTCCAAAGTCTGTGGCAAAATGGTTTGGTCCATGAAATACACAACTCAACCTCTTTGTAGCATTTTGGTAAATATGCCAAACACATAACCTATGTTTTGTTTCAGGGAAGAATTTTCCTATTGCATTTTCCATTGCTGCACATTGGTCTGTAAGAATTGTTTGCGGCTGTTTTCCAGACATTGCTCCAAGAAAAGTCTGAAAAAGCCACTCAAAAGATTCTGTTGTTTCATCATATAAGAGAGCAGCACCAAACACAATAGTTTGCTTATGATGATTGACCCCGACAAATGGAGCAAACTTATCATATTCGTTGGTCTTGTAAGTTGTATCAAAGCAAACGACATCTCCAAAAAGATTGTAATCACTAATTGACCGATCATCTGCCCAAAAAATATTAGTGATCATATCGTCCTCATCAAGTTGCATTGAGTAAAAAAAAGATGAATCATCCTCTTTCTTTTTTTGAAAGTACTCCAAAACCGCTCCAGCACCTCCCTTTTCCATTGCTGCCATTGGCTTACGGTATATGTAATTGTGCATGTCTTTTCTATAAAACCCAGATTTGCTTGCCCCCCAATTTCTCTGCTCATCATTTCAATGGTTGCTTTTGCTGAAATTCCTGACATATCGGCATCATCAGCATGTTGTTTTTGAGAGATAGAGATTGCTCGGTTACTCTTCATCAAATGCTTCATAGGTGTCCTCACTAAATCATGGTTATGATTCGGCTCAAAAGTCATAATCTTATATCTTCCGTTACTCTGAAGGTAGCAAGACATGCGAGCTTTACAACCACACCTTGTGGTTGGTCGTGAATATGCTTTCCTGACCTTAGGTTCCTGTCTAAGCCCCTCTTTTGAGCATACATAAACCATCCTTACTAGCTTTTTGTTTTTTTTCTCGAAGTCTGTTGTCTCCTTACGTCGAAACCATGATTGCCTCCATACTTTCTATAAGCATTATATGCAGACTCATCAGAACTAAACTCCATTCCACTACAGAGTTCATATTTATTCTGATTTTCATTGTTTGCCTCTAAATCATCAGCATCTTTAGTCTGAATATAATCATCCTTGTTGCCTATGCCCGCTTCTTCATCGAAATCACTGACTGAAACATCGTCATCACTGAATGAGGCATCTTCCTCAGATAAAAACTCATCCATATTCTGACTTAACAAACTGGTTTCACCTGAGATTTGAGTACTAAATTCATCTTGAATAGAGGAAACAGTTTCTTGATCACTTGAATGACTACTCTCCATTGCAACTATATAGCAAAATACAAACACCAGTCAGAGATTATCTTAGATAACATAGAAGAATTAAACTTTATTTTAATGAAGATTCTAAACAATTGATGTTTTAAACATATCAATTTAATGCCAATCATCAAGTTTTATCATATATCATGACCTGGCCTTATTTCAATCATAAACCACATCAATTTAATGCCTTCCCACAACCAAAATGTAATGTATTCCGAAAAAGTAAGAGAATCAGTAGCTACAATTTAGTATATTAGTTCCAATTTGTCAACCTGATATTTTTAGTTCTTTTTCCTTTCAAAGCTTAATAGTTAAATAAGTTTGAATAATGCTTAACTCCAATTTTTTTAACACACTGGCGGTAAGCTACAAAGCATCCGTGACCTCCTCTATTCCTTTTTTTCTCTCATATTCCCATGATCATACATATATGTGATTAAAAAAGATCTAACAACTCTAAGCTTAAAACTATATGATCCTGAGATATATAACAAACAATAACTATACTTGAGGTCAATTATGTTGTTTTATGGAATTGACCTAATCTAAAAAAATCGATTCTTAAATTTGACTAAGGATAAAAGAGAGTAACGCGACGTACCGTTCAAACACAGATCTCGAAACTTTGTTTGAAAACTACAATCTGTGTTTTTTAGGCACTGAGAACAAACCTCTGAGTTTGAAGAAGCAGCAGCCGAGGAGGTGTTTTGATCAACGTCGTTAAGTCGACGTCTTCCTTTTTTTTAAAGCTGTTTTCCTTTTTTTTTTACTTTTAATACTTTTTTTATTAATCCTACATGGCAATTTGATTGGTAATCAATAATGAGGTGAATTTTGGGGATTCACCATAGGGGTGAACCCAAGTTTCATAGGGGTGAACCCAAGTTTGGTTCTTTAAAAATCACACCGAGTGAGATATAATTATTATAAAAATCACACAGTCATCATTGACAACTTGACCACATCCACGTTTGTTCCTCGATACAAAACAATGTTATTATCCACTTTCCTTGCCGTTTCCATTTTTAACGTAACATCAACGTTTTTATAACTACGCATATGAATCATGATTGTGTGTTTTTCCAATAATGCTTGCAAATAATTTGATGTTACTTGTCTGTAGTAAATCCTATGCGTATGCAAATCCATCGTAGAATTTGCCAATCAATTATTCTGAAAATACTAATTTAAAATAGTAAATCGTATGCGTAGGTAAATCCATCATAGAATTTTCCAATCAATCATTCTGAAAATACTAATTTAAAATAGTAAATGATCTAATATACAATCATCAGTCCATTCTAGATACATTTCTCTGAATTCAATAATGATAGGTTACTGTTAGTTAGGATAACATTTAATTGTTTTGATACTATAAATGTACTATAATTGTGCATAAAATTCAGATCGTATGGTAAAGATTATTTTGAACTTTCTCGAGAATATAAAAGACAATAGAGCGAAAGATTCTATAGTTGTTCTTTCGGTATTAGATGATGTATTTGCAGCACAAGACCTGAAGCCTTGGGTTCACTCGATTCTCTGCAACAAGATCAAAATTAACTACTAAAAATATGTAAATATGCAAAATAAAATACAATTAATCTCTGGTAAAACTGATAAACAAAGCTAAAAGAGAAAACAACGTTACTGGGCTGAATTAATTGGATCATATAACTCAAATCAATATAGTGAACATTTGTAACAAACGCCGGATCATAGAATTTACTTAAAATAGTTTTATTTGACAACGATATGTAGCTTTGTGTGACAATACTATTCGATTGAAGTGCATGATCAAATTGTACTCAACCAACTTGGCATATACAAATCATTAAAGGGTAAAATAATACAAATCATTAAATGGTAAGATACTGTTTTTTTTTGTTGTGACAAAAAAAATAGTAAAATAAATAACTGAATTTGTCTGACAAATTTCATATTGTTACGTATTCCTCTCGTTTTAATTAATGAGATACAAGTTTGTGAACGTAAAAAAAAAGCTAGAATATCTGGTTCACGCTTTTCAAAAGATACAAGTATATCCATGCGAAGGTGTGTTACTATTTAATATTGAATAATTTGTTTATTGCTTTAACATGTACTAAAGATCACTTGCTATTCATATGAATCACTCATTTTTTTCTCCATGGGAACTCTACCACTAGAAATACTTTTCAGTATATTTAATTGAACGGTACTCCCTCTGTTTCCGAAAAAATGATTTTTTAGAGTATTCACACATATTAAAGAAACAATTAATTTTTTACAATTGAATTTATTATTTATTTTATTATACATTTTTCAATAAATATCAACCAATACTATTCAACCAATTCAAATATTTTCAATTAATGTTTCTTAAAATTATACTCCATCTGTTCCTGAAAGTAAGATTTTCTAAAGTATGCACGCTTATTAAGAATTTAATAAATGTTTATAATTTAATTTATTTTTTACTTTATTATACACTTTCCAATAACTTTCCACCAATGAAATTTAATCAATTCAAATATTCTCAATTAATGTTCCTCAAAAGTATAAAAAAGTACATTAACAATATAAAAAATCTATCTTTGTGAAACAAGAAAAAAATCTAAAACATCTTATTTTCGGGAACGGAGATAGTACAACTTTTCAACATTAACTACCAAAACTACCTTAAAAATTATGTTTTCTCTGTCGTTGACGTAGAAAAAAATATACGTTTCCATTGATAATTCAATTTTCGTGGACGCATTTAGCCATCAATATTGCCATCATTAACGTAGAAAAAACGAAAAGAAAATTATAAGCGGCTACAAGTATGAGAACATTTTTGGTAACGACACGTGGAATGTCCACGAGGGCACAGTTTTTATCCATTAACCTTCTCTTTTCTCATCTTCGTCTCTTATATAAACCAAACCTAACATCCTCAAAACAATCCACAAATCACTTTTGATCTTTATTTCGGATTAAAGGATAAAATCACATTCATCTTTATCCCCTTTGCCTTTTTGATTCTTCGATTTCGCGTAACAAAAAATGGAGGTTTCAGTGATTGGTAACCCTCAAGCGAAGATCTGCCGAGCTGAATTATCCTTCAGGGAGCTCGGGTTTAGACTTGGGTCCGGTGAATCGAGAAATAAAGTTTGTTTCTTGACCCACCAAAGCTCGAAATGGAAGGAGATCAGGATCCGGTGCTCTCCGAGATCCGTGAAATGCGAAGCCATCGTCTCCGATCAAGCTCCGTTTCTGAAACCGACTCCAAACCCTAGATCGGTAACCATTCTCTTCTTCCTTCGATTGCTATTGTTTGAGATCAATTGATTTGTTTCTGAACTCGATTTCAATTGCAAAATTGCGTTTTTCTCTAAATCAGGAGAAAAAGGTCTCTCCTTTTATCCCGTGGGATTGTTATTACCAATATGAGATAAAATTACAAGGGTGTATGTAATTAAAACATGTTTTTTTTTGTCTTTGTTGCAGCAGCTTGAGAGCGTGAAACTATTCGTTGGGCTTCCTCTAGACACAGTTTCAGACTGCAACAACGTGAACCACATGAAAGCTATCACCGCTGGGCTCAAAGCTTTGAAGCTACTCGGCGTTGAGGGAGTTGAGTTACCTGTCTTCTGGGGAGTTGTTGAGAGAGAAGCTGCGGGGAAATACGAATGGTCAGGGTACTTGGCTGTGGCGGAGATTGTTAAGAAGGTTGGACTCAAGCTTCAGGTGTCACTCTCTTTTCATGGGTCCAAAGACCCGGAGATTGGTCTTCCTGACTGGGTGGCAAAGATAGGGGAAGGTGAACCTGGGATGTATTTTACAGACAGATATGGGAAACAGTACAAAGATTGCTTGTCCTTTGGAGTTGATGATGTTCCTGTTCTTGATGGGAAGACTCCTATGGAGGTTTATGGTGGTTTCTGCGAAAGCTTCAAGTCTGCTTTCTCAGATTACATGGGGAACACTATCACGGTATTGTTTTGCACTTGCATTCTCAATAATAATTTAGGCCTGCAGATTCGGTTTCTTCTGTTAGTTCGGGTCGGTCGAATAAATTTTGGTGTGGTTTTTGGTTAGTTCGGTTTCAAAAATTTTACCGAATTTTCGGTTTTGTGGTTAGTTCGGTTAAATTTTCAGCTTAAATTGAATAAAATCTGAAAAATTTCGGTAATTCGGTTTTTTCGATTAGGATTTTGGTTAGTTCGGTTCGATTCGGATTGGAATTTCAGTTAAGATTGATACTGTTTTTTTTTTTAAGAAAACGAACTAACCGATTATCGACCGAAAAAACGAGTTTTTTTTTTTGTTTCCTGATTGAACCGAACTATCAAACCGAACTAACCAAATTCCCAGCCCTACTCAATATGTTTACTCTGGTTTTAGTTTCTGATTTTTTTATTCATTTTGTTTACAGGGAATCACATTAGGTATGGGACCAGACGGAGAGCTAAGATACCCTTCTCATCAACACGAGACTAAGCCTTCTGGTACTGGAGAGTTCCAGTGTTACGACAAACACATGCTTTCAGCTCTCAAACACTACGCCGAGTCATCAGGCAACCCTCTTTGGGGACTCGGTGGTCCACACGACGCTCCTGCTTACGACCAACAGCCTCATTCCACTTCTTTCTTCTCAGACGGCGGGTCATGGGAGTCTCAGTATGGAGATTTCTTCTTGACTTGGTACTCGTCTCTTCTCACCTCCCATGCGGACCGAGTCTTCTCCGTTGCGTCATCAGCATTTGGTGGAAGTGGAGTGTCAGTAAGTGGGAAGTTGCCTCTCTTGCACCAATGGAACAAGCTGAGATCTCAGCCTTCTGAGTTAACTGCTGGGTTCTATAGCTCTAATGGTCACGACAGGTACGAGGCAATCGCAGAGATCTTTGCAAAGAACTCTTGTAGAATGATAATACCTGGAATGGATCTTTCCGACGAGCACCAGTCACTGGCCTCTCTCTCTAGCCCTGAGTCGTTACTTGGTAACATCAAAACGTCATGCAAGAAACAAGGAGTGGTTGTTTCAGGGCAAAACTCTTCTGCTTCTGTCCCTGGTGGGTTTGAGAGGATCGTTGAGAATCTGAAGGATGAGAGTGTAGGAATTGATCTGTTTACTTATCAGAGAATGGGAGCTCTTTTCTTCTCGCCTGAGCATTTCCATGCTTTCACTGTCTTTGTTCGGAACATGAACCAGGTCGAGCTGTCTTCATACGATCAAGCGGGAGAGGATGAGGCTCAGACAGTGAGCTTAGGTTCAGGCACTGGTGCACATAGTTTGCAAACTGCTTGATGAGTATTAATATTTGTACGCAAATAAGAAAGAATGTCTCCTGTTATTTAGCATTTATATAGATTTTGTCGTAATCCTGTACAATTATTTGTATCCATGTACTCATAAAACATGAATCCTGAAGTTTAAGACAGGGATCTCTTGTTTCCTTGTAGTACTCTTAATTCAATTATAACCCTCTTCTATTGTCTAAAGCCTTGTTAGTAACATCTTCAAAGTTTTTATCCACCTCAAGATTTCCTGAGCTTCCTTTGACATTCGGCAATGTTTGTTTAGAACAACTAACTTCATGGAGTTGCTTTCCCCATCCTGAATCTTCTTGCCTTCCTGCATCTCCACTATAATTGAATCCTCTTCTGTTATTGTCTACAGCCTTGTCAATAACAATATAAAACCTTCACAGTTTTATCCACCTCAAAATCTCCAGATTGATTCATATACATTTTCAGGTTCGAGTTTATGGCATTTGACATTGGGTCTTACAGGAGAACGATCAACCAGATGGACTTGCTTGTCTTGAACTTCTTGTACATACAAATGAGCAGTTTGTTGATACATCTGATCAGATAATGTCAACCCTTTAAATCTGTATTCTGGAAGTGACTTAAATATCTGTGTTTCAGAAATTGAAATTGAATGTATGAGTATTTGTTTTAAATATTGTTGGTAGAATACTTTTAGTAAAATTTACAAATCTTTAGTAATTTAAAAAACTATATCAGATCACATGAGTAATGACACAAAAGGCCAACGTTGAGATTACTTCAGCTCAAAGCTCACATATATGCAAGGAGGGCTTCACAAACACTAAACAGAGAACTACTCTCTAATCAAGTGATTAGTAATTAAACACGGAGAGATCCAAACCACTGTTCTTTTCCTAGGCACCATTTCAAGATTCATGAACTTCCATAGATTTAAACCAACAAACGAAAAACATAAATAAAACACTGGATAAAGTCTTTTAAGTTTTAAAGGTTTTAGATCTTAAACCAAGAACAAACCTTGAGTCAGAATCCACCAAAAAGCTAATATAAAGGGACTTTATCCTTCTCTGACACCCGTTGCTCAACGCTCTTGTCACCTCACAATACAGATACTGCTGTAGAATCAAGTTCAAAAAGCTCTTTCAACTCTCCATCTACCTCCTTTATCACCCGGGAAGCAGCAATCTGATGAGAGAATCTCAGCACTTTCAACTTTGGGATTGTAAATATCACCTCATCCCCATCATCAAAATCACGTGGCCTACTCTCAGCTGCTCCAAAAACTCTCTTCCTCTCTTCATCTCCATTAAACTGCAACGCAGGCTCCAGCGCTAACACCTTATAGTCCAAGGCGTCATCAAGAACTTCGACAATGACGTAGTCCTCATAGGTTTCTTCAAGGAAACCATTCCAGAATCTGTATATCGCCCACACTTGGCCAACCTTAGGCAGAATGGTATACGTATATTCATTTCCTTCCATGGAGGTTTGAGGCACCATCAGATGTGAAAAGTTATTAGGAGCGAGTGCTACATGAACTCTAGTCACCAAGAAAGTTCCACAACTAACATGCAGTTTCTTGTCCTCCCAAGGGATGATGACTTCCCCAGGTAAACGCTTGGGCTTTAACCGAAAGGAGACTATTTTGTAAACTGGAGCCTGCTCAAATGTTTGAGTCACACTGATCTTATGGATCCTACAGTAGTCCCTAGGCATGTTGTCATTGCATCCGATGTATGACCAGATCTGACCAGTTTTAAAAACCTTTCCGTTTATAGGAAAGCAGAGAGCTTCTGGCTTTGGAGGTGCAAACTCTGGTAATAGATGTGAAGGGACGGTTACCTCTTCGATTGTTGCAGGTAACGCAGCTTGGTCCAGCTCGTAAGCATACTTTGGCAGACCTTTGACGTCAACTCCAGTCAGTTTGAAGGAAGGGATCCTATGGGAGAATCGGTACAAACTGTGAGGTGATATGTGCAATGTCTCTGCATCACCAGTTCCCATTCGGAAGAAAACACTTGCAAAGCATTTTGCTTTATGCAAGAATGCAACAGATACACCAGCAGCTTCAGTGCAATAATAATCTGACAAAATCTCCACAAACTCATACTCATATTTGCGGTGAGAATCTGGCTCTGAAGACCAGTTCATATCCCAGTTCTTGAATAGAGCCCAAGTCTCTCCTTTTCTTGGAGAAAGAGTGATGTGACCAGAGTTGCTTCCTTCGTTGCAGTGGATAACATGTGAGAATAACGAACGCTCTTGAGTGTTCTCATTCTTCCCAAGCCTGAACTGACTAGTAGAAACAGGCAAGTCTTCTTCAAACCACTGGATCTCTTTCTCATCATCAGGATCCGGCTCTAGATATGTGATCCTAAGCCCAAAAGAAGGAACTGAAACTTTTCTGATGAGAGCATACTGTCTAGGAACCTTATCAGTTGTGTCATAGATAGCCCAAACCTGGCCAACTGCAAAGTTTACTTCCTCCCTCAGCTTATCAAAGTCGTTAAACTTCAGACCAGCAATCTTTGGTTGTACATCACCTCCTGAACTTGAATCACGTAAACCAAAGTTGTTATCCACCTTAGCATCCCCAGAGCTTGACGCTTCATCTCCATTACCATTGAATCCTCTTCTGTTATTGTCTACAGCGCTACCAATAACACCATCAGGCTTGCTGTGATTTTGAGATAAAGCAGCAACCTCTTCTTCCCTCTTTCTCTTCTCACCAACAACCTTCACATCACATCTCGAACCAGGAGAGCTTTTCTTTCCAGAGACAGACGCAGCCTCGTTCTTACACATGGATCTAAACTCTTGGAACCATTTGTTGAACAGAACCTCGCCTGATCTCGCAAGCACTTCCATCGCAATGGTTTCCTCCCTGCAACTCGGACAAACGAACCATTTGTCTAAATACACTCT
Organism: Brassica napus; assembly: GCF_020379485.1. Classification (NCBI taxonomy): domain Eukaryota; kingdom Viridiplantae; phylum Streptophyta; class Magnoliopsida; order Brassicales; family Brassicaceae; genus Brassica; species Brassica napus. The sequence continues at coordinate 4,726,816 of NC_063446.1, forward strand.
AAGATAACGATGTCTACACCCACAGTTTCGACACGTAGTCCAAAAGCTTGGACCGGAACTGGAAGGAGCAACCGGATGGTGCTGATGTGTTTCACGGAGCATTTGACTCAATATCCTTTTAGGTGTACTGTCTTTAGACGAAAGGCCTTGAAGAGGGGTCTCACGCGCGGTGAAGTTCTTGTTACAACATCGACATCTTGTCTGTTTGCTGACGAAGCTTCTATGTAATCTGTAACACACGGAACAGAATGGACACGTGAGATCCATCTTCGTGCTGTAGAAGAAGAATACATATTATTAGTAAGAACCCTAACCTAAAGCAATCGTCTTTATATACTAAGGAACCCTAGATTGAGATATTAAGGAGCTCACTCTGTCTAAGAAGAGGCCGATGTCGGAGTGCACAGCGGCGAATGTTCCGTCGTCTTTGGAGGAGCATGAAAAAATCTCACTCTTTTACAGTTGTGATATTCCCTTTTCACGGAGGTGAAAAAGCTCTGTTCCCAATTCATTTTGGCGGGAAAATAGTTGACGAGAAGAATGTAAATGGGCTAACGAATATTATTGGGCCTAGAATGCCCAGATAATCATTTTGAATTTTCATATGTCAAAAAGTAAACATATTAACCAACCAGTGTTTTTAAAACCGGACCGACCCGATGGTTAGACCGGATTCGACTATGAACCGATTATATAGCCGGATTGGGTTTAGTAATTGGTTCGACCATGAACCGACCACGTAGATAGATTGGATTTCAAAATTATTAAACCAATAAAAACCACTAAACCTATCAAAAATCTATAAACCATCAATTAAACATAAAACTAACTTATATTTATAATGTTTTATGTTTAAAACTTATTTATATTTTAGTTACGTATCATATTTAATAACATTGCTTTAAAATTTATATACTAAAAATATATTAAACCAAAGTATTAAACCAAATTTGACCAGATCGAACCATATTGAACCATGACCCAAAAAAATCCGGTTCGGCTTCCGGTCCGGTTTTAAAAACACTGATATTAACACAGATCCGGCGAAATATAGCTTCCTTCTTTCAAAATGCAGTAAAAAATATTCTAAATTTGTACTTACATTCTCAAGTTGGTCTACTCTTGTTTTTTTTTTTCTACAAAGGATTTCAAATTAAAAATTTGAATGTTTACATGAATAAATAGATAGAAAAAGTTTGCATGAATAAACTTCATGACAGATAACATTTCTAACCTATCGTTCTCAAATTTTTTTTTTTTGACAGATTTACTTCAACTTGAGAGATTTAATTGAGATTCGACTGATTTATTTTTCTTTTGGCCACAGATTTACTACATTTTGACAGATTTAATTATAATTTGATAAATCTATTTTCTTTAGGCCACATAGTTACTTAATTCTAATAGATTTAATTAGGATTTGATAGATTTATTTTTCCTTTATTGACAAATTTATTTAATTTTAAAATTTTTAATTAGGATTTGATAGACTTGTTTTTTTATTTTGACCACAAATTGGTTAAAATTAATAACAGTAACAACCTAGTTAACTCTTTTAAAAATCGAAACCAGAACTATTTTAGACCCGAAACCATTTTTGCTTCATTTCTTAGTGTGTTCACTACTTCAGCTACATGTAAGAAAAGAGTACCCAACGCCTCCACTCAAAGAAATTAGACTCATCAAAAGGAAAAATAATGTGTCCTTTTTATGTAAGAACACACTGTAGCAAGGGTTGTTTGTGATAAAAGACAACGCAGGAACCAAAAGACGTTTAACAAGGAATCATTTATTTCAGAAGAAAGAAGCAAATGAATTGCATATGTATATATATAATCAGTTTTCGCGTATAAACAAAGTGCAAAAAAAAAACACAGGGAAAATGGAAACTTAGTAGCCATCCTTGAGATCGTTTACAAAGTCGTAAAGATTGGAGTGACAGTCTCCAACGGTCATACCCTTGGTCATGAAACCATGCTTGGACTTTTAGGCTGTCTATTTGTGCTGATTGTCTCTCCTACAGATTTAACTGCAGCCTTGAACTCATCGTTCTTCTCCATAGTTTGAACTCTTCAGCACACCTTGACTAATGGATGTGCTCCCCACACAGATGTAGCCTCTTTCTTATGACTGTTCCGGTCGAAAGTCTAACACCAACTGAACGACAAAGTGAGTAGTAAAAGAGAACTAGATTTTAATCCGCGCTTTAAAAGCGCGAGATAAATGTTTGTTCGAATAATAATTTACTGCAAATTAGAAATTTTATACATATGTGTGTTTTATATAATTTTTAAAAAATATATATATGATTAAATTAAAATTTCCATAAATATAATTTTATGAGAATAAGATAATTCCTTTATATACCCACCCCAGATAATTTTACTTATACTTTAAAGCTTAAAATTATAGCATGAATTTATCTTTAACTTTTTATATCGGTCAAAATTTATTTAATTATAATAGAAATTAACTATATGTAATTCTACCCGTCTCATACTTGATAAATATTTTCATTATTATAAAATAATCCGCAAAAAATTGTAATTGTTAAACATAACCTATAGTTTGATGTAACCTATAATCAAATAATATTAATATCAACATAATTTAGTATTGTATTTTTATCAAATTAATATTTTAATATTCTAATATTCTAATTTGAAAATGTAAAATATAAAATTGATTAGTCTAGATATCTTACTTTAATATTTTATTTTAATAAGTTGAAGTAGTTTTTAAAATTCATGAATATATGTTATTCTGTATATATAATTATTTTGAATTTTAAAATTTATAAAATATTTAATAAATGGATTAAGTAATTTTATGTTTATTAATTGGTCTATCAGTTTAATTATGAATATGAATTATGTATATATAAATATTATAGAAATTCTGTTTCTTATTCTACAAATAAAAAATGAATTAATATTCATATATAACTATATTTAATATTAATTCCGAATTTATTATTTAAATATATATATATATATACATTTAAATAAAAACTATTGAAAGATATTTCTAAATGTAATCTTAGAAAAATATACTTAAGAATATCTTTTAGATATCTTATTTTGAAAATATTAAAATAATATATTAGATTATAGTACATATTTGATAGTAACTAAGTTACTTGTATAAGAAATAATAGGAAGTTAAATAATATAATGGTCCAAATATGACTTTCTGTAAATAGTTTTTTAAGATTTTTTTGTTTTAATAGTATAGACTAGTCTAGAACCAGCGCTAAATTTGGATTATGACTTTTTCTATTTTGATTTACAAAATTAAAATTAAAATAATAATGACAAATTTTGAGATGATAGTGTTATGTTATTTTTTTTCCTTTTTGTGATGTTTATTTGAGTTTTAGATCAAATATTTTGGTTTGTACCTATTTTCAAGGTGATGATGATCGTATGATTCGTATCAATATAGGATTATTTTATCAGTTACAATGTAAATATTATATTTAAATATTTTGTATAACACTTTTTCTTGACATCCGATCTTTACTTTATGACTTATAAAATCATGACAAATTTAAATGCAACATAACATGGAATAGACAATACTTGAATTAATTACGGTTGTTACTCAATTGGACTTTCTAAATATAAAAAATATCCTATTTAACAGGGAATCATTTTAGTAACTGAAATATAATAAATGTATTTACAATGCTCTAACTACGGTTACATGTTTTATTGGATCTTTTAAAATTTAATGAAAACTTTTTACCGGTCGATAAAAAAATAGTACTCTAAATTAATATAGTAGATACGTTACCATGTAGACTAGAAATTTAAAGACTGATACTGAGATGAGGCAAAAACGAATCAAAACATCACAAGAATCATTGTGGAGTCCTTGATCTCTATGGACTTGTGTGAAACGCTGGATCTATAACTCTTTCGGGTCTTACAGAAGGTACATACTGGACACAGTATGACACCAAATAGCATAAAACAATACAGTAAACCGAAATTCAAATAAAAAAGAAACTGCATTATTTGTAAGAGTGTTGCATCACGAGGTTCATTGTCGATCTCCGAAGGAAAAAAAAAAGTTTGCTCTCACCTCAATGAATATATACCGAAATTGAGACTAGACAGAGTTAGGGTTTTCTTTGTTCGTGCAGCCTCGACGGAGAAATCGATGGTCGTAGTAGAATCGCATGAACCCTAAATGCGAGTTTTTAGAGAGAAAGATGTTTTAATTTGGATTCATCGAGCATATTTTTAAATATATATGCTTTGATTTTTCAGTTTTACTTGTTAATAAAAAAAGAGAGAAAATGGCATTATGGTAGTAACTGTCAGTAACAATGGTTTTGTGTCTTTAACCTTATTAAAGAGCATGTCTAAGATTACTCAGAGTTAATCTTGTAATTAACTAAGAAATAAGAGTTAATCTGAATAATTTTCTCTACAAAAAACAATATAATTCTGCGGTTTAAAAGCGCAGATCAAAATATAATAACCAGTTATATTTTCAGGCTCCAAAAAGTTTCTTATTGCTAATGATGCACGAGCAAAGATACTGAAATTTTTACATATCACTCAGCTCAGTAAAGACCCCCCCCCCCCATCAAGTTGTGTTGCCATTGACTATAAGCAATCATCATCTCTTCATGTTAAATTCTTATTGTCTTACATTTTTCATGGTTATGTGAACTTGTATGACTGGAAGTCAGAGTAATTTGTGACTTTTGATTAATTACATAATTTAAATTTTTAATACAAAGTTGTATTCTGATATAATTTTATTTTTCTCATAAATATTTTTTTAAAATATTATTACATGGATTGAATCAAACTATTTCAATCTAATAATTTTGATTTATTTCAATTCTTGATCCTATATTGACATAAAGCATGAAAGTTGTTGATGTTACTTTCAAACAAATGCCAATACATTTTATAAGATTATTTTATTCTGAACGCAGACTACTTATCTGTGACAACAACATTTGTTCGGTTCACACCTGTCATAAAAATAATTCCACTGGTAACAAAACTGTGAGCACCCATATCGCCCTGCTACATCACACGGCGTTGAGATCTGGAAGCACACTACAGTCGCCCAATTGATTCCATAATCTATTTATGTGAATAAAATTATTAAACCAATAAGTATATTAATCAAAAAGAATGAAATTGTACATATAATTAAAAATGTAGTATAAAAATAAATTGTTACCAGGCGTACTAGCAGGGGTAGTAGCCATAGTTGTCGTATGACAATCAACAAAAGATATGATGAAAAAAGTAGTGAAAACAAACAGAACTAAAGTTTTCATAGCGAAGACCATTTTATAAGTAAATTTAAAACTCTGTTGTAAGATATTCAGTTTAACGTTTTTTTGTTTGGTGTGTGTTTTCTTTACTTTTTCTGATTATATATATAGTGAAACATACACATTATAATTAAATATTTTCTTGGTCAAATATAGATAAGAGAATATAACATTTCCTTTTATTTCAAATTTAAGAGATTTTTGGTCAAATTATAATCCAAGAATTAACTATAGAGAGACACAAATCTATTTATAAATATAAGAAAATTGTTATAATTTGAACGGTCTATGATTTTAATTTTAATTTAATTTTAATTTATTATAATTTGATCTAAAATAAAAGGTAAGACTAAATAATGATTTATGGTATTAATTGTCAAAATTATAGAAAGAATAATAATGTTAGATTAATTATTCTTTTATATATTATAAACTATATAAAATAATGAACAAAAAACATTTTTATATATTCACCACTATATATATATATCTTATATATATCAATTATAGGAAAAAAACTTAAATATATTTATATCAATAACTACTACAAAAAATATATATTCAGCAAACTAATTGACTTAAACCTCATAACCTTTTTATTTATTCATCCACTATATATATCTTTTAAAAGTAATGTCAACTAGAAGTTCACATCGTTGAGTTTATATTTTATGAAAGGAGAAGAACACAAAAAGGATGTTGGTTTTCTCAAAGAAGAATCAAAAGTTGAATTAGAGATATTTTCGTTATATTGGTAATTACAAAATTTATCCAACAACTATGAATGAGTAAACCGCCAAATATAGTTTTTATAGAGGACAAAATAAAATATAAACCGGAGATAAATATCCTATAAATGTTAATTAAAAATTATTTAAAAAGATGTAAACTCAATTTTGTATCAATTACATTTTGAAATTGTTGAGGTGTCACTTTTAAGAATTTTTTTGTGCACGTGTCAGCTTAAGAATCATTCTTTATCAAAATACAACTACCCATAAATTCCTAGAATAATTATGTTTGCCATTTAATATTTTCTTAGTCGACCCACATTTTCTAAAGCTATCTAACAACTTAAGTTTATACATGAAAGTTTATACCTTGCGTATAAAGCACCAAGAGTCTGTTAATGTTGATTTTCTCAGTCGTATAAAGCACGAAAAATATAAAGCACCAGAAATCTGTCGTTTTCTTCTTCTCTTTAACATTCACAACTTAAACTGACATTGCTTATTGTGACCAGTGATGATCAGACCTCCCTTCTAATCATCCTCTACCTACAATGAGTACATAGATTAATCTTAATGATTTTAAATCTCATGGTTGTTATAAGGGATAATTGCTGTCTCTTTGTGTCTGAATAGTGTGACGACAGAGCAAAATTCCAGTAATCATGCGGAACAATGAGTGAAAAAAAATCACAGAGCAATATTTCAAGTTCACGTTGTGTAGATAACAAAGCATGTAATTTTCAGAACATTATGTACGAAACTAAACAGAACTACATCAGAAACCAAAGGTTCCACACAGGAAATGTTATTGTACAAATACCATGGTGACTATGATTTAGGACGTGATTGATTATAGAGAAGATCAACCACTGTAATAGAACTATGCTACACAAGTTTTAGTTAGTCTTTTTCACATATCAATTTCAGTGACTATATTGTATATGTATTATAACGTGGTTTTACCAGAAAAAAAAAATCAATCATAACGTGGAATTCATCATCACAGGGCCCTTGCTTCTATACAAAATAATTGTATATAAATGATACATGTACATTACTCTTGAGTTTCACATGTTTCAATAAGTACTTCATTTGAGCTTAACCGGTTCATATCACAAAATAATTTAGGGATATTTTAAACCGGTTCATAACCAGTTTTTAATGGAAAGAATAATAATCGTGTGAGACAAGTTTGTAAACTATGTTTGTTATGTCTTTGTGGCCAATGCATTGTATTAATATGCTAGGTAATGCGCAGGATGAGAAGTCTGTAAATTATTTGATAAACCTAACATAAATAAAAAGTCACCGATTTTAGTGTACTATTTTTCATCATTATATTACATTGTATATATAATTGATGATTCATGTTACTAAGAATATCGTATGAATAATATTGGTGTACTTATTTATATTAAGTTCCATAACACCAACTAAAGCTCCACATGAATTGGTTAGGTCCGTACGTACTTTGTTGTAAACGGTCGGTTATTGCCTAATTGGCATGTGCCAGAACTGCAAAGCATATAATCCATTTTTTTCCTTTGAGTAATGTGGAAAAATAATACTATAACAGATTTTGATTCGCTCTCAAAACCGTTGAGTTTATTATTAAAATTAAATAAATTCTTTTGATATAACTTTATAAAGAAGATAGTATATATGTTTAAGTACATTTGTCCGGAACCGAAAAATCAAAAAATGAAAAACAAATCAAATTTCATAAATAACTAAGTGGATCCTATATTTTTGGAACCGAAAAATAGAAACTGAATTGGAACCAAACCAAGAACCGAATGGGTAGTCAAAATTTTAAAATATAAATTATATTCCTACAAATATAAGTTAATAATTTGTTTGTTAATGAAAAAAATTCTGGATCCAACTTTTATATATAATTATATTTTGATATTAATACTTTTATATTTTTAAAACAATCAATAATATTATAATTTTAATGTAGATAATTTATTTATTTTTGTTCATACGCATACAATGAATTTAAGTCTTTTAGTAAATAAAATTTATGATTACTGGAATGAGTTTTTTAATGGATTTTTAATGGTAGATATATATTTTGAAGTCAAAAACCAAATGACCAAAATATCATTAATTAATTTTGTTAATCCTTTGTAAAATTTATAGTATTTTTGGCAAAATTATGATTTTTATCGAGGAGTATAAGAGCTTCTCCAAAAAGACACTCTATTAGGAAGTTTATATTTGAAGTTTATAAGTGTTATTCTTTTAAATAAAACTTCAAACTTAACTTCAAAATTATTCAAAAGTAAAAGTGCCTTTGATCCAAGTCTCTGTAACGCCATTAATGGTGAGATCCATCTTCGTGGGCAGAACCCTTTTTTTTTTTTTCGTGGGCAAGAACCCTAACCTAAAGCAAGCGTCTTTATACTAAAAGGAACGCTAGATTGAGAAATTAAGGAGCTCACTCAGAGTAAGAGGCCGATGTCGGAGAGAACTGCGGCGAAAGTTTCCGTCGTCTTTGAAGGAGAAGGACAAATCTCACTCTTTTACAGTTGTGCTTTACCCTTTTCACGGCGGTGAAAAAGCTCTGTTCCCAATTCATTTTGGCGGGAAAAAAGCTGACGAGAAGAATGTAAATGGGCTAACATATATTATTGGGCCCAGAATGCCCAGATAATCATTTTGAATTTTCATATCATATGTTGAAAGAAATATGTTAATATAGATCCGGTGTAATAAATATAGCTTCCTTTTTTTTTCAAAATGTAGTAAAAAATATCCTAAAATTGTACTTATATATTCTCAAGCTGGTCTACTCTTGTTTTTTTTTTTTTGACAAAGTACTTTCAAATTAAAAATATAAATGTTTACATGATAAGGCTTCGTTGCCTTAATAGATAGAAAAAGTTTGCATGAATAAACTTCGTGACAGATAACATTTCTAACCTATGAAAGGAAGAAACGAGTTGAACCAAAAATGGACTGAGAGATAGAACTAGCGAGTAGCGAGTGGTCTACTCTTGTTTTAGTTTCTGATTTTGGCTCATTGGTTTGCTGGTAGGGCGTGAAATTTGAGTAATTAGAAGAAGCTTTGTCCGGTTTTAAAAACATTGTGGAAATGATAGACATAGAAATATATATAAAACAAACTTAGAAGAAGGAAGGCTTTTGTGTATTTCTTCATTATCATAATTGTTTGGTTTCCAATCTGTACTCATGTCGACAAATAGTATATATCTAAGAAGTCAAGAAAAGTAATAACATAAAATGGATGCTGATCAAACATATACAAGAAAGGGTTTTTGCTGTTTTATTCATTATCATAATTGTTTGGTTCCAATCTGTAACATGTCCACCAGTAGGAATGTAGAATATATAGAATATATGTAGAAGTCAAGAAAAATAAATTTAAGAAAATGGAAGCTGCCAAGATCAAACATATAGTGAAAAAATAAATTAATGAATTTCTTCGACGATTTGACATATATTTATTTATTAGGAGATTTTCTATGCTACACGGCTATACGCAATGGTAATTTAAAAAAAATAATATTCTATTATATTAAAGGGAAAATTAGTCTATATATAGTCTGACTTTTTTATAAGATTTTAATTTTATCAATTGAACTTAATTATTTGTAGTGTTGATCAAGATATTTTTTCAACATATAGCAAATAAATAAACATTACAAAATCAATGATAATTTGTATTCTCTAGCACGCGGTTTTGTACATCATCTAGCTGTAACATGTTCTGAATAGTCAAATATTAGAGATTATATCCTGGATGGATAATTATGGATGTAAGACTTTTTGAGGTTTCCTTATATTGTAGACTTAACCGTTCACCGTTTATTGTAGATTGTTCATTTTAAATAGTTAGATGTGTTTGTTGTGAACGTTCTATTGTTATTTGTAATATTAAAATTGAAACATCTTTGTGACAAACATATAATGTCAATCATTTGCCTAATCAGTGATATCTTCCAATGTTCAATCGATTAAACGTTTTGAAACTAAGATTTTATTTTAAAACCATTTTGAGAATCATTAAATCCCAACCAGACCCTACCGAAACCTTTAAATCCTTTTGTTAATTAATAGAACTCAGAAGAAAGCTTATTTCGATTCACTCCGATGTCATTTACAATGGCTGCACGTGATCAATGTGGTGCTCTATTTTTATTCTCGGAGAAGCCATGTTTAGGTAAATGCTGCTGCCGAATGATAAACGGCCTTGTTGATCAGACAGCCAGTCTTGTATTCGCCGTTGTAGTAGATCCATCCTATTGCGTAGTCTTTTATTTTTCATAAGCCCATTGAATCTCATTATTTTCGTTTCTAAAAAAATCTCATTATGGTTGCGTATCCTACTGTCTATAGATACATGCTTGTATATTCACTTCTATGTTTGATATATATAACAGATAAACCAAGAAAAGATCGATGACCATATAAGATAAAACTATGGTTACAATTATTAAAAAAAAATGGTAAACCATTTCACGGAGAGAGAATGTGAAAGCTCCGGTGGCCACGCGCCGTGGAAATCTGGTATGGTGCGGATTCGAATTCAGGTCTTTTGGGGATCCACAGAACGCCTTGACCACCCGACCACAGACGCCTGGTTTACGGTTACAATTATATTTTACAAATAACTATGTAATAGCCTAGCATGCATTATCGTTACTGTTATTATTTTTACCATCTACACATGAATTTTTGAAAGAAAATAATCAATGATAGCGTTGTCACATCGTGCATATATTTATTTTTCCCTTATGTTACATCGTTACTAAATAGTGATCGGAATTACACAATATCGGTGGTGGGCAAATTCTGCGTACATATTCAACGTTGCTAACTCTTGTAGCGAGAGCACAAGTTAAGGAGCTCTCGGGGGAAAGAGTCTACAAGACTTTTCCGTTTCTCTCTTATAAGGAGGCCTTCTTTGTAGAGCTCCACAAGGCGGGGAAGGGCTTACGCCTATCTTTTCTGTCCATTTCACAACACCTATTACAAAATTAACCCACCAGAATTAGAAAATTTATTTAAAGTAATAACTTACTAAACTGTAAATTTTATAATTCGCTGAGTAAAAAGAGACTGACCTAGGTGACGGAATCTTGCCTCTGTCACACCAACCTGTAAGGATACACATAAAAGTATATGAACCAAGCTTAGAAGAAGAAATTGTATTGTTTTCCTCTTTGTCATTGTTTTTCTTGTTCTTTTCGTCTAGACCAGTAGTGGATATATATATGGTTTTGAGTAGACATAATCAACCGTATCGTGAATAAATAAAGTTGAAGTATTATATAAGCTTCTACGACTTCTTGTTTTTTTCAAGAACGCGGTTTTCTACATCACCTAAGTACCATCTTCTGAATATTCAAATAAAAACTTGACAAAAAGTCAGTTTCAAGAGTCAAGCTGGGTAATTACGGATGCAATACTTTTGGAGTTTTTAAATATTTTAGATTAATTGTTCATTTGAATTGGTTAGGTACGTACGTACCTGTAAACGGTCGGTTATTGCCTTATTGGCATGTGCCAGAACTGCAAAGCATGTGATCCATATTTTTCTTTTCTTATTTTAGAGTCTTCCTTTTTGGTCCAAATTTTTCGACCAAAAAAAAAAAAATTATGATCCAAATTTGAGTAAATGTAGAAAACTGATACTACGTTCGTATACAAATAGTATTTTTAATAGATACTGCACTATTAAAAACACCAACTGAGAAAAGTACCTATAGAAGAGGATAAGACTCACATGTTACACTTGTTCCCCGTTTAGTACTACTAGTGCCTTAAGGAACTACAACATTATCAAATACACAAACCACAATTTACAAAATTCTACAAAATACTTGTGAAAATGTTGTATAAATTATTCACAAGCAATTCTCGTCTCAAAGCTCCTCGAGAAAATGGCAAAAGCCTGGATATACTTTGCATTTTCAAAAGCTACAGCTTACTCCTAGTTTAACAACGAGAATGTAGACATACTTTGCATTGTACAAATAACAATAAAAAGACTTGAATCGTTATCATAAACTGCTACCTTGGTTCAGAATAGTCCAAAACTCAACGAGGCAACCTCTGCAACTCCACAGCAACTAGCGAAGCGACGATGTTAAGACCCGCGACGTCTGAGTTCTTGATCTCAGAGACAATGGCGTTGATCTTATAGATATCATATCCTGATATCGACAAAATCATGGCATGCGATAGATACTGCTTGCACGCATAACCCAAACAATGCAAGATTCTCGTCAATACCAACACTTGTGTCTCCGTGCTCTTCCTCCTGCGCCACGAGTCGAGGATCGGTGTGATCTTAGGAAGATTGGTTAAAAACCCCGTGGCGGCTTCTCTCGAAGCAGTCTTAAGTAGCAACACGACGCATTCAGAGGCAATATCTGCTACTGCGATGCTCGTGTCATCTGAGGCCGCGAGGTCCAAGAGCAAGCCGATGTTGCTACCGAAGTCTGCAATGTCTCTTATACATTCTTGTGGATCGACCTCGAATGTGAAAGATGCCTCTGATAATAGCGTTGGCTCTTTCGTGTAGTTTGAGCGGAGACCTTTCTTGTTCCCAAGTGACCTTAACAAGAAAGCTCTGCAGAGACTTAAAGTAGGCTCAAGGAAATCTTCCATGTCTTTGGCATTCACAAATTCTAGCAGGTTCCCGATCCTCCTCACTACTTTGAGCTGAGAAAGTAGTTTAGTTTCCATCTCTGGAGCTGAGGCCAAGGCGAGACAGAGCTTGACGTTGTTCACATTCGCGCTTGACAAGTCTCCGAGAAGAAACTCGAAGCACTGTGAAACTGTGTTCTGTTGCAAAATGCTGGAGATTTTGATGTAGTCAAACTCAACTAGCATGAGGAGGAGCTTTTGTGCGTAAGCTGGGATTGGATCTTCGTCTTGGAGCAGTGCAGGGTAGAGTGGGAGGAAATGAGAGTTGGATACTGATTTCAAATCCTCAGAGGTTTGTTGTTCGATGTCTGTGCACTCGGTTAAGAGAATTGTCATTGTATCGAACCAGATCTTCAAACAGAGAAACCGAGCATCCCCATCTTTGTTCCCATTGTAAATTGCAGCCAGAGATGGGAGAATCTCACGGAAAATAATATCAGCATTTTGTGTAACCAGAGGAGCGTCTTCTGCTATGCATTCTAGAACTTGAAGAAGGGTTATACGGAAGTCATCTCTTCCCTGCAAATTGTTAACAAGTCATGAAAAATTGACAAGTATGTCATATCAAAGTTCACTGTGTCATAAACCATGATTAGGACAAGAGAGAAAATGGAGAAAGTTCTTCAAACATGTTAGATCTTAAACACACATCTATAGTGAAAGTTCCGATAATAGTTGTATGAGATTCTTTCCTATCCTGTAAGCAATCCTAACCATATCATAGAATAGTAGTAACTAGCATAAGGCAAGGAATTTAAACGCAGACGAGCAATTATTCAATCCCATTAGCGCAAGATAAAACACAGAGCATTTCATTTGAAGGAAGAGAGTAATACAAAAAGGGCATCGGAAAGTTGTAACTACTGACCTGAAATGAGGCTTCCACAAATTTTGTAACATTTGCCAGCTGGCGCAGGATTTGTTGGGTTATCATTTTGTTCTTAAACGAAGAGCTTCCAAGAAGATGAAGAACCACAGGAAACAAGTGTAGATTAGTCTTTGGAGCAGCTCGACCATTAAGGGGAGAAACAGGTGCATGGCGTTTTCCTGTCATTAGCTGCTGGATATCACTGGTTATCGTATCCAGCAAACCTGGTATTATGGAGGCAATGACATGCACGAATGCCTCAAGACATTGTTGCACATAAGTGTCTTTTTCTTTGGCTAATCTGTCCACCACGGGAAGAAATCTTGTATTGCAAAAGAAATTTGTTAGCCACCGCCTACTATTTTTGCACAAAAGTGCAACGAAGAGAACAGTTTTTCCCCTCAGAACTTCAGTTCCTTGCTCTAAGATGGAAAGCAGACTAGGGAAAAGATTTTTCTCCTCTGTCAATGACACAAGATGCCTTCCAAAGCTTGGGCACGTGTGACTTCCAATCATAGCCATATTCAGAAGATTTAAGCAAGTTTGCTGCTCCCGTGCGCTACCTTTGACGAAAGATGAAGCTATTTCCTTCAATGAGAGCTTTTCTACAACCGTCTGAATGCAAGGAGGGTTAAAACGAGAAAGACGGACCAAACATGATCCAGCAGTCTGCCTCATGCTCTCTTGTTTACCAGCTGCTCTGTAGATATAGCAGAGATTGCTTATCAAATCTTGGCTAGAGAAACGGGTGGCCCAGTAAGCACCTTGACTGCAGATGTTTTCTATTGTCCTTAAAGCGTAGAGCTGAGTCAGGTCATCTTCTCCTTTGCGTAAGGTAGATGATACAAGAGAGATCAAGGCACCTGAAACCTAGTTCAAGAAAAAGGAATATTTTTAAACCGGCATCAGTGAAAAGATAAGACCACTAAGATTAAGCAATGTACTTTGGTCCATGAATAACACCATGAACATTAAAAGCCAAATTAAGAGTAACAATCCGGGAATGCTGACCTGCCAACCCGATGTAGACCGGGTTTCTTTGGATGGGGATTCTGTTGGTTTGAAATCCTTATGCTCATTTTGAGTTGAGATGTAGAACATCAATTCACCTAGGGCTGCCATAGAGAACCTTCTCACTTTTTCATGCTTGTCTCTGAGGCCATTGGTAAGAGAGTCTAAGATACCAGAATTTGCCAACTCATCTTCGATAGCAGTAGAATGCCGAATTAACAAACCAATTAGTGAAGCAATTTGTACACGAAACGCCGGGGTCTTGGATAATCGCAGAACTTTAACAAGCACAAGCATTATTGGCCCGTTGGTCAATATGTTGGCTGCATCAGCATTGCTACTCAGTGCCTCGAGGTATCTGATCAAATTCTGTTTCTCTGAGATGCCAGCACTACTCCCACTTAGAACCGTTATGATTCTATTGTTAAGCGGTTCAAGTTCTTGCTTTCCCATCTTACCAAAATCAGAAGGCTGTGGTGCTTCGAATGAGAGAGAAGGCACAGCTTCTTTGTCAGATTTTCTGCTGGGCATGACGGGTCTAACAGAAAGATCGGATAAATGCCAAACGACGTCACTGAGGCTATTAGGTGATTTAGACGAGTCGTGGTGAACATTAATCCCAGAAACATCTCTTCCTCTATGAGTTTTGACTTGAGGACTAGCACTAGGTAGCGCAGCTGACACTTCAATAGGTTCTGACTGCTCTTCATGGCAATCTCTGGCTTCACCCGAGGTTCCCGAGGTTGGTGTTTCATTCGCAGACGAGTTCTCATCAAGCACATTATTGCTCCTAACTCCTTGCCTTCTGTGACTCAAAACTCTTTCATCTTGTGCACCAGAGGTGTTCTCATTTCCTTCTAATTCATCTGGACCATCCTCATCATTGTCTTCATCAAAATCAAGTTCCATATCAGTGTTATCGATCTTCACTTCAGCACAGTTCTCGTTGCTATTAGGTAAGGGTCTCCTGTAGTTTTCCTTCTCATTTTCCTTTTGGAGATTTGCCTTTGCTATCCTGGACAATCTTAGAATATTCACCTGTCGGTTAGCACCCGGACAACCTCCATGCTTTTCCTGAGTTGCCTTACTATGAAGCTTTGTTTGTGTTTTTGAACCAACAGGAGTACCCTTTTGTGGCGTCTCATGGCCCCTTGAACCTTGAGTGGAGTTTTCCTTGTGCTTTGAACCACCTTTTGGATCTTTCTCCCGAGACTTTGGAGGGGTCTTGCATGGTCTGTCTCCGTTATGCTCAGAAAGACATGGCTTTGTGTATATGCCAATCATATTATCAAAAGCAGGCTGAGGAGGCAACTGTACTAAATTTATCTTACTCTTCCAAAATGCATGACCACAGAGATCTGCCCACTGTATTCTTTGAGCTGGGTCTTTGATAAGAAGAGACTCGATGAGATTGACAAATGAACGGCTTGCATTTTCAGGGAGTGGAGGAGTTGGATCTGAATGAATGGATTTCACAAGCTGGGTGAACTCTCTTGCCACAAAAGGAGGTCTCCCAGTGTAACATTCATATAACACACAGCCAAGGGCCCATAGGTCGGAAGCAAAAGAATGAACCCCTCCATCTTCATATAGTTCTGGAGCCATATAATACGGAGTTCCACGTTTTCCCTGATGCAAGTTATCACAAGAGATGAGTATTTATGTCATACATACAGTTTCCGGTGTAATTTGAAATCATAGATTCACTAACGCTGTAAAGCCTATATATAGAAAAAAAACGGACATATAAATACTCTTTACCGTGGATGGAGATTTAGTAATATCATCTAGCTTCCTTGCCAACCCAAAATCACACAGCTGCAACACAAAGCAATATGATATCATTTAAACCAAATAAACTGCATACCGGCATAGAAAAGGCAGAAAAAATGATTACCTTAATATGTCCATTATCATCAAGTAAGATGTTTGATGGTTTCAGATCACAATATGTAATTCCTCTCGAATGTAAGAACCTGGAAAATTCCGGAAAAAATGTCCATAAGAGAAAGCATATTATTGATGCACCTAGAGTTAGTGTCAAACTAGCAAAAGAATGATCTTACAGCAAGGCTATGACAAGATCATAGGCAAGACCATAGACTGAATCTTCTGGCAGCTTACAGTCCTACAAAACAAATGACGTTCAGAAAACCTGTGACCTACCATCAATAAGAGAGTTGAAGTAGAAGCAATACCTGCTGCAATAACGTCCTGAGATCACCCCCAACGCAGTATTCCAGAACTAACCACATGTGAGCAGAAGTTTCGTACCTGAGAGACCACAAGAAGAAGATAATCAGAAACAAGTAAACAAAGAGAGAGGCAGATAACTGTTTAGATAATAGCAAAAGTCTATACCACGCATAGAACTTGAGTACATTTGGATGATTTAGCGAGTGAAGGATCCTGACCTGAAAAAGAGGTAAAGAGTTCAAATACCAAAGCAGTTAGAAAAACTCAGACATCGTGAAAAGTCAATTCGGCCTTTCTCACAAACAAATCATCCAGAAAATAGAAACTTAAGATCTCTAACTGATGACGAATCTAGAGTGAATCCGTCACTATTCAGATACCAGCTCACTAAAATCAAGCAATCAATCTCAGGTAAACCAAGCATGAAATCACTGATTCGGCAAAGAGGAAACAGATCTCTCGTGCGTGCGTACCTCTTGAAGAACCTTGCTCTTGCGCGACTTGTCGACACTCTTGCAGGCAAAATACTCGATCGTCTTCTTCTTCCTTCCTTTGTACACAGTCTGCAACGAATTTACTAAGTGATTTAAGCACAAATAAAAAATGGTTGGGTAATGGTAAAGCAGAGTAGAAATTACCGAGCATTTGCCATGCCCAATCGCTTCGTATATGTGGTACTGGTTCATCGTCAAAGCTTCAACTCGCCCGCCTGAGATCCGATTCGGAATCTTCTCAGCTCTAAGGTTAATTAGTGTCGTCCGTTGTTGAATCGATCTGGGAAGGAAGAGAAAGAGAGGGGAAATGGTAGAGAGAAAATAAACTGGAAATTTTCAAAATTCAAACCCCCTAGTGGACAAATTTAGGATAATTTTGAATTTGATTAATATATTTTGAAAAATAAAGAAGCTACCGGAATTTAAAATGAAGAAACTGGGCTTGTTGGGCCCATTTATCCTTCTCTGTAAGATATTTCCCGCCCAAATGAATTGGGAAATGGGCTTTTTTACCGCCGTGAAAAGGGGTGGGGGGGAAGCGGTAAATCGAGTAGCGCAAAAAAACTGTGAAAGAGTGAAATTATTCGTTCTCCTCCGGAGACGAACGGAACCTTCGTCACAGTTTCTCTCCGACGTCGGCCTCGTAGACTGTGTGAGCTCCTTAACCACCTTTCTTCTTTCTTCTTCCTTATCCGGTGGCGAAACTCACCGCCAATATATTCGATTTACTCTCCGTTATTGCGTAATCCTGATCGAATATTTCGTCTTTTATACTTTCCTGGATTGTATCGCTGTATCTCATTCTCTTATCGTCTACTTTTTTGAAAGTTTCACTCTTTTTTATTTACGATGTGGTGAATGTTGAGTATATGCCTCCCTTGAGGAATACATTTTGGTTATTGCAGTTAATCTTGTGAAAATTTGTTTGACGTTGGCTTGGTGTTTGATTACTCTATTTGTTTCATTGTTGTTAGTGAAAAGGATTGAACTTTACCAAGTAGAGATCATACCAGAGGGGAGAGACTCAAAGCTAGAACATTAATGGAAGAGACCAACCGTGATGGTGATGGAGAGCTTTATCCATCTGGTGTCGAACAGGTTCCGGCTGAGAAGAGAAAGAGGGAAGGATTGGTGAGTGGAGAAAGAGAAGCTGAAGAAGTTATTTTAGTTGGTGACACCAAGGCTATAAAAATACTTGGTTTTGATGGAGGAGAGCTGTCTCAGTCTCAGTCTCAGAGGTCTTTGTTTAGCAAGCGACAGGCCTTTGAGGTGCAAAACAACATGAATCTTAAAGGGTCTTTGCTAAAAGAAGAATCAGGAGAAGAGCCAGCGAGAGGAAAGCAGGATTATTCAACTTTTAATGACTTTGATAAGCTGAGGGAAGAAAGAAATTTTGCAGTTGGTCAGACATGGGCTCTTTATGATGATAAAGTGGATGGGATGCCTAGACTGTACGCTCAGATCACAAAACTCTCAGTTCCCGGTTCCTGTCTTAGCGTCACATGGCTTGAGCCTGATCCAGACGACAAGGAAGAACTACAGGGCTATGAAAAAGACTTGCCTGTTTCTGTCGGTTGGTTCAAACTCGGCAAAACGGAGGATATAAAAGATCACAGAAGGTTCTCTCATCTTGTTCACTGCAACGAAGGAAGCAGCAGCGCAGGTAGAAGATTCAGCGTTTATCCCAGAGAAGGAGAGACGTGGGCTATCTTCAAGGGTCGCTACAAGCGCGATAACTCCTGGAGCTACCGGGACATTGACTGGTCAGCTGATCCCGGTTCTCACCGTAAATATAACTATCAATTTGTCGAAATCGTGCCAGAAGAAGATGCTCATACAGATGCTCCACCTGTTGGATTCCTGCATAAGGCAAAAGGTTTTTCAAATGTGTTCTGTCGCTTTGCTAAGGAAGTTGTTAAATCTTACATTCAATGTAGCCATACAGAGCAATTCTCCCATCGTGTTCCATCGTTTAAGACGACTGGAATAGAAGCAGAAGGTGTGCCTCGAGGTGCTTATGAGCTGGATCCCGCAGCGTTACCAGAAAACATCAAGGAGATTGACGTCCCTTTACATCTACTAGAAGAGGCTAACTCTGAGGAGGAGGATAATAAACATTCTCAGTGCGTTTACTTTGCTAGTAAAGGAATAACTTTTCAAACGGGACAAGTCTGGTCATTCGGCAGCGGCGACGACAACTTGCCACGGTACTACGGCAAGATTCAGAAGATCACGTTTGTTCAGGCTTTTGAGCAAGATCCGGTGGTTAAACTGCATATAGGTCGTCTTAAGGCTAGACCTATCAAAGGCGTTATCCAGTGGATTGACAAGGAGATGCCCATCGGGTGTGGGAACTTCCGGGCGAGGAAAGTTCTGGAGATATTCACTGATCTTGATGTGTTTTCACGTCTGATAAGCCAAGGCTCCTCTGGAGATGGGGATGATTACAGCATCATGCCCAAGGCTGGTGATGTCTGGGCAATATACAGAAACTGGAGTAATGGCATTGAAGTCGCTGATCTGCAATCCCAGAGTTATGATCTTGTGGAAGTTCTTGATGATAAAGTGGGCTACGAGGTGCTGCTGCTGGCTCTTGATGATGGCTTTGAATCAGTTGATTCTAAGGGTTTTGGTTCGGTGTATGTGGCTGCTACTGAGCATTGGATGGATGGCGAGGACGTGAGATTCACAGTTCCGGAATGTGAACTGCTTAGATTCTCGCATCGAGTTCATACTTGGAAAGTAACAAAGGAGATGCATGGAGTTTTGCAAGAAGTCTATGAACCTAATATCTGAGGTATTATTGCCTGTTGAGTTGATTCTCTGACTTGTACAGCTGAAACAGCACGGTGAAAAGGAAGAGCATAGATTGACCTTTTTGCGATGATAAAGTCACTGAACTTTCTTCGGGTTTAGTAGTCCCTTTGTAACATTGTGAACTCCCCTATCTTTAAAGTAGGAGGTATCTGTAGTTTGGTGTTAATCTGTGCTTTTGTGGTGAAGTAATCCTTACGTTGGCCTTTAGGTGTGGTTTCATATTTGAAAACAAGACTAGAAACGTTTAATTTTCAAAACTTTTTGGAAAACAAGACTAAAAAAATGTTAATTATTGTTATATATAATTTGTTTAAAGTTAAATAAAAAAAACATCAAACCAACATTCTCTTGTTCTTTTAATCGTCCTTATACCTGACACAATTATTCTGTAATCAGAAAATTCATATGATTCTTCAGATATTTTACGTTTTATCATATTTTAATTTGTTTCCCCAAATTGCTAACTGCGACTTTTCCCGCTAAAAGGAGATATTTTAAGTTACACTTTATCGCACGTGTGCGCGACTAGTCGTCTCACTCACTTGTATTTTCCCCTCCGGCAAAACTCTCCGCCACTTACGACCGCTGCTTGGTATTTGCTTCCGCAATTGCGTGATTTGGTTAGTAGATTGTATCCAAATGTCTTGTCTCTTGTTTTCTTGCCATCACTCATCAATCCTGCACATAGTCTCAATTGATGAGTGCATGCTTTAGGGTCATTCTCATCTGATAACCATTAAATAATAATGTATTCTTCTTCTACAGGAGAAACCCACGAGAAGGCCTCACGTTGTTAGAAGATGGATATCACCATCAATGGCGTTACAGAGACTTGGATTAATAAAGAGAGTCCTTCCTCCGACCAAACTCCTCCTCCTTCCACTGCCATTCAAAAGTTCTGGACTTGGTGTACAGAGTGTATGGCGTGGTACAGATTGCATAGATGCTTTCTCCACAAATCGAACACGTGTCGATCTTGCAACAAGGAGTTCCTCGCGCGTGAGATACCTCGTCATGGTCTTTTACCAGGGAAAGACTCATCTAAAGATGTTATGCACAAGAGGGTACTGATTAAAAGGCTCCTTGGTATACAGCAGAGCCATCCAGTTGCATCCAATACACGTCCAAGCTTTTGGACCACGTGTAGAAACTGTGGGCATAGAGAGCGTTTTCTTAAACTGTATGTGGACAAATGGTTCGTTTGTGAGAAGTGCCATGGGGAGACCATTGCAATGGAGGTCCTTGCTAGTTCCGGCGAGGTGTTGTTCAACAAATTGTTCTTGGAGTTGAAACCCGGGCGGAAGAAAAATTATTCCTCTGGTTTGAGCTGTGGCGTGAAGGTTGTTGGTGAGAAGAGAAAGAGGGAAGAGGTTGCTGCTTTATCTCAAAATCACAGCAAGCCTGTCGACAATAACAGAAGAGGATTCAATGATAATGGAGATGAAGCGTCAAGCTCTGGGAATGCTAAGGTGGATGACAACTTTGGTTTATGTGATTCAAGTTCAGGAAGTAATGTAAAACCAAAGATTGCTGATCTGAAGTTTAACGACTTTGATAAGCTGAGGGGAGAAGTGAACTTTGCAGTTGGCCAGGTGTGCGCTCTCTATGACACAACAGATAAGGTTCCTAGACAGTATGCTCTCATCAGAAAAGTTTCAGTTCCTTCTTTTGGGCTTAGGATCACATATCTAGAGCCGGATCCTGATGATGAGAAAGAGATCCAATGGTTTGAAGAAGACTTGCCTGTTTCTGATGGTAAGTTCAGGCTTGGGAAAAATCAGAACACTCAAGAGCGTTCGTTATTCTCACATGTTATCCACTGCAACGAAGGAGGAAGCAACTCTGGTCATTTCACTGTTTCTCCAAGAAAAGGAGAGACCTGGGCTCTATTCAAGAACTGGGATATTAACTGGTCTTCAGAACCAGATTCTCACCGCAATTATGAGTATAAGTTTGTTGAGATTTTGTCAGATTATTACACTGATGGAGCTGCTTGCGTATCTGTTGCTTTATTGCATAAAGCAAAAGGCTTTGCAAGTGTCTTCTTTCGGATGGGAACTGGTGAGGCAGACACATCTCAGATTCTACCTCAGAATATGTATCAATTCTCGCACATGATCCCTTCCTTCAAACTGACTGGAACTGAAGCAAAAGGTGTGCCAAAGTATGCTTATGAGCTGGACCAAGCTGCGTTACCAGAAAAAATTGCAGAGGTAACCGTCCCTTCACATCTATTAGCCGCTCCAAAGCCTAAACCAAAAGAGCTCAGCTTTACTATAAATGGAAAGGTTTTTCGAGCTGGCCAGATCTGGTCATACATCGGATGTTTTGATAACATGCCTAGGAACTACTGTAGGATCTATAAGATCAGTTTGACTCAAGCGTTTGAGCAGGCTCCAATTTACAAAATGCACGCGTTCCGGTTTAAGGCTACACCTTTTCCTAAGGATATCATCCCTTGGAAGGAGGAGCGATATGGGGAGAAGAAAATGCCTGTTGGTTGGGGAACTTACTTTTTGACTCAAGGCTCCTTAGCACTCACCCCTGATCGTTTCTCACATCTTATAGTGCCTGGAACCTCCAAGGGAAGCAATGAATATACTATTCTGCCCAAGATTGGTGAAGTGTGGGCGATATACAGATTCTGGACTCCTTACCTTAGTGCCGATGAAATGGAGAAAAACTACGTGGACTATGGCATTGTAGAAGTTCTTGATGATGCTTTTGACTATAAGGTTTTAGCGTTGGAGCCTGCGTTGCAGTTTAAGGAAGATGTAAGGAAAAAGAGAGTGTTTAGAGCAGCTGAGAGCAAGCCACTTGATTTTGATGATGATGATGATGGGTCGGGAGTGATCTTTACAATCCCAAGGTCGAAAATGCTGAGATTCTCTCATCAGATTGCTGCTTCCCGGGTAGTAAAGGAGATAGATGGAGAGTTGAAAGAGCTTTTTGAACTTGATTCTACAGCAGTACCTGTATTGTGAGGTTTCAACAGCATTGAGCAACGGATGTAGGAGAAAGATAAGTCCCTTTTGTTAGCTTTTTGGTGCATTCTGACTCTCAAGGTTTGATCTTGTTTAAAGACTTTATCCAAGGTTTATGGATGTTTTTCTTTTGTTGGTTCAAATCTATGGAAAGTCATGAATCTTGAGATGGTAATGTAGGAAAAAGAGCAAGTGGTTTAGATCAGACTGAGAAACTTACTGAACTCTCTCCATGTTTAGTTAGTTACTAGTCATTTGATTCAATAGTAGGTAGTTCTCTGTTAAGTGTTTATCAAGCTCTCTCCTTCTTGCATATACAGTATGTGTTTTGAACTGAAGTAAATCTCAACGTTTGTGTCATCTCTTAGCAGCTTCTTCATCTGCACTTCTTATTATTAATCATGTGATCTGATATAGTTTTACAAAATTTAGCAACGAATTATCAAATTTACTAGAAAAAATCCGACCAGCAAAACACATATTCAAACTCAATTTCAGAAACACAAACTAAAGCATAAATGATCAAAATATTATAACGTGTGTTTAAAAAAAATAATAATAATAATATGAAGATATAACATTTTTTTGTTTCCCGCCATTAGCGGTTGGACTTTTCCCGCTAAAAGAAGAATGTATATTTTAATTTAGCTACATTCTCTTGACGACGAATCATCTCTCTCTCTTTTCTCGGGCAAACGTCTCCGCCCTTTGTGACAGCTTCTTGCTCCCGCTCCCGCTATTGTCTGAATCGGTTAGTAGTATGTATCCAAATGTCTTGTCTTTGGCTTTCTTAATGTACACACGCTTGATTTAGGGTTCTTATTAATTTGTTCTGATTCGAAATGCTATCAAAGAACACATGCTTTGGCTTTCCATAAACTGTATTGTATTCTTCTTGCAGGATCCAAAGAGAAGAAAGTTATTAGATTCTTTGATGGATATCACCATCATGAACGAGCTTCACAGAGAGAAAGAAGCTTCAGAGACTTCCACTACAGCTCAATCAAGTGACCGTTCAATGGTTTGGACTATATGTCCTTTCTGTAGCGTCAGGTACAAATCCTACATAAGCCTTCTCAACAAACCCACACGATGTCAATCTTGCTACTTGAAGTTCCTTGCTAGCGAGTCTCTTGTCAAAGGCACTACGACAATGGATAAAGCAACTCAGACAAGCTTGTCTACCATAGAGAAAAGTATGTGCAGTCAAAACCATATTACTAGGAGCAATGTGGTTGCACCGACACCGAAGAGCCAGGTTCAGCCTCAGACTGCAACATCTAGTCTCAGTCCAAGACTTTGTGCTATGTGTCCATTTTGTAAGCTCAAGTATCGTTTCCCGATCAAATGGACCAACAAATGGTTCGTTTGTAA
The DNA here is from genome assembly GCF_020379485.1 of Brassica napus. NCBI lineage: Eukaryota > Viridiplantae > Streptophyta > Magnoliopsida > Brassicales > Brassicaceae > Brassica > Brassica napus. The sequence continues at coordinate 4,751,277 of NC_063446.1, forward strand.
GTGCAAGAAGAAGTTCAAAACGGTTGAAGTGAGTTCCTCCTCGCCCCAACAGAAGGCAGCCACGAGTAAGATTCAAGCCACACATTTCTCTGGGAAGGCAAGCTCTCCTGGTTTGAGCTGTGCTGTGAAGGTTGGTGAGAAGAGACAGATGAACGAGTGCGGGGAAAGTTACAATGCTGGAAACTGCAGTGCTCTACACAAGAACAAAAGGGTTACCAGTGATAGTGGAGATGCAAGAGAAGATTCTGAAAGCGTAAAGCAAGTCCATGTGGTTGATCTTTCTACTACTGAAGACCCAATTTCAAATGCCATAAACCTGAATCAGAAGATGGATAGGAATCAAGATACTCAAGTGGGAACAGTAGTGGAGAACTCTGAAGATGTTGTTGACAATAACAGAAGAGGATTCAATGATAATGGAGATGCAGGAAGGCAAGAAGGCAAGAAGAGTCAGGATGGGGGAAGCAACTCCATCAAGTTAATTGTTCTGAAGTAGCATTGCCAAATATCATAGGGAACTCAGCGAATCTTGAGGTGAATAAACACTCTGAAGATGTTCTTGACAAGCCTGTAGATAATAACAGAAGAGGATTCAATGATGATGGAGATGCAGCAGGAAGGCTAGAAGCGTCAGAATGGGGGAAGCAACTATGTGAGGCTGATCGTCCTGAAGTAACATTGCCTAATGTCATCAGCAACAATCAAAAGTTGAATGAAAAGAACAAAACCCCTGGTTTATGTGATTCAGGTTCAGGAGATGATGTACCAGTACAACCAAAGATGTCTGAGTGTGCTGGTCTGAAGTTCAACGACTTTAATAAACGGAGGGAAGATGCAAAATTTTCAGAATGCCAGGCGTGGGCTCTCTATGACAAAGCAGATGGGATGCCTAGACAGTACGCTCTAATCAGAAAAGTTTCATCTCCTTCCTTTGGCCTTAGGATCACATACTTAGAACCAGATCCAGTTGACGAGAAAGAGATCCAGTGGTTTGAAGAAGACCTGCCTGTTTCCGTTGGTAACTTCAGGTTTGGGAAAAACCAGAACACGAAAGACCTGTCCATATTCTCACATGCCATTCGTTGCCAAGGAAGCATCATGACCGGTAACTTCACAGTCTCCCCAAGAAAAGGCGAGACTTGGGCGTTATTCAAGAACTGGGATATTATCAACTGGTCTTCAGAGCCAGACTTTCACCGCAGTTACGAGTATGACATCGTTGAGATCTTGTCTAACACCACTGATGAAGGAGTATCTGTTGCATTCTTGCACAAAGCAAAAGGCTTTGCAAGTGTCTTCTTCCGGATGGGAGCTAGTGAAGCAGAAGTTATTCAGATTCCATCTCACAGCTTATACCGTTTCTCTCATATGATCTCTTCCTTCAAAATGAAAAGAGTTGACGTGAAAGGTGTGCCAAAAGATGCTTACGAGCTGGACCAAGCTGCGTTACCTAAAGCAATCGAAGAGAGAGTCGTCCCTTTACATCTATACGCAGAGACTAAACCGGAAGCTCTTTGCTTTCCCAATAAGGGGAAGGTCTTTCAAACCGGCCAGATCTGGTCGTTCTACAGTGGTTGTAATGATAGCTTGCCTCTCCACTACTGTAGGATTCAGAAGATCACTCTTGTACAAGCGTTTGAGGAAGAACCAGTGTTTAAACTACATGTGGGCCGGTTAAAGGCTAAGCCTTTCGATGAGGAGGTGATCCAGTGGGAGGACAAGAGAATGCCTGTTGGTTGTGGGACTTTCTTGGTGAGGAGAATCAACGATGTGATCACTGCAGATGATGGAAGTGAGTACACCGTTCTCCCCAAGATTGGGGAAGTTTGGGCTGTGTACAGATTCTGGACTTGCAAGAAAGAGTTCAAGGACGTGGGGTGCTGTGAGTATGACATTGTCCAAGTTCTTGATGATAACTTGGGGTACAAGGTTTTAGCGTTGGAGCATGTGTTGTCTTCCAGTGAAGGTGGAGAGAAAAGGATACTCTTTAGAGCAGCTGAGAGTAGGCATCGTGATTGTGACGATGAGGATGGGAGAGAAGTGATATTCACAATCCCGAAGTCGAAAATTCTGAGATTCTCGCATCAGGTTCCTGCTTCTCGAGTAACGGAGGAGATGCAAGGAGAATTGAGAGAGGTTTTTGAAGTTGATTATAGAGCATTACCTGCAAACGTGAGGAGGGCTCAAGATCATTGAGCAAAGGTAGTCGTGAAGGAAGGGTATAAGGGATGGTTGGACTCCTTTTTGTAAGCTTTTGGTGCATTCTGTCAAAAGACCCCTCAGACTTACTTGATGACTTTCTCTGTGGTTTATTTATGTTTTTCTTTTCTTTTGATTGGTTCAAATCCATGACAAATCAATGTACTTTGAGAAGGTAGTAGTAAAAGACATCTCTGTCTAATGGCTACTAATTCCTTTGATCCATTGTTTGTCATCCATTTATGAAGTAGCATTATTTGAAGGTTTTAAACTCACTAGCATATATATCATATGTGATTTTGAGCATTTGTCGTTAAAATTATCTCTGCTGATCACAGATTTAGTCTCTTCACGGTAGTGCTAGCCATTCAGGTTAACGGTTTGTGTCGGGTTAAGATGTTTAGGACCCGTTTAAAAACTATACATTTTCCGGATGGGTTAAATATTGTCGGATTTGGGTCTGTTTTCTATTTTTGTAAAACCGAAACAAAATCGAATTAGAAATAAGGTAATTTGGATTTAGTTCGGGTTTAAAGCAAAAAAAACGATAAAAATCAAAAATTCAAGTTAAACCCAAAAAATCAAAAATAAAATATAAAATATAATACAAGTTTTTAAGATAATTTATAAATATATTTTATATATTTATTTATTTCAAAATTTAAAATAATTATTATTTGGTAAATAAATTATATTTCGGATGCTCGAATATCAGTTCGATTTTGGTTTCTCGGATTTAGAAAAATAGAAACAGTTTAGATTTTTACACATTTTAGTTTTTTTGGTTCGCTTTCTTTCGATTTGGTTTTTGATGCCCTGGTGAACGGTTACAAATGTAAAATTATAATCTTTTATTTGTTTTCCGCCCAATATATTGCTAATGCTTATTTTTACAGCGAAATATGGTGAGCAGCTAGCAAATAAAGTTCCTTTTATTCCCAATAAACGTCATATCCTAAATAAATAAGAGTGCCTTTTACAGTTCGCTCAAATTCACTACTTTCCCGGCGGCAAAAGTCTCCTACGCGGACGACTTCGATTTTGCTGTTGCTTGAAGTTGTTCAAACCGGTTCGTGGACTGTATTCAATCTGTTTCTTTTTTTTTTTTAAAGAATAGTAGTTAGTTGATTTGTATTTATAATGTATCTGAGCTTAGAGTAGGGTTGCTGGCACTTTAGCCCAATATTAGATTTAGGTTTGTTAATGTATAAGTGAGTTAGATTTGGGGTTGAAATGTTTATACTATAACTTTTCTGTTGTCGTTGTTGTGTGTTTGAATTTTTTTTTTTCTAAGTGTCCTTGTTTCAACAGATTCTTGCCTTGTTATACTTTTATATGTGAGAGTATCTGATGACTGGAAATGAGACTTCTTCTGGTGAGAAGAGAAAGAGGAGCATTACTGAAAACTGCAGTGCTGAACAAAACAATAGAAGAGGTTACAATGTTACAGAAAGGGGAGAAGGGCTGATGATACAACCAGAGAGTACTGAATGTGCTGGTCCAAAATTTAACGACTTCGAGAAGCTAAGGGAGAACGCAAACTATGCAGCTGGCGAGACTTGGGCTCTTTACGATACAGCGGATGGGATGCCTAGAGAGTATGCTAAGATCAGAAGAGTTTCAGCTCCTTCCTTTGGGCTTAGGATCACATACTTAGAGCCTGATCCAGATAATGAGAAAGAGATCCAGTGGTTTGAACAAGACTTGCCTGTTTCTGTTGGTAAGTTCAGACTTGGGAGTTCTGAGAACACAAAAGACCGTTCCAGATTCTCTCATCCTATCCAAATCCAATGCAATGAAGGAGGAACCAACTCTGGTCATTTCACTGTTTCACCAAGAAAAGGAGAGACCTGGGCCCTTTTCAAGAACTGGGATATTATCAAGTGGTCTTCAGAGCCAGATTCTCACCGCAGTTTTGAGTACGAGTTCGTCCAGATTTTGTCTGACTACGCAGATGGAGCTGGTGTATACGTTTCATACTTGCATAAAGCAAAAGGGTTTGCAAGTGTCTTCTTTCGAGTGGGAACTGGTCCTGAAGACATACTTCTTATCTTAGCTCACAGTTTGTATCGATTCTCCCACAGGATTCCTTCCTTCAAGCTGACTGGATTTAAAGGAAAAGATGCTTACGAGCTGGATCAAGCTGCGTTACCAAAAACAATCCTGCCTACAAACTCTGTGAGAACAGAAAGCATAAAGGCCAGGCCATCTACTTTGCTAGGAAGGGGAACGTTTTCAAGACTGGTCAGATTTGGTCATTTTACAGTGGCAATGATGATTTGCCTCTACACTACTGTAAGATTCAGAAGATCACTTATACTCAAGTACTCGAGCAGGAGCCAGTTCTCAAACTACACATAAGCAGGCTCAAAAAAGCAACTCCTTCCCCCAAGGACGTCATCGACTGGGAAGATGGGAAAATGCCTCTCGGCTGTGGAACTTACTACCCTAAAACGGTTCTCGAAATCATCACTCCAGATGCTGTTTCGCATCAGGTAATGATGCCTCAAATCTCGTTAGGTGGAAAAGAATATACAATTCTCCCCAAAACTGGTGAAGTTTGGGTGATATACAGATACTGGAGACGTGACATCGAGGCTGAGAGGTTGGATTATTGTACTTATAACATTGTCCAAGTTCTTGATGATACCTTGGACTACAAGGTCTTGCTACTGGGGCGCGAGTCTGGTCATGATCGAGGTGAATTCTATGAAATTAGTTGGTTCAAGGAAGTTAAGAAGTATCAGCATTACGATGATGATGGGTGGGCAGAACCAATATTCACCATCCCGAAGACGGAAAGGCTTAGATTCTCTCATCAGGTTCCTGCTTCACGTGTGACCAAAGAGAGGTTTGGAGATTTAGAAGACCTTTTTAAAGTTGAATCTAGAGCATTGCCTATAAACCTCTTAGGTCACTGAACACATGAAGTGGGAAAGGAAGAGAGGCTAGCGATTCTTTTTTTTTTCTTTTTTGCTAGTTTATTTTGGTTAAGAATCCTAAGACTTTTTCTATGATGTTTCTCTATGTAGCACGGGGACGTCTATTTAGCTGCCGTACTGGTACCGGAAACGTTTCGGGGACGGGTACTTCACGGGGACAGCACTGGTACGGTTTGGGGACGGTTAGACAACATAGCTATGAGTAAGACTAGTTTTCACGGGACATAATCCTTGTGCAATTGTTTTTTAACTGTCACTGTTATCTTGTTTCTAATTTTAGTTGGCAAAATAGACATATTATAGTAAATTATATCTAATTATGTTATATTCACTATATAAATTTATTTTTTTATAAATATTTTATATTTTTTACTAGTATATATTTGCCGTACATGTATCCATAATTTTTAAATTTTCCCGTTTTTCGTCCCCGTTTCCGTCCCGGTGCATCATAGATGTTTCTTATCTATGATATGATTTGAATCTAGTTATAAGTATAACCACAGATTTGACAAAAAAGAGGATCCATCTACAAAATTATTTTGTAGAGATTTATCATTTAATAGCTGTATAAAAACAATATAAAAATAACTATATTTAAACATAGTAGTAATAAAGTTAGTGCAGTAAACAAAAATGATAAAAGCATCTATCTATAACTATAAAGTTGAAGTATCTGTCTTTTTAGGCTGTCCACGAGAGGAGGGGAAATAGTGACACGTCAGCGTTTCTTAAGTTGTTGTCTCTGGATTCCATTGTTTTGTTGGGCCTTACAGCATGCAGCCCATCACGTGTTTTAGAATATAATGGTGACTAAACGCCCCGTTTAGGATTAGGTTTACGCGGAGTGCTTCTCGTGTCTCCAGATCGAAAGGCGACACACCTCTTGCGCAGCTGGCCTTCCGTCTCCTTCGTCGCAAGCACTCAAAAACCGATCAATCAATCATCTTTAACCCCCCCCCCCCTTCCATTAATCTATCACCCACGATCTGGATTCAATGCGATATTGTTGATGTGCAAGGCGTTTGAGTCGACTATAAAAAGGTATGCATTATTCTCTCGGAGACTACATCTCATTCGTTCTTAACTCATCAGAAAATACAGTGCTTTCGGTAACGTGACTTATATGATATACTGCAGATTTCACGACATCATCTTTATGCTACCCGAGAACTTGGACTGAGATAGAAAATAATTGAGCTTTGATATGCTTTAAGTTTTAGATCTTTCAGCCTCATGTCATGTTCATATGTCAGATTTTTTGAAAAATTTGACTGAGTGGAATATGCATTCTTCCGCAAAGGATCGTGAATATGACTCAAAGAGACATGTATGTTCATGATTGAAACAACGATGGTTTCGTTTCTTTCTCTGAATGTGTCTTCTCTTTTGAATTAATCCATGGACGAGAGCAAGCTCAAGAGATGCTCCACTTCATCCACCCATGTAATTTTCTTCTTTTTTGTAATCACTTTTATTTTATCTATTTATAGTTTTTGTTTTGTTTTTCTTAGGCTGAAGCAGCTGATTAGGCGACAGATCCTTTGCAAAAGGGTAAGAAAATAATTGAGTTACACACTTTCTGAGATGCTTTTGTGGTCCATATTTTTTTATTCTAATTGAGCATGCGGCTCTGTAACATTTAATACAGAGAGCGTAGGTACAGAGCTTTTGGAGACTTTGGTTTAGTATGGTTAAGATGGACCTTGGAGATGAATATATTTTCTCGGTCCTAACTCCTTTTGGATTCTTTCCTTTAGTACTTCAACAGCAGCTCTGTCAATGGCATCTTTATATGGAGAAAAATCGCCTCTGTTGACTTAGATTAGGGTCCTTCACCAATCTACAAGCAGTTTCTTACGCCAGGCGGTGTATTCACAACTATAAAAGGTCAGTCTTCATCCCTTGAAAATCATTCTCTTCATTCGTAAAACACCAAAGAAAACTTATTTAAAGTATAATGGCTAATTCATCAATCCTTCTTGCTGATTTGAAAGACGGGCGATGTTCCTCCACCGTTGAGGTGCGACTGCTCAAATTCTTGGCAGCAAGGAACGTCAAACTCGGTGGTGAGCTGATGGCATCGATATGCTTCTCCTCATGATTCTAAGGTTATTATGTTCTTAAAACTCATGATTATCAGACCTTTGCATTCATATATTCATTGAATCACTTTTAAATGCAAAATTTAGAACCCGTCGGTTGATTATGATTTCTTCTTCACCTCATGATTATAAGACTTTTGTATTCATATCTTCATTGAACCTCTTTTGAATAATAAATTTAGAACCCGTTAGTTGATTATGAATTCTTCTTCACGTCTGTTTCACAATGCCACATCAGAGACACATAGCTGTTTCGACAAGGAGACTTATGCAGGGGAAAGTTACTTTACAAGTAAGTATCTTGGTGATTATTAAATGATTAATTATATGAGTACGTTATATTACTTATCCTGCACTCAATCTGCCTGGATATTGTTCATCCATGTAGGCTGGTCTCCAAAGACACTGGGAATACATCAGCAGCTTCACTTTTTAGAGGCTACGTAAAGGTTGAACGTTTGACCATGGCTGATCACAACGAGTTTATTATCACTACTCCATCTCAGGTTGTACAACTAGCTTTAGAATTTGTTAGTCCTGCATTTTTGAACTTTGTATGTGATTCTAATATTCAAAGAATGTAGGAGATTGACTTCGTTTGCCTGCACCTGGAAGGTCAACGACATCGAGATGGACAAAGGGTGGTGTTAAGTTTCTTGCTCCAAGTGTACCAAGAAACTTCAATGGACTGTCTCATCCTTTACCTGCGTGCACTGCAACAATACTAATGTTGTTGGTGTCCTCCAGTATGTATCATTCAGTAACATTTTATTATCAATCATTTGCACCAAAAGTCCACACACGCAGATATACCCCTGATTTTAAATGCATGTTTACTGACTGATATCGTGTGGAGATGACCATTGCTAATGATACTGCTGAAGGTCTATTTGATGGTTTTGATTGGGAAATGACAAACTTACATAACATCAGTGCTTGTGAAGCTGGTTCTGTTGGTACGTCAATTTCAGCGCATATCATTATCCACCAGTTTGCTCTGAATATGTTCTAATATACTTCCAACCAATCATTGATCACTTAGGTTGGAGAGTTTGTGAACCCACAGGAAACTCAGGTCCCCCCCCCCCCCCCATTTTTTTGCAGACATGCAGGAAGCATAGTCACTGGAGCAGCTCCAAGTGGTGCCGACAATATAAGAAGCCTCCAGCTGGAGCAGCTTCCAAGATGGCCAAGAAAGCATGGATGGCATAGGTTAAGATAATAAGAGCTCTGGATGCAGTATTTCCTATTTAAATAACACATCAGTGTTTCTTTACAATTTTAGTTTTGTTTTCCCCCTCTGGAGCTATGTTTGGTTCGGACAATCTTTATAAAATTTAAGTTCTTTTTTTAAAACAAAATATGTCTAAGTTAAATTAGTCGATATATTACTCATGTCATTTAACTACTCAAGATTAGTGTTTTTGTTTGTTTTTGTCTAGGATCCATTACTTAGGATTAGTTTAAGTACGCGACATTCAAATTCTACTTCAAATAAAAAGAGGTTTTAAGGGTCAACTATCAGAGTTGTCTTGAACAAGATTAACATGAAAGATCTGTGAATTGAAACAAGGAATCAAACCCAAATACCACTCCTTACGAGTCCACAACAAAATAAACTCCAAGTGACCCCCAAATATGAGCTAAACATCTTTAAAAACAACTAACATCAAGACAATTCTAATCCACCAAGGCCGTCCTAGATTATAGTAAGACCCTGTTCAAAAAAAAAATATTGACTATATATTTAACAATGTAATGAAATAATTTTAAGAATTAATAGTTTTATCTATAAATATTTGAGGTTTCTCTTCGAATTATAAACTATAAATTTAATAATACATGAATTTTAAACCAAATTTATGTATTGGTTTTGAAAAAATTTCTTAATATTTTAATTTTATTTTTAGACTTGGACCTCGCTCAAGTGTTCCACTAGCACACGTTATTAAACGATCATGCATACCACCTATATTTTTTCTTTCAATCAAACAATCCACCCAAACATAATTACATACAAAAAGACATTAACATACAATATCACCCCCATTAGTAGTCATAACACACGAACAAAAAAATCAAACAACAATTCCCATAGATCAATGAAAATTAAAAACATTGAATCTAATATATTTTCCTCTTTTAAAACTTTTATGTCACGAATTCCAAAAAAGAATCTTAAACATAAATCTAATAGCGATATGAAAAAAAAATATATATATATATATAATTTAACTTACTGAATTAAAGACATAATATAAAACAATTTAACAAAAAAACGTCAATGAAATATTCTAAAAGTTTTACAGCCCAAAAATAAAAATAAAACATAGCTCTACTAAAATAATCTACACAATCGTTTTAAAAAAAACAATAACAAAAATAATGATTTATACATAATATATATCCAAAAATTTCAAAACAAAAAAATAAATATAAAAAGAATATTTTATATAGAATATTATAATTTTATATATCACAAATAAATTATATCCCGACCCTAGTATAGTAATAAAGGAAAAATGTTACAGACTTACAGAGAAAAAAATGGAAATTTTCAAAATTCAAATCCTAAGGATAATAATGGAGTAAAGAAAATAAGGAAGCTGTTTTAAGTGCAAAAGCTTGGGCTTGTTGGGCTCATAATGATCGTTAGCCCATTTATAGTGTTCTTCTTTGATATATTTTCCCGCCAAAATGAATTGGGGAATTAGGGCTCTTTTTAGTGCCGTGAAGTGTTGAGAGTGAGGCAAAAACTGTAAAAAGAGTGAAACTGTTCCTTATCCTCCACCAAAGACGACGGAACCTTGCCCCACAGTACTCTCCGACGTCGATCTCTTAAACAGAGTGAGCTCCTTAAACGTTGCTCTTCTTTCATTCAGTATACTTTCATGGATTGTATCTTCGAATTTTCTTCCGATTTTGAAAATTTCAGCTGTCTTTGTGAAATTGAATATTGAATTTGTGCCTAAGGAATCAATTGCTTATAGTACCATTTTCGCATCCGAATTTAGGGTTATTGCTAAATCTAGGGTTGTTGGTGTTCTCGTTTTTTTTTTATCCATCTAAATCGTCAGATTTGGGTTTCCATAGATGCTTATTATGGTTTGTGATGCTCTACTTGGCGCTTGAAAATACTTGTAACCACTTATGATTTAGGGAGCTTGAGCATTATCTAATCAGTACTAAAGTATTATCTAATCAGTACTAAAGTAATATAATGTTTCTTCCGCAGGAGGTGAAAGTCGTCTTGTGCTTATACTTTATTTGTCTGATGATGGATATCACTTCGAAAAGGCAAGCTGTCTCAGAGACTTTGATCAAAGGGACCGGTACTGCAGCATTGTATTCTGCTTCTGATGAAACTGTTCACTCCCCTCGTTTGAGTTGTGTTGGCGACAAGAGAAAGAGGAATGAGCATGATGGGTCAAATGGTGACACTGCTGGTCTCAAGTCTAACGACTTTGAGAAGCTGCGGAAAGAAGTAAACTTTTTGGTTGGGCAGACTTGGGCTCTTTATGATCAAGTTGATGGGATGCCTAGGTTGTATGCCCGGATCAGGAAAGTTGCAGCTCCTATCTTTGAGTTAAGGATCACGAACTTAGAGCCAGATCCAGATGATGAGAGAGAGATACTATGGTTTGAACAAGACTTGCCTATTTCTGCTGGGCAGTTCAGGCTTGGGAAAAATGAGGACATGAAAGACATTTCGATGTTCTCACATGTTATACATTGCAAGGAAGGAGGCAACACTGGTCATCTCACTGTTTCCCCAAGAAAAGGAGAGACTTGGGCATTATTCAAGAACTGGGATATTATCAACTGGTCTTCAGAGCCAGACTCTCACGGCAGTTACAAGTATGACATCGTTGAGATCTTGTCTGATACCACTGATGGAGCTGATGGTGTATCTGTTGCGTTCTTGCATAAAGCAAAAGGCTTTGCTAGCGTCTTCTTTCGAATGGGAACTGGTGATGATTCAGACATAGTTCAGATTCTGCCTCAGGATATATATCAATTCTCCCACATGATCCCTTCCTTCAAACTGACAGGCTTCGAAGCAAAAGGTTTACCAAAAGATGCTTATGAGCTGGACCAAGCTGCGTTACCTGCAACAACAGTCCAAGAGAAACCCGTCCCTTCCCATCTAATCCCAGTCCCTAAACCAGAAGCTCTCTGTCTTCCGAGCAGTGAAGGAAAAGTTATTAAAACTGGTCAGTTCTGGGCATTTGGTGGAAATTACGATGACACGCCTAGGTACTACGGTAGGATTCAGAAGATCACCGTAAATCAGACATTCGAGCAGACAGCAGAAACAAAGGTGCATGTATGTCGTTTAAAGGCTACTTCATTCCCTCAGAATGTCATCAAGTGGAAGGACAAGAGCATGCCTGTTGGCTGTGGAACATTCTCGATGCATAAAAATTGCTCAACGCTCTATCCGCAACACCTTACACATCAGATATTTCCTTAGACCTCTATGGATGGAAATGAATTTACCATTCTCCCCAAGGTTGGTCAGTTGTGGGTGATTTACAGACTTTGGGCTCCTCACTTTGGTGTCGGAGCACTAGACGAACACTGCTTGGACTTTGACATGGTCCAAGTTCTTGATGACGCCTTTAACTACAAGGTTTTAGCGCTGGAGCAAGTCTTGGTTACTAGTGAAGAGAAGAATAAGTTCTTTAGAGCGGCTAAGAGTAGGCCATCTTATTGTTATGATGAGGATGGGCCAGGAGTGATATTTACAATCCCACAGTCGAAAATGCTCAGATTCTCTCATCCGATTCCTGCTTCCCCTGTAACCAAAGAGGTAGATGGAGAGATGATAGTGCTCTCTGAAGTTGATAAGAAAGCGTTACCTTATGGGTGGTGACCGTTGAGCAAAGGATGTGAGGGAAGGGTTCCTTTTTGTTAGCTTTTTTGGTGTTCTTTGCTGGAGAGATATAAAGACGCTTAAACTTGAGTCTTTTCTTTGGTTGGTTCTAAATCTAACGGGATAGTATGTAGTTTGACAATGTATGAAAATACTTTCTCCATGTGGTTTGTTGATGAAAACGCTAGAATCTTTGGTTAGTTTCATACGTAAACGATAAACTCTCACTTGTCACCATCTTTGTTCGATCACTCGTGTGTTTAAGCACACAAGATTTACCCAGTTTCAAGTCTCAACTGAGAGTGCTACTTGATCAGAAATCCACTAGAAAACTTCGTTGAACACAATTTGTAAGTGATAAAGCTGCGTCTCTTCTCATAAACCTTTCTTAGCCCTAATGTCTCAGCTATGATCTCTCTATGTACAACTATCACATGTGCCATGCTTCTCTCTCTCTCTCCTCTGCTTTCACAGAAGAAGACAAAGTTAGTAACATTTTCTTTTCTTGGGGAAAGTCACACGGCGCAGCGGAAATACTAATGGTCGTGTTCCCCTGACCTTCTGCGAACCTGTGAAGAAAATACTTCGACGATGGCAAGATATCAAAGTTGCGATAACTAAATGAGACACACAATTTTTACGTGGAAAACCTCCACGATGTGAGAAGGAAAAACCACGGGACCGTAGTCCACTCAAAAATCCACTATATAAATGGTATGAGTACAACCACGTCCTCCCTGTTCAACAGCCTGAACAGAACAGAGAGTCTAGCTACAAAGAGTTATCTCCAACACAAACAACAACAACAAGAGAGCAACACAAAGCTTCAAAACCGGCAGCAACCAAACGACCTCAGCTCACAAGGATTCCGGCATCCAGAGACTAATCCAACCGTACAAATCCAAGATAAACAAGTCAACAATACCTTCGCCAAATTTCAGCTCAAGAATAGAAGATCTCACCGTCGGATTTACCAAACACCCAAGACTGTCCCGCTGAAGAACTGTGACGACCAGCTTCACTAAAACCCAGACAACAGAAGATCCAACCGTTGAAATCCAAATCCCTTCGGTGAATCTCTAACCCACTGACTGAAGAAGCTTCCCACAAAATATCAGCCCGATCAAGTTCCGTTTGATCCTCCAAAACCAGTCTTGAAATAGCCTGACGAGTTTTCTCCTTTTTCTCTCTTCTTTCTCTCTTTTGTCTCTCTCTCTAAACTCTATTATTGTGAGTCTACAGTGCAAAGGGTCATGAGAATTATTATTATGTCTCATGCCCACTTGGTTCTCTCCATCTAGGAGGGACCCAACATCTTTGTCAATAGCTGAGACCTTCTCCTAGGGTTAATATAAGAACATAAAACTTTTATATCGGATTAACATGACTACTATAAAAGAGATTTGAATTAATCCAATTATTATCGATTGGTTTCAAATTTTAAACCATGATAAATTCTGACTTGATTCCAGTAAATTGAAACATTGGAATGACCCTAGTTTATCCGTTTTTATAGTTTGTATATATATATATTAATGTAATTATATAAAACATGTCTTACATTGAATAACAGAAAATGATATTAAAAAGTACAATTCTCTCAAATAACATATTTTTAAATTTTTGTCACAAAAATAACCATAAAAAAATGACCAAAATAGCTTCTTTTTATTTTGAACATTTGAGTATTTATTTTATTTTATTTTTTTTTTTTAAAAAAATTTGAAACTTTATCCTTAAACCCCACCCCTTAATTCTAAATCATAAGTCTAGATTAGTTAAACATAAGGTAAAAATATATCTTTACTCTTTAATAAAACTTATTTTGGTTATTTTTTTCGTTGAGTGATATTAATTGGTTATAGACTTATCTTTATTTTTAGATCTAAAAAAAATAAATAAAAATTAAAAATCATCGACCAATCAAATTATAACAATTTTGTAAGAGTTTACTTATGATCGACACAAAAGTCAATAGATGGACTTCTCAATTAATATATAGTAGAATTTAGATGACTCATTTAGATGAACCATTTACATATACAAATAAACAATCACATAAAATTTGGATAGATCATCTACATAAATCATATAAATGGATCATTTGGATGGATATGACAGATGATGAAACAAACACCCTCTAAATGTAAAAAAAAATGTTAGTCTTGTGTTACCATTTAAAAGCAAGGGTGTTTGTCTAATGGTAGATTCCTCGCTTTGGGTGCGAGAGGTCCCGAGTTCGGTTATCGGAACGCCCCCCTTTTTTTTACATATTTACGGCTGGCAAATTTTACTGAACTTTAAAAACCCTAAAACTTAAGGGAGACGATCACTTGATAGATCGAATAAACAGGAGAGAGCTTCAATGGAGAAGTTCTTCTATAAGTCCCAAAAGCGGTAAGCCCTCTTTCATCTTCTTCTCTCCTTCCTTGCTTGTTTGTCTGTTACTCTACCCTGTTTACCTCTTGGAACGCAGTAGCTTTTGTAAGGAAGTTAAAAGTTTCGATTTTTGTAGTAATCTTATCAAGTTACGTGTCGCTTCTAGGTCAGTTCGAGAAGGAGGAGTAGTTATCAGAGGGGAAGATAGGATAAGCTTATTACCTGAACCGTTGTTATGTCACATACTCAGCTTTCTCACCACCGACCAAGCGGTTCGGACAAGTGTTTTGTCCTCAAGATGGAGACATATCTGGAGATGGGTCCCTAGGTTAGAACTAGACAGCTTTGATTTCACAAACGACAAAGTCTGTGTGGAGTTCATCGACAAGTTTCTTGCTTTCCAAGGCAAGTACTACTTGCGTGAGTTCAAATTAACCATTGACCACGATTTCTTCGATGGTGAGGCTTGTCTCAGTATAGTGGATATGAGGAAGCTTGAACGTTTCCAAGTCGAGAACCGGTTTAGACTCAATAGCATATTTTACATAGCGACACCCTTAAAGCTTTCCTTGTGTGAGGCATTGGTCTGCTTAAAGCTCCAATTTGTTAGGCTGTATGATTTGAAGTCTCTTTCCTTGCCCTGTCTCAAGATCATGTTCCTGGAAGACGTTGTTCTGCCTAGCGACGCGGCTGCAGAGGAGTTGATCTCTTGCTCGCCGGTTCTAGAAGTTTTGAAGATATGCCTGAGTAAAGATGATTTCGTGGTAGCTTTACGTGTCTGCTCACTGTCACTAAAGAGCTTCACTTTAAAACGAGCGGAACCTGTTCATGCTGATGCTCGTGCTGTTATACATTCAGTTGTGATCGATACCCCAAAACTCGAGTATCTGAGTCTCATGGATTACTACGAACTCGTAAGCTTCGAAAGCTTTGAGATAATCAGTATGGCTGAGTCTGTCAAAGTTAATTTAGATTTCAATTTTGTGATGACAAGAGAGTACTTTTCGGGCATGGAAATCCTCTACAATCTTCTCAAGAACTTTTCACGTGTTGGAGATGTGACCATGTCATGGAGAACTCTGCAGGTATATATAAACTTATAATAAAGCTCTAAACTTTCGTATTTTTATTATTGTGTCTTATTTTCTCATTCGTGCTCTTCTCTTTCTTACAGTTTATATATGTCCTCTATCATAAGGATCCACTCCCAAAATTTCATGCCTTGACCCGTTTGCGTGCCACTATGTGCTTAAACACATTGCCTGATCTGTTGCCAATTGTTCTTGAGACCATGCCGAACCTGAAACACTTGTCATTGGTAACAATTTGCTTAAACGTGTTGCAAGTTCTTATCTAAGGAAGATTTTTTATCTAGTTTGAATTCTGTCGACTTGTGTTTTACAGGAGCTGTTTCGTGATTTATGGTTGGGAAGGTTGTCTGAATTCTCCACTGTGCTGCCTCGTTGTTTGGTATCGTCTCTTGAATCTGTTGAAATGGAAAGCCCGGTCACGGAGATAGCTACTGAATTGTATTTGGCTAGATACTTTATGAAGAACTCTACAACACTCAAGAAGCTCGTGCTACGTTTGAATCAGTCTTCAACTGGAGAGAAACACAAGCCTGGTGTCTTGGAACAACTCATTAAATCTCCAAGACGCTCTACTTTGTGTCAGTTGGAAGTTATTACTGTGGTTCCAGCGTCTGAGGAGGATGTCTATGTAAAATCCAATAGGTTCTAGAGCTGGATTTAAATAAGTGTAAACATATGCAAAGTATGGCTTAAGACTCCATTTGGTTTGGTTGAATGTTTTTTGAGTACCTTTATAATTTAGGGATTAACCGAGGGTTCTTAGCGGAAAAATTCGTTTTTACAGTATAAGTGTAATGAGATTCGGTTTTGGTAGGAAAATTCGTTTTGCGATTTTGACGGAAAAACTTGATTTTACGGTATTGGTGGGATTTTTTTTTTTTTTTTTTGCGGTTTTGACGGAAAATTCTATTTTTGTGGATTTTAGCGGGAAAACTTAATTTACAGTTTTGGTGGAAAATCTTGTTTTACTGTTTTGGTGGAAAGACGAAAAATCTCATTTTGGCAAGAAATCCTGCTTTTTCGGTTAGCGGAAAATCTTGATTTTTTTTGTTTCAGTGAAAAGACTCAATTTTACAATTTTCTAAGAAAAATTCATTTTTGAAATTTTAACCATATACCAAATATTTGTTGTTTACAAAAAAAAAAAGTATCTAACAGGGTTCAACCCTGTCAAAACTCTGTATTTCTTTAATCCAACTCTAAGTTAGCCATGAATAGTTTATGAGTAATGCATTATGGTTAGGGCTCCTAATTATTTGGATGGGCTGGACTAACCCTAAATCTCTAAACCCTATATAACATCCCTAGTTATAAGCAATAGATGATATGTTATTACTTCCAAGATTATGCACATAGAACATGTTAACGCTAATATCATGCTCTGGTTTGATTATGACATATGCGTCTGTTTTACGTCACTTAAAAGCTTGACTACTTGTTGAGTTTGCCCAGTTGAAAAGTAGTTTGAAAATAAAGAAGCTGTTTTTGATGCAAAATACAAAATATTTAGCTTGGACTTGTTGGGCTCATAATGATCGTTAGCCCATTTATACTCTTCTCTCTAAGATATTTTCCCGCCAAATTGGATTGGGGAATAGAGCTTTGTTATCCACCAAAGACGACAGAACCTTGCCCACGCCACAGTACTTTCCGACGTCGACCATAAACAGAGTGAGCTCCTTAAACGTCGTTCTTCCTCCTTACCCCGCGTTAAGTCTAGGGTTTTAGGTGTTCTCTCTCTTTTTGTACGTCAGATTTGGGGTTTCCAGAGATTCTTAATATAGAGCTCTTATTATTATTTTTATTATGGTTTAGTGATGCTCTACATAATCTACACTTGTTTTAGGCGCTTGAAAATACCTAGCCCCTTTTGATTCAGGGAGATTGAACATTATCTTATCAATGTTAAAAGTATATACTGTATTTTCCGCAGGAGGAGGAGGAAGTGGTCTTCTTGTGTGCTTATTATACTTTTATTTGTTTGATGATGGATATCTCTTCGAAGGAGCTTCTTAAAAGGGAAGCTGTTTCAGAGAATTCGATGAAAGGGACCGGTACTGCAGCATTTTATTCTGCTTCTGCTGAAACGGTTCACTCCCCTCGTTTGAGTGGTGTTGGCGACAAGAGAAAGAGGAACGAGCATGGTGTGTCAAATGATGTCAGTGGTGGTCTCAAGTTTAACGACTTTGAGAAGCTGCGGAAAGAAGTAAACTTTTTGGCTGGGCAGACTTGGGCTATGTATGATAAAGTTGATGGGATGCCTAGGTTGTATGCCCGGATCCGTAAAGTTTCAGCTCCTTCCTTTGAGTTGAGGATCACACACTTAGAGCCAGATCCTGATGATGAGAGAGAGATACTATGGTTTGAACAAGACTTACCTGTTTCTGCTGGGCAGTTCAGACTTGGGAAGAATAAGAACATGAAAAAAGACTGTTCGATGTTCTCACATGTTATACATTGCAAGGAAGGAGGCAACACTGGTCATCTCACTGTTTCCCCAAGAAAAGGAGAGACTTGGGCATTATTCAAGAACTGGGATATTATCAACTGGTCTTCAGAGCCAGACTCTCACGGCAGTTACAAGTATGACATCGTTGAGATCTTGTCTGATACCACTGATGGAGCTGAGGGTGTATCTGTTGCGTTCTTGCATAAAGCAAAAGGCTTTGCAAGTGTCTTCTTTCGAATGGGAACTGGTGATGCAGACACATTTCGAATGGGAACTGGTGGTGAGGCAGACACATCTCAGATTCTGCCTCAGGATATATATCAGTTCTCCCACATGATCCCTTCCTTCAAAGTTCAAACTGACAGGCTTTGAAGCAAAAGGCTTACCGAAAGATGCTTATGAGCTGGACCAAGCTGCGTTGCCTAAAACAATCGAAGAGAAAGACGTCCCTTCCCATCTAATCCCAAGGCTTTCCGAGTAAGCATACGAGAAAGGTTTTTCAAACTGGTCAGTTCTGGGCATTTGGTGGAGATTACGATCACACGCCTCGGTTCTATGGTAGGATTCAGAAGATCATCCTAACTCAGGCATTCGAGGAGGCAGCAGAATTCATTCCCTGAGATTGTCATCAAGTGGAAGGACAAGAGAATGCCTGTCGGTTGTGGAACTTTCTCGGTGCCTAAGAGTTGCTCAATATTCGTTCCAGAACTCCTTACACATCAGATATTTCCTCAAGCCTCCATGGATGGAAATGAATGTACCATTCTCCCCAAGATCGGCCAAGTGTGGATGATTTACACAGAATGGGCTCCTCACTATAATTTGGTAGCACTAGAAAAACACACTACTTGGATTTTGAAGTCGTTGAAGTTCTTGATGACGCCTTGAACTACAAGGTTTTAGCTTTGGAGCGTGCCTTGGTTAGTAGTGAAGACAAAAATCATTTCTTCAGAGCAGCTAAGCGTAGGCCATCTTATTGTTATGAGGAGGATGGGACAGGAGTGGTATTTACAATCCCACAGTCGAAAATGCTAAGATTCTCTCATCCGCTTCCTGTTTCTCGTGTAATCAAAGAGGTAGATGGAGAGATGGAAGTGCTCTTTGAAGTTGATAAAAAAGCGTTACCTCATGGCGCATAAGGATGTGAGGGAAGGGTTCCGTTTTGTTAGCTTTTTGGTGTTCTTGACTGGAGATATAAGAGAGTTTAAACTTAGCCTTTTCTCCATGATTGTTCTTTTGTTGGGTTTAAATCTTGTATTTTGACAATGTAGGGAAAAGACTTTCTCTATGTGGTTCATTAGAATGAAAAGTTTAAGCACTGTAAATTTGCAGCAAGTCTAAAGATGTTATTGTAAGATCGGAAGGAATTATGTTTAAGTTTCAGCTTTGCGTTGTCCTTAGCCTACTGTTATCATCTAACATCAAGGGCGTTTGGTCTAGTGGTATGATTCTCGCTTTGGGTGCGAGAGGTCCCGAGTTCGATTCTCGGAACGCCCCTTTTTTAACATATATTTTACAGCCGTGACATTTTAGTGAGAAAAAGAAAACGGCTCTATATATTCCATCTCATTCACTTGATGTGGAACGTTCTCAAATCATAAAATCACAGCCGTGACTTTTTAATGAAGAAAGAGAAAACGACTCTATATATTTCATTTCATCTCATTCACTTGATGTAACGTTCTCAAATCCTAAAAGGCTAAAATCTCGCCGTGACTTTTTAACGAAGAAAGAGAAAACGACTCTATATATTAATCTCATTCACTTGATGTAACGTTCTCATACCCTAAAATCTCAGAGAGACGATCACTCGGTAGATCGAATAAACAGGAGAGAGCTAGCTTCAATGGAGAAGATCTTCTACAAGTCCCAAAAGCGGTAAGCTCCTCTTTCATCTTCTCCCCTGTTTGCCTCTATCGTATGCAATCTTGCTTTTGTATGGAAATTAAAGTCTCGCATTTTTGTAATAATCTCACCAGGTTAGGTGTCTCGTCTAGTTCAGTTCGACAGGGAGAAGAACGTGTTGTTGTCAGAGAGGAAGATCGGATAAGCTCATTACCTGATCCTTTGTTATGTCACATACTCAGCTTTCTCACCATCGACGAAGCTGTTTGGACAAGTGTTTTGTCTTCTCGTTGGAGACATCTCTGGAGATGGGTTCCTAGGTTAGAATTAGACAGCTCTTATAGTTATTTCCCTAGCGACAAAGTCTGTGTTGATTTCATCGACGAGTTTCTTGCTTTCCAAGGCAAGTCCTACTTGCGTGAGTTCAAGTTAACCATTGACCACGATGTCTTCTATAGCGACGTTTCTCTTTACGAGCCGTGTCTCGGTAGAGTGGATATGCGCAAGATCGAACGTTTCCAAGTCGAGAACCGGTTTGAAAAACTTAGCGTTGATAACATTGCGACGCCCTTAACGCTCTCCGCGTGTGAGGCGATGGTCTGCTTAAAACTCCATTTCGTTAGGCTAAACGAGTTCGTGTCTCTTTCATTGCCCTGTCTCAAGATCATGTACTTGGAAGACGTTGTTCTGCCTAGTGACGCGGCAGCAGAGGCGTGTGATCTCCTCCTCTCAGGTTCTTGAAGTCTTGAAGATAAGCCTCAGTAGAGATGATGTTGTGGTAGCTTTACGCGTCTGCTCAGCGTCGCTTAAGAGCTTCACTCTAAAAGGAGTGGAGCGTTGCTATGTTTGTGGACACTATTCAGTATTGATTGATGCACCCAAGCTTGAGTACCTGAGTCTCATGGATTACTACCATTTCAGAAGCTTTGAGATAACTAGTGCGGCTGAGTCTTTCAAGGTTGATATTGATGTCGAGTTTATGCTGATAAAAGGTTACTTGTCGGAAACGAAGATGATCTACAATCTTGTCAAGAGTTTTTCAGGTGCTGAAGATATGACCATATCATGGAAATCTCTGGAGGTATAAGAATATGTTTATATGATCATGACAAAATCTCTAAAAACTTTTCCCATTTATCATATATGGTTGTTTTTTACTCAATTTGTTTGTGCTCTTCTCTTTGCTTTACAGTTTATATATAGTAGTTTCCATCGTATGAAACGACCTCCCAAGTTGCATGACTTGACTGTTTTGCGTGCCACCATGTGCTTAAACGCATCCCCTAAACTATTGCCAGTCGTTCTTGAGAGCTGCCCCAATCTGAAACACTTGACATTGGTAACTATTTGGCTTCTAAAACTTTGCAAGTTGTGAGATTAAGTCGTGGATTTGAATTCTGTCAGATTTTGTGTGTTTTGCAGGAATTGGTTATTGATGATGATGCTGATGCAGGGAGTACTAAACTCTCCACTGTACTGCCTCGTTGTTTGGTGTCGTCCCTTGAATCTGTTGAAATGGAATGCCCGGTCACGGAGAAAGCTACTGAACTGAAATTGGCTAGATACTTTGTGAAGAACTCCACTACACTCAAGAAGCTCGTGCTACGTTTGAATGATTGTACACTCAAGCCTTGTGTCTTGGAACAACTCGTGAAATCTTCAAGGCACTATGGTTTGTCTCAGTTCGAAGTTATTCCAGTGGTTCCAACTCCGAATCCATGGCCTGAGGGGTATGTTCATGAAAAATCCCGTAGGTTCTAAAGTTGGCGTTGAAGATGAAACTAGTTAGCTCAGCCTTTAGGTTGATTCCCATTGCTTTCCTTTTCTTTCCTTTTTTTCTCTTTTCTATGTGAGGTACTGATTACTCCATTTGGTTTTTGGTTGAATGATTTTGAGTCTCTATTATTGAACTTTGTCTCAAGATTACGCACCTAGAATATATGTTATTATTTCCAACGTTAATAGCATGCTCTGTTTTGATTATAAGGTCACTTGATCTGCACTTGTTTAGTTTACCGTCAACAAGACAGTTCAAAGTAGTTGTGATCAATACAAGCATTACGCGTTCACTCTGGAACGAGCAGATCCTGGTTGTGTTGAAAATACGCTGGGAGACAGTTTGTGATCGATACTCCGAGACTTGAATAAGATTTGATGATTATAAATTTATAATGTAAACTGGTATAAAGAGAAAGAAATGGAGAGTGGCCGTTGAAATAACATACTTTTGTCTCCTTAGTTTAAGAGCATTTTCCTTTCAAAATGAGATTGATTGTTGGAAATACTCTTGAGGCCAAGTGAAATCTTCGAACTGGAACTTACACAAAAGTCTAAACCCTAACGTAGCTGGCAAGGTAAAGAGAAACAGGTAACTAGATTGTGGCCAAGCCCAATTGAGCATAGAGCCATACAAGCTGACCCGGTCTGGATCCGGATACCCGGTTATTCGCTTACACTCATAAATTTATTTATTTTTCCTAGCAAAGGAAAACAAGAGCTTCTTCTTCTAAGCACACAAACCCTAAAATATGAGGGGAAGACGATTACTTGGATCAAAATCAAAGATAAACAGGAAAGAAGTAGCTTCAATGGAGAAGCTCTTTAACAAGTCCCAAAAGCGGTAAAGCTCCTCTCCTTCCTTGCTCGCTCAATTTTCTTGTTGCGCTCATTTCTTGTGTTATAGTATACGCAAATGTTAAAGTTTCGATTTTTGTAATAAATCTTATCAGGTTAGGTGTCTCGTCTAGTTCAGTTCGAGAAGAAGGAGAACGAGTTGTTATCAGAGGAGAAGACATGATAAGCTCATTACCTGAACCGTTGTTGTGTCACATACTCAGCTTTCTTACCACCGAGCAAGCGGTTCAGACAAGTGTTTTGTCCTCTAGATGGAGACATATATGGAGATGGGTTCCTAGGTTAGAACTAGACAGCTCTGATTTCACAGACGACCAAGTCTGTGTGTATTTTATCGATAAGTTTCTTGCTTTCCAAGGCAAGTACTACTTGCGTGAGTTCAAGTTGACCATTGACCACGACATCTTTGGTGGAGATGCTTCTCTTTACGAGCCTTGTCTCAGCAAAGTGGATATGCGGAAGCTCGAACGTTTCCAAGTCGAGAATACGTTTGGACCTGTTAGCTTTGATGACTTCCCGACACCCTTAACACTCTCCGTGTGTGAGGCGTTGGTCTGCTTAAAGCTCCATTACGTTAGGCTGAACGATGATTTGAAGTCTCTTTCCTTGCCTTGTCTCAAGATCATGTTCTTGGAAGACGTTGTTATGCCTAGCGACGCTGCTGCAGAGGCGCTCATCTCCTGCTCTCCGGTTCTTGAAGTTTTGAAGATATGCCTTAGTAAAGATGATTTTGTGGTAGCTCTACGTGTCTGCTCACCGTCGCTTAAGAGCTTCACTCTAAAAGGAGTGGAACGTTGTTATGTTTGTAGACACTATTCAGTATTGATTGATGCCCCGAAACTTGAGTATCTGAGTCTCATGGATTACTACCATTTCAGAAGCTTTGAGATAACCAGTGCGGCTGAGTCTTTCAAGGTTGATATTGATGTCGATTTTGCGGAGAAGAGTAATTTCATGTTGGAAATGATGATCATCTACAGTTTTCTCAACAATTTTTCAGGTGTTAAAGATATGACCATGTCATGGAGAACTCTGCAGGTATATATAATTAAACCGACGATAAGCTTTTTAAAACTTTCTCATTATCATTGTTTTTTTTTTATCTCCTCTCACTTTGTGTGCGCTCTTCTCTTTGCTTTCAGTTTATATATGAAATCCATCGGATGAGCACACTCCCCAAATTTCATGACTTGACTCGTCTGCGCGCCACTGCGTGCTTAAACGCATCCCCTGAACTATTGCCAATGCTTCTTGAGATCTGCCCCAATCTGAAACACTTGACATTGGTAACAATTTTGGCTTGAACTTTTCAGTTAGTAAAGGTTTTTTTTATCTGGTCAGTCCTGGATTTGACTTCTGTCAGATATGTGTTTTTTGCAGGAATTGTTTATTGATTATCCTGTGGCATCGATAGCTGGACTCTCCACTGTGAGGCTGCCTCCTTGTTTGGTATCGTCTCTTGAATCTGTTGAAATAGAAAGCCCGGTCACGGAGGAAGCTACTGAACTGGATTTGGCTAGATGCTTTATGAGGAACTCTACAACACTCAAGAAGCTCGTGCTACGTTTGAATGAGTCTACTGGAGTTAAACACAAGCCTTGTGACTTGGAACAACTCCTAGAATTTTCAAAGCGCTATGGTTTGTCTCAATTCGAAGTTCTTCCAGTGGTTCCAACTCCGAATCCATTGCCTGAGGAGTATGTTTATGTAAAATCCCATAGGTTCTAAAGCTGAAGTTAAAGATGAAACTAGTTGGCTCAGCCTTCTTTAGCTTGATTCCCATGGCTTCCCTTTCCTTTTTTTTCTCTCACTTCTCTGTGTGATGTACTACAGGTATGGCGTAAGACTCCATTTGGTTTGGTTGAAATTATTTTTTATACACTGTGGAGTAATTTGTGTATTGCTCGACAATGATATGGTTTCAAATTCAATGAGGACAAGTGTGATGTGATACCGTCAAAGAGATCCATTCTCTATAACATTTCTACTTGTTATTTTTTTTTTTTTTTTTGAGATTTCGCATTCAAACATATCTTTACCTTTTTAAAATTTTGAACGAGAATGAATAGAGCATCCTCAAATTTGTATAATTATATATGTTTAGTCATATAAAAATTAATTTTAGTATTTTCAAATTGTATTTTTTATTTGTTTATAAAAATTTAGTAAACTCAAAAATAAATTTGAGATTCGCAGTTGGAGTAACATACCCTCACCCTCGTATGATTGTTGGAGATACCCAGTCCAGTCCCAAAATACCCATACAAGCTGACCCGGTCTGAATCTGGATACCCGGTTTTTACTCATTATAGAAAAAGGGATTTTATTTATTTTTGTCCGAGGGAAACAAAAACAGAAGAGGCCCATGATTAGGCCTTGGGCGTTCGAGGGGCCATCGGTTTCGGTTCGGTTGATTTAGATTTCGGATTTTCGGTATTATATTCATAAGTCTCGTTTGGATTTTACTAATTATTATCAGGTTGGGTTCGGTTCGGATCGGATTGTAACCAATGTTTGAAATCATCCAAACTATATTTTTTAAACCTCAAAACTTGATAAAATGTTTTTTTTCAAAATATATAAATTATTCACAAATCTAATTAAAAATTGGATAAACTATCTAAATTAACTAAAATGTAATGAAACAAACTAGAATTTTTTTTTATAGAAACATTAACATATTTGACTAATTCCAGATATTTTTGGATTCTAGTTTGGATTTTGGTTCGGTTCGGGTTATAACCAAACCCCAAAAACTCATAAATCCCGTTCGGATATTTTTTATAATAGTTCGGATCTAGTTTTGGTTTTTTCGGTTCGGGTTTAGGTAGATTTCGGATTGGGGTAAAAACGTCCGGGCCTGCCCATGATGAGCATAAAAACAAAAAAAAGTAGACGACGTTTTACAAACCCTAAAAATTCAGGGAAGCGATTAATCGATCAAATTAAGATAAACGGGAGAGAAGTAAGCTTCAATGGAGAAGCTCTTTTATAAGTCCCAAAGGCGGTAAGAGCTCCTCTCCGTCCTTACTCGCACAATCTTGTTGTTGCGCTCGTCACTCAACCCCTGTATGCATGTTGAAAGTTTTCGATTTTTTGTATATAAATATTATCAGGTTGGGTGTCTATTCTAGTTCAGTTCGAGAAGGAGGAGAACGAGCTGTTGTCAGAGGAGAAGATTTGATAAGCCTTTTACCTGAACCGTTGTTATGTCACATACTCAGCTTTCTTACAACTGAACAAGCTGTTTGGACAAGTGTTTTGTCCTCTAGATGGAGAAACATCTGGAAATGGGTTCCTAGGTTAGAATTAGACAGCTTTGATTTCACTAATGACAAGGTCTGTGTTGATTTCATCCACAAGTTTCTGGCTTTACAAGGCAAGCCCTACTTGCGTGAGTTCAAGCTGACGATTGACCACGATGTCTTTGGTAGCGAGGCTTCTCTTTACGAGCCGTGTCTCGGTAGAGTGGATATGCGGAAGCTTGAGCGTTTCCAAGTCGAGAATAAGTTTGGACGTGGTGGTGGCTTTGATGACTTCCGGACACCCTTAACACTCAAAGCGTGTGAGGCATTGGTCTGCTTAAAGCTCCATTTCGTTAGTCTGAATGATGACTTCGAGTCTCTTTCCTTTCCCTGTCTCAAGATCATGTTCTTGGAAGACGTTGTTCTGCCTAGCGACGCGGCTGCTGAGGCTCTGATCTCCTCCTCTCCGGTGCTAGAAGTCTTGAAGATATGCCTTAGTAGAGATGATTTTGTGGTAGCTTTACGTGTCTGCTCACCGTCGCTTAAGAGCTTCACTCTAAAACGAGTGGAACCTATTTATCCTCGTGGACATTCTGTTTTGATTGATGCCCCGAAACTCGAGTATCTGAGTCTCGTGGATTACTACCATTTCAGAAGCTTTGAGATAATCAGTAAGGCTGAGTCTTTCAAGGTTGATGTCGATGTTGAGTTTGAGCTGCTGACTGATTACTTGGCTGAAAAGAAGATCGTCTACAATCTTCTCGACAACTTTTCAGGTGTTAAAGATATGACCATGTCATGGAAAACTCTGCAGGTATATATAAACTGATGACAAGCTTTTAAACTTTCCCATTATCATTGTTTTTTTTTTGTTTTCTCTGACTTTGTTTTGTGCTCTTCTCTTTGCTTACAGTTTATATATAGTTCCCATGAGACAAACCCACTCCCCAAATTTCGTGGCTTGACTCGTCTGCGTGCCACTATGCGCTTAAACGCATCCCCTGAACTATTGCCAGTCGTTCTTGAGAGCTGCCCCAATCTGAAACACTTGACATTGGTAACAATTTTGGCTTTTAAACTTTTTATAGTTCTGAGATCAGTAAGGTATTTATCTGGTCAGTCCTTGATTTGAATTGTGTCGATTTGTATTTGCAGGAATTGTTTTTTGATTATCCAATCAGATGGCTGTCTGAACTCTCCACTGTGCTGCCTAGTTGTTTGGTGTCGTCTCTTGAATCTGTTGAAATGGAAAGCCCGGTCACCGAGGTGGCTACTGAACTGGATTTGGCTAGATACTTTATGAAGAACTCGACTACACTCAAGAAGCTCGTGCTACGTTTGGATCAGTCGAGTGGAGAACAACACAAGCCTGGTGTCTTGGAACAACTCAAGAAATATTCAAGGCGCTATGGTTTGTCTCGGTTCGAAGTTCTTCCAGTGGTTCCAACTCCGAATCCATTGCCTCCAGGGTATGTTTATGTAAAATCCGATAGGTTCTAAAGCTGGCGTTAACAGAAACTAGTTGGCTCAGCCTTTAGCTTGATTCCCATGGCTTCCCTTTACTTTTTTTTTTCTCTTTTGTGTGAGGTACTGGTATGGCTTAAGTCTCCATTTAGTTTGGTTGAATGCTTTTGAGTCTCTTTATTAAACTTTGTCTCAAGATTATGCACTTGGAATATGTTATCATTTCCAAAGCTAATATCATGCTCTGGTTTGATTATAAGCCATTTGATAATGACGTAAGAGTTTGTGTCTGTAGCACTTGTTGAGTTTGCCGTCAACGAGGCAGTTGAGAAGTACTTGTGATCAATACAAGTGCTTTGGTGATGTTTAATATCTATTGTGGACGTTGACTGGACCCATAACTTATGGGTAGTGACAGAAATTTTTAAATACTATACTTAGTCTCAAGAATAATAAGTTAAAGCTGCAAAATGCATCCAACTTTGACTACAAAAAACAAGAAATGTCAAAGATAACAATGAGGGTTTCATCTCCGCCGGAATATTCACTCTCTGGTGAGTTACTATGTCCATATATCTACTTTGCTCTGCTGGTCTATGTAACTGCAAAGTTTTTGGTTTAAACGATATGAGCATATGATCATTTGAATTTTTCAGGTCTTTTTCTCTCTGAAAATTAAAAGAAAAGCTATGCAAGGAAGAAGTGGAACAAGTGGTGAAGACAGGTTAAGCATATTGCCTGAATCGTTGCTATGTCATATACTCACCTTTCTTACTACCAAGGAATCTGTTAGGACAAGTGTCTTGTCCTCTAGATGAAGAGATCTCTGGCTATGGGAACCTAGATTAGATCTGGACAAATCTGACTTCTCAGAGAATAACACGTGCCTGAGTTTCATCGATAAGTTTCTGAATTTCCGAGGTGAGTCCTACTTGCGTGGCTTCAAGCTAAACACTGACCACGATGATGATGATGATGATGAGTCCCAATTCTTCAGTCCAAGTCTTACGCATCCGCTCCAAGTCATTAAAGAGCTTCACTCTAGAACGGGCAGATCCTGATGGTGTTGAACACAATTTGGAGACAGTTCTGATGGATACTCCGAGTCTCGAGTATCTGAACTCATAGATTACCAATACACAAGCTTCGAGATAGTTACTATGAGTGAATCTGTCAAGTTTGATGTCGACGTCGTGTTATTCAAAACTTTGAATTTTTTTGACCTTTGTTTCACATGCTAGAGATATGACCATCTCAAGGAGGACTCTTGAGGTAAAATACTCGCACACTGATTGATTGATCTCTTTCACTTGAGAGTTTTTACTAAATTTATGTTAAAGTTTTGCTATCTGGCAGTCCATCTTTTATCCCCTGGAAATAAACGGACGATCCAGATTTCATGGCTTGGTTCGTCTTCGTGCTACTATTTTCTTAAACTCTTCTCCTGCGATGTTGCCAGTCATTCTTGTGGCATGCCCGAATCTTAAACACCTCACCTTGGTGATGATTTTTGTCTACAACTTTTACACATAGATTCTTGCCCTTCCACCCACTCATCTTTTGTTTCTATGTAATAAAATTTATAAATAGTTTCAAAATTTTAAAATATTTTAATTTTTATATTTATAGATATTTTATTAATTATATTTAAGTATAACACTTAACATAAAATAATTTACAACATGGTGATGTTTTTATTTTAAATAACAGCCACTATATTTTGAAAAATTTTAATGGTAATTTTTTTTAAAAAATTATTTTAAAACAATGTATTGCTTATTTTAAATAAAAAAAAACTAAGAATAAAATAAAATCAAAATCTAAAAACCAAAAACCAAAATCAAAAGCTGAAAATCAAAAACCAAAATCTAAAAGTTAAAAACCAAAAACCAAAATCTAAAAACCAAAAACTAAAACCAAAAACTAATAGAAACAATCATCACCTAAACCTCAATGTTGCTTAAAATTTTATTTGATTGAATAGTAACAATACTACTGGCGCATAAATTTGTTTAAGGATTCTTTCTGGTGGTGAATGGCTTGCAGGTGCAAGTACGGCCCTGGATTATGAGTTGTACCGGCCACCAAAGTTTTCACATATGTTTTTTTGGCTCGAGAAGAACAATATGTGGTATGAGGTTCGTCCTTGTCAAAGGTACTAAACTTACTATAAGTGTGGCCAGGAAACGGGAAAAATGTCATTTTAATCCCAAACTTACAAAACGAAGCCAATTAAATCCCGAACTGTTAAATGAGCCATTTAAATCTCCAGTTTTTCAAAATTAGCCATTTAAAACTTGAATTCTCGTTGACCGGACTAATTTGAACCCATAGAAAGTCAACAGTTAAATGCATTTAACTTCTGTCAAGTTTTATTACCCATAGTTTAGTAGACATTTAGAAATTAAACCCCCAGGTTTTATCATAAGAACCCTGAATTCCTAAAAACTTGAAACTTCTCCTCGTCGTGATTACGAAATATAATCCAGAGGCTTGTGACTCCATTAACTCTCCAGAGGGAGAAAGCTAGAATTTCAGAGAATTATGTTGCCATCTTGGCTTTGTCTTGGTGTTGTAAGAATTATTGGTGTATGTCGTGAATGTGTGGTTTCTTCCATGAATTGGAAATTTGCAATATCAACAAAGAGATCAAAGTGTTAAAATGTGTTGTCAAAGAGTAGAGGGAAATATAAAGTCAGCAAAAGTCGAATTTCAAAGTTCCAAAGCCATTATCAATGGCTTTTGGTGTATAATTTGCTCATGGGTGTGGGCCGTGTGGCACTCTCTTACATTGTTGGTATGTTGTAGTTTTTTTTCTGTATTGGAATGTTGTACTTTGTTCTCTCTTATCTACTAAGTTTGTAATGACTTTGAATCAAATACCATATTTGTGTTCGTTCGATGTTTTTATTTGGAATGAGTTTTTTTTTTTGATCAAACAAGCATTGCATTAGCTAGAAGGGTTCTACCCACCGCGAATGGTGTTTCTTACAAACTGATCGAGAGTTGATTTTGCCACAGAATCAGCCTCTGAATTAAAGTTTCGAGAAATGAAAGCAAAGGAAATGACATCAAAATAGGACATAAAGTGGTAGATATCAAACATGATACCGAACAGTTCCGGTTGACACCCTCTCGTCTTCAACAGATTGATCAGAGATAAGGAATCGGATAGAACCGCCAAGGATCGGACGTTTGAATAAAACGCAAGAGCAACCGCTCGGTGAACAGCAATGGCTTCGGCCATGAGAGCTGATGATACGTGACTAAGGGAATCAGATATGGTGGGGTGACTAAACGCTACATCACCGCTGAAGATTACTCCAATACCGCACTTCCCTGAGCTACTGTCCCAAGCCGCATCCACTTTGCATATTAGTACTCCGGTCTGCACAGGCGGTGGAGGACAAGGGGAGCGTTGATGTGGGCGAAGTGAGCATGGGGTGTTAGATGATGACACTCTGGTACTATTTTGCGCTTCACTCCACTCCTTGGCGTCTTTAATGCTCTTAAGTGCAATTTCTTGAGCTGTGAAGACCCTGTTCTCAAAGACAAGTTTATTTCGAGCTTTCCACAAGTTCCACATAACCCAAGGCCACAAAGGAGAAGTTAATCCTGTCGGAGGCAATGGTAGAAAGTTACTGCCCTGTTTTATCAATTCCGAGACTGAAGGAAGTAGGCTAGAAGGTGTATGCCGTGTCGGAATGAGTCGCCACACTTCCTCTGCTATCGGGCACGTAAGAAAAACGTGAAGGTCATCTTCATGTACTCCACATGTTTTACAGTTGAAGCTTGGAACTCCTCTCTTCTCAAGGTTAGAGCTAACTGGGATGGCTTTCCTCACCACCCGCCATAGGAAGTCTTTGATTTTCGGCACCGTTTTGACATTCCAAATGTGTGATAACCAGTTGACCGGCTGATTCCCTACATGTAGGGGTTTTTCTCTCAGTATTCCCACCCCATAGCCTGTCTTTGTAGAGTAGATGCCTGATTTTTCCGGTAACCATAACAGAGTATCATCCACTGGTGTTGAGCTAGTTTTTATTTGCAAAATAGTGTCCTCATACTGAGGTAAAAGAGCTCTGATCTTGTCCAGTTCCCATTTGTTTGTTAACGGGCAGAGCAGGTCGCTAACCATTAGAGATTGATTTTCTAATGTGACTGGACCCATCGGTTGAGAAGGGGTTTTGAAGGAAAGCCAGGGCGAATTCCAAATACTAATCTTTTCGCCATTTCCCACTGCCCAACTGAGACCATGTCTGAGAATACTCCGTCCTGCCAAAACACTCCTCCAGCCATGGGAGGCTGATGCTGGGATAGGAACTTCCATAAATGAGGAGGTATGTGCATATTTTCCTAATAGCACCCGTCCAAGCAAGGAGTGGGGTTCTTTTAGAAGTCTCCATCCAATTTTTGCAAGCAGCGCGTCATTGAACGTTTCTATGTCTCGGAAACCAAGCCCCCCTGCGTATTTCGGTAGAGTCATAGTGTCCCAAGAAACCCAACACATCTTCCTTTTCTCTGGACTTGAATCCCACCAGAAGCGGGTAAGCTGTGACTGTATTTGTTTGCACAGAGAAAGTGGGAGTTTAAAACAGGACATTGCGTGGCATGGCATGGCGGCTAGTACCGATTTGAGCATGATCTGCTTCCCTGCTCCGGAGAGGAACTTAGCAGTCCAACTATGTGACTTCTGACGAATCCTATCCAAGATCGAAGCAAAAATGTCTCGCTTCCTTCGGCCAAACTGCTCGGGAAGGCCGAGATATTTACCCACACCTCCTTCAGAGTATATCTCCAATGTTTCCTTGACCCTGTCTCGAATGGAATCAGATGTTTGTGCCGAGAAGGTGATAGTTGATTTCTGTGGGTTGATCCGTTGACCCGAGACCGTTTCGTAGAGAGATAAGATCTTCTTCAGGGCTTCGACACAAGCTGGTTTTGATTTGCAAAAGAACATAGTATCGTCGGCAAAAAGGAGGTGGTTGATCGGTGGACTGTTACGGGAGACCCTTACTCCCGGTAGTGATCCATCAGCTTGTCCTTTGGCACACAGTGCTGATAGAATTTCCGTGCATAGTATGAAGATATGAGGGGATAGTGGATCGCCTTGGCGTAGGCCTCGAGTCGGCTTCACTAGTCCCTGTGGAGAGCCATTGATCAGGAAAGAATATGAAACTGATTCAATGCACAGCATGACCCACCTAATCCAGATATCATCAAATCCGAGTAGCTTTAACACCTCTTTAACAAAGCTCCATTCTATCCTATCGTAGGCTTTGCTCATGTCTGTTTTCACAGCCATTGTGCATCTCTTTGTAGCCTCTGACGTCCGTAGGTAATGGAGAGTCTCATGGGTAATGAGAACGTTGTCGGAAATTGATCTTCCCGACACAAACGCTGACTGGGTATCAGAGATAAGAGACGGTAAAAGCGGCTTGAGTCTTCGGGTAAGCAGCTTAGCTATGATCTTATAGTGAGTGTTACATAAGGCAATGGGCCTATAATCCGCAACCGAGCGAGGTGCAGTGATCTTGGGAATGAGCCTAATGTGGGTTTCGTTTTGTTGTGGATGAAGAGAGCTTGAAGTGAAGAAATCCCGAACATCCCTTATCACATCCGCACCCACTATATGCCAGTAAGACTGGTAGAAAGTGGCGGAGAAGCCATCGGGGCCTGGAGCTTTGTTACCGTTTATGGACATAACAGCTTCCCTTATTTCCGAATCACTCGGTATTGCAGTTAGCATTCTGTTCATATCTGGAGATACCTTTTTCCGGAGAAGGCCTTGAATCTGCGAAAATGAGTCATTGCCATTGGTCGTAAAGATCTGAGTGAAATAATTTGATATCACTCTAGTAATGTCCTGCTCCTCATATACTGCTCCACCTTGTGCATCCTCAAGCACTGGAATGGAATTTATTGCTCTTCTAGTCCTGGTGGCTGCATGAAAGAAACCAGTATTCCTGTCTCCTTGTTTGAGCCATTGGATTCTACTTCTTTGTTGCCAAAATTGCTCCTCAGCTAGGTAAGCAATGCGAAGTGAAGCCTTAATTTCGTCAATTAAGTTTTGGTCTGGAGTATCACACGAGAGGGCCGCCTCAAATGTTTCTTGGTTTCGTTTGATGGAGAGATTGCTCTGCTCCTGTTGATCCTTTGACCACTCGATGATCCCTCTCCTAACATCATTTAGCTTCTGGATTACCGAGTCTAGAGGAGAGTGATGCCAAGTTTTATCTATGAGCTGTGTAACTTCAGGCTGCTCAGTAAGTGATCTGTTGAAACGGAAAACACCTCGCTTTCGTTTTCTATCTGCGTTGAAGTAGGTTAGTAGTGGTCTATGGTCTGATCCCTCAAATCGCAGGTATCGGCAACGTCCCAATGGGAACGATTCTGACCATGAGCAGTTTCCCATAGAGCGATCCAACCTAGATCTGATGAAATGTGTATGCCTGTTCCCGCGCCAAGATAAATGTTCTCCCGTGTGTTTTAGATCCCACAATCCATTTTGTGCCACGAAGGATCTAAAGGCCGTGAAGGAGCCTTCAAAACGCACAGGCCCTCCCACTTTTTCCGCATTGTTTAAGATATCGTTGAAGTCCCCAGTAAGCAACCACGGAGAATCTCTGCCTTGCCCCACTGTAGTCAGTTTCTGCCAGTATGCGGTTCTATCTTCTGTTGCAGGGGCTCCATACACAAAAGAAACGAAGGTGGTGACTCCCTTATGTACTACTCTTGTGTCCACCATATTGGGAGATGATTCTAGTATGGTGATATCAGTGTCATCATTCCAGAATAATGAGAGACCACCACTAAGCCCTATGGGCGGTATAGAAAAGTAATGGATAAAGTGAAGACTTTGGAGTTTCAGCTTTATAAATTCATCCTCATTCTTTGTTTCCATTAGGAACATTACATTAGGAGCCATTTTCTTGTGGATCTCCTTGATACGCCGGATTGTAAGGACGTTCCCAAGTCCTTGACAATTCCAGCTTAATATGACTAAGGAAGAGGGTGGTGTTGGGGCCGAAAATCCACCCCACCTCTAGTACTGCCCGGTATAAACACCGTACTCGGAGCTCCATTATTCTTTCGCTGCTTGCTGGACCCTGCCTTATTACAAGGTATAGTGCTTTCTTTATCCTCTACTATCATTCTGCGAGTTGAGGTCGAGGAACGAGTAGTAGTTGATCTTCGGAGAGCAAGTGTTTGTAGAGGGCTTCTTGCGATACGTTTCCTGGTAGTAACTTTCCGTTTAGCCAGTGATTTACTTTGGGGTGCGAGTGGGATAGAGTGGAAAACTGTTCTGCTTGATCCCGCGTGTTTGTCTCTCAGTCTCCGAACTGTAGGGACTCTGGTTGATTCCATGGCCTCATTTTCCCCTTCCATCTGCTCCGGGATTACCTCGCCCTCGATATTATCTTCATTTACTTGGAGGCGTCCTGACTCAAAGCTCGGAGGCATTCTGTCACTTGGTTCAGAGAGGCGGGCAAGGGCTGATCGTCTTTCTCTCGAGCCCGAGTGTGAAGCATCTTTACTCCCATTTGGATTGTCGATACGAGATTGTAAGTTACGAGCTGGCGTGATCTCCTGTTTAGAAGCTGAGGGTTGAGCATTGACCTCCATCGTTGGTAGCTGAGGCCTGTCTCTCAAGTCATGAGATGGAGTTAGAACCCTTGTAGAGGTGGATTGGTGATTTTCTGCAATTTGAACCTGCGGGATATTCCCCGTAACTTGATCCAAACTTTGGCGAGGAAGTGGGTTACCATAGGGAGTAGAGGACCCCGAACTTTGTCTACTCTTCTCAACGACTCTGTACTCTGTACTGTTAAACGGGAAAAAGGTCATTTTAATCCCAAACTATTAAATCCCGAACTGTTAAATACCAACTCAAGTAGACTTCTTAAAAACGATTACAATTGGCTTCATTTTGTAAGTTCGGGAGTAAAATGACCTTTTTCCCGCCAGGAAACACCTTGTAAATATCAAAAGATCGCTTCATCTTCTACTCAGTGAAGAGGACACGAGGATCGTACTTGCGGGAACTCAAGCTTCTCAAGAAGTCCCTTGCTATACTCTTCACTGACCCAGGCCCATTTGAGCAAATGAGCAGTCATACAAGCTGACCCGGTCTTAATCCGGATACCCGATTATTCATTTTATTTTTCCAAAGACGGAAAGAAAGAAAAACAGAAGAGCTTCTAATAAGAAGAAAAAGAAGAGGACGACGACGACGACGACGACGTTCACGAACCCTAAAATTCCAGGGAAGACGATTATTACTCGGATCAAATCAAAGATATCAGGAGAGAGAGAGAGAGATTCAATGAAGCTCCTTTATAAGTACCAAAAGCGGTAATCTCCTTTTCTCCTCCTTCCTTACTCTCTCGCTCAATCCTATCGTTGCGCACAGTTCTGGCGTCACTATGCATTGTTGACGTTTCGAATTTTGGTAATAATCGTATAATATCAGATCAGGTGTCTCGTCTAGATCTGCTCGAGAAGGAGAAGAACGAGCTGTTATCAGCGGAGAAGAAGATAGGATAAGCGTATTGCCTGACCCGTTGTTATGTCACATACTTAGCTTTCTCACCACTGAGCAAGCGGTTTGGACAAGCGTTTTGTCCTCTAGATGGAGATACCTCTGGAAATGGGTTCCTAGGTTAGAACTAGACAGCTTTGATTTCACTAACGACAAGGTCTGTGTTGATTTCATCGACAAGTTTCTTGCTTTCCAAGGCAAGTCCTACTTGCGTGAGTTCAAGTTAACCATTGACCATGATGTCTCCAACAGTAATCTTTCTCTTTACGGGCCGTGTCTCGGTAGAGTGGTTGATATGCGGAAGCTTGAACGTTTCCAAGTCGAGAATGAGTTTGAACATGGTGGCATTGTTTACATCCGGTTTACTCTTTCTGCGTCTGAGGCATTGGTCTCCTTAAAGCTCCATTCCGTTTGGTTGAATGGTTTTAAGTCTCTTTCCTTTCCCTCTCTCAAGATCATGTTCCTGGAAGACGTTGGTCTTCCTAGCGATGCGGCTGCAGAGGAGTTGATCTCCTGCTCTCCTGTTCTACAAGTTTTGAAAATATGCCTTTGTAAATATGATTCTGTGGTAGCTTTACGTGTCTGCTCACTGTCGTTAAAGAGCTTCACTTTGAAACGAATGGAGCCTCGTTATTCTCGTGGACATTCTGTGTTGATTGATGCCCCGAAGCTCGGGTGTCTGAGTCTCACGGATTACTACCATTTCAGCAGCTTTGAGATAACCAGTGTGGCTGACTCTTTCAAGGTTGATATCGATGTCGAGTTTGAGCTAATGAGTGATTACTTGATGGAAATGAAGATCATCTACAATCTTCTCAAGAATTTTTCAGGTGTTACAAAAATGACCATATCTTGGAAAACTCTGGAGGTATATAAACTCTATGAAACGCTCTAAACTTTCCCATTACCATTGTTTTTTTTTGTTCATCTTCTCACTTTGTTTTGTGCTCTTCTTTTTGCTTACAGTTTATATATAGTTTCCATCAGACGAACCCAGTCCCCAAATTTCATGACTTGACTTGTTTGCGTGCCATTATGTGTTTAAACGCATCCCCTAAACTATTGCCAATCGTTCTTGAGAGCTGCCCCAATCTGAAACACTTGACATTGGTAAAAAATTGGCTAAAACTTTTCAAGTTCTGAGATCAGTAAAGTATTTATCGGCAAAGAGTGAGTAGAGATGATTTTGTGGTCGCGTTACGTGTCTGCTCACCGTCGCTAAAGAGCTTCACTCTAAAACGAGTGAAGCCTGCTTATTATGCCCCTGGACATTCTTCAGTATTGATTGATGCACCGAAACTTGAGTGTCTGAGTCTCTTGGATTTCTACCAGTTCAGAAGCTTTGAGATAGCCAGTATGGCAGCTGACTCTGTCAAGGTTGATATTGATGTCGAGTTTGAGCTGATGACTGATTACTTGTCGGAACTGAAGATCATCTACAATCTTGTCAAGAGTTTTTTAGGTGCTGAAGATATGACCAGATCATGGAGAACACTGCTGGTATATAAACTGTGTCTGTGACAAGCTTTAAACTTTCCCATTATCATTGTTTTTTTTTTCTTTCTCACTTTGTTTGTGCTCTTTCTCTTCCGCTTACAGTTTATACATAGTTCCCCTCTGACGAACTTTCTCCCCAAATTTCATGGCTTGACTCGTTTGCGTGCCACTATGTGCTTAAATGCATCCCCTGAACTATTGCCAATCGTTCTTGAGAGCTGTCCCAATGTGAAACACTTTGACATTGGTAACAATTTTGGCTTTTAAACTTTTCAATTAGTAAGGTTTTTATTCTGTCGATTTGTGTTTGCTGAGTTGTTAATTCATTATCCAGAAGTGATAGCTAGACTCTCCACTGTGCTGTCTCGTTGTTTGGTGTCGTCTCTTGAATCTGTTGAAATGGAATGCCCGGTCACGGAGATAGCTACTGAACTGGATTTGGCTAGATACTTTATGAAGAATTCTACAACACTCAAGAAGCTCGTACTACGTTTGAATCAGTCTTCTACTGGAGAGAAACACAGGCCTGGTGTCTTGGACCAACTCATTGAATCTCCAAGACTCTCTAGTTTGTGTCAGTTCGAAGTTATTCCAGTGGTTCCAATCTCAGAATCATTTGTGTGAGGTACTACTGGTATGGCTTAAGACTCCATTTGGTTTGGTTGAATGATTTTGAGTATCTCTTATATCATGCACTGGTTTGATTATAGGCTCTTTGATATGTTATCACTACCAAGACTCTGCACTTAGAACATGATATCAGTGCTATTACTTTTAACGCTAATATCATGCTCTGGTTTGATTAATGACATAGAATCTATGCGTCCGTTTTACGTCACTTAATAGCTTGACTCCACCACTTGTTGAGTTTGCCGTCAACAAGACGGTTGAAAAATAGTCGTGATCAATAAGAGTGCTTTGGCAAATGATAATGGTTGATATTTAATGTGGACGTTGACTGGACCCATAACTTATTATGGATATTGGGTAATGACTAAGAAATTTAAATACTATACTTAGTCAAGGATTAGTTAAAGCTGCAAGCAAAATGCATCCAACTTTGAGTATAAAAACAAGAAAGGTCAAAGATAACAAGGAGGGCTTCAGAAAATAGACGACGAGGGTTTCAATATTCAATCTCCGGTGAGTTACTTTCTCCATACTTCTACTTTGCTCGGCTAATCTATATGTAACTGCAAAGTTTTTAAGTTAAAACGATTGAACATATGATAAATTGAATTTTTTCAGGTCGTTTTCTCTCTAAAAGTCAAAGAAAAAGCTATGCAAGGAGGAAGAAGTGGAACAAGTGGTGAAGACAGGATAAGCATATTGCCTGAACCATTGCTATGTCATATACTCACCTTTCTTACTACCAAGGAATCTGTTAGGACAAGTGTTCTGTCCTCTAGATGGAGAGATCTCTGGCTATGGGTGCCTAGATTAGATCTGGACAAATCTGACTTCTCAGTGGAGAACACCTGCGTGAGTTTCATCGATAAGTTTCTCAATTTCCGAGGTGAGTCCTACTTGCGTGGCTTCAAGCTAAACACTGACCACGATGATGACGAGTCCAATTCTTCAGTGGAGGCATGCCTGACGCGAGTGGTTAACAAGTGTAAGATTCAGCATTTCGAAATCAAGAACTACTTTGGGTTTTGCTACCTTGAGATGTCTCTAGTCTTTTCAATGTGTGACACATTAGTTAGCTTGAAACTCAGCTTCGTGATGATGAGTGATTACGACCAGTCATGTTCTTTACCGTGTCTCAAGTCTCTGCACTTGGAAAAAGTTGTATTCCCCAGCGATGAAACTGCAGAGGCGCTCATTTCATCCTCTCCGGTTCTCAAGGATTTAAAAATGAGCCAGAGTGAATATGATTCTGTGCAAGTGTTACGCGTCCGGTCCAAGTCACTAAAGAGCTTCACTCTGGAACGGGCGGATCCTGGTCGTGTCGAAAATAGTTTGGAGACAGTAGTGGTGGACACTCCGGGACTCCAGTATCTGAATCTCATAAATTACCAGTACACAAGCTTCCAGATAGTTAGCTTGAGTGAATCTGTCAAGTTTGATATCGACGTGGTGTTATCCAGCACTCTTAACATTCTAACCTTTGTTTCACATGCTAGAGATATGACTATCTCCAGGAGGACACTTGAGGTATCTACACACTGATCTCTAAACTTTCTTTATTGAGAGTTTTAAGCTAACTCTATCTGGCAGTTCATCTATTATCACCTGGAAATAAACCGACGATCTAAATTTCATGGCTTGGCTCGTCTTCGTGCTACTATGTTCTTAAACACCTCTCCAGCGATGTTGCCAGTCATTCTTGAGGCATGCCCGAATCTCAAACACCTCACCTTGGTGATGATTTTTGCCCTATCTACTTTTGCACATAGATTCTTGACTTTCCACCCACTCATCTTTGTGTTTCTATGTCCTTGTTTTGTTCCTTTGTAGGAACTGGTTCATCATTTTCTGGTGACGGAGGGGACAAGTAGGCTTCTGAATCTACTGCCTCCTTCTTTGATATCGTCCCTTGAAACTGTTGATATCGAAAGCCCGGTCACGGATAAAGCAACGGAACTGGAGCTGGTAAGATACTTCTTAGAGAACTCGACAAGACTCAAGAAGATCGTTCTACGTTTGAACCAGTCTTGTCGGAAAAATCACAAGCCGGGTTTCCTGAAACAACTCGTTGAATATCCAAGATGCTCGGGTTTGTGTCAGTTTGTCATTCTGCACTGTTGAACTTGGATAATACTTTAAAGAGTAGTTAGCGATGTATTGATTGACAATGATATGGTTTCACTACTGAAAAAAACTATGATTTGAGAATTAAAGAGACCCACTTTCGTTTTTGCCTTTAAAAGTGTCAAAAGAATCATCAAAAACTGAAGCTTACAAAGTCTAAACCACAACTTAACTTGAGAGCTTATTTCATTGATAGATTTGTTCTTGGAAAGCAATGAAACACACGCAGACAAAAAGATCACTTCATCTTCTGCTCAGTGAAGAGGACATGGCGATTGACACGAGGATCGTACTTGCGGAACTCGAGCTTCTCGAGAAGGCCCTTGCTACTCTTCCTCTTGACATAGAAGAATCCAGTTCCAGCTGCTGAGACTAGACGGATGAACATGAACGTCTTCTTCCTCTTGTCTCCCATTTTTCTCACTTCAATACACCAAACCATAGAAACATCACTAAACATCAACAAATCTCAATTTTGATACTTGCATCATCATGCAACATAACAACCATAAAGATAACAATGCAATCACGAAATCTTCCAAAATTTCACAGCAAGGAGCAAACATAAACCCTAAGATCATTCAATGCATCGATGAAATGAGCCAGAACTTAAGAAAATAAAAGCTTCCGCGAATCCAAAACTGAACCAATGAAATTCACAGGAGATCATCAAACATAGGAGTGGAGCAGCAGAAACTTACCTAAGGCAGACGGGGACGAGACGGCGGCGATACGACGGCTGAGAGGAATCGATCGGGAGTGGGAAGAAGCTAAGAAACAGTGATAACAATAAAACAAAAAAACTTTATATTTGGGCCCATTGATTATGAATGGGCTTTCAAACCCAGTATTTTAAGTTGATCTAATAGGCCCAATAAGGCCCATTGTTCATTCAGCTACTCTCTCACCTCGTTCTGTTCTCTCTCTCTCTCTCTTCATTTCGCGTTTGTAACTCAGCGGAGAAGAAAGATCCAAGTCGATCCGTTAGAAAAAAGGTACGACGATGATTATTGTCTGCTCTTAGATTCTACTGTGGATTGTTGGATTTTGATTTTGATTTTTCTTTTGGTTAACCGGGAAGATTGCAATTGATTTTACCCTTTGGATATTTCGAATTTTCCGAGCTATGTCGAGTGCGGTGGACGCGACGGGTAACCCGATCCCTACTTCCGCGGTGTTGACTGCGTCGGCGAAGCATATAGGTTTAAGATGTATGCCGGAGAACGTCGCCTTCCTCAAGTGCAAGAAGAATGATCCTAACCCCGAGAAGTGTCTCGACAAGGGTCGTGACGTCACTCGCTGCGTGCTTGGCTTGTACGTTTCTTAAAAGCTCAATTCTTTTTTGGGTTCTATGATCTCTTGCAAGCTTAGTAGTTTTGGGTTTTCTTTGGTTTGGTTGTGAATTGTGATGAAGATAATGAGTATCAAATGGTTGGTTTAGGGATTGATTCATTCTTCAGTGTGAAAGTTTACTTCTTTCATTGAAGTGAGCATAGCTGCTTTAATGTCTTAACCACAGGCTTAGCTATATTCTTAGCCACGAGCATGAGGTCATTAGATAGTTTGGAACACGGTATATTAACTAGTAACTGTTTGTGTATTGTTTAGAGTCCAGAAGAGCTATCTGTGCCATGCATTTTCGTGTTATGATATCCTTGAAACTGGTACACACCAAGTAGTAGAGTAGCCTTCTGTTTCACTAGGCATGGTAGAAACAGATTCATACAATGCTTCCCTTCACATCTTCTCATTGTCTTTTTTTTTTTCCTAAGCTAAAATTTGTTAAGAAGCCAAGTGCTTCCCTTGGAATGTTGGTTTAAGACTCCAGTTTTGTTGTTTAGAAGTTGTTTACTCTTATACAATGATACGATGCTATGATTGTATCAATCAAAAAGATTTTGTACCTATCAATCTCACTGTGTTTCATTAATGATGTTGATTCCACCACATTTGCTATATTATTCAGTTTTGTTGATGGTTTGGTGAATGTTGCAGGTTGAAGGATCTACACCAGAAGTGCCAAAAGGAGATGGATGACTATGTGGGGTGTATGTATTACTACACAAACGAGTTTGATCTGTGTAGGAAAGAGCAAGAAGCCTTCGAGAAAGTGTGTCCTCTGAAATGAGAATCACAAGTTATTGTCAATGTTTTAATTTGCAATCGCCTAATAAAGCAAAATGTTCATTTTTGAATGAGCTTTACTCTCTCCTCTTTTTGTTGTTGTCATCACCACTTTTTTTCTCTCAAATGCTTTCGTAGCAAGTTTTCAAAGACAATGAAATGACTCGATTCTCATTGTTTGATGGTTCTTTAATCAGCACTGAATGGATTTCTCGAGTAATAATCCGTGTTCATGAGCTTTATCAGTTACCTTAAAAGTAAAAAAGTATTATGAGGATTTTGTTTCTAT
Organism: Brassica napus; assembly: GCF_020379485.1. Taxonomy (NCBI): domain Eukaryota; kingdom Viridiplantae; phylum Streptophyta; class Magnoliopsida; order Brassicales; family Brassicaceae; genus Brassica; species Brassica napus. The sequence continues at coordinate 4,793,712 of NC_063446.1, forward strand.
GTTGTGAGAATAGGTTTATTTTATTTGTTCGTCCATCATTGTTAAATCTTCACATTCAGCAATTAATGGTAATTTGAGTAGAGTTTGATACGTTTATAACTTTATATCTTTACCACAAGCCCTATATTTATTGTTATGACCATCATGGTTAAATGGACTGACAAAAACAGTTCATCACCCACCAGTTGGTTTTTCAAGATTTAATTCTCTGTGTTTCAGATTAGCGAGAGCTCTTCATAATGTAGAGTGTCTTCGAAATTGTTAAGATGTTAAAAAAAAAAAGAAAAAAGAAATTCTCCCTTGGATCAATTCAATCCTTGTCGTCCATTTTATACGTAAACTAGTATTTCATCCGTTTCATTTTAATTGTCGTTCTACGTTTATGCATGTAGATTAATAAAACATAAGATTTTGTATATTTTTAAAAGAAAAACACAATTACCTATACACCTAACCATATTTCAACCAATAGAAAAATAAAATAGAGAATCTTAATAATAAATTTTGCATTGAAACAATAAAACAACACTTAATTTGAAACTAAATTTTTTTCCCAAAACGACAATTAAATCGAAACGGAGGGAGTAGTATTTAAGGATTGAGATCCATTTATGTAAGCATCAGTACATCCAAAACATTTTATAAACAACACAAAGGAGGACAAATTTGAATACTCTGAGAGCTCCAGAGGCTTTCGCTAACTGAATTACCCAGTTACCCCTGCCTCTCGAGTTTCATATTGATGACGTGGCGTAATTAATCTGCTGGGCCCTATGATGTTCTTTCTTTTTCTATAAACATTTTTTATTTATTTAAGAGTTTTTCTGATATCTCTCAAAGAGAAGAGTGAGTGAGTGAGAGGATCAATCATCAATGGCGTCTCCAACACCAACGAGAATCTCATTCCGTATACTGATCCTGATCGCTTTGATGGTGCTTCTATTCTATGTCGGCCGTCCTCTCTACTGGAAGATCTCCGCAACCATCCACGATATCCGCCACAACAAGCAATCCGTCAGAGAAGGTAACCCTCGACCTCCCCCTCTATCTATCGGATTGATTCTCTCATATCTTTTCTTATTACGGTCGGTGCTGTTTGGATACAGGTATATCTCAGATCGTACAAGAGGCGCAGAGATCGGTGGGATGGTATCACGACGAGTCGGACTCTGGGATCTTAGAGGTTCATAACAAGAAACCGAGAGTCTCCGCCTCTCGGAGGCTTCTTTTCGCCGGTGATCAGTGAGAAAATTTCACATTTGGTTTCTTCTAAATAATTTGTACTACTGCTGTGTTTGTTGTCTGTGTGTATGTTTGATCGTGTCGCCACTTTACAAGAATAACATTATCAAGTTTTATAGGTCGACATTGTCGTAATTCGTATTCCGACAAGATAACATATCTACATGACCTTATTAATAAGGTAGATATATTAAACTATATAGAGAGCTAGTGAATTTCTGTTTGTATGAGTTTTTGCTTGAAACTTGCCAAAACTTGTTTACGAGTCTCGTTTATGTGCAAACTTGTTTATATCGTACGTGAAAATAAACGCCAAAAACAAACATATTTCATACATAAGATGACATTACCAGGTAATAGCTTTAGTTAAAGAGTGAAATAAAAAAATAGAAAGAAAAACATCATGATCATAATCATATACATACACCATAGTCCAACATGTTGAAGCAACACTGAAGCTTTTTTTAATCCTCTCTTGTGCTTTAAGTAAATTGTTTCATGAGTTTTTAGATGTTCCGAGAACAGTCTCCATGTGTCGGTTAATATCGTTCAAATATCTTGTCGAGTTGTATTCTTCGTTATCCAATAGTTCTTCCGAGTAAGTCCTCTGCAGTTTGGAGTTTTGTCGTAGTTTTAGCTGGTCTAAACTGCCCTTGTCACCTCTAAAAATCTCCACAACCTGAATATATATATACACACACTTCATTATATATGTTACCAAATTAATAAGAAAATTGGTGACTTAATAAAAGATGGAGTTGAATGTTTTAGTATGCATGCCTGATTCATGTGAGGTCGGTTCATTGAGGTTTGGTGTATGCACAAGGATGCTATGAAGACAAGACGTTCCAACTCTTCTAAGTCGTAGTCATCTCCCATAACCGGATCAACTAGTTGTTTGATCTTGTTCTCTTTGATCAATGGCTTGGCCTGCAAGAACATAAGTGGTGGCCCATGTTAGTAATTTCACAACTAAATAGATATAACACAATCTACTTCTTAATCAAGATCCAGGTCAAGGAAGTATGAGACAAGGATTCCATCTAGCTAGGGTTTAAGAGAGAGTCAGACATCACATACCCACATAACAAGGCTATGCTGTGCGCTGTCTAGGGCTTGTTTACCAGTAATGAGCTCAAGAAGCAGGACACCATAAGCATATACATCTGTTTTCTCGTCTACAATCCCATGCATAAAGAACTCCGGTGGAAGGTAACTGATCCATGAATTTATACGAGATTGTGTGAGATAATATGAAGCACAAGAGATGTGAATCTGCGTATATGATCTATATCTGTGACTGAGAGGATCCAAACCCGAATGTTCCTTCTATTTTCGACACGGTATGGTGAGTCCATTGGTCTGGTAACCATTTAGCCAGCCCGAAATCAGATATCTAAGCAAAAAAATTTAAAAGATAAGAATTTAAGTTCATTATTGACTCATGATCATAAATTGAAAAGCCTATAAATTAGTTTTCTCTTCATAATTACCTGAGCCTCAAAGTTCTCAGTGAGAAGAATGTTAGAAGCTTTGATGTCTTTATGAATGATCCTTCTCTGGCAACCTTCATGGAGATAGTACAGTCCTTCAGCTGTTCCTGTCGCCACTTTGTATCTTATGCTCCAACTCAACTTCTCTTTCGCCTCTACAAAATGTTACAAGGATCTTAATTAGGTTTTTGAATAAACAAGACCTACTATATACATCACTGAAACCTATTTTCATATAAATTTGCTTTTACTTAAATATTTGTCTAGAAGTTTCATATAGTTTTTAAAGATTGCTTTGAAAACATGAGTTAGAAATAGATTTTATCACCATAGAGCAAAGAAGCGAGGCTTCCATTAGGAGATAGCTGAAGAACAAGATGCATTCCTCCTTCAACACAATATCCAATAAGCTTAGCAATGTTTGGATGATCTACATGAACTATGATCCCTAGTTCTGACAGATAATCCATTGTCATCTCTTCCGCAGAACCTCTAGTTAGTTTCTTTATTGCTACTATTTGCCCATCTGCCATCTGTCCCTTATACACTTCCGCATAGCCTCCTTCACCAATCAGATTCTCTGCCAAAAATAACCACAATTTTCATGTTATATTACTTCACATATAAACAAGTTGTTCTTTACAAGATTAGTGTTCAGACCACGGCTGTAGCCATTGGTAGCGGTTTGAATATCTTGGAGGGAGTAGTTTCTCCAGGAGGGTTTGAAACAGAACAAGTCACCAGTGTCAAGAGAAGTAGCAGGTAGAACAGGGACCATGTTGTCTCTTATGCGTTTGCTTTTACGTCTGGTCAGTTTAGGGACTCCTTTAAGAGGTGTGTTGAATGGCATTGCGGATGATCCTTTCTTGAGTAAACGGACGAAACGGCCTCTCCATTGACCGCTAGTGAGGCCTATATGGTGGTGGGAATGGTGATGATGAGCTTCTGATGATGATGAGTCTGACGTGCTCACCACGGGACATGATGTTCCAGATTCTATGCTCCTTGATAAGTCATCGTCTGATTCTGTTTGGTTGGGGTAGAGTTTAATGTTTTCTTGATTTGAACAGAATGATTGTAAATCTGATGCAGAGAAAAAGATTTTTCATGCAATCTTTTAGCACAAGGAACAACAAAGTCAGTTAAATATTTGTAACCTATTGAGTCAATTACTAATTACCATGAGAAGAGAAAGAATCAGAGAAGCCAGCTCGAGATCTCCTTGTCGAGAAAGGACTTAGTTGTTTTCCACGATTCTCAACGTCTACATCGCTGTGAGATCATATGTTTTGTACCAGAAAAAAATGAGTTGCATTATAAATGAAATGACTTGCGAGACAAGGTACACAACCATTTGCAAATCTTGTTTTGCAAGCAACGTTAACAGCGTATGTCTCTGAAGACAATTAAGCATTATCTCTAGATGTTTTATAAGGAAATTACCAGGAGGGAGACGAAGAAGACGTTGTCGTGGAAGCAAGAGTTTCTGATGATTCTCTAACGCGCTCCATAGATTAATTGGAGACAGAAGATGAGGCAAGGAAGGGAAATAGAAGAAATGACTAAGGAAAGAGAAGAGAGAAAGACATGATCATTTTGTTTGATTTTTGCACCCTTATCTTCTCTGTTGTTATAACTGAAAATCCGCCTCTTCTCTTAGGTTCTTCTTTCTTAATTTTAAATGAAACTAAAGTCCTATCTTTTTCTTCGAAATAGAAAATTCCCAGAGATTATCCTCAATGCTTTGATCAACATTTCTAAATACTAAATTTAGAGTAACAGATTTACATTTTTCCACGCACACAAAAAGGCATTTTTTTCAAGTGAAATAAAATATTTTCAAAAGGATCCATATAAGAATGTTACATATTGATGAGGTTCTCTTTAAAGTAGAAATTTTTTTTTATACTAACCAAAGATATTTAAACTTTATTTTCCGAATATTTTGTGTGTGAAATTTTCAACTATTTAAAATATATGTTGTATAAAATATTATTTTTGATTTGTGAAATATTATGATGAGAAATTTCCTAATAATAATCCATATACAAATTGGTGGATGTGACCACCTCCCAAACTCCCGCATTGGTGGTTGACGTCACGTGGCAAACTCCATTTCCGGACAACCCGACAAAGGTTATCAGAAGTCATTAGAGACAGACATCAATCTAGTAGTACTGTTTTACCTTTCGAATGGGCTTGGGTTCTAAAATAAAGCCCATTAAAGTAAATAAAAGTGCCCTGATTTATTAATATCTGAATCTTCTTCCTCCGCAACCGAAGAACCCAAATTTTCGCCGTTGAAATGGAGAAAGCGACGGAGAATCCCAATTCCGAGACGCAACCTCCTCCTCATCCGAATCATCAAATGGATGCAGACGATGACGATGAGAATGTGAAACAGCTCAAAGAGTGTTCTTCTCTCTACTTGTCGTTACAGGTTCTTTTGTTTTTCCAGATCATCATCTCTTCGAATCCTCGATCTTCCTTGTGTATCCCCCTAAATCGTTACTACTTTTTGCAGGATTGTCTCGTTGATAGCAACAGGGACTGGAAATCATGCCAGAAACGTACGTCGTTCTCTATCTCAGTTTTACTTATCAAGTTTAAATCTGAAATCTGAGGTTTAGGGTTTTAGAACTAGGGTTTGGGGTTTTTAACTTTAGAGAACAAATTGGGTTTAGTTATACTACTGACTAGTTTATCTGTGCGAGTAACTGGCTATTTTTGGGCATGGTGTTGACTATCTTTTGTTGTAAAGACGTTCAAGCTTTGAAGGCATGCCATGAAAGGAGAACCAAGAAATGACAAAAGCCACACCTGATTGGGAAGTGTTGATTAGTTGAGTTTTGTCTCTGAGATTAATGGTTATTTCGCCGTAAACAAATAACAGTTGAGTTTTGTCTCTGATCCTGTCAAGCAGTTGAGTTTTGTGTCTGAGATTAATAGTTATTTCGCCGAAACAAATAACAGTTAAACAAATAGCAATAATAAATGCATTTCAGAAAGCTTGGTTTCTTTTCTTCCTAGTTGAATTTGGTTCATCAGAGTCAGAGGATATCTCTGTTATGTCTCTTATTTGAACCCTTGTTAATAGAAAGCTGATTCTTATGATGAAGACACTGGTTTTCTTCAAAAGCTACACAACCTTGAAAATTTTTATTCTACTTATTTAACTAATTGTAGCATGAATCTTGTGATTAGAAGGGAATAGGTGATTCGACGGACAGTCACGGACTAGTCAGTGGAGACGATCAGAGAAACTTTCTTAAAACTGAGATTTATTCTTATTTGCTTCCACTCTGAAACTTCACTTTTATAACAGACCAGATTCTTCGTACGCAGATAATATATTTAAATTTGATACATTTATCATTTTTATTTGTATGTGATTTTTTGTATATTAAATTATATATAACTAATTTTTAAATTTGATTTTCTTTTATATTTTTAGTTTGAATTAAGTATTTCTATTATATGTAACACAATTAACTAATAAAATATGAAGAATCAAGTCCGAGATTTTAGAGTTATGTAAGAAATATATAATTATATATATGACATAAATTATCTTAGTTTAAAAGATCGGAATCTCATCTCGAATAAATTCAAAAAAAGAAAAAAGTACTCAAATAACCTACTTAAAATATAAAACCCCATTTTCAAAAAAAAAAGTACTTAATAATACTTTTTACATGTAATAGTTTAAAACTGACAATTGAATATCGATCTAGAATATTATTTTAATATATCTAATGGTAAAATATTAATTGTAATAAACAAATTTTGAATTTTGTAATATTACATGAATTAGAAGTCTTTAAAATCTAAAATCTATTTTATTAACATCATATATTTTTTATTCATTTATTATTTTGACGTTACAAAATATTGCTTCAGTTTTATTTGTATATTAATTTTTTAATAATTTAGTTTCTTTTTAAGTAATTTTAAAATTATCAAGAATATAATATATTTAAAATTATTTATTTAAATATATCCAAATACGATGTCTCATTTTTACGTGTGTTTGCGTTGAGCATATTTAATTTGTAGTTTGTATATTTAATAACACCTTGTTGCGTGTCGTTCTACGGTTTTTTAATAAATGTGTTGTCATTTCATTTTTATTACTACTAATATGATTTTTTAGTGATCAGTGATAATGTATTTTAACGTTAGGGGAGAGCACTTTACCCGATATCCGAAGCCGCACCCGAACCCGATCCGAAAAACCCGAACCGAAATCCGAACCGAAGTAACAAAATATCCGAACGGGTATTGAATTAGAAAAGTTTGGATATCCGAACCCGAACGGCTAATATCCGAACCCGAATGGATAGTCGAATATATCTATAATTAACCATATATTTCTAGTTTACATCTCTCATTTTATATAAAATATTTATATTGATACTACACATACTTTAAGTTCATATGATACACATAGAATTACGGAGAAAATGATTTGCTACTCACTTAAAATGCATGTCAAACTTTATATTTCAAGAATTAACAAAAAGTTACATCCAAAATTTAAAAACAATAACCAAACTAATGACTTTTTAGTTTTAAAATGTTATGTCCAAATCTATTAACAATTCAATCTACCAAAAATAAAAAAAAATAAGTTAAATGAAAGTTATATTTTTAAATACAACAAATTTGAGAAATGAAAATTTTAATTTTTTTCTTCAAAATCTAAATATCCAAACCCGATCAGAAATAACCGAACCCGAACTAAAAATACCCGAACCCGAACCGAAGTACAGAAATACTTGAATGAGTTCTATACCTCTATACCGAAATACCCAAAAATCTGAAATACCCGATCCGAACCCGAACGGGTACCCGAACGTCCACCCCTATTTAACGTTATGTATTATATTTTATCGTATATTTTCTAAATCTTCATGCTGACACTTTTTTTAGAATCATTGTAATTAGATAATAGGTTTGAGGATGTAAATAAAATTGTGTATGTTGTAAATTTAGACTTTTTAGTGTAACTCAGCACTATCAATTATGGAAATTATATGATGCTTTTATTTTACTAAATCTTTTTTTCTGTGCGTATTTTTTGTTTTATTTTGTATTCTTACAATTTTATTGTCTTATTCTTTAATTGCAGAGAATTGTTGTTTCCAATTTTTGTTTCATACACCTTAAAAGTCTTCGATTGATTTTTATTTGTATTCTTTCTCCAATTATAATGTACAGTTCGACCGTTTCTTTTTTTTTATCAAACTACTAATATCATCAGATAGAAAAGCTTAAACTCCAAGAATGGAGTGAGTATTTGTGCTAGAGAAAACTGATTTAGCCACTAATATAGTGAGATATTATAATATTAGAAGGTATGGAAACTCTTCTCTGTTGTCCTACGATAGACATAATTAAGTTGTTGTCAATTGATTCTATATTTGTGATAACTGGAAATACATCTTTATGTCTTCCTTACATCATCCTTAATTGGTTTACGGTTCGACCATTTTTAATATACTGAGAGTAACATAATATTAGGTGTTGATTATTTCCTTCCAATTAGGAATGCACAAAATGAAAGAAATTCAAGGTGAAACCACTTTACAATTTTGTCCTCATATCTATATAGAGTTAGTTTATAGATTACTCTATCTATTTCAAAATGTAATCATTTTAATTAAAATTTGTAATGTTTAAAAGTTATTACTTTGGAAAACTGTCATTTAATATATAAATTTAATCAATTACACATAAATTTATATTACACAATATTCAATAAATATAAAGTTACATTTAAATATAAAAATAATTTATATAGTGAAACAAAAAAATACTTTTAAACCATTATATTATAAAACAAAGAGAATATTCAAATTATATTGAAACATTAGAATAGTAAGAATCAGAAAAGCTGAAATCTCAACGTCGATTATTTACGTCGGCCATGCCTTAGACCATCTCCAATGTATTCCTCTATTTTTTTCTCTAAAATAGAAGAATTTCATAATAGAGATGGATTTGTCTCCGATGTATTTTTCTATTTTCTCTCATGAAAAAGAATATTTTTGATATATTTTTTTCTAAGTTTACAAATAATACTTTTTATTTGTGAAAGTTGAAAACTAACCCAATTTATTTTAGTATTTTATAAAATTATGATATTATTTATACTAAATATTTCCTTACAAACTGTTATGTAAATAAAAAATATAATTATATTTATATAAATAATATATTTCACTAAAAAATATTTTCGGTTATAATTGTTTAAGTAAAAAGTTAAAGGATCATTTTGTAAAAATAAATAGAGGAGATGACATGGCAAAAATATAGTTTCTCATTGACCGATTATTTTTGCCTACGTAGACACTCTATCTAAGGCTTATATCCTTCTTTTATTACTGATGATTACTAAAATGTTAGTTCTCTTTATAACCACCACTTAATCATCAATTTAGAAATCAACTGTTACAAAGGTGAAGTTTCAGAGTGGAAGAGGCTTCCACTGCTCAGAGCCTCAGAGGGTATCTTAATTTAAACAAAACGAAAACGAGTTGCGTTTTGCTACTATATCTTAGTGCAAACATATAACGAAATTGTAGTTTACTTTTAGCTAATTATTGTCACGTGCAAATTGTATATTAGTATGTTGGAGTGCATAAAGAGTTTACATGCGCGATTATTAACATAATATTAATTTTCTTTTTATAAGGTCAATATCTAAACTGACATAGAATATATCAGCGTGAGACTAATTAATTCCCACATGTGTTTGTTAACAGTAACACCAAATGTAACTCAAGATCGATAAAACATAACGAAAACCGGTTAAACAAAACTTATGCCATGTTTTACTCTATGGAGGATATCTTTGGTATCCACATATTTGCATGTGTGTACAACATTATATTAGATGTAATTTATTCTTTGGCTAAACCATGTATACCTTGGCTATGTAAATATTCTTCTTAGATTTTACGGTGATGATTGAATTAACTTGCAACCATATAAGTAAGAACAAGTAAACCGTATATCAAACGTCTGATATAAGAGATTTAAATTTTATAAAAACAAACATAGCAAAGAAAAGAAGAAAGAAATAAAGGAACAAACATTTTTACCTTCTCCGCCACTAAAATTCTACAACACTGAACCTCAAAAAGGCTTTAGGCGTGACACACTGACAACACTGCCACAGGTGCAAAGTGGGGTGCATGCTTAATCATATGTTCCCACTTAATATTTTTAAACCCAAGTCAACCAATCATTTCCCTCCACGTCACCACCTTCCTTTTCTTTCTCCCCTCGACTAAATTAAAATCTAAAACCTTTTTTGTTCTCTTCCGGCGACACCTATCTCCGGCGAGGCGTGAAAGACTGAAAAACAACTGTTCCAGATCCCGGAAACTCATCCTTTAGTCTGCTCCGACACTTGAGACCGAGCTTCTTCGGCAACAGTCGCTCCACTCGCTTTGTCACCTCGTGGTCATAATCCTCGCCGCCGTAAGTGGTGGCGATGGAGACGCAACTCGGCCGGAAAACATCAATAGCGCGAGTTAACACCTCCGCGATATCTCCACGACCGTCGTCGTCGTATAAAGACAACCCGCACTCGAAGCTCGCGTAGCTAAAACCGTCTTCCGGCGTGACGTGGATCGTCGAGTAACGCTCTCCGTCGACTCCGTTCATCGAGTAACCGCAAGGATCAAACGCGAAATCGCATACAAACGCGTTTTCGTTAATCATATCGATCCCGCTCAGCCGCGTCATCTCTTTCCCGGCGGAATCGCTATTTTTCTCGTCCCCTTTCCGTCTGAAGAAGCTCCGGGCGTTGACTCGGTCAAGCTCCGTCATGCAAACCTCAACGACAACGACCCTCTCATCAGGTTCCACGTCAGCGCTAGCCGCGAACACGTGCCAAGCACGCGAGGGGTTATTAGACGGCGTCATGACGGAGGCTTTACGGTGACGGAGAGATTTCGGGAGGCTTTCTTCGACGATGACGACTTCGTCTTCGAAGCTCGTGTAAGGGAAAGGCTGTGAGTTTGGGAATATGAAGCTGCCTCGCGAGTATCTACACGCGCGTAGCGTGAGGTTGAGAGTACGCGCGAGGTGGATGAAAGGACGGATTGATTTGAGGAGTTGAGTGGTGCCGCATGTCTTGATGATGATTTTGGTTGGGTAGACGAAGAGGCTCGACTCGGAGAGGACGTACGCGTCGAAGCTACGGTTCGCTACGGCGGAGACCACCGTGCACTGCACTTGGGTTAGGACTTGGTCTAGTGATTCGAAGTCGATTAGACGGAGGCCCATTGGGTTTTTATTGGTTGTTGAGTTGTCGTGGAAGAATCGAAGTTCGAGTCTTTTCTCGAAACCCTCGAACCCAGACACTGCCATTGTATGGTCAGAAGAAGATGTGGGAGTGAAACAGAACAGGGGAAGTGTGGCGATAGAACAGAACAGAGGAAATGTTTTTGTGTGTAGAGAAGTAGTGGTGATTAGTGGAGGAGAAGTGGTATTTATAGGAGATATTCTAGAGGATAGAGAAACAGGAGCATGCGAGGTTAAGAGACCAAGAAATCATGATTACATGCATAATGAAACGAGAAAGATGATGAGAGTTTGTGTTTTGCGTGTAATGTATCTGTGAATCTTAGTGTATGTTAGAGATCTAACTAGTGTGTGTTTCTGATTCTGTTCTGGTTTCTTGTGTTCTGTAATGAGAAAGATCTGTAGGTTATGACATACGTTTCTGAAGTAATGGATTAATGTAAATTTGCATAATTAAGGTATCGGTAAAACTGTATAGAATCGTTAAGTCATTTGTATAGTGTTTGCAAATGTTAGCAATAAAATTTAATATCGCTTCAAAAGCTACCAATCATGTTACTAAAAGATTGGCGACATCAACGGATAATTGAGAAACAAAAGAGGATGAAGATGAAATAATTTTTTTTTTTTGGTGGTTTATCATGGCATCCAAAATTATTCTTTAGTGGTTTATTTTGCGATCAAAAATTTCAAGGTGAAATAATTTATCCTGATAGTCATTTTTTGTTTCTTCCGTTCCAACAAACAGAATTGCCAAACCATTGAACGTAGGCGTTCGGGTACCAGTTGGCGTTCGGATCGGGTTTTTCGGATTTCAGTTTTTTTTTTATAATACCTCCTAGGTCCCATTCTAATAAATTTGCAAGTACGGGTCGGGTTCGGATATAACACATCGGGTTCGAATCGGTTTTGTATCACATCATAGAACCCATAAAGTAATCATATATCATTCGGATTCGGGTTATATTGGATCGGTTCGGATATACCCGAAATAAAATTTAAAATTTAAAAGTAAAAGTAAAACATAAGACATATATATTTATTTATATATAATTAAGTATTTAAGGTAGTTATTTATATTTTAAATATTTATTGTTAGATAATATATCAAAATAAATATGAAATTCAATATTTGAAGTATATATTCATGTTTCATATAATTATATTGTATATTATTTTGGACATTCGGATCGGTTTCTTCGGATATCTTTTTGGATTTTTCGGGTTAACCGTTCGGGTTCGGTTAATAACACTTCGGGTTCGAATATGTTTTGTACCACCTTACAAGATCCATTTGAATATTTTTTACATTTCGTACCGGATACGGATCGGGTTTTTTGGTTCGGATTCGGTTCGGATTTCAGGTTACAGATATTGTGCCCAGGCCTGATTGAACGTATGCTCCGAGAATTGTTCAGTCTAGAGATTAGCTAGCTATGGAAATTTGTTGGTGTGCGTGTAATAACCAAAGGACATGTCCATTAATTAAAGAACTGGGTCCAACCAAAAGGAAATAAACCAATTGATGTAGGACCTCTGGTGAGAAATGAACTGACTAGAGTTTGGCCACAAACTTATCCGAAAGAGTCAACATTCAGTGTGTTCAAAATAGAAGGTCAAACCTCAGAGTAAGTGATGATTGTTTAGTTAGTTTTTAGTTTTTGTTTTTGGCTTTTGGTTTTTGGTTTTTAGTTTTTAGTTTTTGGTTTTTGATTTTGCGGTATCTTTTGGTTTTTTGAAAAACTTGAATGGTGCTTTTAGATTTTGGTTTTTGTTTTCAAAGTAAAATAAAGAATTAATAAACAAAATTTAAAAAATTACTATTATCACTAAAAATAAATAATTATATATTAAATATTATTTTTAAAATAAACAACAAAAATAAACTGTTATAAAATATGGTAAGAATGAATAAAATTTATGAAATTACAGTTTTACAAAATAAATATTAATATCCGGAATTGAAAAGTATATTTAATCTTAGACAATGAGTAGTTGGATTTTATATCAACAGAATTAAAATATTTTTTTAAATGGTAAGAATGAATAAAATTTATATAATTATAACATACAAAGTAATAACTAGATTCTAAATCTGATATGTTGTTTATCTAATCATTTCTTCTAAATATTAGTTATAAGTAAATTATTTAAATTCTTCTAAATATTAGTTATAAGTAAATTATTTAAATAAATGTGACATTACTGAATCAATAAATAAAAAAATTAACTATTTATATTTTACCAATAAAAATATGTAGATTGGTTTATTTTGAATTTAAAAATAATAATCATGTTAATATATTAATACATAAATATGCAAATATGCAAATATTTTAATAAGAATAAAAGAAATAAAAAACTCACGTACAATATTAAAAAACCAAGAATAAAAAAGGTTAATATATTAATACATAAATATACAAATATTTTAATAAGAACAAAAGAAATACAAAACCCACGTACTTGAAAAACCAAGAAAATTTGGTTTTTGGTTTTTACTTGAAAATAGGTAGTTATTCACAAAATCTGGTTTTCCTATATTTTAGGGAATCTATTTTCTCAAAATCTTGATTGGCAAAAAAATGGTTTTATGAAAAACAAAAACCAAAAACTATTTCAAAAACCACAAACAATCGACCTCTAAAACTATCAGGTCAAGCAAATTAAAAAAAAAACATCTAATATGTTCAAATAGGATTAGTCATAAGAAGCTGAGAAGAGAAGATGAAGAGCATGAAAAGATGATCCAATCCGGATAATCTACATTAGACAATGTGTTCTAAACTCAAACACTATCTTTTCTTAACTCAATCAAACTTAGGTTTATTTGTTCTTGGTATTTCATTCAAAATCATATATAAACAGTGATAATCAGCTATAGTAAATAAATAAAAATCCATAGTTTCGAAATGTATCCTGGCTCCAAAATTCAAACAGAAGATAAGAACAACAGCCTGAAAAAGATGAAAAATTACGAATTTTTAATACATAGCGAAAAGAATTAATAATTGAATGTAGCATGAAACTCTTTTATGGTTGGAAAGAGAAATGATAAATCGTGTGCTAATTTGAAGATGATTTTGTTGGGGACTAACTTTAGAGGGACCTTATTAAAGTTTGAATCATAAGTGAAGTCCATTTGGTTGCATCAACATAAATCATTACACATTAGAACATCTCTAACCCCACTCCATAATTTACTACAAAATAGAGTGAGAAATGGAGTGGTGAACAAACAAAAAAGTGATTACTCCATGGAGTAATGAATTTTTTATTTGTTCATAACTCCATTTTTAACTCCATTTTGCAGTAAATTATGGAATGGGGTTGTTGATGCTCTTAGCTCTTCGATTCATTTGACCACAACTAGCTCGGTCATATCCGAATGTGTATGTACATACGTTAAATATAGCTAGGACCGCTAGAGAGGGATCAAGACTGCTAAAACATAATAAATAAAGTTGGGACACATATACTTAGTGATACCAAAAGAGAAAATGATTATAGTTATATGAAAGATATGAATTTAATCACGACAGACCAGTATTCAGGAATAGTCGCTCGTCGACACCACTAGTTAGTAGTTGATGTGTTCAATCACGATTTCGATAATGATACGTTTCATTTTTATAGTTTTTGATTTTCAATAATAATAGACGAAGAAGTCTAACCAAATTTATAATATCGAACGGTTTTATATTTTGAGTCAGAATCTATTTTTATCCGATAATGTACTTATATCCAAAGAAATTCAAGTTCAATAATTAGTTTTTTTTTTCTGTTGTTGCTCTAGCTCTTCAGACAATTCAAGTTATTGGATATATAAAACTTATTGTATATTTAAATAAATTTTGATACGATTCCAGATTCGTTTTTTTTCTACAATTTCAGATTAGTTACTTCGGATTGGTTACCATTCAAATGAGAACGGTGTATCAAGACTGAGCGCACTCTTGTAAACGGGAAATTAGCAAATAAAAACGATCAGGCGTGGCAATTTGATAATTATATATTTTATAATTTTAATTTAGGAAAATGAAATGAATGCTTCGCTACGTGACACCAAAAGTGCCCTTTCAACATCATTTCTAGCTTCCATGCAATTTTGTCTAACTGTGTGTCTGGCATTATCATTGTCCATTATTTTACATGAATGTCGTTATATGATGTGTCAAAAGTCATTAGATATGTAAGTATATACACCACATGAAAGTATAAAACATACCCAAACTGAGTTGAGTTTACTTTGTTTAGAGCCAACTTTGACTCAACTGAGCAAATCAAAGCACATGAGAGCATGATTAATCAAAAGTTTTTACGGTGGGATTCTTATCGGAATATAAAAAACCGTTTTTTAACTTTTAACTAAAAATCTAAGAACCGATTCTTAAATAATGATGCACTAACGAAACCAATTTTGTTTGGAATAAGCTGAAAATAAATAACTAACGACCCAAATATATGTTAATTGAGTTTGGAGTAAGCTTAAACAAAATAATAACTAACTACTGACACCCAAATATATGTTAATTTATTTAACTTCGAAGGAATAATGAAGACCAATTGCATTCTATTTTTGGTCAGAAAAACAAAATTATTTTTTGTTCAAAAAAAAAAATCTTATTAAGATTTTATTAAAATGGATAAACAGAAAATGACAAAACAAGGAGGAAATGTTTAGGGGTAGGAGAGCAGTAAGCATTAGGCCATGATTATCGCACAAAAAAAAATGAAGTTCTTAATACTTTTTGTGGCCTGAGCTCCACAAAAAGCATAAGATTCATCTTCTGTATATGCAAAATAAGAACCGATTGTGGGTGGATTTTTGTACTGTTTGCAGTGTACACTAACACGTGGCGGTTCGTAACTGCTTCACCGTATAATTTTTTTTTTTTAAAGACAAAAAAAATAGAACAATAAGAACCTCTCTGCGTTAATTATGACCACAATCCCACAAGTAGGAGCTGCACGCGCACCCACCAATCGTCTCTCCCACTTGTCTCTTCCATCACTCCCACACCCAAACATTATTATTTATTAATCAAATAATTAAAGGAAGAGAATATTCCAACCTTATCTTAGTTGCACCGTAAACAAAATTTGAAAGATTAGATATAAATATAACTGCCGGGACAGAATAGCCTAGTGGTAAAACACTAGAGTGAACTGGATCCCAAGGCACACGGGTTCGACTCCTCCGGGATTCCAGAGAGCGCCCAGTGACAAAAAAAAAAAAAAAAAAAGATATAAATATAACTTGATCCGCGCATCCGCCGATATTCTTTTTTTTCAATTATCTTATATAAATGGTAATATATATTTATAAAATTTATATGTATTAAATAATTGTTTAATATATTTCTAAACCCATAAATTTTATAATTTATTGTGAATAATTTTATTTTATTTTTTGATCCGTCAATTATTATACCTATATTTTTAAAATATAACCCGTGTATTGGTGTAAATGTATTTTTTTATGGATCAAAAATTTAGGTAAAATAAAATGTTGGCTATGGCTATATTTGATTTATACAATCAAATGATCGATTATATATTATTTATAATTTTGTGTGCTTTATGTGATGTATTTTTTATAACATTTTCTATTTTTTTAGACATAGTTAATATACCAAAATAAAAAATAACCAGTCCGTATAATGAACATTTTGTTATATTTTTTGTATTGATTAAGTGTAATTTATTATTTAACTTGATTATAGGAAGTATTCCTTAAATAAGTAGGACACAGTTTGTTGTATTTCATTTTAGGAAAATGCATTCATTAAACTATAAAAGATAAGAATACTAAAAAATAGGTAAATTTATTACTTCAGTGGCATTGAGATGTAAATAAATTAAAAAACTAAGAGTTAATTTATAAGTGTACTTCTATTTTAATAAAATAGATGTGTTTTATATTATGTATTTTTTATAACATTTTCAATTTTTGTAGACATAGTTAATATACCAAAATAAAAAATAACCAGTCTGTATAATGAGCATTTTGTTATATTTTTGGTATTGATTAAGTGTAATTTATTATTTAGTTTGATTATTGGAAGTATTCCTTAAATAAGTAGGACATAATTTGTTGTATTTAGTTTTATTCTTATATCATTTTTTATGTTTTTTAGACGTAGTTAATATACCAAAATAAAAAATAACCAGTCCGTATAATGAACATTTTGTTATATTTCTGGTATTGATTAAGTGTAATTTATTATTTAGTTTGATTATAAGAAGTATTCCTTAAATAAGTAGAACATAATTTGTTGTATTTCATTTTAGGAAAATGCATTCATTAAACTATAAAAAACAAGAATACTAAAAGGTAGGTAACTTTATTACTTTAGTGGCATTGAGATGTAAATAAATTAAAAAACTAAGAGTTAATTTATAAGTGTACTTCTATTTTAATAAGATAGATAGATTAACCCCTTATTTCAACTAGGTATGTGAAATGGAACTATATGCATAGTGGATCACTCCAAGACTGCTAAATGGATTTAGGTATCTCTATAATCTCTTAGACGATCTCCAATGGCACATAATAATGTTTTCTATATTTCACTTTAAATAGAGTAACTATATTATAAAGTTGAATTTGCTTCGACAGTTCACTATATAATAGAGTGAAATATAGAGTAATCTTATTTTTTTACTCTATATTTGGAGTAAAAAACAACATTCATCTATATTTCACTATATTATAGAGTAACTCTATTATAGAGTGAACTATTGGAGCAAATCCAACACTATAATAGAGTTACTCTATTTTAGAGTGAAATATAGAGGAAATTATTGTGTGCCACTGGAGATGCCCTTGAATACGAAAACAAAGCATATACACAATACAATGAGAGATCAGTGGGAGCACATTCATATTAACCATATAGTTATAGTTGTATAAACTCATCGCTTTAACCAAAATAAAAAATAAAAGAATTATCGCCAAAAGCTCGAGAGTTCAAGCATGTCATATCTTAGATATATCAGCATATCTTGTGGGCACAAGTCGTCTTCTCAACATATGTTGTAGGTCATGGATTTGGAAGGAACAGCCTATGTGGAAAAGGGCCACACTGAAGAGGTGAGAATTTTACAGCATCATTGTAAATGAGCCCTGAATCGAGGACAATAAGAGAAAAGTGGACTCCACAACTAACAAATCCATTCCTTAAGACAGTGACATGTGAACATAGTGGCCTACTTAAGTCACTCCTCTGGGTGACAACTACGCTTATGTAGTTATATTTGGTACGTTTTTTTCTTTGACATGTCATATGTCAAAGGATTATATAAAGTTATACAGAAGTAACTTCAGATGGTTTAAGCATGATTGTTAGTAGATTAAAAAAAAGTATAGTAAATACGTTTGTTAGTGGACTAAGAAAAAGTATAGTAAATACGTTCTTATCGGTCATGTACATGTATGTAAGTGTATATCATAGGTTTAATGCAAATTTGCTTACAAAGATTGGAGTTACAAAAAATTATCAAGATACTTATCAGATGGTCTTTTTTTTCTTGATAATTATCAAGATACTAAAAACCATGATTCAACAGTCAGATATGATTTATATCAAAACATATAACAATGTTACTGGACTTATTTTCAATCTAAATCTTTTAGTTAAAAACTTCACTGTTTGCTGTCTCTAATTTAACTCTAATTAAATATTATTACTAAATGACTAAATGGAACATAGACTAAAAATGGGAGTAGGGGAAGCTTGTACAAATTAGGATAAATTGAGTGCTACTGTATCATGCGCACACAAGTTTATATCCAAGAATAATTAACCAAAGATGCCCACTATCTTTCACACACCGTATGCTAATTCATCACTATTTCATGTTGTGCTCCCAATAATCTTTCTCATTATCTTTTGTATATGCTGTTGTTTTTATTTGTTATGCTTTCATATCTAAGAGTATAGATATTGTGACCACATATCTTATTTTTACTCAGTCAGAAACCATGACCAGCTTGGATCATTTTTGGGATAATCTCATCTGCTATACTTGGACCAGAACTGTGAAATCCTCCAAGAAAATATCTCCACTCAGACTATTCCAGTTAAGACACATCCAATAAAATATAAATTAAGTAGGATAACTTCATCAAATCATAAGATAAGAATCGATACATACATATATATATATATACACATATATATATATGTTTAATTATTTATTGCTATTGGATTAAATTACAAAATTATCATAAGAAGTTTACATACAAAATATTAGGTCATCAGATTCCAATTTTATTAATAAGTTTTTTTTTTGGTACACATTTTTTTTTATTAATAAGTTTCTTGCGTTATTATATTAATCTCGAAGGGAAAACGAACAAAAGAGAAGCGCATGCTGAAAACGCAGACAGTGCATGCATATAACAATAAGATGTCTCGAGCCCAAAGACCAAACCCAGAATGATTCTCGATACTCCATAGTGTTTTCTTTTCACATCAAAAAATCATTATACTATTATTTAAGCTTGAGCTGATCTAAAAAACAAATAGCTAGTGTAATTAGTTGGTATATTAATCTATACGGTATAATAATAATAGAGTATTTACATCTTAGCCAAAAACAAAAATAAGAGTATTTGTATAGTTTTCTTGGGAGGTTGTAGGATACATATGTGGCAATTTATTATTCGATGCAAATCATTCCCCGTGCCTCATGCTATGCTTTCCTCTCTTTATTACAAACATCAGAATAACTATTTTTAATTTGGTTGTAGAGAATAAGAAAATAAGATTATGAGAGGAAATAATATGACCCTTATGGTTTCTCCACGCAGGAATCATTCCAGTGAAAGGGCTGATACATGCATGCATTGTACTTTCGATTCCTGGACCAACACTTGCTTCATTAATTTTTATCCGTTTAAATGATTTAGACTGCTTCTGTTTTTTGCTACTGAAGTTTCTAGGACCAAAATTACATATCTAGAACTGTACTTATTGATTTGATCTCAACACTGCAACCGTACAATTGAATGTGGTTTTCATGTAAGAGTTTATTTGATCGAATGGTGAAACAAATTAACCAAGCACAATTTTATAACTAACCAAAGTTAAATAGGTTTAATAACTATAATATATACGATAATATCATGCTTCAACCAAAGGACCAAAGCCGTAGACTCTACAAAGAGAAGTACATCCGTTATCTCTGGTATATAATTTTATTTTTATAAAGTTGCCTCAATAATGAGACGTGTTGGCGTAAGCATGCGTCATCTCTTTGTCATATTGTGCAAATCCAGCAAGATAATATTTGACACTTTTGTCATGGAGAGACTTTCAAGAGATTTGGTTCAGTCTTTACGAAAATAAATAAGATAGCTGATGATGAGAGAACGGTGAAGCATGGAGGCCATCATGTTCCCTCTTCCCCGAACCCCCTGCCCTCTTCAAAAGGTAACTGATTTTCTCTTTTTAATTTCTTCCATGTACAGTTTAGTACATTAGAATCATTTTCCTCTACACAACTACTGCTTCTATAGCTTCTGACTTATTTAAAAGCGTTGTATTTATTTTTTAAAAATAAAAAGTATATATGCATGCCTGAACTAAAATCAACTTTGGATTTTGCTACGAGGAGTGCTGCTTCTAACGCGAGGATTATCAATATATCTTGGAACTATAAATTATATATGATGCATTGACTAATAGTCAGTTATTAGTTTATTACAGTATTTTGTACACTTTTTTCAAAAGAATCTTTGTTCGTTGCTGCATATGGTTAGATTAAACATATGCATGTATCTCTCATAATGACTTTTTTGGTGCAATGTTATGGAATATTTAACTTAGCTTGGCTTGTGGGCTCATTCATATTATGCTTATAAAACATGTCTCCTGTCTATTCTAACTATTGCATATATATGTACTGGTTAATAAATAATGATCACCTACGAAACCCCTATAGTAGTGACAATCACAATGTCATGTGAACATCTACTCAAAACTTAAGAGTTTGTAAGAACAATACATAATCATTAAATCAACTTAACAATGTTCTGTATTTTTAACAATGTTCAAAAAAATATGTTCTGTATTTTTATTAAAAAGATGGTTGTATTACATGAGCTTTTAGTTTTTTCTTCTTCTATATATGTACTTAATTTATGATATATTTTTTAAAAAGGTTTCTCTTGACTGAAAATAACACTAATATCTGTGAGAAAACTTATTAAAAATATTCATTTTCACATAGCTATTCTAAATATATTCACAAATCTCTGAAGACTTTGGGATGTTATTTTATTTGCATTTATCATATATATATATATATATATATATATATATATATATTTTGAGAGCAAAAAGGGGGAAGCTATATATATGTTGATGATGTTTTGAGGGATATGACGAATTTGATAGGGAAGGGGCACATTGATATGACAGTGTCTCCAAATCAGAAGCCCTAAACTCCTATGCAATAAAAACATATGTTTGGGTTTTAGGGTTTCACTTTTTAACTCATTAAGGTAGGCAAATCATAAGCATATGGTCTGAGCAAATATAGGGGGAGGGACTTTAGACACACATATATATATATATATCCACTCTAGATATTGCATTTATTTGTTTTTATTGAGAAATAAATTAATCAGGTTATTACTGATGTAACAGGTGTGATTGGTGACCTAGAGAATAAGAAGGAATATTCAATTCTTTATGATTCCCATAAAAATACACCATTCATAAGGAATTATTTTTTTTATTCCTTATCATTCTTTTTTTGTAGAGAATAATAAAACAAAATTATTCTTCATTATTTTTGAGATTTTTTTAATTTTATTCCTTTTTTTATTTGTCATAGTGTATCTCAAATGGTAACCAGTCACACGAATTGAACCAAATAGTAATGTATTAATATTTGCCTATTTGGGGTATGAACCAAACCATTGTATCTCATTATCTACATGATACATCTCAAGAAAATTTATATGCATATTCGTCAATTATACTTAGAAAATTGCAAACACTTTATATTGTACTAGTATGGCGAACTTATTTTTGCTTATAAATAAGACCAAATTTCAGTTTTAGATAACTAAAATTACATGTATAAAACAACTTTTATTTTTATAAAAAGATGAGTATAGCAAAAAAACAAACCATGAACACACTAATCAGTTTATCACTGATTAAGTTAGATTAGTTCTAAAAAAATAAATTGATCATATAATTAGATTAGTTTTAAAAAAATACGATGATTTTATATTTAGCTCCCTCCATAATCTAATTTGAAGCTTTTCTGTTTTACTTCTGAATGTCTTGTTCTTCCTATGTTTTTCTAATTCTTAACCTGTAATATATGGCTTTAAACATTCAGTATATATATCAACTGCAAACAAAAACAATATTACAACAAAGTTTTATTTGTCAACCATCATTATAATTTACAACCAATTAATTAAAACAGTAAACAATAACTTGTAATAGATACACCGTTTTGTGAAAGCAAATCAAAGAAAAAAATCATTTATCTACAAAAACAATAGAAAATAATTGACTAATCAAAGTTAACAAACTCCTTAGTTTTAGAATAGGTGATATTTACTACTATACCTTTTAAATATATACAACAGAAATGATAAGCTCACATCAGACATGAGTAAAACATCAAGTGCCAGGTGAATTCTCGTATTAAAAGGGTAATTTGAAAGCATACTTCCAAACTAAATGTATAAATGGATAGTGGCACATTTATTTGAAGAACACACAAGGGAAAAAAAGTAAAGCATGATGCTCAGGAGGACTTGTTAAGGTAATCAGCCCTCATGAATTCACAATATGTCTTGCATCTATTGCACCCTTTCCAAAAAGTAGGTTCAAACTTAGGCGGAGGTTCATACTCAGGCTTAGGCTTTGGCCTTGGCTTGTTAGATGAAGCAGGCTCATGTGGCTTTTGTGATTTCTGAATTCCACTATTTTTATGTTTACCTTCTTGATCAGACAACTGAGACCAAGCTTTTAAAATCAGTTTAAAAAGTGCCCTTTGCGCCGTTGAACTTGTTCTTGTCCGAGATGAAGAAAAGAGCTAACTTCTTGTGCAGTTTCTTGACGGTTTCTTCATTAGCAACAAACTACAGTCAGAATCACATATCAGTCAGTTTCTCTTCCTCCTGCAATAAACAATTAAACATCGATCATAATCAGCATTTGATTTAAACAACCAAGATCTATATCCAAACTCTTTGCCTAGTTAATGAATATTTTTGCTCTAGAGTAATTATTCTCAAAGAGTTTCTTCGCAGCACACCCATTGCTCTTCTAGATTCTTCATCGTTACGTTTCCTTGTTCGTTTGAGAAATTCTCGTACGGAACCTTAGTGGGAGAGATATGAAAACCTTAGAGTCTAAGAGAACTGTTTACCAAATTCAGTCCAACAAATTTTGAGAACGTGTTTCGATATCACACAGATCTGAAACAAATTCTCAGCAATTCAAAAAGGAAACTTTGTGAAATCTCGTGCCAAGTGAATAATCTCTGATTTAGACGGAGAGCGACTGAAACCCTAGAAATGACCCGAGAAAAAAAAAGAATAGAGAAAATTATTAAGCCTTGCGAAATAAGCAATGAGCAAGGCAGTTGGTATATATATATATATCATCAAGAGCTCTTCCTGATCGCATCAATAATTTATTTCCTGCTTCGCTCTAATACTTAAAACCTTATGCTCCTGTAACACAATATCATTCTGAACAGAGCAAAAAGTTACATTTTAACATTGTTGTTTCAAATCAAACACTAACCTGATTTGATCATGGTCTCGAACAAACTTTTTTCAACAAACTTCACGCTTTCATTCTAGAGATTTCGAACATTTGATAAGACTTCAATAATACTCAAACATTCTATTTAAACGTCTTTTAATTGTCAAATTTTAGAGATTTATAGGAATCGAGAAAAATAAAAAATTGTGGAAGAAAGAAGATCGCGGGTAGTTGTCCTAGTGGATTGTTTTAAGAAGCAGTGGATTGTTTTAAGAAGTCGGTGCCTACAGTTATTTTTTTAAGATTGTTTTGTTTTAATTGTTTTTAATTTTGTAAACATGAATTATGTGGCAACATTTAATTGGTTATGTGACTTGTGATTTAGTATATAAGAGATTTTAACTGGGATGTCGATCTTCAATAAACTAAGAAGACCTATAAACTTTTGACTATAGAATAAATGGAACCATTAAACGAAAATTCAGTTTGTTATATTTATAAGAGATTTTGGCAATTTGTGCGACTGAGATAAGTAATACACATTAAAATAGCATACTAAGTAGAGAATTATTGCTCAAGTTTAAAAATAGCATACTAAGTAGAGAATTATTGCTCAAGTTTAAAAAGTTCAACAAAGTCGTTGTAGTATAGTGGTAAGTATTCCCGCCTGTCACGCGGGTGACCCGGGTTCGATACCCGGCAACGGCGCTTGCTTTTTTTGTTTTTGCGCAGGCGCTGGCCAAAATATTTTATTTGTGTGCTTACAGATCTTTGTTGCGAATCCTAATAAGCCGCAAGAAGTGAAGATCATTTTAGCAAGAAACCATAAGAAGTTACTTGAACTTCTTCACAACTTGTCCTCTAGCAAAGGTATTCTTAGAACTAATTCAATACTGCTTTATAGACATTACACTCTAAACTAGTTTTGTGAACTCACACAAGACACTCAACAAAATTAGTTTCTTTCACGCACTCTCCAGAATCTCGTTTAAGGAAGCTGCAACAGAATCAGACATCTTCAGATTCCTCATCTTCCGGAGTGCAGCGTAAGTCCTATCAGAAGGCTTCACACCTAAAAGCCTTGAGCTCGTTAAACAGACTAATCCCTCTCTCAACTTTGCTCTCCTTGCAAAACCCTTGAACCAAAGCGTTATACGTGATTGCGTCCCGCGCCACTCCAGTTTCACACATTCTCTTGAAAACCTCCAAAGCCTGATCAGCTCTTCCATACGAGCACAGCCCCGTGATCATTGTATTACAGCTGACCGTCGTTTATCCAAACCCATTCCTAATCATCTCCCCGTAAAGTTCCTTAGCAAGCACAACTTCGCCTCTTTCCAAGTGCGCATGTACCATCACACTGTAAGTGAACTCGCCCGTGGATCATCGTGGTGCAGGTGCGTAGCCTCTCTCTTTGAGATCGTTGAATACACAAAACGCCTGGCGATGCTTCTCTTTCCAACACAACCCTTTTATAACCTCCTGGTAGGTGTAAATAGTCGGGAGATGGTTCCAGGCAATCATGGTGTGAAGAGTCTCCGACATAGAAGCGTTGCTCCCAATCTTACAGTAGCCAGATAGACATCAATTGGGGATACACAGCGTGTCTTGTTTCAAACTCTTCTTGAGAAGCTCGTAGGCTTGTGAAACCTCCTCACCTTCACACAGAGCTTGAATCAAACACTTTATCCTCACAATATCAAACTCAGATTCCGCCATTCACTGGTGATAAAGCTCCAGAAGCGATCGAGTTTCTTCTCTTTTAGTAGTGTACACACTTTGATACCTTCATCAACCAACCCATCTTTGCAAAGACACTTCACGTATCTCTCCAGCAACGTTACCTCCGGGTTAAAACCGGTTGAATCTAGAAAGCCTTTCGCAGCTTTTACAGCTCTTGCATCCAAAAGGGAACCAAAGAGAAGGTTTAAAGAGACATAATCAGGTTTGTAATCAAAGGTGGAGCAAAGCCAACGGAAGAACCAGAGAGAAAACATAACGTTGTTGTTCTGTGATGACAACAGTTCTCTGAAAAACAGAGGATCCGCGAAGTTAAACGAGGGGAAAATCAAATAACAGAGTTTGCTGCCATCTCCGTCTCTCTCTCTAATGATCGTATAGACAGTTTTAGCCCATTTCTGATTTCTGCAGCTCGTCGGACTTGGATTCACTATCTCGACAAGACTCGAGGGTTAGACTCCGTATCTGGTGTGTTAGAGTGGTTCTGTCGAGTTCTGTTTCTAATGAGAGTGATCAGATACGACTGACTCGAATTCAATCTCGAAGCAGCAACACGCGAATCGTAGAAAGGAGTGATTTTTATTCACCGGAACCCTAGATTTGGATTTTTCTCAAGGAGATTGAAAGGTTCTTACTTTCTCCCCACCCACCCCCTAAAAAAAATGTTTTTTTTTTATTGATTAATGTAAAAGTTTTTAACTTTATTACAAGACATAACTAAATATTAGATTATATTTTTGTCAACAAATGTAAGAATGATATCTAATTTTAATTTTTTTGGTCTAAGCTGTCAAGTTGACGGATAAAGAAAGGTTTGGGGCTTGCTTCTTCTTCTCTTCTCTCTCTCTCTTTCTCGCTATCCATCGTCTTCGCCGAAAAATCCCTAAATTAATTTGTTCTTACCATCCCACCACCACCACCACCAATCTAATTCCCGCCAAAGAGAATGTCGTGAAATGAATCCTCTTCGTGTATTCCAACCGCGGCTAATCTGAAGAGTTTCTCGCAATCTCCGCCCTTTTTACCGGCTAACCTTTTCCTTATCCGATTCGTTTAGTCTCCGGTCGAGAAATGGAGAGGTAACTGTTGGTTGATTTGTTCTTTCTCCCTCCCTCCCTTGAATCTCATTGTTGGATGTGTGTAGTTAGGTTTATAATCTTAAAGCTCCTCTCTTTTTTAGTTAAAGTTTCTACCTTTCTTGTCTTGGAGGATGATTGATTAGTTCTGTTGTTATGTATCTACAACCTTCCTTCATTGTGGGTTTTGATTTAACTCTTTTATGTGTGTTTCCTCAATAATAGTTCAGCTACTGAGCATAGCGGTTTCAACACCATGGTAACAAAAGCATACCCACTACGGATTCTGAACCACAACACGGAAGAACATAACAACTCAGGAGGAGGAGCCGAGCCTTACGTTGGTCTAGAGTTCGACACAGCAGAGGAAGCTCGCGAGTACTACAACGTCTACGCTGCGAGAACCGGTTTCAAAGCGAGGACCGGCCAGCTGTACAGATCGAGAACAGACGGAACAGTTTCTTCGAGGAGGTTCGTTTGCTCTAAGGAAGGCTTTCAGTTGAATTCGAGAACCGGATGCACTGCTTTCATCCGCGTCCAGAGAAGGGACACAGGGAAATGGGTTCTTGACCAGATCCAGAAAGAGCATAACCACGAGCTCGGAGGTGAAGCTGAGGAGACCACGACGACTCCGCGTCCTGTTAGAGCTCCTGCTCCTACTAAGCTTGCTACAACTGTTAATCAGCATAGACCGAAAATGAAAGTTGTTGACGAGTCTGACAGAGAGCAAAGATCTTCCTCCAAAAGCTCTCTCAAACGCTTCAAAAGCTGTAGCGTTGGTGAAGGAGAAGTGAGCAACGATCATCATTCTAAAGCTGTTTCCGGTAGTGAGCCTTACGCAGGTTTGGAGTTTGCTTCGGCTAACGAAGCGTGTCAGTTCTACCAAGCCTATGCGGAAGTCGTCGGGTTTAGAGTTCGGATCGGTCAGCTGTTCAGATCCAAAGTCGACAACTCCATCACTTCGAGACGGTTTGTTTGTTCGAGAGAAGGGTTCCAGCATCCTTCGAGGATGGGATGCGGAGCTTACATGAGGATCAAGAGGCAAGACTCGGGCGGATGGATAGTAGACCGGCTCAACAAAGATCATAACCACGACCTCGAACCGGGGAAAAATAACCAAGACGGTTTGAAAAAGATAACTGACGATGTCACAGGAGGGTTAGACTCAGTTGAGCTAATCGAACTAAACAACAACAACAAACACATCAATAAAGCTACATCAAGAGAGAACAGAATCGGTAAAGAATGGTATCCTCTCCTTCTCGACTACTTCCAGTCCAAACAAACCGAAGACATGGGATTCTTCTACGCCGTCGAGCTAGACGTTCACAGCGGAAGCTGTCTCAGCCTCTTCTGGGCGGATAGCAGAGCGAGATTCGCTTGTAGTCAGTTCGGCGACGCAGTTGTGTTCGACACTTCGTACAGAAAAGGAAGTTACTCAGTCCCTTTCGCTACTTTCCTCGGCTTTAACCATCATCGACAACCAGTGCTTCTCGGTTGCGCAATGGTTGCTGATGAGTCTAAAGATAGTTTCCTATGGTTGTTTCAGACATGGCTTCGCGCCATGTCGGGCCGTCCTCCGAGGTCGGTTGTAGCCGATCAAGACTCTTCTATCCAGCAAGCTTTGTCACAGGTCTTCCCCGGAGCGCATCGAAGGTACTCAGCTTGGCAGATGAGGGAGAAAGAGCGGGAGAATCTCAGACCGTTCCCGAGCGAGTTCAAGTACGAGTACGAGAAGTGTATATACCAGAGTCAGACCGTGGTGGAGTTTGATTCAGTTTGGAACTCTCTCATCAACAAGTACGGTCTCAGAGACGACGTCTGGCTCAGAGAGATCTACGAGCGCCGCGAGCATTGGGCTCATGCTTATCTAAGAGCGAGCTTCTTCGCCGGGATCCCGATCAACGGAGCCTTCGAGCCGTTCTTTGGCCCTTCTCTCGACGCTCTGACGCCTCTCAGAGAGTTCATCGGCAGATACGAGCAAGGACTCGAGCAGAGACGCGAGGAGGAGAGAAAAGAGGATTTCAACTCTTACAACTTGCAGCCTTTCTTGCAGACGAAGGAGCCAGTGGAGGAACAGTGCAGGAGGCTTTACACTCTCACCGTCTTCAGAATCTTCCAGAACGAGCTCGTCCAGTCTTACAGCTACCTCTGCTTGAAGACCTACGAGGAAGGAGCGATGAGCAGGTTCTTGGTGAGGAAATGCGGGAACGAGAACGAGAAACACGCGGTGACTTTCAACGCGACGAATCTGAACTCGAGCTGCAGCTGTCAGATGTTTGAGCACGAAGGGCTTTTGTGTAGACATGTGTTGAAAGTGTTTAATCTGTTGGAAGTTAAAGAGCTTCCGTCTAAGTATATACTGCACAGGTGGACGAAGAATGCTGAGTTTGGGTTTGTGCGTGATATGGAGTCTGGTGTGAGCTCTCAGGATCTTAAGGCGTTGATGGTTTGGAGTCTGAGAGAGGCTGCTTCTAAGTATATAGAGTTTGGGACTTCATCTCTGGAGAAGTATAAACTTGCTTATGAGATTATGCGTGAGGGTGGCAAGAAGCTTTGTTGGCAGAGATGATGAACTCGGCTTGAAAAAAATGTAAGATCAAATCTTCTTTGATATCTAATCTGAAGTTAGATCATTAGTGGCATGTCTCTTAAGTTGCTGAAGTTTCTTGGGTTTTTTGGTGATGTTATTGTTGCTAATGCTATAGGTTTTTTACCCTTTGGAGAATATGAAGTCTTTCTTGCTCTACGTTCTAATGTTAACCCTTGTGGCTGTATGTGGTGGTGGTGGTGGTGGGGTTGGAGTTGTGGTCATTGTCTTTTCCCAGTGATAATTGTCATCATTTGCAATGGCAGCTTCTTGTGATGTATTATTATCAGTGACATGTTTATTGTCTCTTGTGTGTTGTTTATGTTCTAAGAAATTGAGAACAGATGAGAAGTGTAGGGTTTTGGTGTGATCCACGGATCATGTTTAGAGAACCAAGTGTCGTCGTTTGATCCTAGAAGTTTTAGAATGTACTATTAATATCATTTTCAATCTCTTTTTTTCCTTCTCACTGATATAGAAGAGCCTTGGTGATTCATTTCTAAGTCAAAAATTCTAGAATGCTAGGCTTTCAAAAATTCTAGATTGCTAGGCTTTCAAGTTTCAAGAGATCACTCCCAATATTACCTGAGAGAAAGAAGTATAAAAGTAAAAGAACACTGAGAGACAGTCCTATCATGTGTTATTCTTTTCTCTATACGGTTTATTTTTCTATGTCGCAAGATCGATCATTGCAGAAAGAGCAAAGGTCAAAACATTCTCGATTCTTATTAGATTTTGAACGTGCAACATCAGCAAAGGTTTGCAAACGTGCTCTAACATATTGTAATTTAGAACCATATGCAGAAGTAAAATAAAAAAATCAGACTTCGGTTATGTTATGGGAGAATTGGTGAAATAATAAAAAAAACTAAAATTAAGAAACTAACTATGAGTTAGAGAAATATAGGAAGAAAAAAAAACAGAGAGAAGGAAAATGATGGTTAGTTTTTTTTAATTTTGAAGTAGTTTTTTTTAATGGTTATAGGACCAAAATTCTCTATTATTATTGGCACACAAAACAATACAAGAAAAAGACATTTTTCTTAGGGAAAGCTTCAGATCGATTTGTTCAAAAAATGACATTTATTGTTGTTCAAAAAAAGACATTTTCTGTGGTTGACATTGTAAGACAAGAAAAAGACATTTTTTGTTGTTCAAAAAAAAAAAAAAAAAAAAAAAGCTTCGGATCGATTTGGGAGATACAAGAAGAGATACACCACCCTCTCTCTCCGACTCTCCCTCATGGATCCTAATTCTTCTCTATCTCGCGGATATATGCACGATGTCTTCCCCAGTTTCTGCGGTCAAGACGTTTGCAAAACCTTTCTCAGCCACTTTCTTGAAGGGCTGAAAAGAGAGGGAATAAACACTTTCATAGACAATGGGATCACGAGGAGCGAATCTATTAACTCCGAGCTCGTTAGAGCTATCAAGGAAGCAAGGATTGCTATCGTTATTCTCTCAAAGAACTACGCCTCTTCAAGTTGGTGTCTGAACGAATTGCAGTTGATCATGGAGTGCAGGTTAGCTTTAGGACAGACTGTTATGACAATCTTCTACGAAGTGGATCCGTCAGATGTAAGAAAACAGACCGGAGATTTCGGGAAGGCCTTTGAAGAAACTTGTGATGGGAAAACAGAGGAAGAAAAACAGAGATGGAGACAAGCTTTGACTCAAGTTGCGGTTATTGCCGGAGAACATTCTGTTTCATGGTATATACTACTCTTCTAACCTAACTAAATCTATTTCACCAGTTTCCGTGTGGATCAAGTATTGTTATAACTGTCTTTTTTTAGGGCTAGTGAAGCAGAGATGATGTCGAAAATTGTCACGGATGTTTCTAACGAGTTGCCATCATGTAGCAAATGTGAAATCGATGATGTGCTTAGATTCAGACGAGGTGAAGGTTGTAGGGATCTGGGGTCCTGCAGGTATTGGCAAAACCACTATAGCTAGAGCCTTATACAAAGAAGTGTCGTGTAACTTCCAGCTCAAGTATTATAAGGAGAATGTTGAGGGAAAGTATAAGACGATCCAATTTGACAAGCATTACTTGCAAAACTATTTGGAAAACGAGATAAACTCTGGAGTTTTTGATCACAGAGACATGAAGATACCTGACTTACAAGAAGCAAAGTTTAGGCTAAAGCGCCAGAGAGTCCTTCTCATTCTTGATGATGTTGGTTGTGATGAGCTAAAAGCTTTGGGGAATCTAATTCAGGGTCTGAGGTTTGGAAGTAAGGTGATAGTGACGAGTGAAGATGTATATAAACTGAAAACTAATGGGATCAATAAGATATACAAAGTGGTTTTCCCATCAAAGGAAGAGGCGTTGCAGATCTCCTCGTACGCTGCGTTTGGTCAAAAGTCTCCACCAAGAAGTTACGTGGAGAAAGCTGTTGAAGTAGCTAAGTTTGTTGCTCATTATCCACTTGGTCTCAAAGTCTTAGGTTCGTCTTTTCGTGGGAAGTGCAAAGATGAGTGGATGGTAAAAGTGCCTAAACTCGGAACTTATTTTGAGAATAATAAGGATATAGAGAAAGTTATTAGATTTGCGTTCGATGGTCTATCTGACACACAAAAAAAATACACTTCATGGGTTAGTAAGCTCTATGCGTTGCGGTAGGGACGTGAACAACAACACATTCACGTTTCTGGAGAGTGTCTGGGACGTGGATGAAGATATGCAAACCCTGGAGGAATCATGGTGCACTATTTGGTCCGTCATATGGTAAGCAAGACTGGCCGTGGATCTCGAATGAGTTATATTGAAACTTTTTTTACACAGTAAGTCACTAACACCTATTGGAGAGCTTAAGTCCATCATTGAAGCTGATTAGCCCATGTATCAAGGTTTTTAGCATGATAGATTTCATATAATATGTGTGGAAAGACAATTGTGTTAAGTGTAACTAAAAGCTGCGGAGAGATTAGCTTCTTGCAACTCTATAAAATTAATAAGATATTTTTTAGTCTCTTGGTAGGTAGGTAACAACTTAAAAGCTCCTTTGAGCTCTCTCTTTATCATAAATCTATCTTGTTCTCAAATCGTTATTAACACTTACAAGAACAGAGGTATAGGGGCAGTCGGGCAGAGGCATTTCAGCAGAGGCATTTCAATAACTTTTTTGTTTGATATAAGAGACACTAATTCAACAATTGTTTTTGCATGATAACACTTCCTTAGTTTCAGATAGCGTCGTATACAATCAAGGAATATAATAGAAAAAACTAGACGAATAAAACAATCAACACACAGTAGATTACACGATCACAAACTCTTGTTTTGAGTAAACTGCACGCTTGAAATAAGAAAATCAAACCAATATGTATCTCTTTAAGTTTAGAAACTCAAACCCTTCCCGCATGAGGCCTTTCTCCGGCAGCTGTTTCTCCAGCTCCGACGTGAATGGCTCCGGTACACAACAATTGAGTACCACTTACAATTATTGTCAACACTTCAAGAGTTCTCTGTCAAAAAAAAATTATCAACAAAGATGAAAACATATCAAGCATCCCGTAAGAGAATATTATTATGCAAATCACATTCGTTTTAAGTAAAAAACAAAAAAAAGGCTCACTAGATTGGCTTCGGTCCAGCCGATGTTGATCTCTTTACAAGCCAATCTGCGCCAAAACCAAATCGGTTTAGATTTGGTTATTAATTAAGTTGGATTAAAACCCGGTTAAGATTAATCATAAACCGGTGGTGAGCTTTATTTTACCCCATGGCGAGGAGAGTGAGCGACCAGGAGACGAGAGAGGAAGCGGCGGCGGAGTGGAGATTCAGAGAGTCCCACTCAAGAACGTTCATGATCCCGCTGAGTGACGTCGCCATTCCGACGACCCCGGCGATCAACGAGAATATTACGAAAAAACCAGTCGCCATGTTCCCCACCGGGAAGTATATCGGGAAGATCTTCGCCGGGAGAGAGAGCACCGACGCTGCATAAACCAGAAGAAGATTTGATTGATCACATTCAATCATGAAAGTAGTTGGATCATTATGTTTTGTTAATTACCGGACTCGCGAGCTCTCTCGATGCCGTGATTAACAGCCCAGGCAGCGATGACGGTGACTACAAAATAGAGGCCAAGATTCAGCAACAGAAGCATGAAAGCCGCCGACTTTGATCCTCCTGAAGCCATTATAGTGCCTAAAAGAAAGATTCTCTGAGTTTTCCGACAAAAAAAGAAAAAAAATTGGAAAAGACTTTCTCTGTGTTCTGTCTTGGGATAATCACAAGATCTCTGTATGTCTGTGTATATATATATTTGTTTATCCAGTTTATAGGAATAAAACTTTCTTCAGCTGCAATCAATGTTTTAAGTTCCTTACTTTGTCTTTCACTTTGGCCAACGAATCAAATCCCAACCTTATTTTGCTGTCTTCTTCACAGAGGAAGAAGAAGCAAAAAATACTACAAAATGACGAATACACCTGTCAGACTGAAACTTTTCCGGGAAAATCTGTCAGGAATGAAACGTTTCCGGGGAAACTAACGAGGAAAAAAAAGCGAGGTTCACTTCTAACCAATAATAAATTAAACTAAATCTCGATTCGTGCAACATTTTTGTTTCTATTTATTTTTATATAAATATTTTGTTTTAAATTCTAAATGGATATATGTTATAATATATACGAGGTGTGTCTATCAATTTTTAAAACATAAAAAATTTACGGTATATTTTTTTTATTGAATAGATGGTTTCAAACTTTCACATGTATTTGTATATTTTTCTATATATATATTTTTTGGATTATTATTTCATTATTGAAATCCTAACTATATATATAAAGATTGATAAAATATTGTTTTATTGTCATCTTCAAATATATTGTAACATTTCACAAATTTATAAAGTTTAAAGAAAAATAAACTTTCAGCTTCGTAGATTTATATCGTTAAAAATGAACTTTTAGCTTCATGTCACAAGTAATATATATTAATTGTAGTAAATTTTGAATAAGTTGTTATGGTTATTATATATTAGAGGATATTCTTCTTAGTTGTTTCGCTATTTCATAGCAAAAATTTAGGAAACACACATGAGGAGTCGACGGCAAGTTATAATTCGACCATTATGTTTAGAATATCTTTTTTTAAACGTTCAAGTAATATGATACTGTGTAAATTAGTTGTTTCGATATAAAGAATATATATATATATATATATATTGTTGCAACAGAATCTTGGTTTTGAAAAATCTTGTTATATTGGTTCTAAAGATAAACATTTATTTGAATAAAATAGAAAGACACCATATATTGGTTTAAATGCTCGATGTTGATATGATAAGACCGGTTTGATAGTTCTTTTCAGGTGAACAAGTTCAAATAACCGAACTCGAATCATCACTTTGAGCATGTATAAATAATGTGTAAGTGACTACAACAATCTAAAACAGAGGTTTTATGGATCATTTTAGGTGAAATGGTCGAGTTATTAACAACGACCCGACTGTATGGTCTGTCTACAAATGTCGTTGATACGAGTTGGTTTTGTTTAATACATGAACGGCATGTATATTAACATACCAGAACTCTAGAACAATGTGAAAATGTATTAGTCTATGAACTGGTTATAATGGTTTATGTTTATACAACCATTATATATACATTGGTTAAATTAGTTAAATCAGATCAGTATTTGCAAGTATACGATGGTTTACATTACCACTATGTATAATTTATTAAGGAATCAAATGTGGGTTTGTTAACCAATCCGATTTTATAGGAGTAGATGTTATATTATGAATGATATATTATTAAGTCATATTATTAGTAATAAATGAATGATAACTGATTTCTAGTGAGGGTCCATTATTTAAAATATTACACATGAATCAAAGTTGTGACTTCTGTTTTAATATATAAGATAATATACTGCATAAACATCACAAATGCACATTTTTGTTCTTTCTTCTTGCATGACATTAAATCAAATATTAAACATGTGCATAAGCTACTTTTTGTTCTTTCTTCTTGCATGACATTAAATCATATATTAAACATGTGCATAAGCTACACATGATCTAGTGGTTGACGAATTTATAGGGACTAAGCAAATCCAGTCATAGACTTCTCCATGGGTCGTCTTTGACGTTCTTCGATGTCAACTTGTCAAGTGGATACAAAAAATAATAAATTAAAACAAACGGCCTAAGACCCAAGAGGTGTGAATTAGCAAGCTTCCTAAATTACTCACATTTATATTATTTTTTCCTTCTCTTTACTTGCACATCATAATGATTTTGAATTATATATATAGTAACTGGCCAACCTTGTTCCTAATAACTTGCATTAAAACCTCATAATCATATCATCCTCTTCCCCTTTCCTTTTCGTTTCCACCGACGACGTCGATCAACCATTCGCCTCCATCTCTACCGGAGATTCTCGCCGATTATCCCTCCCCGGTCTCGTCTCTCTGTAATCTCTTTCAAAAACCCATCTCTGTTTCCGAAACTATCGACCTTGATTCCGCTCCTGAATCTGGAATCTCCCCGATTCGGATTCAAAGCCTTTGACTTTCCTCTACAATCGAAGATCTCTTTCGATTTCAAACCGACCCATCATCGATTTCACGATCCCGTCTCGTTGATGAACACAACTAGGGTTTGCGGTGAGGTCTCCAAATCCGCGACAAAACCTCTCACTGTGTCGACCTCCCTCACGGAAACCGTCAACGGCTTCCACGAATTCAAGATCAGCGGCTACTCTCTCACCAAAGGCGTCGGAGTCGGCAAATACGTCGCCTCCGATACCTTCACCGTCGACGGTCACTCGTGGGCTGTCTACTTCTACCCAGACGGAAAGAGTCCGGAGGATAACTCCTCTCACGTTTCTCTGTTCATTGCCTTGGCGAGCGAAGGAGCCGATGTGAGGGCTTTGTTCGAGCTCACGCTTGTTGATCAGAGTGGCAATGAGAAGCATAAGGTTCATAGCCATTTTGGAAGAGCGCTCGAGAGCGGACCCTATGCTCTTAAGTATCGTGGAAGCATGTGGTGAGTAACTTCTCTTCTCTCTGGTCCTGTAAAGTTTCAATCTTGGAATGAAAGAACACGTTTTTGACTTTTGAGTGATTCCATGTTTGTGTTGTTTCAATGTTAGTAATGTATCTTGTTTGGTTTAGGGGATACAAGAGGTTTTTCAGGAGGGATAATTTAGAGACATCAGACTATCTCAAGGACAATAGTCTCTTGGTTCGGTGCCGTGTCGGTGTGGTGAAGTCTTGCACCGAGGGACCGAGGGACTACAATATCAGTGTACCAGTTTCTAACTTGGGCCAACAGTTGGGGAGTCTTTTGGAAAGTGGGAAAGGCTGTGATGTTACTTTTGAAGTCGATGGAGAAACTTTCTCTGCTCACAAACTTGTTCTTGCAACGCGTTCTCCAGTTTTCAGGGCGCAGCTTTTTGGACCGTTAAGAGACAGAGACACCGACCGTATAGAGATAGAAGACGTGGAGGCCCCCATTTTCAAGGTCCGCTCTTTAATTCTCTTTCTGGGATTTATGTTTCAGTCTGGGAATGTGTAAGTAGATTAGATATCTACAGGTCTTATAGGAATAGATAGATTTCTTGGTTTGTTGCCTTTTTTTTTTTTTCCGGGTGAGTGATTGTGGTGTCATACAGGATGTTCTGTTCCAGAATGTACCATCCGGGATCTTCTCCTGGGGCGCTGCTCCTGTTGAGTTTACTTACCCGGGATAAGGTTCTTTCTTTCCGCTTCTCTTCCTGGTTGGTTGCATGAATGTCTTTTGCTCTTATTCCCATCAGACGTATCTATGTGGTTTAGATTAATGAACAAATTGATTATTTGGCACATTAGTGAGATTGGGTGGTGGGTTTAGAGTTTCAAAATTTTCATGAACACTTGACTGCCATGATAGGTTTTGTGATGTAATGTCAGGTCCTATAAGTTGCTTCTAGGGCTATTAGTCTTTGCTTTAGGTTCAGATCCTAACTCATGGTAGTTTTATTGTCACTGGTATGCTCTGACACAAACTCCTTGTTTCCCTGTTTTGTGTTATTGCGCTTGTGCAGGTTTTGCTACATTTTATCTACTGGGACGAATTGCCTGATATGCAAGAGCTAATAGGCACAGATTCCAAATCGGCTTCTACTCTTGTGGCTCAGCATCTGCTTGCAGCGGCAGACCGGTATGCTCTTGAGCGGCTTAAAGCAATCTGCGAGTCAAAACTTTGTGAAGGAATCACCGTAAACACTGTTGCAACCACCTTGGCCCTAGCGGAGCAGCACCATTGTTTCCAGCTAAAAGCAGTCTGTCTCAAATTCGTGGCGTCGCCAGAGAACTTGAAAGGTAAAAAAAAAAAAGAGGCTCATGCTCTTTACTGTGAAATAGTTTTAACTCAGCTCTCTGCTCATGTTATTTTCCCTCTCTCTTTTTTTATCAGCTGTGATGCAAACGGATGGGTTTGATTATCTAAAAAGGAGCTGTCCATCTCTACTAACTGAGCTATTGAAGTATTTGGCGAGGCTTAGGGAACACTCTGTAACTGCACCGGGACATCCAAAAGATATATTTGCTGATGGTTGTGATTCCAATGGAAGAAGAGTGAAGCAACGGTTGCATTAAACAGAATTGTGCATTGTATAATCACTGTTAAAGATAATGGCTGATCTGAAACTATCTGATCCAGCAAGTACAATGAATCCTTTTCAATCTTTGTATTAAGATCAAATATCCAATGAAATTTGGTTACTAATCCTTGTGTTTATCTGACATTAATTCTTTGAGGGAATATAGTGAGTGATACAATAAGAAAACAAAACAATTTTATAAAGACAAAGAACATGGCAGGATCTTGCTTCTCACCCTTCTTAAGCCATGTCTCTCCCTAAGACGTTATGTAGTAAAGCTTCTGCTAGCCCCAAAACATCATCTTAGTACCAGCGACTCGTTGCAGTATCTTGCCCTCCACCCACTTTCTGTGGTATATACTGAGGGTTTTGTTTTAACCTGCTTGAACCTTCGGAGTCTTCATCTCCTCTGTTGCTTTTGCAAGGTTGAGGAGTTCTCTTCGGATACTGAGCCGCACCAGCTGGATTTCTGACCATCCTACGCTGTTGTTGTTCAAGAGCTTCGACTCCTGTAGCTGCTCCGCAGTTGTTATAGCGTAACACTGATCCAACTACTTTTCCAGGCCTAGCTACTGCGGCACCTGCTTCATTACAACAAGGTAAAATTTTCAGAAACCAAAGAAGTTCTTGCATCAAAACTATATCAAACAGAGAGAGCGCATGAGACCTTGGATTGTTTGAGGGGCGTTAACAGGAACTCTCCTGTCTGAACCACGCGGTCGCTCTGTATCTCTGATGCTACACTTGGAGAGTCCATCAGTGACTTCCACTGAACTCTGTTGTGCAGCCGCTGCATGATTGTTATCAGAGTACAAAACGCAAGCCCTGCAGAACATAAGAGCATAGACTCACTGTACTGTCTCTAAAGAATCCCAAAATGTTAACAGAAAGTGAACCATACCTAGGTAACGATGCGTGCTGCTGTCTCTCTGGAGGGTTGTGAGAAGTACCATTCTTGTAGTGTTCCTCAAGGTATGCAAACTGTTTCTTGAAATGCTCCACCGCACTGCGGGATGAACAATGCATATCTTTAAAGATCATGGACGAGTAAAACAGGAGTATATTGATGAAGCAGGTAAGTAAGTACCTAGGATACATAAAGTTCGTTGGCTCTGATCCATCCAGGTATTCTTTCAGCATCTTTGGGTGATACTCAAGAGACTCTCTATAAATGAGCTCTCGCACGTCCTCTTTTGTGATCCTCCGCCTCTCAAACTCGAATTCCAACTTTGTGACGGGTTGACAAGAGGGCTCTCTTTCAACCTTAGCTAAATTCTTGAAGTATGGATCCGCAAGTGCCTGTGAAGTCACACATAAAACCATAAATTTTAATTGAATACAAAAGGAATGTAATGTGTGAAGCACCTCTTCAGATGTAGGCCGGTCCTTGGGTTCAAAAGACAACATCTTCTCTAGAAGACGAAGAGCGAGAGGATCAGCATGTGGGAACTTATGTGAAAAAGGAATAGGCTTCTTTTTCCTCATGCTGCTTAAGTATCTCCGAGCTTTCTCGTTCCTCACCTGTCACATTCCAGTACAAGCAGTTCAGCCAAGAAAAACTAACAATGCAGCGGCGCTAATCATTGTGGTAAGAGACACTGACCCTTCCAATAGCTTCCGCAGATGGAGTTCCCAACATATCAGTCATCAGATCCAATTGATGAACCACATTTTTCCCGGGGAAAAGAGGCTTCCCTGTTAAGAGCTCTGCAAAGATACACCCTATGCTCCATATATCTATCGCCGGTGTATACTGAACATAAGCAAAGAACTCTATTTAAAAACATTTCTAAGACAATTACAGTTAACATGTGATGAAACAAAATCATGGTCACCTTAGAGAAAAATGATCCACACAGTTCCGGAGCACGGTACCATCTAGTAGCTACATAGTCCTGTGGTCATAAAGCAAATGTGTTACATACTAAATAAAGAGCAATCTTTTAAAGGTAACCATTGGATTACTACTCACAGTCCAGAATATAGCAGTTGGTGTATCATTGAATGCCACTCTCGCAAGTCCAAAATCACAGATCTTGAGTTTACAATCAGCATTAGCCAATATGTTTTTCGGTTTCAGATCCCTATGAAAAACATTAGCTGATAGAAAAAAAAACTCAGCTTAACAACAAAGATCATCATCCCACACTTATTAAAACGTTTACTAGCTCAAACCTGTGTGTATATACTTGAGTCCACGGAGAAGCTGATAGAGAAAAAACTGGTAATGCTCAGGAGTCAAGTCATCATTAGCCTTGATAACCTGGTGAAGATCAGACTCCATGAGCTCGAAAACAACGTAAATGTCTTTGAACTCTCTCCTCGAAGGCGGGAGCAAGATGTGTTTGATCTCGACGATGTCCGGATGCTGCAGGAACCTGAGGAGTTTGATCTCGCGGAGGATGCGCGTGGCGTCGGAGACGTGCTCGAAGATGTCGTTGATCTTCTTGATGGCGACTTTCTCTCCCGTGTGGGTGTCGTAAGCTGAGCAGACGAGGCCGTAGCTGCCTTTGCCGATCACTTCCTCGATTCTGTATCTGGTGCCTTCTCCGTATTCAGTGAAGAAGTCTGATTCGACCGATGACTGAATAACGCAATGTCAGTAAAAGGTTTTGTAAGAGAGACAGACCAAAGAAGGAACATAGTGTGACAAAACTGACAAAAAGAAGAGAAAGAAAGGTAAGACCTTTTTGCGTTGATCAGGATGCATCTTCAGCTACAGAGCATATGAATCACTTCCGAGTCCAAAGTAGTGAGCTTTGAATCAAGGCTAACGCGGAGAGATGGAAAGGGATTGAGATCACAGAGTTTGCTTCAGTGAAGATTTAGTAAAGCTCAGAAGGAAGATTGAAACAAATCAGAACACTTGCGGAGACCAAAGGAGAGGAAAGTTTGTGGCTTTTGCGATCAAATCGATGGATCAGAAGTAAGTAAGAAGAAGAAAAGGTAGATGGGTATTTTTGAGAACGGCTTCACTGTTCCTTTGAGATGAAGAAAGACGAGACTCTCTTATCTTCTTCTATCAATCTCTGCTTACAAAATCACTCACTCAAGCCAGGGAAGTAGAAGAAGAGGCGAGTTTCTCCCTTGGTAACAGAGAGATCTAAATTCTCTTATATGATGATGAAGAACGAAACAGAACAGAGCATGTATATGTACTTATGTAGTATTAGTATTACTGATGTGATTTCTCTATGTGGTAATTGAAAAAAAAAGCAGATAAGCGGAGTCTGATTATACTACTATGAAAAGTCCTATCCTATTTACCCTCACGTTTTTGGTTACTCGCGGCTTTGGATAATGTCCAAAAGACGGATATAATAGTCTATATTTTTACTTTTGTATAAAATATTGTTTTATGTTCCATTTAATTATTTGGAAGTATAATCCTTTTTAAAAAACTTTATAGGCTTCTTTAATTTCATATTGATATTAAGTCATCTAATGATATAAATGATGTAGATTTTACCATGAATTTCTCACTATAATTAAAGGGAAACAAAAATTTCAAACATGTTTAATGAACGAAAACATAGGTTTCAAAAACCATCAATTTATTTATAAAAAATGGGAATATGATGGATAAACAGAACATCTATAGCGGATATTAAAATGTTCGTTGACAAAAAAAGAGAATACTTATAAAAATTTTATACGCAACAACTACTTTAGTTTCATTTCAAGCATTTTGTATTTCTACTTCTCTTTTTGCTTTTCTAAATTCTTGTTTTGATTTTTCTGCTCACATCAAAGTCAAATACATATTAAAACTTCATTTTAACCAAATAATTACTAGATGATAGAATACTGAATTAAATAAACGTTCATTTTCACAATAAAATACTATTGGAAACTCAAAAGAAACCAAGGGGAGAACGAAGGGCCACGAGAAAATCCGTGGAAACTAAGCCCGGAATTTTTATCCGAGATCCGGATTCGATCGGAGAATCGATCCGGATCCGATCCGAAAATCGGATATCCAGAAGGGTCGAATCCAGATCCGGATAAAAAAACGCTGGATCCGTCAAAGTCGGATCCGGGTCCGGATATTTTAATTTTTTAATCCGGATGTCCGGATCCGTAAATTTTATTAATAACTATTTCAAAAATAGTAATATCTATATATAAAAATTAATTTTATTTAATATATTTAATTTTTACAATAGTATATATAAATTTTATGTAAATTTTGTAATATTATACATAGAAATAATTAAAAGCATTATATTTTTTTTATTTTTAAATTATTGTTAATATTTTATATATATTAATATTATTTTTTATTTATTTTAAGGATCCAAATCTGGATCCGGATATTACAATTTTTAGAAGGATATCTGACACTCGGATATTCGAAAACCCCAGATCCGGATAAGAATAGTAAAACTATGGATTCGCCGGATATACTTTAAAATTACCCGGATACGCGATCCGTCCCAGCCCTAGTGGAAATGCTTCAGTCCATGTGCATCACATGACTTGTATCATAAAATACCAAATGGCGTGATAATTATCTTTCCTTTTCTTTTTAACTTCTAATGATTAGTTCTTTTCTGCTTTAATAAAATATCTGGATCGCTAATTAAGTATCTACTGAGGCCCATACAATAATAAGCCCACTAAATGCCTAAGAAGGGGTCAGAACAATAAATAACACAACACAACACCACTGAGGCACTGAAGGCAGGAGACACTCAACATCACTAGTTCGATCGCCTCTCTGACCACTACAAATTCACTAGCCAACAGGCATTTTTACTAGCAATTGTCAATTATCGATAAGTCAGTACCAAAGCCTGTTCTATGGGACATTTAAAAAATGGGTTCCTCCTTTAGAATCCGAGTTTTTATTACATTCGCTCACAACAGAAAATATAGTAAGATCATTTATTTATTTACAAAAAGAAAATCGGAATTTGGTCTCCGGCGACGGGACAATCCAGGCTGGCCGAATTTAACAAGTATAAACCTGCCATCAAAGAACTAAACCAAAAAAAACGATATCAACAACAATGTCATGTTATATTCCTATACGTGTTCAAGAATGAAAATCAATCCGGAATCAAGCTAAAAAAAACTTTTGTCAAAATGATCTTGGAGATGTAACTGACGCATGGAAGAAAATACACATGTTTATAGAATTCAAAGAAGCCTTTTATACCTTTCCGTTCATAGCTTCAACAGCCAACTGTGCATCCTCTTTTTTGTTAAACCAGAGATAGCCATATCCTAGAGACTGCCGAGTTCTTTCGTTCACAATGATTTTTACTGCCAAGAGAAAAGGTACGTAAATAAGAACGTGCTAGCTTCCAGACTGATTCTTCTAACCAAGCTAACCTAACGATATTCTTATTGCTACATATGCAGGTAGGTTCCAAATGTTGAATGAGAGAGTTATAATGGTCTCCTTCTATAATAGTAGCAATTCAGGATTCCCTCATTTGTTTCTCTATCTAAAGAAGATAAGTTTTGAAACCCCCTTTTTTTTGGCAAATCAATAGTTTCTCATTAGCTCAAAGTCAGGATTCCCTCATTTGTTTCTCTAGCTTAAGATTTGCAAAAGCTAATAAAGAGGTTCAAATTCTACCAAAAACCTCCCTAACTCGATCCTATTAGCCTAGCAATTAGCAACTGTTTAAGAAGGCAACATAATAACTATAGTCAACGCTCTTCTCTATATGAGTGGGAGAGAGAGGTTCACCATGGCTAACTTGTCCAAACTGCGAGAAGACCTTCTTCAAACGGCCTTCACTCACTGAATCCGC
Source organism: Brassica napus (assembly GCF_020379485.1). NCBI lineage: Eukaryota > Viridiplantae > Streptophyta > Magnoliopsida > Brassicales > Brassicaceae > Brassica > Brassica napus. Next base: position 4,837,288 of record NC_063446.1, read on the forward strand.
AAGCCCTGTAAATTACACTTGAAGAGATAACAGATTCAATCTCTGATAAAACCTAGGCATATGGTGAACAGAGTTCATAAAAGGACGAATCAAATCGAATATACCCTTCACGAATATCGACGAGATAGTAGTAGAGGGAGTTGAAGATACTTCTCCGGCGACGCAGCTGATGGTCCGCCGATTTCTTCTCGCCGTATGACATAACGAAACCAAATGATATCTTGAATTTTTCTCCGTCGGGATTATAAGTTCTCTCCGATTTTGAGATACTCCGACGAATTGAAGTTTGTGGAACGGAGACTGTAGAGTTGAGAGTGAGGTAATGTGAGACAGTGCCATCTCCGTCAAAGTTCACCCTTGAGAGAGCTAATGACCAAAACTTCAGTTTCTTTTTTACTTCGCTTGTTTAGTTTGGGCCTATTTTTCGGCCCATTAATATTAGTCGTTAGGCTCTCCATCGTTGTTTTTTTTTGGATCCTCCCAGTAACGCGGGTGTTGGCGCGTGATTTCATTCGCTGAAATTCCATATCTCAGTCGTCTCGAATTCGAAACGAATCTGATAAACCGCCGCACGGTCTCTGCGAAGCCGAGGAATGTCTCTCTCCATGTCCTCCTCTTCCGCTGCTGCGGCGGCTTCGACACCGAAGTCTTCGTCTTCTCCGGCGGCCGCTTCGTCGACCACGTCCTGGTTCTCCGGAATCGTTCGCGGCCGCGGCGACAAACCCAACCCCGCGAAGCTATCGAAAAGCGCGTCCGCGACGGGAATCGGAAGCGGGGATTACGGTGGACCCATAAAAGGGAAGAACCAATTTCGCGGAGTTTTGTTCAAATACGGTCCCAAATCAATTCAGGTTCAGTTTTGTTAATTGCGTTTGCTTTTGAGTCAAAAGGAGACGACTTTTTTCATCTCAAGCTTCTTTGCCAATGCCTTTCATCAATTGGTTTCCTGATCATGATCAATTGATCATTTTAAGGTGATTTAAGTCAATGTTTCAAGCTATGTGAGATGATTTTAGTTGACTACTCAAAGCAGCAGATGATCAAATTCGGAATGGTTTCTTGCACAAACCTGTAGATTCTTGTTTGTGGATGCTTATGATCAAATTTTTAACAGCTTCCTTGTCTTTTTACCACATGTATCGCCTTCAGGTGGCTTTTAAGACTGGGGAGTATAAGCAACAAGTGATATTTATCGGTGGATTAACCGATGGGCTTTTAGCTACTGAGTATGTGGCTTCTCCCTTTGCCCTCAATCTCTATCTTTTTCTCGCATAGATTGTGCACTGTTTTTTTCCCCGCTGATTCTAGATGATGGTTGCCTTTTAGGCGAATCTCGCTTTTTTTTTCCAATGTATATTGATTAATGAAACATTCACAAATTGTTTTTTTTTTTCAGTTACTTGGAACCTCTTGCAATTGCTTTGGACAAAGAGAAATGGTCACTTGTTCAACTACTCATGTCATCTTCTTATTCTGGATTCGGCACTTCCAGCTTGAAACAAGTAAAGAGTGTTTTTTTTTTTGGTCAATTGATATAGATTTCATATGATATTGATAAGACTCTGGACTAAAACTATGAATTTCTTCGGTTTATTTCTTCCTTTCGATGAAGGATGCACAAGAGATCGACCAACTTATAAGCTATCTCATCAACAAAGAGAACTCTGAAGGCGTTGTTCTGCTTGGTCATAGCACTGGCTGCCAGGTGATTGATTGGTTAAGCCCTCAAACACTTTTGGCCACGGTTCTGAAAGAAAAGTTATGACAGAGACTTTTTTCTTCACGTCCTTTGAAACAGGACATTGTGTATTATATGGGAACAAATGCTGCATGCTCCCGAGCCGTCCGGGCTGCAATTTTGCAGGTGCCAGTTCTAGATTCTTCGACTTGTATTTTTCCCTTCTTCTCTTAAAGCTGCTCGTAATCGTATGTGAAAAGACTTGAGCTGAATCTTGTCTAGTGTTGTTATATCATTTTGTTTTTTACTTTAATGTAGAGCTGATCATATTGCATATTGCATTGTCTTTCCTTAGGCCCCAGTCAGCGATAGAGAGTACAAAGCAACACTTCCTGAAACACCAGCTATGATAGACTTGGCTGCAAACATGATAAAAGAAGGCCGAGCAGAGGAGCTAATGCCTAGAGAAGCTGATCCTAGTGCTCCAATCTCTGCCTATAGGTAAGTATCTATTTCATTGTATTATAATCACAGCCTTGGAAAAAATAAAAAAAAAACTTGTGTTTTGAGGATACAAAAATCAATCTTTTGTTTGCTTCCTGCAGATACCACTCCCTCTGCGCTTACATGGGAGACGACGATATGTTTAGTTCTGACCTTAGTGATGATCAGTTGAAAACCAGACTTGGTCACATGGCTAACACACCTTGTCAGGTAAAAACTAAACTAAACATCACAATCATTGATTCATTTCCAGTCCCGGTGAACATTTTGTTTCTAGATGAAGCCATTGGGATCTGATTAGCTTCTTATATTCTCCATGTCCGTTGTTGGACACAGGTGATTTTCTCCATGGGTGATGAGTATGTACCGGATTATGTCGACAAAAAAGCTCTGGTTAATAGGTAAGGCCTTAAACTAAAGTGACAGTAGGAAGACAAGATTGTTTCCATTGTGTTCATATGTTAAGAGTCTTGAGTTAAAATAAGTATATACAGAGTGTCCTTTAGACACAAACTTTTGACCAAAATAATGTAGAAAATGATTGCACATGAATAAACAAATCAAAAGGATTTGATTTGATTCATGTGATTACATGTTATCAAAATGGTATAGAAATGATTGCACAAGAATAAACAAATCAAGAGGATTGATTGGATCTGTGTGATTGCAGGTTGAGTAAAGCAATGGGAGGAGCAGAGAAAGTGGAGGTAGAGCATGGGAACCACTCGCTCTCCAATAGAGTTCATGAAGCTGTTCAAGCCATTATGAGTTTTGTCAAAAGAGAAGGACCCAGTGGTTGGGATGATCCTTGGAGCTAAATCTTCTTTTTTTCTTTCTTTTCATTTATTTGGATGAAAATTATACAAATTTCAATCTCGATGAATTAACTCAACTTCTTAGCTGATTCATAGTCATTTCTCTTTCATCTTGGATCGTTAAAAAAGTTGTCCTTGTTATATAATCCCCAAATTCTTTTGTTGCTTTATCTTTTCTTTATACAAAATTGTTTCTTGTCTTCTCCATATAATCGTCAATGGCTGGTTTTGATCAGAGAGCTATCAAACTCAACGGTACAAGTCCGTTAATTGGTATCAAACTTTTCACCTCACTGATTGATGCTGAAAACAGACATTCCTGTGTGTTGTTCTCTTTTTAATGAATTGTTGGTTTAAGTATTGTTTCATGTATGTAATGAGTTGGTTTACTCCATATTTGGAGTAATGAGTTGGTTTACTCCATATTTGGAGTAATCATGTCTATTACTCCATTTTGGAGTAATGAGTTGATCATGTCTATTACTCCATTTTGGAATGGAGTTGGAGATGATTTTACTGCAAAATGGAGTTTGGAGTGGGTTTTTGGAGATGCTCTTAGTAGTCTAGCCTAACCGTGAAAGTTAAATTGTATAGTTTTTACTTAAACATGTCAATAAATATTAACATCAAATGTAGAAAAAGAGAGTAAAATATCAAACTTTTAAATATAAAATCAAACAAATATTGTATTAAGATATGATCCCTAAAGATTAAGATATTTATGAAAATATATTAAAGGACGGCTCAGAGTAAAGATGGGAATTGGGAAGTGTTCAAACCAAATCAACAATTGAAATGATCATCCTTCAACAAACCTCCGTTCCACATTAAATTCTTGTCATTTTCAATTGTTCTGATTAGATAAATCTCCAGGCAAGCGAAAGAGACAAATCTCTCCACCCTTGAAGATCTCGTTTTTTTTTTTGCTTGGCAGAGACAACCACAATCGATTTAGGGTCGCCGTAAATGGCGTTGACGTGGGGATCTGCTCTCCGGATCTCCGTTCTTCTGATCCTTGTAGCTGCAATTGTCTTAGCTTTCTATTTCCTCCCCGTCGAGCAGGTCCGTAAATTGCCAAATTGGGGTTTCAGTTGTGGCTTTATGTGATGGGTCTTTGTTGTTTTCTCGAAATTCATTTCCTTTTCGTTAGAGTTTCTGGTGAATGTGGGGTCGAATTGTCTCATTTGAGGTTTCACAGCAATAAAGTTTTGAGCTTTTTCCATCGTCTTTCTGATCATGTGAAAGGAAAATATTAACTCTTGGCATATGGTTTATGAGAAAGTTGTGTTTATGTGTGAAACTATTCAGATTGATATATTTTCTTTTGAATTTGTTTAATTTGAACTAGTGATTTTGTAGGATTAGCTAGTTATGATCTGAAACTTACTGTCTCTCTCTCTCTTTGTGTGTGTGTTTCAGCTTTTGAGGGATTTTTTGTTATGGGTTGAACAAGATCTAGGGCCTTGGGGACCTCTTGCCCTGTAAGTGTTTCTCCTTCTTGTTATGATACTAATTATGTTCTGGAGTGAATTGTAGCTGTGAGCTCATCAACAGACGTAGCTTTATCTATGTTTAACCATGGTTTTGGGAAACAAAACTTTCTAGAAATTGAGGAAACATAAGAGTTAGGAGGCCTTTTTACCTAGTTACTGAACTTGTCTTTCTTTTGTAATATGTGTGTAGAGCTGTCGCCTACATTCCTCTAACAGTTCTGGCTGTTCCTGCCTCTGTTCTAACGGTATACACATCACATCCTGATTCTTTTGTGTGTAGTAAGTATACTACGGATGCTGTTATCCACTCTTTCGTGTGTGAGAAGTCTTATTTGGTTGAAGCTATGATATTCAGATCGGTGGTGGCTACCTCTTTGGGCTGCCAATTGGTTTCGTGGCGGACTCGGTGGGAGCTACACTTGGCTCTGGAGCAGCATTTCTTCTAGGCCGTACGGTAAGTGTCTTAAACTTCTTATGTGATTAGAAGATTTGCAGACATATGCTATCTCTTTGTTTTGCTTACATGATGAATGTTCTTATGCAGATTGGAAAACCATTTGTAGTTGCAAAACTCAAGGACTATCCTCAGTTTCAATCAGTGGCTCTCGCTATTGAGAAATCCGGTTTCAAGGTGAGAACAACCAATGCAAGTTTTAATCATTTTTTTACTGCTGACTTTTGAAACTTATGAATAATGCAAAACTGAATATAGATTTGCTTGTTGCTCCGGCTTGCTCCTCTTCTCCCATTCAGCATGTTGAACTACCTCTTATCTGTAACTCCAATTACGCTGGGACCATACTTGCTTTCTTCTTGGTTAGGAATGATGGTAATCTTCACCTAATCCACTTCTCTCCATGATAAATGTTAAATTGTGAGAGCAAGAATACAGGTTTGATGCATTGTTAATTTGGCAGCCAATAACGCTTGCGTTGGTGTATGTTGGAACAACTCTAAAAGACCTTTCTGATGTGACTCACAAGTGGAGCGAGTTATCTTTCGGTCACTGGGTAAGATCCGCACAAGTTTAACTTAAAAGTACATTATCACCTTCTTTTTCAATCTCTTTTCTGACCGGTCTTTGGCAATTTGCAGGCATCCTTGATTCTGAGCCTTGTAGTATCCGGTTAGTTGGACAGATCATTTTCACTATGATATAATCTTTATGAAACCTGCAGATATTTATGTTTCTTTCTTTCATCTTTTCTTCTTTGCAGTGATATTAATGGTGTGTGTTACTAAGGTGGCGCAGAACGCTCTAAGAAAAGCTTTAGCAGAGCACGGAGGGGACATGAACGGAGCGGTTGCAGCCTCACCTGAGCTGAACGATGTGGCTGATGTTCCGGCTGATTTAAATGAGCCGCTCTTGATAAAGATAGACTCTCAATCACATCAGGACCATGAAAATCAGAGAGTCATGAAACAAGCTGCTGGTTAGATTAAGATTACTTTGTACAATAATCTTATCATCATTAACTTACAAACTACAGAACATAGGTTCACTGGGCAGAAAGATCAGCTGTTAATGCACATACTCTCGATTCTTGGTTTTTGTATAAGAACATAGATTAATAAAATTAGAATTTTTTACATGTAGAGGCAATTTCTCACATTCAATTTGCACTACAAGACACTTATCACTTGAGACACACTTTCTTTTGTTAAAAAGACTCTTATGATCCTAAACTAAAGAGAATATCTCTCCTCTTCTTATTTCATTTTATTATTTTTTTTATTCTACTTTATGTATTTATTTACTTTTATCTTAAGTTTTAAAATATATTAAACAAAAATAATTGTCATAATAAACTATATATAAAATTCTCTTATCTTTTAAGATCCATGTTCAAATATAATTATATATATTAATGTGTAAATATAATGTGGACGTGGACACGAAAGCGTGGATAACATAATTATAAATTAGTTGTGGACATGAACATCTTAACAAAATTATAAACTAGTTGTGGACATGGACAATATTCATTCGATTTCATTCATCATCTCGGGATCTAAATTCAATTCTAATCAAAATTACATCCATCCACATCATGACAAAGCTCAAATTCCTTAGATCAGAAATCTCTGACATGCAAGATCTATTACTCTCCGAGAAAAGGTAAACGCTTCTTCGATTTTTCTCTCTGCTCATACTCACAATATCATCTCTTTCTCATCTTGATTGAAGTTTAACTGCAGATAATTTATCAATTGAGTTGAAGAAGCCAAGTGTTTGTATTGGAGATAACAGATTCCGTATCCACGTTTTATGGTATAATTTAGTAACATGAGTCTATGTCCACGTATTGTTGTATAGTTTTATAGAATCAAAATAGAGAGTTTGTCCACGTATGTACTATAAACACATTAACATCACGTATCCACACATTACTCATCACTCATCCACACATCACCCGTCCACAAATCACCCAACCACACATCACTCGTCCACAAATCACTCATCCACAACTATCCTTTCCATTAAGGGCAAAATTGTCTACAATATGTTGCTGACCCACAACAAAGTGTGTCACATGTTAGAAGTGTCTCTAGGTGTAATACAAATTCAAAAAGTGTGTGTTAGTGTAATCAACTCATAAAATTATTATTGTCTTATGTAGTTTTGAAATGTCACTAGTCACTACTATATACTACATAGAGTCGCAAAGGATCCAAAATCTATTGGGCCGTAACCATATAGATTTTTCAGTAGGCCCGTATATAATAAACTAAGCTTAATCTAACTTTTGTAATTTTGTATATTCAAATGAATTATTTGTCACGTGGAGAATTAGCAAAGTACCAAACAACTCCAACTGGCGCATAAACTCTACCACGATTAAGGATATTCCCAAAAGAATTAACAAAATCAAAATATCTCGACGCATTAAAATACTACCGTCGCACATACCAAACCTCCTCTAGTGTGGCTACCTTTTTTCCTAATAAATGGATAAAACATTGACCAGAAGAAAAAGTCCCCACAATTCCCGAAACGACACGCAGTCTACTCAGCACTTACCTTAAAACAATCCTTGAACCGGCGTCGCCCCACCGCGTCTCATTTCTCTTCTCTCTCTCTCAAACAAGAACCTTATCCTTTTAAACCGTCCTGATCCATCTCCTTCCCTTCACTCAATCAACCACACTTGTAATGGCATCTTCTACTTCTTGTCTGAATCTCTTCGTCTTCTCCTTCCTCTCCGTTCTACTCATTACCAAATCACAGATCTCTGGTTCGGTCAACGGTGTCGTTTTCCCTGTTACTCGAGACCTATCAACAGGTCAATACGTCGCAGAGATTCGCCTTGGCGACTCGTATGAGCCGGTTAACCTCGTCGTTGATCTATCCGGTACGCTTCTATGGTTCGATTGCACCTCCGGACATATCTCCACGTCGCGAAGTCTGATCTCAGGAAGCTCAAGCGGCTGTCTGAAAGCCAAAGCTGGGAACGACAGAGTTTCATCGCGCGGAGACCAAAACGGTGATTGCGAGTTGCTTGTCCGAAACGGCGTCGTTGGGATTACGGCGAGAGGAGAGCTCGCAACAGACGTCTTATCATATGGATCTGTTGCTTCTCAGGGAACGGTTGATCTTCTCTTCGCCTGCGCTCCTCCGTTGCTGTTACGTGGACTCCCTAGTGGAGCCCAAGGAGTAATGGGCCTTTCCAAGGCCCAAATCTCTCTCCCTTCCCAACTCGCCGCGGAAACTAACGAACCCCGTCGTTTAACTGTTTATCTCTCGCCGTCGAACGGCGTCGTGTCAACGCGTTCGGTGGAGGATGTGTTCGGAGCGGCTGCAGCTAGATCGTTGGTCTACACGCCACTGTCAACAACCTCGAGCGGCGGTTACTTAATCAACGTGAAATCGATCAGAGTCAACGGGTTCATGCTCGCCGTGAACGGCACGTTATCCGCAGAGCTAAGCACGTTGGTCCCTTACACGACGATGGAGAGCTCGCTCTACGCGGTTTTCGCGGATGCTTACGTTAAAGCTGCTGCGAGCAACGCTAAATCGGTGGCTCCCGTGGCACCGTTTGGTCTCTGCTTCACGAGCACGTCTTCTTCGGATTTTCCGGCGGTTGATCTGGCGTTGCAGAGCGAGATGGTGAGGTGGAGGATTCAGGGGGAGAATCTGCTGGTGGATGTTGGTGGTGGGGTCCAATGCTTGGGAATTGTAGACGGCGGGTCGAACCGGGTCAGTCCGATTACAATGGGTGGGTTGCAGTTAGAAGGCTTTGTGTTGGACTTTGATTTGGGTAACTCGGTGATGGGGTTTGGAGAAAGGACACGCTCTAGTTTAGATTCCTTCCGACAAGAAGCTTTGTAGTAAAAACATCTTGTTTGACTTTGTAGATATTGTCAGTTTTGCGCTCTTTGTTTGTTGTGTGTTTGTCATAAGGTACCGTTTTCTTACATGAGTTACTGTAAGCAACTCTGCTCATTTACACTAATATGGTTTGTTGGTTGTGATTATACATAAATTCGCCGTAGAGGATAGGCTTGAGAAGGATGAAACAAGATGTAGAGGCGAAGGAGCCAGCAAGTAGGATGGAGTTAGGGCCATAACCTATGTATGGATATGTAGTATTTTTCCATGCCCACATCGACTTTAACCATGTCCAAAACTCTCCTCCAAGGCTCAACCCCACGAGCACGTACAGAGTTATCATTGAACATTCATAGGAGTAGCAATGAATAAGATTCTTACACTCTACTGCTGTACTGCATAAATAATTTATCGTAGTTTTTTAGCATTACAAGATTGAAGATTCACAAAAACCAGCAGATGTAAGGTAAACGGAATAAACAGATGGAATCGCGTTTGTAAACGCCGAGTCGAATCGGGTTGGCCCAATTATGACATGTGGGCTAAAGTTAGAAGCCTTTGTTTTGGGTACTTTGAGTCTTTTGGCTGACGGGCTTGATTTTTCTTTTTTTTTTTGTTAAATTGTAATGTCATTCCAAAGAAACGAAGGTATAGTTACAATATGAATTGAACCAGATTCTGCTTAAAAAGCCAATCTGCTCCTAGAGACTGCAAAAAAGTTTAAAAAAAGTCCCTAAGAAACACTAGAAATTAACTCCAAAAGTACCAATAATGGTGAACTTAGAGCTAACAAAAAACAGAGCAAAAGACAACAATTTGTCCCACTTCAAGCGCTACTTGAATCCTTGATAAACAAAGATACCAAGTGAATAGCTAAAGGAGCTCACACGAAACCTCACCGGAGTGTGGCTCCACACGGCTTCAACGGGGGCGACAGGCAACGGCTCCGGAACACCAGTAGAGGAGGACGTCGCATAAGCAAACCAAAGCTATCTCGAACTAAAAAACAGACTGAGTTGATCCGACATGACACCGCTTACTTTGAAGAACAGAACTGGTCAAGCGCAGGCGGTAATTTGACTCCTCTTCCGGCCACGCAACACAAACATAGGGCAGAAACATCAAGGAATACTCAGGGAGATTCATCGGAGCTAAAAGCGAGGGGACTGAAGCATAGAAAGAGAATGAATCTCTTTAAAAACAGGTGAGACAGCAGTAGATCGACAACTCCATTTTCTTGCAATATGCATCAGACCGCAAAGGGTTGTCCTCAAGACCCAAGAGCCAATGACAGGAGCGAAAAGAGAAGCTGTGAGAAGACACCGTTAAAACACCATGGATATCGTCGATTGAACTAATAACAGAGGTCCTCCGAGTGGTTAGCCTTCACACCGCTGGTTTCTCCGAAACGGAGGGGAGAAGCTCAAAGATACCTTGAGACGAGCCCGTCAAAGCTGCATGGGTACAAGCCAAGACCGAGAAGGGTAGAGGAGGCAGCGACGCTCGTCCAACTTCTTCGGTAGATGCAAGATCAGATCTGACCCAGATCTGCTACAATTGGTAAATCAGGGCTGAAACGAAGGCTCCTTAGACACTCCGACAGAGCCACTCCTCGTTGGTGCTCTAGGGGAGCCACATACTAATGAAACTCCGGTTAGTTTGCTCTCGGCGAAACTCCAGAACACCAAACAAGAAGGACTGCTAGCAAGAAGGAGAAGCTAAGGGAAAAAGGCTTGGTGGCTCTAGTAACAGGATGTGGCGACCAGAGCCAGAGGAGCTTCTGGTCACCGGAGATGGAGGAGCGCGGCGGCAGATCTAGGTTTTTAGGGTTATGTGGGGAGAGACAAAGGGGAGAATCGCTTCTCTCTCTCCTCTCTCTTGTTTTTTTTTTCTTTTTTTGACCCGACGGGCTTGATTTTGATTTCAGTAATTTCACGCCAGATATAATTGTTTTTATTCTTCTGTAAGAATTTTTATGAGTTTTTGCATCTAATAACCAAAAAAAAAATTAAAATTCACCGACTAACCATAAGAAATACATGGCTAGGATATAATATATATTACAGCAGCAGCTTGACGAAAATACCCTTGAACCAATTTACCCCACGCGCATTGAATAGGAAACGTAGCAGACCTATTATGTTGTAGAGAAAAGAAAAAGACAAAAGGAGAGAAAAAAAACGGGAGTGAAAGAGGTAAATTTTTAGGGTTTAAATTCAGCGACAGAAATAAAAGCAGAGGGTTGCGTAATCAACAATGGCCTTTTGTAAACTGTAACTCGACCACTGAGGTGCTGGTGAAGTGGGTACGTGTTGGAGAACGACGAACGCAACAATACAGGGCAGCAGTGACTGAACGGGCGCGACACAAACAAGTACTGGACACAGCTGCATCGTGAAATCACCGACTAAGAAGGTGAGTTACTTTCTAAATAAGGTTTTGGTTACAGAACAGGGGAACTTTTTGTTTAAATTTTGGTCCGTTGGTGTGGAATGTTTTGTAAACCGTTTCTATAAGTTCATGTTTGTTGGATCTGGACATGCACTAGTACTGTAATGTCGTCCATGGAGTGGTTCTTGTGAATCATGTAAGCTTATGGTGTAGTAACTAATTTACTCTATACTATGTGTTATAGTAAGGAAATTGTTATGGAGTTGTTATGTGACCGATTGTTTGCTGTTTGTAATTGTTAGTAAATTGGTCTGGTAAAATACGGTATCCGTATGTTTGGGGTCGTGACTATGATATAGTAGTTGTGTAGTATAGTTTCCGAGTAGGATATAGTCTTTCTTTAGTAAAGTTCCCAGGTAAATGGTAAAGGGAACCACGACTAACCAACGTAACATGTTGCTTTTCTATGTAGGATGGAAGAGATAGGCTTACCGGAGAGACTATTTGAGACGGGGTTCGAACCAACGGGTCGGAAGCGTATCAACAACTACTTCAACCTAAGATGGATCCAAGTTATCAAAGACAGCCTCACATACGCGCAGAATGAGATGCTGGTGGAGACCCAATTTCGGCAACTTCTACAGATGGGCCATCATACATTTTCTGTCATGTTTGGTCACCAAATATTGTCCCGTCAGTTGGTAACGGCTAAAGAGTATGAGCTGTGGTGGCTACTTGCGGGGAAGCCAATTCGATATGGAATAGGGGAGTTTGTGTTAGTTACTGGCCTTAACTGTAACTGCCCACCGCCCAACTCACTTACAACAGGCCGTGTGGCCCACCCTAAAAAGAAGGGCAAAGGAAAGGGGAAACTTGTCCCTTGTGATGGACCGGTGTGGAAATCTTTGTTCGACAGTGATGATAAGATAACTCCATCTGATATCATAAAACGGCTGGCAATGCGGGAGAAATACAAAGACGACGAAACTAGATTGAGGTTAGCACTTTTGCTGTTGGTTGAAGGGATTTTATGCCCTACCAGTGGGTCAACAAACATTAGTGCAGAGGTGGTTGAGATGTTGGCCGATCTGGATGGGTTTCTAAAATATCCATGGGGTCGAGAATCCTTTATTTTAACGATCAGAAGTGTTAAGGGACGGTCACCTGCGCAGTATGCAAGCGACACAATAGCAATACAAGGGTTTGCACATGCCATTGTGTTGGTAACAGTTTGCTGCTGCCCACAGATTATCTGTGAATCCCCTGCTGATAGGGTATTGCTTGAGGAAGATGTCCAGATTGAAGACATCGTTGAAGAAGTGTGTTCTCGGAGTTTGAAAATAAATGTTGTGACGAGTAGGAACTTGGAAGTTGAAGGCCAGGTATAGTAATAATTGAAAACTTCAATAGTTGTATTTTTACGGTTTAAAACTTATCTTGTATTCGTTATGCTGCAGGCAACTGTGACGTCTATTCTATGTCCTAATCATAGTATAGATGGGTTTAGAGATGAAGTTACTGATGTCACGGTAACCCACATGGTTGCACTCATCAACAACAAATTTCCTTTTGAGCACAACAGTTGGTCAGGGGGTGTGAAGGCAGTAGACGCAAAGAGATTGCAGGAAGTAGGAGACGACGTTGGTTTAGTTGATGAAAACGCGCGTGGAAGCAACTTTCAACCAGACAGTTTCTCCCCATACCACACAGCCGTCCCTGAGTCGCATGTTGGTCACTCTGGTTCTACTGGTGCCCCATCAGAAGATGTTGAGGCACGTGTGCTGCAAGTGGTTGGGAGTTTGAAATCCCATTTCGACACAGTTTTATCTGGCGTGAAGAATTCATTGTCTGAAGAAATTAAACAACTGAAAGACCTGTTACTGCGGTACACGAAGGATGACAGATCCTGGTCTCCACATTTCCCCACAGAACCGGAAGAAGACGGACAACGGTGTCCTCCAAGCCGAATGGAGGCCATTCCAGAAACGTCACCACCCCCTCTCCGTTCAACCTTTGGAGAACATGTCGATGGAGGTTTGGCCAGTGGGACACAACCAGGACGCAATCACATGATTATGGTTAGTTCGGTGTTCTATTCAATATGGCACATTGAAATTACTTTACTATCTTTATAATGCATCAAATAAAGCTAAATACTTCATTTGTTTACGCCTATTTGCACTTGTCTAACCAGGATCAACATAATGTTGGGCCGTCTTCCCCACCTTTGCCGTTTGTTGCTACATGTTCCGTTCAACCCGCCTTACATAGTACTGTTGGAGGAACTGGAGACGGTGATGTCCCCGCACCCCCGCAAGCACCACCATTGACTGCTCTTTCAAAGAGCTTTCAATCAACGAGCAAGGACATTCAGTTTGGAGACCAGGTAGGGTTGGTGTTGAATAGTCAGACAGTAAATTTTAATTAAACCGGTCCTATACTATATGATGGGCGTGGTATAGTATACTAAACGGGGTATAACATACATTTTTTGGAATAGAGTGCAAGTGACGATGAGGACATTTCGTTAGCGCAACTGCGTCGTAAGATGAAGGTGAGCACTACAGGACATATACTGTCCTCTACAACTGTGGATGTTTCGTCTGAGCATGCTGGCGAAGCATCCAATCAGATACTCACGCACCTTGAAGAGACTGACGTAAGTTTGTTTGTTAACTGGTATTTTATAATTTGCGGTGCTTATAGTGTAGTATTTGTTGGATTAGTATGATCCACTATTTTCTTACATCAACTATTTGTTGTAGTTCCCCCCAAAGTCACATTACCATTTTCCTTTGTTTAAGGGAGACGGTGATGACGTTGCAACTTGTTTGCCCGCAATACCACGCAAGAGCACCCGCCTGCGAAAAAGGGCGAACAGATATACGCCACCCGTTGATGGAGGGAAAAAAACTAAGTTCAATATTGCTGAAACAGAACAAACCGTCGAGAAAATTGTTCAAATGGACGCTGAGCTTCCGCAGGCGTCGACACATGACCCGATAGGAACACTTTTGTCAGGGTTTTCACCATTTGTTGGCCTCAATGCTTTTCGTGTTGCGGCGTTTCAGAATGTAACTGCAACACAATTGTAAGTCTCACATCATGTTCAATATACGAGATTATCAATAGCCCATATTCATCAGGAATTATTTCTCTTATAGTGACTGCAACGGTGGGGAAGGTGCCACAATATCAAATGTGGTGTTCAAGGATGTTTTTCATGGAACTCGCCCCCTTCACTTTGAGGTTTGTTCCCCCGCCTGAACGTATCTCTATCTTTGGTTATATGTTCCCAGACTGACATACCTATTTATAACAGGCTGCTGACATGGTTGTCAGCTTCATCCGCCACCGCAACTTGGTAGAGGGCAGCCACCGGTTTGAATTCTTGCCCTCTGTGTTCTTACGGTCACTTATTCGGGAGTTCAGACAGGCCCAGAATCCAGGTTGCAGTTCAGCTTTCAATTTCACAACCGTCAGTGGTGTCTCCCTTCCGAGCATTCGTAGGTGGTGTGTTGACATCGATGTTCTATATTGCCCTTTCCAAATTGATGGCCAGCATTGGGTTGGTGTTTCCATTGATTTAAAGCAGTGGTGCATACATGTCCTTGACTGCAACACTGCTTGTGTCTCTGAGACCAATGTTGAGAACACATTACACCCAATCTCAGTAATATTTCCGGAACTGGTGAAACACTATGGTGGACCACATCCAAGGCCCGGAGTACTAACAGAATGTATGCCAGTTGAGCGTTTGGACATCAATCTCCTATGTGAAATTACAGGTTAGGTCCTACTACCTTCCACTAGTATTTTCATAGAATGTTTCATTTTATGTTGAAGTCCATAATCTGATATGGTACAGATTTTATTCCATACTATTTTTCTTGACCATCTGAGTAGTATAGTACATGCTTGCGCTTAACCATCGTCCCTTGCATTAGTCACTTTTTACAGGCCAAATTTATTGAATGCTAACAGACTTCCTCCTTTACCTAGGCTTATCATGTGTTGCGTCAGTCATCTTGCTCGAGCTTCATGCAACAAAGAAGCTTCACCTCTGCGAACACATTACTGAAGGTTGTATCCGTACTGCGGGTGAGAGGTATGCTGTTGAAGCGTTCGCCACCTTTAATCCTCAGCTTCTTGCACCATAAATTATTTGGATGTTATGTTCTGTATTTGTTCCTACCGTTGATCCATTTCTGTTCCCATCTTAGCAACAAACTATTTCTTCCTCGCTTCTAAGTTTGTACGTTTGGACTCGTAACCTATGTTTCTGTTTTTCCAAACTATGTGACTTTGTTTCGAATGGTAGTTCAACAACGTGATTCTCGATTTATAGCTTCTTATGATGCAATATAGTTGGTTACGAAACTATACAAGCACCGTTTAATAAAATATAATGTCTTGCCTACACTCTAAGTCTTGCCTAGCTACTCAACCGCCCGCTTATGTTGTCCATTTATATTGTATTTCACCAACGAGACTCCATTTACGTTATGCAAACCCTTAACGTTTACTTTTATGTAACAACATTGAATATATAGATTTCAGTTTCTCTCACTTAGTTGGTCGTCGTCTAGTATAATATAACATATACGCTACTTTAAACCAGTAGAATTTCCATTATATCTCCACCTTCGTACCGGCTGTCTTAAGGGACTAGTCTAGTAGTACGAAGATTCTCATATGTTTACTTTGTCATTGAAACACATAACCTTATGTCGTAACACAAATGGATAGTTACGTTAGGTTACCTTTGGGAGACAACATAAAAATAATTAAACATATGGGCATTTCATTTATATCACAACAAAAGATGAAGGTTTACATAAGGGCAACCATATCAACACCAGCAGTTCCATACTATTTACTATTGCTGCCAGCCTAACTACATGGTATAGTCGTAAATAAGAGCGTATACAACAACTGTTGTTATATACGAACATATTCAACACATGTTCACCATAAAAGTTGACTGCAAACCATGCACGCCATCCTTTTCAGATGACTGCTTACATTATTTAGGCCCGGTCACAAAAACATACTTCCTTGACCACCTTCATTTGCCCAGTACTATGCTGCTTCTTTAGATGGCGGTGCGACAGGAGGACTTGTTGTGGCCTTCCCTCCTACAACGTGTGCAGCGACGCCCTTGACGATTTCCAGAACGCTAACAAAACATCATGATTTTCGGTATCAGTTTGCTATACTATACACAAGTACTAGTATAGTCTATCAAAAGTACTTATGCTTTTACCTTATCCTCTCCCTGTGACATAATCCTTAGCTTTCTTGGACGGCCAGGTGACCTCCTCATAGCTGGCGGTAACAGCTCTCCAGTCATTGAACCCCCTATTTCGATAGCACCCACAGCTGGGACAGGGTAAATACTTTCCTCAAACCCACGGGTCCAAGTCTCTGCATTATAGGCCGTTGCAACCATTGAATCAGTTGGGATGTTAGCTCTTCCAGCAGCAGCAATAGCATGTTTGCATGGGATCCTTAATTCCTGGAACTCGTTGCATGTGCAAGTTCCGCCTAGAAGGTTAACCATGTAACACGACCCTTCAGTGGCTTGAACTTGAAACTCCATCTCGTTAATTGGGCGCACAGAAAGGCAGGTAGAGGCTTCAAAGTTTGCTTCCACCATCTTCCTAACCTTTGGTGTCAATGTCCCTGCTTGGCGTCCAGCCTTCTGGCGCCGGATAGCAAACCAAGTCATCACCGTTGTTCGAATGTATTCGAACATCGAGATAAGTGGGAATTCTCTTGCTTCTTTAAGAACTGCGTTCCAGGACTCCGCAATATTGGAATCCATTATGTTGTACCGAACACCACTGAAATGTGCGCGGGTCCAGTGCGTGAAACCTAGTAAGTAAGATGAAAACAAATATTACTATACTATTTCTGACCACGACATAGTATAGTTTACTATAATATATAAACATTATGACGGCCAACCTATATCCACAAGATATGCAGCACACCCAGGATGGACCTTCTGAATTTCAATAAACCTCTTGTTAAACTCAGAGATTGTAAACGCTCGAGCAGCAGCGCCCATCATTCCTGCAAGACGTTTGGATTTGAACCGAGCTTTTATGTTCCTCCATAGATGGACAGTGCACGCTGCATGATGTGCAGTCGGGTAAACCTGAAAAACCTTATGTTACAGGCCTATTCTATATACTATATACATAACGTATAGTAAACAAATTTTGGTAAATAACCTTTTTCAATCCCGTGTAAATGCTTCCATGGCGGTCTGATATAAAAACCACTTCTGCGGAATCCACGACAAAGGTGCTAAGCTTTTGGAGAAACCACTCCCATGCAGAATCATTTTCACTATCGACCACTCCAAAGGCAAGAGGGAATATTTGAAAATTTGCATCTTGGGCACATGCAGATAGTAGGCAACCTCCATATCGCCCTTTAAGACTTGTTCCGTCAATCATAATGACTTTCCGCATGTATTGGTACCCTGCAACTGATGCACCATACGCTATGAAGGCGTACTTAAACATGATACCACCAACATCCAACTCGGTGTTCTCCAGAATACAAATTGTTCCTGGGTTGGTTGTTTGAAGTAGACCCATATATGCAGGCAAGAGAGCGTAACTTCCAGCCATTGACCCGAGGGAACCTTCCATCGCAACTTCCCTGGCCCTCCATGCTTTCCAATATGACACGTTTACATGGTACTCATCAAGTAACATTTTCCTGATACCATCTGGAGTTGGACCTTTCTTAATGCCCACATAACGTGACTGCATCAGTTCACCAATAACTTGCGTTGTAGCGAGCCGGTGATAGTTCCTTCTTGCATCAACCGTACAACAATGCTTTAATGTTGCTTGGCGTATTTGGAAATTTCCTGACCCATCCAGCTTCACCGCATATACCCTCCAAGGACATTCTTCGGCAACACAAACGAGGACCATAAATTTTGGCGTTGATCTTCGGGTGCGGAAGTGAAATTTGCGGTTTATTGCATAAATTGCAATTTTAATTTTGCAATCACTCTTAGACTTGAAGACTCGTCCTACGAATATACCATCCCCTTCGTAGCGCACATCTTCTAACGCACCATCAACGCCTGCGAAATAAACACATAAGCCTATGTTAAGACTCATCAGACTTGATCAATCCTTGCATATCGTAGTGACCAAACTATTCCATATATAAGAAATAGTATAGTACGTACCATCTCGACCGATGGTATCAATGACGGGGGGAGCATCGCGACCAAACAGAGCTGGCTCACCCGTTATGTCGTTCAACATTTCAAATAATGCATCTTGGAATCGATTCCAAATGTTGTATTGCTCAACTGGGAGCTCTTGCGGTAGGGTTTCAGGCTCTGTCTCTTCAGATGAGACCCCGTGCTGTTCATTGTTCTCTTCAGGAACATGTGGGGGGAAAAGTTGTCGTCGTACGTTACGACTGCTCTCTTCGTGTTCCCATGCTGGGCTTCGTCGAGTAGCCCTCCCTGGGACCCCACAATCATCTTCATCACAATCTATGTCCCCTCTTTGGTCGACGGCTATACCCTTCCCATTATTGGTGTCGCGCAGACGAGGACTTCGAAGACGTATTATTGAAGGTTCGCGTATTGTTATTCCGCCACGGTAATATGGAATAGTATTACCCGGTTCCTCTATAGTCATTGTTCCGACCGTTTCTTTTAGTGGGGGGCATGTGAGTGGGGTATCAGACATTGCGAAATCGTGCCATGCGTCCTCTGAATATGACCCTACGCCACCCTCTTCTATGGGATCCTCACAACCGCCTGGTGTCCCATGCTGATCGTCTCCGCCGTCAGGTTTTCCCTGTGTTCCGACAACATCTACAACTTGTGCTATGGAGACACACAAGTTCACCTCTTCAATTTTCCTCCGCATTTGAATGAATTGTTCAACTTCATAGTCATCGCTTATGAACTGAGGGGTTGAGCCATCTCCGTCGTCAATCTCAAGCCATGCGGGGTATTGATAAGATAATTTCACCGAAGTGTTTTTTGTTTCCATACCCACCCGTGTCTTCACCATGTCAACCAACTCCTCAAATGGGAGTCCAGATTTGAGTTGGATCCACATATGATCTGCTTCAAACTTCTGGTCAAATATCCAGCGACCATCGAGTTCGCGGACCCATTGACCCGTTAGAATGCGAACCTTGTCCTGTGGAAACATCTGTTGACGCGTAAAAGAAAAATATGTTAGATTCATACTTTTCTATTATTATTGTATGGAGTAGTACAGAAAGCTTCAAAACCATCCCCACCAGATCTAAGCTATTCTCACTTATATAAGCACACCCACATATACAACCCTACCCGATTCCCATCAGATCCATTTAATGCAAACTATGGTGAAAGTTATCGATTTACCTCAACTTCATTTGTTTCCGTATTAAGTGCTCCGTTGTCTGCATCTGCTGCCATGTTTCTGAAACTCTTCTATGCTGAACTTGCAGAATAGAATATATGCCTTAAATGAAAAATATCTGTGTTAATAGCCACACAAAGTTTTAAGCGGGAAACGTAGTTCAATTAATTACTGATGTAAGTGTTAGGTTACCGATTTGACTGAGCAGAGTAAATAGGTGTACATTTGTAGGGGTCAGTATGGACAGAATGCAAATAACTGTGTGAGCTACTCTCACGCATACGCGCTACCAAAGGAGAAAAGGGTCCAAAACTGCTCTAACTTGTCACATCCGCACTGTCAGATTTTCCTTTGGTTAGTTTCTCAATTCTTCTCCCTTTAGTGTTACTTCGCCAATTCTCCCTTTATTATTGGAGTAAATTTTCAGTTAACTACATAGTTGTTTGTCTATTTGAAAAAAAAAGACAAGAGACGACAAATGGCAAGTTTTGGTCCCACAGAAAACTAGAATCTAACGCTCGAGAATGATCCTATCTCCTTTGTGTAGGACCCTACGTATTATTGACGTAATTTCGATGTAAGAAACTTAAAAAAAAAACAAAGAACCAATAGAAGATTCAGATCATCTTTAAATGACGAAATTGCCCATGATATCCTTCATCATTCCTCCTATATTAATCAGCGACATCTCTCGCTTTTGTCATCGAACCTTCATGTCGTCCGATATCTAACAGAGAAGTAACTCAAAGTTTTAATTTTCTAGTAGACTAGTTTTTTCTCTTTTCTTGTGGATATTGAGGTTCTAATTTTTTAATATCAGAGAAGAGAGAAAATGTTGGGAATATTTAGTGTAGCTATAGTATCGTTGCCGGAAGAGCTGGTGGCCGCCGGCAGCCGAACTCCGTCGCCGAAGACAACAGGAGCGGCTCTAGTCAACAAGTTCGTCGAGAAAAACACATCCTCCGTGTCCGTACAAGTCGGAGACTATGTGCAGCTTGCGTACAGCCACCACAAAGAGAGTCCTCTGCGTCCGAGGTGAGTCGCCGATTTTTTTTTCTTTTTTTTTTTTTTTTTTTTTTTGTAATATCGCCGACTATTTTCTTGTTTTCATCTTTTGTTAAAACTGAAAATTAGCTCTGAACATTAAGGTTAATCATCTTCTTTAAACATAACAAGAAAAATACAACGGATTACCAAAAAAAAACAAAAAAATACAACGTAGGGTCCAATTGCATGGATCAACCAAGCGGACACTATTTTGTCCGATTTTCTTTATCTAAAAAGTTACATAGAAGAGGTTAGATAGAAGAGAAGGAATTTGTGAAAAAAAATTCATAAAACTAAATTAAGTTGTAGATGTTACGAAAGTCAGAAAGAAAAGGGCCGAAAGTGTTGAAAATATAAAAGATGTGGGACCGCTGCATTATTTGCACAGTAAATTTCTTTTCTATATATACGTCGTAACTCGCCCTCTGACATCTCTCTTCTCTCTCTATAGTAATCTTTATCTTTCGTTATTTATCATATATCAGTGTTATCCCATCTCTGCGGGTATAAAATTTTATTTAAATTTCTCAATACTATAAAATTATAAGTTATTTTATAACACGTTATCAGCACGATCGTTCTCCAATTTGGTAAAATTTATTTGTATCATTTATACCCTGCTATAATGGTCGGTATACCGCATCTACTATTATTTATATCATGTTATAATGGCCAGAATACCACCTATATTATTAATTAGTAATTTAATTAATTTATTGGTCGGCCGAGCCGCCTTATATTCTATTTATTGTTAATTGGTCGGCCGAGCCGCCGTATAATTTATTTATTACTCTGCATTGACCGGCTGAGCCGTCGCATGATTTGTTGTCATAACATAAATATTCCATTGCCACAATTTTTACATTTATTAATTTTTATGAAATTTTATAGATTTGATTAACTGTTTAATACGATATTTTCGGATTGATTTTTTGGTACACCCGATTTAACCCCAACGGTCACAAAAAAAAATTTCAAAATTTTTCTCTTTTTCCAACGGTCATGAACAGTGATTTTCATCCATAAATGCAACTCATTTTCACTCCATTTTCTCATCCAAAACATTTCTTCTTCTCTCAAATATTTTCAAATCGCTCTCCTCCGATTTTTTCATTTCAAGAAAGATGATTCGCGGTTTTTTGATTTGATGTGAAATTTTTATTTGTGTTTCTATTTATGGTTTATTCGTTGGAGAATTTACTCCGAGTGAATTTAAAATGGATATCGGTTTATTTTTCTTTACATTGTCTCTCCTTGTAATTGCTTGCATGATTAATGTAAACGGTTCCTTTTAATATTAATAATATTCTAATTATTTTTATTTATGTGCTTTAGAAATACAAATGACAAAAATCGAGAAACTTCAGTTTCCGGCCTTGGAAGTAACTGGGGCGAACTACACGGCATGGATTACAAACATGGAGCTTCATCAAGATTCTGATAAAATACTCGAAACAATAAAGGAAAGCAATATATCAACCTCTCATGAAAAGGCTAGGGCTGTGATATTTCTGAGAAGACATCTAGATGAAAATCTTACGCATGATTATGCGAGAATCAAAGATCCCTTAGATCTTTGGAAAGCTCTGAAAGAGAGGTTTGATAACCAAAAGAAAATTACTCTCCCCCATGCACTCGATGAGTGGAAAAATCTACGATTTCAAGATTTTGAAAAGGTGGAAACGTACAATTCCGCTATATTGAGGATAGCAGCGCAATTAGATTATTGCGGTAAGCCTGTGTCGGAAGCAGAAATGCTCGAGAAAACTTACCAAACGTTCCATAAAAATCATTATGTTCTACAAGAACAATATAGAAATTGTGTGTATATGAGGTTCTCTGAACTCGCTGTGACGCTTATAATAGCGGAGAGAAATAATGAACTCCTCAGGGGGCGAGTTACAACGAACGAAAACGTTCGTATATATAGAAAACAACGTCAGGCATTGTGGTTTTTAACGAGGAGTTCAATATTTCTCTCCGCTATTATCAGCGCCACAGCGAGTTTAGAGAACCTCGTATACCCACAATTACTATATTGTTCTTGTAGAACATAATGATTTTTGTGGAACGTTTGGTAAGTTTTCTCGAGCATTTCTGCTTCCGACACAGGCTTACCGCAATAATCTAATTGCGCCGCTATCCTCAATATAGCGGAATTGTACGTTTCCACCTTTTCAAAATCTTGAAATCGTAGATTTTTCCACTCATCGAGTGCATGGGGGAGAGTAATTTTCTTTTGGTTATCAAACCTCTCCTTCAGAGCTTTCCAAAGATCTAAGGGATCTTTGGTTCTCGCATAATCATGCGTAAGATTTTCATCTAGATGCCTTCTCAGAAATATCACGGCCCTAGCCTTTTCATGAGAGGTTGATATATTGTCTTCTTTTATTGTTTCGAGTATTTTCTCAGAATCTAGATGAAGCTCCATGTTTGTAACCTATGCTGTGTAGTTCGCCTCAGTTACTTCCAAGGCCGGAAACTGAAGTCTCTCGATTTTTGCCATTTGTATTTCTAAAGCACATAAATAAAAATTATTAGAATATTATTAATATTAAAAGAAACCGTTTACATTAATCATGCAAGCAATTACAAGGAGAGACAATGTAAAGAAAAATAAACCGATATTCATTTTAAATTCACCCGGAGTAAATTCTCCAACGAATAAACCATAAATAGAAACAAAAATAAAAATTGCACATAAAATCAAAAATCCGCGAATCATCTTTCTTGAAATGAAAAAAATCGGAGGAGAGCGATTTGAAAATATTTGAGAGAAGATGAAATGTTTTGGATGAGAAAATGAAGTGAAAATAAATTGTATTTATAGATGAAAATCACTGTTCATGACCGTTGGAAAAAAAGAAAAATTTTGAAATTTTTTCTTTGTGACCGTTGGGGTTAAATCGGGTGTACCAAAAATCAATCCGAAAATATCGTATTAAACAGTTAATCAAATCTATAAAATTTCTTAAAAATTAATAAATGTAGAAATTGTGGCAATGGAATATTTATGTTATGACAACAAATCATGCGACGGCTCAGCCAATCAATGCAGAGTAATAAATAAATTATACGGCGGCTCGGCCGACCAATTAACAATAAATAGAGTATAAAGCGGCTCGGCCGACAAATAAATTAATTAAATTGCTAATAAATAATATAGGCGGTATTCTAGTCATTATAACATGATATAAATAATAGTAGAGGCGGAATACCGACCATTATAGCAAGGTATAAATGATACAAATAAATTTTACCAAATTGGAGAACGATCGTGCTGATAACGTGTTATAAAATAACTTATAATTTTATAGTATTGAGAAATTTAAATAAGGGCAAAATTTTATACCCGCAGAGATGGGATAACACTGATATATGATAAATAACGAAAGAGAGAGATTACTATAGAGAGGGAGAAGAGAGATGTAAGGGGCGAGTTATAACGAACGAAAACGTTCGTATATATAGAAAAGAAATTCACTGTGCAAATAGTGCAGCGAGCCCTACATCTTTTTTATTTTCAACACTTTCGGCGCTTCTCTTTCTGACTTTCATAACACTCTCCTTTGGGGACCGGTGTCACTATCCACTCTCGCTTAACGTCTTTGTTGCCTCGTTAAAAACCTTTCTCGTAAATCCCAATGGGAAAAACCATAGTAAGGTAAAAAAAGTACAACCACGTAAGCTCCCCCTCGAATAAGCAGTCATAGATCCTTCTGATGACGCATTCCAATGTTATGGATGTGTTTTCTGAATATCGAGGTAGGGAGTGATTTTGTGAAGAGGTCGGCTGCATTGTCGCATGATCGAACATATCTTAATTCAATCTCTTTATTCTTCTCGAGCTCTTGAGTGTATGAGAAGAACTTCGGAGGTATATGTTTGGTTATATCGCTTTTGATATATCTTTCCTTCGTTTGAGCAACACATGCCGCGTTATCTTCATATAGAATAGTTGGCTCCGTATTTTCGTCAATCCCACTGCTTGAACAGATGTATCGGCTTATTGATCTTAGCCATACACATTCTCTACTTGCTTCATGGAGTGCAATGATCTCAGCGTGATTTGAAGAAGTAGCAACAAGTGTCTGCTTCTGAGAACGCCAAGATATGGTGGTGCCTCCAATTGTAAAAACGTATCATGTTTGGGATCGAGCTTTGTGTGGATCTGACAAATAACCTGCATCTGCAAAACCAATCATTTGACCTTTCAAATTTTTAGGATAAAACAAACCTAAATCAATTGTTCATTGAAGGTAACGAAAGACATGTTTAATTTCATTCCAATGTCTTCGTGTAGGAGATGAACTGAATCTCGCTAAAAGATTGATGGCAAAAGATATGTCAGGTCGAGTACAATTTGCAAGATACATAAGGGCTCCAATTGCACTTAAATATGGAGTTTCAGGACTGAGTATTTCTTCATTTTCGTCAGATGGTCGAAACGGATCATTTTTAACATTAAGTGATCTAACGACCATCGGGGTGCTAAGAGGAGTTGCTTTATCCATGTTAAAGCGTTTCAATACTCGTTCGGTATATGTAGACTGGTGTACAAATATACCCAAACGTCATCAATATCACCCATTTTAACAATAGAAGGATACACAAATGATCCTATATGCCCTTGTGTTTTCATAAAGAAAACAACATCCGGATTTGTGATAATCACGGTGTACATTGATGATCTTAACATTATTGGAACACAAAAAAAAATAAAAAAAACATCAGATTATTTAAAAGGAGAATTTGAGATAAAAGATCTCGGACAGACAAAATATTATCTAGGGTTACAAATTAAGCATTTTCAAAAGGGTATATTTGTACACAAGTCTACATATACCTAACGAGTATTTACTATGCGCAACTTGCGTACAACCACCACAAAGAGAGTCCTCTGCGTCCGAGGTGAGTCGCCGACTTTTTTTTTTTTTTTTTTGTAAAATCGCCGACTATTTTCTTGTTTTCATCTTTTGTTAAAACAGAAAATTAGCTCTGAACATTAAGGTTAATCATCTTCTTTAAACATAACAAGAAAAATACAACGGATTACCAAAAAAAAACAAAAAAATACAACGTAGGGTCCAATTGCATGGATCAACCAAGCGGACACTATTTTGTCCGATTTTCTTTATCTAAAAAGTTACATAGAAGAGGTTAGATAGAAGAGAAGGAATTTGTGAAAAAAAATTCATAAAACTAAATTAAGTTGTAGAGATAATTTAGTTTTAGATATAATTTTAAACTAGATTCCGATTTTTATAATGAAGTTATTCTTCTAGGATTAGGCACTCCACTGAACTTAGGGTGATGTATTTGTGGTGTGGTGTGTGGACCCTATCAATAATGAAAGAGCAAAGTCCAAACATTTTTTTCTATAAAATATTATATAATTCGAGAAATATGTATCGATCCTTATTGGATGGATGAATACTAAAGTTATAAAATGATTCCAGTTTATGATCCAAGTTTTTTTTTTTTGAAAATAACTTATTACATGTTATATTCATGAACCTATTAAAAATATAGATTGAAAGATTATCCAAAGAATTTTATTTGGTAGTTGAATTTGTCGGTGACGGTGTAACAACTTTACAAGGAAGGACATGTCTTAGAAGTTGTGTTGGTCGTCAAAGATGATTCACAAGCTTCTCATGACTCACAGTCAAGTGGCTCATGTCGCCGAGACTCCACTTCTAATCGAGAAAAATAGCACACGAAAAATCAAAATATTTCAAGAACAAAATTTAAGAAGATCAAGATTGTGGTAGAGAATAGTTAAACCATTAAATTGAAATTGTACAAAACTTGGTCCGTGTTCAGACAGAGACGTCTACACGAGATCATAATTAATGGACCAATGGTTATGGTGTAGTACAATCACTACATGATTTCAATTTTCTCAATGACATGTCACATGACCAATTAGACACTATGTGGGTAAAAAAGGTTATATTCCAAAATCGCGGTATGACCAATCTACAAAGGCAGCATTGATTGGTCCATCAAACCCTATAAAGCTATAACCATTATTCCATGAATATAGGTATATTTAGCTCTTGCCAAATATCATTATTACCCATTACGTCCATGATCTGCATGTCTATTTAAAAAACCCTTGCTGACTCTCATCGTTTTGATGACTATTCTTCATTTGAAACTTAAGCAATTACCAGGCATTTACAATACTTTTCTTCAAATGGGGTTTAAGCTAAACCGTTTAATCCTGAAACCTTTATTTTGCTCCTCTAGAGATCTAAAACTAACTTATTTTTGGACTTTGTAACTATAGATATAGACTTGTTTTTTTACTGAAATATATAGAGACTCGTCTTAAGATGTTTTTTTTTGTTTTGTTTTGTTTGAACTGATGCAGGTCATTTGGGGCTAAGGATGAGATATTCTGCCTGTTCCAAGGCTCACTTGACAACTTAGGAAGCTTGAAGCAGCAATACGGGCTTGCAAAGAATGCAAATGACGTTCTTTTGGTCATTGAGGCTTACAAGACTCTCCGTGACAGAGCTCCTTACCCTGCCAACCATGTTGTGGCTCACCTAAGTGGCGACTTCGCCTTTGTGGTCTTCGATAAATCAACCTCCACACTCTTTGTAGCTTCTGTAAGTTCTTCTTAAAAACCCTTTTATGACTGTGAGGTGGTAGATTGAACTAGGAGGTTAAAAAGTCGGTTTTGATTTGGTGTAGGACCAGGAAGGTAAGGTTCCATTGTATTGGGGGATAACAGCTGATGGGTATGTGGCATTTGCTGATGATGTTGAGTTGCTGAAAGGTGCTTGTGGCAAGTCTCTTGCTTCTTTCCCTCAAGGTTGGTTTTCTTCATCTTTTTTTCTTCACTTATACGTTCAAGATTTTTTTCAGGCTAGATTGGGAATAATTAATGAATGGTTGGGCTTTGCATGTGTTGCAGGCTGTTTCTACTCGACTGCGGTAGGTGGACTAAGGAGCTTTGAGAACCCTAAGAACAAGATCACCGCCATTCCAGCTAAAGAGGAAGAAATTTGGGGAGCCACCTTCAAGGTGATTGATTCTTCAAGAACAAACCATATCTAGTTTTCTCTCCCGAAACATTTAACAAAGGCTCATAACACAAACAATGGTTGTGGAAACAGGTGGAAGGAGCAACAGTTCTTGCAGACTGAGAATGGAGAACGGGGAAAAAAAATTCAAGACCCATCTTTCTTAATCTTGAAACTCTTCAACAGCAAAATGAAAATAATCATGTAGAGAGAAACAAGGTGTTCTATGAGTTGTTTAAGCTATCATGGTGTGTTGTGTTGCATCTCTCTCTGTACAGCCCGTGTCTGTCTTCGTTTCAATAAGTTGTGTCTCAAACTCCCAAATTCTACCTTCTCTTGATTATTTTTCTCTTGTTCATCAATTGTCTATCAATCTATCTACACCCTCAAACATGTATTCATTAGAAGTTATATTGAGAACCGAACGGATCCCGAGTAAATCTTTCTTTGGTAATCACAACATTAAGGTTTTTATTACTGAGAATAACAGTGCAGAGGAAAAAAAAAAACAAAAGAACAGAAAACATAACACTTTTGAAGTTTAAATATAAACTTTGTGAAAATTACGAAGACTGAAAATATTGGATGTGTCGCAATTAAACAACCCGGTTAACGCAAACGGTAGCCGAGCGAAACCATTAACAACATTTTGTCAAAAAGCAAACACCAACAATCAAGAAAGCAAAGAAGGAAGGAGATAAAGAAAGAAAAGAGGGCGTAAGAGGAAACACGGTGCAGAGCCCCTAGCATTTTTCACTTTCCGGCACTAGGGTTTTGCTCATCCCGCTCTGCTTCACTTTCAATCGGTAAAAAAATCTCTCCTTTTTTTTTTGGCGTGTTCTGTGTCTTTTTCTTGAGTGTCTGTTAAAAGTTCCGAACAAAAAAGGTTCGATTTTTGTCTGTAGGAGCATTGAATTTGCAATTGGTTTGTTGGATTGCAGAGTGATGAGTGGCGTTCGGAAGAGATCTCAAACGAAGGATGGTGTGACTCATACATCTTCTTCATCATCAGCCAATACCCCCACGAGGATTCTGGATCTTCTTCTTACCCTAAATCCACTCATCCCCCTCCTGTTACTACTCATCCACCACCGGCTCAGGTCACCACCACCACCATCAACAACAACAACCTCAATCTCATCCTCACCTTCACACGGTTCGTCACCACCCACCACTTGCTGCTGCTGTTTCTGAATCAAGAACCGTCAAGGTCCGATAAGTGAGCCTAGAGATGGAGGAGAGAGACGCTCTCCTCTTCACGGCGTGTATTGGTCTCCGTCCCTCCCAGCGACGGGTTCTTCTGAGAGCAGAGATAACAGGAGTGATGGGAGAGAGATACATGGTGAGGCCAAGAGGGAGATTCATGGTCCAAAGGGCGAGAGGGATGCTAAGTTCGAGAGATCAGGGGATGACAGCGGAAAAGGTA
The DNA here is from genome assembly GCF_020379485.1 of Brassica napus. Classification (NCBI taxonomy): domain Eukaryota; kingdom Viridiplantae; phylum Streptophyta; class Magnoliopsida; order Brassicales; family Brassicaceae; genus Brassica; species Brassica napus. The sequence goes on from NC_063446.1 coordinate 4,866,411, forward strand.
ATACCGGAGGCTATTCTAGGAATGATGGGAGAGGGATATACGGTGAGACGAAGAGGGAGATTCAAGGTCCTAAGCCTGAGCGTGTAGGGGATGATTTTAAGATGGAAAGGAAGGGCATGCTCACTTGCCTTGGAAGGAGCAGAAGGATTGCCATAGAGGGAAGAGAGTTGAAAGCTCAAGCGCCAATGTGGAACCGTGGGTTGTATCACGTGTCAATCCTCAAGGATCAACGGAGGTTGGGGCAATATCTCTCAGCGCCTGTGGAGGGAGGAGCACATTTACAAGGTAAAGAGATCTCTTCATCTCTGTTCGCTTTAGCCTCTTCATCTCTGTTCGCTTTAGCCTCTTTCACAGTTTACGTTTTTTACTTTGTAAATTTCGCTTTTTGTGTGTTTCTTGTCCTGATGTTCTCTCTTCTTTCACATGACAGTTATGTACCCATGGATGTGCAAACCTTCTTTGTATGAAAGGTTTGACAAACGGCAAGTATGTGTTGAGATGATTTGCCCCTGTGCTCTTGTGGGAAATGTAGATCTCCTTGAGAAGCTCAAGAAGAAGAACAGAGAAGCGGATCTCAGAGTCTATGAGCATAGAGGGTTTTCTAGCATTTTCATTTCAGCTGTGGAGCAATTTTCTCAAACATACGCACCAACATTCTACGCTGCTCTGGATCTTCTCCCTCTTTGCTCTACATATGATCAAGCAGGATCCAGGAGTGTTACCTTTGTTATCACTGCAAGACAACAGAAACTCATCTCAGCAGGTCTTATTGATTTCTGGACGAAAACTTACTCATGCTCCGTTCACTGTTTGGAGAGAAGAAAAGGGGTGTATCATCTTGCGTTTACTGGCACAGAGGAAGGAAGTAGAACGCTGTTTTGCAGGATTTTCTTTCTCTTCAGAAAAGATGTATTTTGGAGAGGTCACTCCCACGCTGTGGGACTTTAGAACCATTGGTAAGATCATTTTTTATATTTGATAGTCCCTTTGAAGATCATTGCCTTCTTGTCAATTTTCTCTCTTTTTCTTTCAGAAGTTGAACAAAGCTACATTGGACCAAGGATGAATGGGGATACAATTAATCTTGATTTTGTTAAAGCATTGATTGAAGGATTCAAGAAGCAGCTACCTTTACATATAAGGTATATCCATGCAAGGAACTTTTAGTTGATACACTTTGATATACTCTACTCATACTTCTTGTTTTTCTTTTTGCAGGTACGTAAATCAGATTCTCTTGCAAACCACTCACATTCTGGAGTCTCTGCCGACGCTTGTAGATATTCACGTAGACGATGGGCAGTGTGTTATAGTGTGCGGAGATATCCACGGGCAGGTGAGATACATTGCCTTCCATTATGTGTTCTTTTTTCCTTAAGTTAATTCAATGTCAATATGTTCCCTGCAGTTCTACGACCTGTGTAATATTTTTGATAAAGAAGGTTTTCCCTGTCAAGAGAAACAGTTCCTGTTCAATGGCGATTTTGTTGACAGGGGTTCCTTTTCAGTAGAAACCATTCTCACCCTGTTTGCACTCAAGTGCGCATGTCCTTTATGTAAGTATGAATTGATACAGGTTAAGTATATTTTACATTAATTATCTGTTGTTTGACAATTGAGAAATATGCTGCAGGGATACACCTCGCGAGAGGTAACCATGAAAGTAGGAGTTTAAACGAGGTTCATGGGTTTGAGAAGGAGGTGCTGGCAAAGCTAAATGAGACCGTGATGGATATGTTTAGTGATACATTCTGCTGTCTTCCTCTAGCGCACGTTCTCAACAGAAAATCATTGTTCTTCATGGCGGGCTCTTTAGCCGAGATGGGGTCACACTCAGTGATATCAAGTCAATTCACCGATTTTGCCAGCCTCCTAAAAGGTATATATTTGTTACGGTTGCTTATTGTGATTCTATTCTGATTGAGGACATTTATTATTGTCTTTTCAGGACTTATGAGAGACTTATTGTGGAGTGATCCACAAGATTCCCCTGGAAGAAGCAGGAGCACCAGAGGAGAAGGCATTATTTTTTTTGGTGAAGATGTCACAGAGTCATTTTTGAGAGACAACAATCTAGGTAAGTAAACCTAATCTATTAGGTTCTGACTCTTGACTCTTTTTGATTAGGTGTTTAACTTGGGGTTTGCAGATCTTTTGGTCAGATCACACGAGCTTAAGGATAAGGATATGAGATTAGCCATAATGGTAAACTCATCACTGTGTTCTCAGCACCTAACTACTGCGACAGGGTAACTTACTAAACTTCAGACCTTATTAATGCAATGCAAGTAATCATTGGTCTCAACACACATGAGTTTTTTTTTTTTTTTTTAGTAGGAGAATAACAAAGGAGCCTTCATCGTTTTCAAAGCTCCACAAATGGAGCCAGATATTCAGACGTTCTCAGCTGTGGTATGGATTTTTTTTCCGAGAGAAAAAACAAGAATATGTTTGTATTCTTTTCAGACATGTGATTGATTTTTTATTTTTTTTTGTGTGCTGATTTTTCACAGGGACACCCGTACCGGATGTGGAGCCAATGGCCTATTGCAGACTGAGAGAGATTTTCTTTTTGGTATCTGCTGGTTTGGATCGAAGATTAGTTAGCAGTTGCTGTCAATGACAACTCATAGACCTTCCCTCATAGCTGGAACGTTCTTATTGTTGTTGTTTTTCTCTTGATTGGGTTTTGTTTCTACACCTTGTTGCTTTGGCCATTGTTCCTTTTGACACGTTAAAAACAAAAAAAAAAAGTGTTTCTACTCAGATGGTCTGTCTTTTCCTCTTGATGAGCTTTCATTGTGTCTTTTTCTCTTGATGAGCTTTAATTGTGTCTTTTTCTCTTGATGAGCTTTAATTGTGAGAAGCAAACACATGGCTTGTGCATATATATATTTACCTATGAGCTCAGAATTTAAAACATTTTTAGCATATTAAACGTAAGTATCAAATTCAAACGATATGAAAACATATATATTCATGGTTTATTGTGTATAGTCCAAACGTAAATGCCAATATTTCAGAAATATATATATTTATAAAAAAAATTACAAGCAAAGTAAATGTAAAATTACGTTACGTGAGTCAGAAGCTTTGACTCGAGGGGTTGAATATAAAGTCTTGCTTTTTTTAGCAAGCTGATTGGAGCAAGACACTATTCACCAGGAGACGCTAGGGACTCAAGTGGCCACGGTACACACACCGCTTCCATCGCGGCTGGAAACGCAGTCCCGAACGCCAGCTTCTTCGGGCTCGGCTATGGAACCATGAGAGGTGCCGTTCCAGCGTCAAGAATCGCCGCTTACAGAGTCTGCGCCGGAGAATGTAGAGACGATATCCTACTCTCCGCGTTCGATGACGCTATCGCCGACGGTGTTGACATTATCACCATATCTGTAGGTAGTACCGATGTGTACCCGTTGGAAGAAGACCCTATCGCAATAGGAGCATTTCACGCTATGTCCAAAGGGATACTCACTGTGAACGCGGTTGGGAACACTGGTCCGAACATAGCCTCTGTCACGAGTTTAGCACCGTGGATGCTAACCGTTGCAGCCAGCACAACGAACCGTGTGTTTGTCACCAAAGTGGTTCTTGGTGATGGCAAAACACTTGTCGTACGTATCAAGTAAAACATTTAGTATCTTCTTGTCGGTTAAATTACCAATGTCTCTTCGTTTTATGTTGTCATAATAGGGAAGATCAGTGAATGTTTTCGATCTTAAAGGAAAGAAGTTCCCCCTGGTGTACGGAAAATCTGCTGCTTCCTCTGCCTCCAATGTCACATGCGCCGAGTAGGTAACTTCCACCGGAAGAAAAGCCATTTGTGTATAGAGTATGACCTAGAAATAGTTTTAAATTTTTGATTGGTGATGATGAGATTTGCTTCTTCTTCTTCTTCTTCCAGGGATTGCATGCCAGATTGTCTTGACGCATCTCTGGTGAAGGGAAAGATCTTGGTGTGCAATATATCTTTCCCCTACGTAGCCTATACAAAAGGAGCTGTTGCAGCTATTGTTAAAGATGGATCAGACTGGGCTCAAATGGAGGGTTTACCTGTATCTGGCTTAGAAGAAGATGATTTCGAGTCTTTCCTCTCTTACATTAACTCCTCAAAAGTAATTAAACATTGATACTTTGTTAATTTGGCAGCCAATAACTCTTGCGTTAGTGTATGTTGGAACAACTCTAAAAGACCTTTCTGATGTGACTCACAAGTGGAGCGAGTTATCTTTCGGTCACTGGGTAAGATCCGCACAAGTTTAACTTAAAGTAAATTCTCACCTTCTTTTTCAATCTCTTTGCTGACCGGTCTTTGGCAATTTGCAGGCATCCTTGATTCTGAGCCTTGTAGTATCCGGTTAGTTGGACATATCATTTTCACTATGATATAATCTTTATGAAACCTGCAAATATTTATGTTTCTTTCTTTCAATCTTTCCTTCTTTGCAGTGATGTTAATGGTGTGTGTTACTAAGGTGGCGCAGAACGCTCTAAGAAAAGCTTTAGCAGAACACGGAGGGGACATGAACGGAGCGGTTGCAGCCTCACCTGAGCTGAACGATGTGGCTGATGTTCCGGCTGATTTAAATGAGCCGCTCTTGATAAAGATAGACTCTCAATCACATCAGGACCATGAAAATCAGAGAGCCATGAAAGAAGCTGCTGGTTAGATTAAGATTACTTTGTACAATAATCTTATCATCATTAACTTACAAACTACAGAACATAGGCAGAAAGATCAGCTGTTGATGCACATATAATATATAGACATCTATTAGCTCTCGATTCTTGGTTTTTGTATAAGAACATAGATTAATAAAATTATTATTGTCATTCAATTATCAGCTGTTAATGCACGTATAATATAAACCAAGAAACGTGATTTCATTCAATAAGCAGCGATATATTAGCACAGGCAGTGGAGACAGAAAAAAAGAACAAAGTAAAACATACATGACGAGGTTAATGACTCTTTAACTGCGTCTGAGCTATGATTAACTGACAAACTTCCAAGAGGCTTTGGTTCCTTTATCAAAGGGATCTGAACTTTGAGATACTGATGACCTTCCAGTAGACTTTGCCTCCTTTGGGTTTTGCGAAACTGATAATCTTCCATGAGACTTTTGTTTCACTTTCTAAGAACCATTTCTGAGAGTAAACTTTGAGCTGTTATCATTCAGAACTGGTTGATCTCTGCCTGAGCCCGAGATTCTCTCTGGGTGAAAATTTGACTGAGTGGCGCTGAGGATGTCATTAAAATTTGAGAGGGTTTAGAGATTAAAAAAGAAACTATGGAACAGGTCAAACTATCAGAAAGTATGCAGGAGAAAGAGAGATATACCGACAAGTCTACAACCCACACGCCTACACAGTTTTGATTATTATATGAGCAATCAAGAAGCTTTCCCTCGTGAACGTTCAGTTTGACCATCCAACATCGACTCCATCTTACTGGCTCCCATGAGAAAATCTACAATTTGCATGGAGGCACTCACCAGGCTTCTGCTCTTTCTGGGCCTCCTTCCTTCTCCGAGTTGTTGGTGATATCAACAAAATCACCTGTAGCCGCATCTCTAATGAGAATATATATATATATTCAAATGAAACCTTCAAAATAGATGGACACACGATTTGCATGCATATATATATATATTCAAACGCGAAAATGATGAGGTTATAAGGAGAAGAGACAATCTCTTCAGATCATTGCTAGTTTCCGAGGCATCTATTTATATAGATAAACAGCCAAGAAGGAAAAAAAAAAAAAGAGCTTTGTATACAGCAGCAATAAGACAAAGTTAAAAATTACAATGGTTCAAATGAAGTATGAAATAGATTAGTTGGGTGAAAGGGAGAATAAAGAATCGAAATGACAAACGGGATAGCCAAAGACGCCCACGGGTGATAAAACTTTATGATAAGATTTGGTATGGAGATCATGTATCACCATTGGTTGCATAAGTGCAGGACCAAAGAGTAACTTGGTCTTCTTCTCCAGAAGCGCTACTGGCAATGCAACTGGTAATGGAAAATGAGGAAGCTCCTCAGGCAAAGAAAAGGTTTTGGTGAGATCTATTGTACAGATTTCCTTCCACGAGGTATTGTTGGTGTGTAACAACAAGGACCATATCACTTGGGTGGGCCAGTTTCTTTGGGATAGGCACAAGCTGTTGTCGAGGATGCACATGACGACTTGCTGAGGTTCAGGTATATGGGAAAAGGGAGCTTGACAGATGACTTGAAAAGTTTCACTGTGAAGATCAAAAGACAAGACCTTGGCACACTCGGTTAACCAATAAAGTGACCCATCAAAATACACAGGCTTATGGCCATCCAAAATCCGATACGGAGAAGCAGGGACAAGGTACCTCCAAGCATTAGTGCTAAAGTCGAAAACCTCACAAGTAGTAGTGTTGTCTAGGCGGCGGCCAAATTCAGCTGAATTACATAACCAGACGGGCTTGTAGGTGCCTGTGAATTTGTCTTTGCCGAATCCAAGTTGAGGGTTTGGGGTATCCCAGGCTGATTCGGTTTTACACATGTTGGAGAGGAGCTGTTGGACTCTAGAAAGAGGAAAACTTTGGTGCCATCTGGTCGCCGGATTCGCCACCATGTTAGGTGTGTGGTGAGAAAAGAGGCATATAAGACCATCACAACTACCATAGCAAACCTTGGTGTTGGGAATAGATGGGAACTTGCCCGTACGAATCATTGACGACGACCCCAAGACAGGGATGATTCTCACTTCATCATCATCATCATCATTATTATACTCGGTCACATAAAGAAAATCTGGATCTCCCGATTGCTGCGATTGCCTCAACTGTGCCTCTTTAAAACGGAGGGACTCGATTGTGGATTTCCACTTCTTTGATACACATTTAAACCTCAGCAGACACTTCACAGCAAGTCTCGTGAGGATGAGCTCCACAATTTCGTCTGGTAGCGATTCCACCACACTTGTCGATGACCAGCCATGTCTTCTCAGCATTGTCTGATTCATCATAACAGATGGTCCAGACCCGCTTCTTTTATACACTGCACCAGCATCCGAGTCCATCTAGGAATCGGAAAACAAAAAAAATTCCATTAAACTCTCTATTGAAATTTTGATTACCAATAGTAAAATCAAAAAAAAAAAAAAAAAACAACAAAGATTTCCGCTTTACCTTTTATTCTGGGATGATGTTGCCGAAGCGGCGCTTACAGGCGGAGAAGAGAGACAGACAGGTATCTCTCTCTTGCGTCTCGCCCTATGCAACCTTTATCTTCTTTTTTTCCTCTGTTTGATTTCCAATTAACCTTTGTATAATAATTTATACTAGTTTTCCAATTATAAACACCATATATTTTCTATTTAATGTAATATTTCTATTTCTTATATTATGTATTTATTTATTTATCTAAAATTACTTTTTAAAATTTGGAAAAATACACCTTTTTTCTTTTCAAACTATACTTTTTTTTTATTATATGTGTAAAATAAACTTATTCTGATTAAAGTAAGAAATTAAAAATTTTAATAACTCATATCTAAATTTGAAAATATTATTATTATTATGATTACTTAATTTTATTTTTTACTAGATATGAGCTTGTGCGTTGCAACGGGTTTTCTTTCATGTTTTAGTTTAGAAATAAAAATTAGTATTATATAAATTATTTGACAAATCATAATTTTAATAAGAAAAAATAGAGAAAAATACTATTAAATAATTTTAAAACTAATTTTTTTTATAAAAAATGTTTTTATCATCTTTTATCTATTTTATTAATCATCAAATATTTTAACAGATGTAAAAAAATTAAAATTACTATCAAATAATCATTTACCATTATCTTTTCTTTAGGATTTTAGAAAAGAAAAATTAGTATTAGATTTTTCTTTAGAATTTCTAAAAAGGATAAAAAACTAGTATTAACTAATTTTAAAAATTAAATTTTTACTATTAAATAATTTTGATTTTCTTAAAAAAATTATTTCTCTATTTCTTAGTATATATATTTAATCATGAGATATTTTAAAACATGTCACAATATTAAAATAAAATACTATCAAATAATCATTTGGCAATTATATTTTACTTCAAATTTTAAAAATCGAAAAAATACTATTTAAAAATGTATATAATTATTTTTTAACCAAAATCATCTTTTATTATCTTAGCATGTTTTTTTTAAGGAAAAATGATTGCTGACTATATGAAGTATTGATTATCACATGCTAACCATGCAAACTAAACAAATGTATACTTAGCTACACGAAATATTTATTATGCATGGCAACATCCTTCAACTTTATGATGTTATGTAGTTAGCATCACGAGTTTAATTCCATATCCAAAAAATGATGTGTATGTTAGAGACCGTTTAAATCTCTCGTTACAACAACGAAAATGTGACGTACCTGATGGTAATTTACCTAATTAGATTTTGACCAGTGTTTTAAAATCGTAAAAATATTTTTAACAAAATCTAATTTACAAAATCAAAACAGAGTTTTTCATAAACAGAATTTCCATTCATTTAAACTAAGTAAACCTTTCATATTAGATTCTTATTATTTGATTATTTTTATTCTTAAAAGTATATAATTAATAATTATATACGTAAGATTATGTTTGGTATAAGTTGACATCAAATAAGTTTTAAACAAATAAAATTTTTGAGTTAGTAAATTGACAGCAAATAAGTTTTATAATTAAAAAAAAATTCAAAGAATTATATATCCCACAATTAATCAAACAAATTACAATTTTTTTAGTAAAACTTCATAACAAAACAGATTAAAATAATTAAAAAAAAACAAAACAGAGTAATAAAAATAAAAATAATAGAATTATATAGTTTTAAAAGACACTAAAATAAAAATGTTAAAACATTACTTATTAAAATTTCATAACAAAACAGATTAATATAAATAAAAGAAATACAATTATATAGTTTTAAAGCTACAAATAAAAATGTTAAAACACTATACTTATCATGTTAAAACATATTGATTTTGTAAATTAGATTTTGTTAAAAATATTCTTCGCTTTTAAAATGTGGGTCAAAATCTAATTTTAGTTAAATTATAGTCGGATGGGTCATATTTTAACTGTGGAAACAAGATATTTAAACGATCTCTAACATCCACATAGGTTTTTGGATAAATGAAATTAAACTCGTGATGTTAACTACATAACATCATAAAGTTGAGGGATGTTGTCATGCATAACATATACTTCGTGTGGCTAGGTATATATTAATTTAGTTTGCATGGTTAGCCATGTGGTGACCAATACTTCATGTAGCTAGCAATCATTTTTCCTTTTTTTAATTATGATATAGTTTAACACACATCACAATTTTAAAAGTATAACTGACATGTGTCACAATCATGTTAATTAACAACTTTGAAAAATACAGCTTAATATAATTTTTACAAATTATTTTCAAATCTTTGTTTTGTTTAAGATTTTCTAAAAACAAAATTTTCTAAAAAAATACTACTAAATAATTTTTAAATTTACCTTTTTACTATTAAATAAATACTTTTTAAAAAGTTCATCTTTATTATCCTATTATATATATTTTGATATTATATATTTTAACACATGTCACAATATTGAAAAGTAAAACTACTATCAAATAATAGTTTTCAATTATCTTTTCTTTAGGATTTAGAAAAGGAAAATTAGTATTTGATAAATTATTATACTAATATTTTTTTCCTTAGAATTTTTAAAAAGGAAATGTTCTAGAAAATTACTATTAAATAATTTTACTATTAAGTAAATAAGAAAGTTATTTCTTTTCCAAAATTCGTTCTCTATTTTCTTAGTATATATATTTTTATCATGAGATATTCTACCACATGTCACAATATTAAAAGAAAAACTACTATCAAATAGTAGTTTGCAATTATCTTTTATTTAAGATTTTAGAAAATTAGTATTAAATCATTTATTTTAATAATATATTTTTCTTTAGAAATTTTAAAATGGAAATTTTCTAACAAATTAATATTAAATAATTTTAAAATTATTTTTTTTACTATTGAATAATTTTGAAATTTTCTTAAAAAAATTGTTTCTCTATTTTCTTAATATATGTATTTTAATCATGAGATATTCTAACACACGTCACAATATTAAAAATAAAATTACTATAAAATAATCGTTTTACAATTATATTTTATTTTAGATTTTGAAAATCAGAAATTACTCTTAAACAATATATATAATTATTTTTGAACAAAAATTATTATTATTATCTTAATATATTTATTTTTAATTATGATATAGTTTAACACATATCACAATTTAAATATATAATTGATTTGTGTCACAATCATTTTAATTAGCAAGTTTGAAAAACCAACATCAATATAATCTTTTACAAAAAAATTCAATTTTTTTTTGTTTGGGGATTTTTAAAAGTAAATTTTCTAAAAAAATACAAACAAATACTTTTTAAGTAACTATTAAATAAATTTTTAAAATAATTTATCAAAATTCATCTTTACTATCCTATTATATATATATTATAATCATTATAACACATGTCATCATATTAAAATGAAAACTACTATCATATAATAGTTTGCAGTTATCTTTTGTTTATGATTATAAAAAAAGGAAAAATACTATCAGATAATAATTATAATTACTTTTTAACAAATTTTTTTTGTTATTATCTTAATATATATATTTTTATTATGAGATGAATTCACACATGTCATAATCTTAAATATATAATTATCATGTGTTGCGATCATTTTAATTAGTAACGTTAAAGAACAAAACTTTATATAATAAAATAACATCTTCTATTATTGATATCAAATCAATGTAACATATTATATGAATCAGAAATTACATCAAACATGTTGTTGAAATGAATTTTTAATAGAAGTAACGATAACACGATATTTCCTAACACATTTCATAAGATAGGCTGATTGGCCGGCTAATCTCCACTTTGTTTCTGAATCAAGAACCGTCAAGTGTCCGAGAATGCAAATGAGGTTCTATGCATTATTTCCTAATGCGTCTCGCTCTATGCAACCTTTATCTTGTTTTTTTTTTTCCGATTTATACTAGTTTTCCAATTATAAGCAGCGTATATTTTCTATTTAATGTAATATTTCTGTTTCTTATATTATATATTTATTTTTTATCTAAAAATACTTTTTAAAATTTGGAAAATACACCTTTTTTTCTTTTCAAACTATACTTTTTTTATTATATGTGTAAAATAAACTTATTCTGATTAAAGTAAGAAATTAAAAATTGACGTGGGGATCTGCTCTTCGGATTTCAGTTCTGTTGATCCTTGTAGCTGCAATCGTCCTAGCTTTCTATTTCCTCCCCGTCGAGCAGGTCCGTGAATTGCCAAAATTAAGGTTTCAAAATTAAGGTTTCTTTGTTGTTTTCTCGAAATTCATTTGCTTTTCTTTTGATTTTCTGCTGAATTGCCTCATTTGAGGTGGTTTCATAGCAATGAAGTTTTGAGCTTTTCCATCTTTTTTTTTGTGCTCATTTTGACCCTTTGCATATGGTTTATGAGCAACTTTTGTGGTTATGTGTGTAAAACTATTCAGAGTCTTCTCTTTTGAATTCGTTTCATTTACCAAGTAGCGGTTTCTAGCATTGGCTAGTTCTATATGAAACTTACTGTCTCTCTTTGTGTGTGTTTCAGCTTCTGAGGGATTTTTTATTATGGGTTGAACAAGATCTAGGGCCTTGGGGACCGCTTACCCTGTAAGTGTTTCTCCTTTTTGCTTTTTTTTTTTGAGCTATGAAACTAATTATGTCTTGAGTGAGTTGTAGCTGTGAGCTTATTAAGCTTTTATATCTGTTTAACCATGGGTTTGGAAACATAAGAGTTAGGAGGCCTTTTTACCTAGTTACTGAACATCTCTTTCTTTTGTAATATGTGTAGAGCTGTTGCCTACATTCCTCTTACAGTTCTGGCTGTTCCTGCCTCTGTTCTTACGGTATATACATCACATCCTAATTCTTTTGTGTGTACTACATAACGACTGCCATTCTCCACTCTCAACTTTTCGTTGTTAGAGTGAAAAGGTTTATCTATAAATTTGAGAAATCTTATTTTGGTTGAGGCTGTAATATTCAGATCGGTGGCGGCTACCTCTTTGGACTACCAATTGGTTTTGTGGGGGACTCGGTCGGGGCCACGCTTGGCTCTGGAGCAGCATTTCTTCTAGGCCGTACGGTAAGTCTAGAAGATTTGCAGACATATGCTATCTTTTTACTTACATGATGAATGTTCTTATGCAGATTGGAAAACCTTTTGTAGTTGCAAAGTTGAAGGACTATCCTCAGTTTCAGTCGGTGGCTCTCGCTATTGAGAAATCCGGTTTCAAGGTGAGAACTAATGCGAGTTTTAATCATCATATTCATGCAAAAACTGAATGTAGATATGCTTGTTGCTCCGGCTTGCTCCACTTCTCCCCTTCAGCATGTTGAACTACCTCTTATCTGTAACTCCAATCACGCTGGGACCATACTTGCTTTCTTCTTGGTTAGGGATGATGGTAATTTTCATCTAATCCACTTCTCTCCATGATAAATGTTTAGTTGTGAGATCAAAAGAATACAGTTTAATGCATTGTTAACTTGGCAGCCAATAACGCTTGCGTTAGTGTACGTTGGAACTACTCTAAAAGACCTTTCTGATGCGACTCACAAGTGGAGTGAACTATCTTTCGGTCACTGGGTAAGATCCCCACAAGCTTAAGTACATTATCACCTTCTTTTTCAATCTCTTTTCTGACTAATATTTGGTAATTTGCAGGCATCCTTGATTCTGAGCCTTGTAGTATCCGGTTAGTTGGAAAGTTACTTATGGTCTTTATGAACCTGCAAAGATGTACAGATTCACTTATGTTTCTTTCTTTCTTTTGCAGTGATATTGATGGTGTGTGTTACTAAGGTGGCACAGAACGCTCTAAGAAAAGCTTTAGCAGAGCACGGAGGAGACATGAACGGAGCGGTTGCTGCCTCGCCTGAGCTTAACGATGTGGTTGATGCTCCGGCTGATTTAAATGAGCCGCTCTTGATAAAGATAGATTCTCAATCACCTCAGGACCAAGAAAACCAGAGTCATGAAAAAAGCTGCTGGTTAAATTACTTTGTACAATAATCTTATCATTAACTTACAAAGCTACAAAACATAGGTTCGCTGGGGAAAAAAAGACAGCCGTCAATGCATATATATATCGTTCTAGAGTTCTAGCTATTGGTTCTTGGGTTTTGTATAAGAACATAGATTAATAAATTATCCAAAAATCTTCTTTTTTACTCTTCGTAGTTTTGAGATGTAACTACTAACTACATAAACAAAACCAGCGAATTCACAAGTCACCGGGGGAAAGTCCAAAAATCTATTAGGCCATAATTTGTATACTCAAATGAATTAATTAGCAGGTGGAAAATTAGCAAAGTACTACTCCAACTGGCGCATAAACTCACATGATTGCGGATATTCCCAGAAAATAACAAAATATCTCGACGCATTAAATAAAAAAACTCCCGCCGCACGTGCCAATATTCCTCTAGTGGGGCTACCTTTCGAAAAATTAAATGGATAAACATTGACCAGAACAAAAAGTCCCCACAATTCGCGAAACGACACGACAGTCTACTCAGCACTTTCCTTAAAACGAACCAATCCTTATCGATTTTCACTCTCAATCTTAACCGGCGACGTCCCACCGCGTCTCACTCTCTCCTCTCTCAAACCAGAACCTAATCCTTTTAAAACCGTCCAGATCCATCTCCCCCCCCCCCTCTCTATCACAATTGTAATGGCATCTTCTACTTCTTGTCTGAATCTCTTCGTCTTATCGTTCCTCTCCGTTCTACTCATTACCAAATCACAAATCTATGATTCGGTCAACGGAGCTGTTTTCCCGATTACTCGAGACCTATCAACAGGTCAACATATCGCAGAGATTCGCCTTGGGGACTCGCCGGAGCCAGTTAAGCTCGTGGTGGATCTCTCCGGTCCGCTTCTATGGTTCGACTGTTCCTCGGGAAATCTTTCCACGTCGCGAAGTCTGATATCAGGAAGCTCAAGCGGCTGTGTGAAAGTTGATTATGTCGGAGCTTCATCGCGTGGAGACCAGAACGCTGATTGCGATTTGCTCGTCAGAAACGACGTCGTTGGGATTACGGCGAGAGGAGAGCTCGCAACAGACGTCTTATCACTCGGATCTGTTTCTTCTCAGGGAACCGTTGATCCACTCTTCGCATGTGCACCTCCGTTGCTGTTACGTGGGCTCGCTAGTGGAGCCCAAGTAGTAATGGGCCTTTCCAAGGCCCAAATCTCTCTCCCTTCACAACTCGCCGCGGAAACCAGCGAACGCCGTCGTTTAACTGTTTATTTCTCGCCGTCGAACGCCGTCGTGTCAACGAGTTCGGTGGAGGAGGTGTTCGGAACGGCCGCAGCTAGATCGTTGGTCTACACGCCATTGTCTACAAGCTCGAGCGGCGATTACTTAATCAACGTGAAATCCATCAGAGTCAACGGGGAGAAGCTCGCCGCCAAGTGTCCGTTATCGGCGGAGCTAAGCACGTTAGTTCCTTACACGACGCTAGAGAGCTCGCTCTACGCGGTGTTTGCGGAAGGTTACGTTAAAGCTGCGACTAACGCTAAATCGGTGGCTCCCGTAGCACCGTTCGGTCTCTGCTTCACGAGTACGTCTTCGGCTGAGGTAGAGTTTCCGGCGGTTGAACTCGCTTTGCAGAGCGAGATGGTGAGGTGGAGGATTCAGGGGAAGAATCTATTGGTGGATGTTGGTGGTGGAGTCCAATGCTTGGGTATTGTGAACGGCGGGTCAAACCGGGTCAACCCGATTACAATGGGTGGGTTACAGTTAGAAGGCTTTGTATTGGACTTTGATTTGGGTAACTCGATGATGGGGTTCGGACAAAGAAATTCCTTCCGACCAGAAGCTTTGTAGTTAAAAACATCTGATATTAACACGTAGATGTTGTCAGTTTTGCGTCTTTGTATGTTTTGTGTCGACATAAGAGTACCGTTTCTTACATGAGTTACTGTAAGCAACTCTACTCATTTACACTAATATAGTTTGTTGGTCGTGATACATAAATTTAAATTCAAACAGTGTCTGTTAACATCCGCCGTAGAGGAAAGCCTTGAAAGGATGAAATAAGATGCAGAGGCGAAGGAGCCAGCAAGGATGATGGAGTTTGTGCAATACCTATGTATAGATATGTAGCATTCTTACATGCCCACAGCGACTTTAACCATGACCAAACCTCTCCTCTAAGGCTCAACCCCATGTACAGAGTTATCATCAAACATTCATATAGGAGTAGCAGTGACTACAATTCTTAAATTCTACTGCATAAATAATTTATTGTAGTTTTTAGCATTACAAGATTCACATAAACCATACGGAATAAAAAGATTGAAATGAAAACTAAAGCTTGGGGATGGCCCGATTATCGGGTTGTTGTAAACGCCGAGTCGAATCGGGTTGGCCCAACTATGACACCTTTGTATTAGATTTTGTTTGTTTTGTGTACTTTCACTGACTGTCGCTTGTTTTTTATTTCAATAATTTCATGCCAAATATTATTGTTTTTTGTTTATTGTCTAAGAATTTTATATAGTATTTTTTGACCAAATTTTTATATAGTATTTCTTGGACCTGAATTCAAAATCTGTTCCAAAATTGAGTTTTAGTATAAGAGAAAACCGCCAAAAAAAAACGCACAGAAAATAGGTAGGACATACTCCATTGTGATCGTATCAAAGAAAACAACCAAACAGCCAAAAACATTATGAACAATCGCGATATTACCAAAAACTAAAAAGAAATAAGAAAGCAACATAATATTTACACATGAAGACTTTTATGTTTTTGTAGTTTGTAAAAGCTAAGGTGAATGAGATGGGTGACCATTTTCGCCTATAGATCATTGTATCAACGATGGTCCAACAATAATTGTTAAGTTTAAATATACGGAAGCTTTAGGTCTACACATCCCCAGTCCACACCGTATTTGTAGACAAAATAACAGTTTCACATGACTTATTAACTATTGTATGTTAGATAATCATATGTGGCAAAGAAAACTTATATATGCCATCTTCAAATGAGATAAATATCTTGTTTTGAAATAATTTTTGGAAATTTTGTAAAGATGTTGATTTCGATTGTATAACATAACAATATCAGAGTCGTTTTCAGCTGTAGCTGCCAGAGCCCCAGGTCCAAGCTTGATGCTTGCTACTCCTCAAGTATTTCTTTTTGTTTTCTATAGTTGTTTTCTGGTGGAGATAAGAGAACAACACAACTAGTGGCTTGTTTATAATAAAATAAAATTATTATGTATTTTGTTAACATCGACAAAACAAAATGATAACGTCAGTAATTGTTTTCAGTTACTTTATAGTATTATCATCAATATTTTTAGGGAATATAATTTTAAGATTCTAGTTTGATTATAATTAAAAAGACAAAATCCCAATACTATATACATAATAATCTTATAATATTTAATCATGCATATTCTTGGACATTGGACAATAGATAAAACAGTAATTGTCCATTCAAAATCTCTAAGTATATAAAGTTAAAAAAAAACTCTTAACTCTACCACCAGGATTGAACAATGTCCTAAACGAAATATGTTTGGTATGACCTTATTGGCTACCAAATAATATGCTCTCTCTCAAATAATTTCTTCGGTCCACATTTGTTTATTCTAACATTTTGTCGGTTATTGTGGTCTTTGATACATTTCTCGAAATAGTTTTAAGTTTTTATCTTATACATTTCTCGGTTGTTATTACCAAACCTTTTATTTTGTTCTATGGTTTCCTTTTTTGAATGTGTCATTTTCTTAACTAGTGGTCAATAATCTTCAGCAACTCACCTATCTTCGTATTTAATTTGGAAAAGTAAGTTGGTTTATGTGCGCAAACATTTATTGCATAAGGTTGTGTTTTGTTTTACAACGAACTTTGTGGATCAGTCTACGCACCACTCAAATTTTGAATTTTATTAGCAGACATGGATTGGTTTACATTAGACCAAAATTTACTAAAAGACAGCCCCAAATACAAAAACAAAAACAGTGGGCGGCTCACTGTTCTAAGATTCTTAATATTCTTTTTTTTTTAATCAACACAACACATCTCATTTTCTATACAAAAACTGCAACTGAAACTATAGGCCCTCGTATAAGCTCCTCGTGAAAGTTTTAAATTATTCCGCAAGGTCTAATGTCGCACAAGGTTTGGAACCTTTTTTTTTTTCTTTTGACAAAACAAGGTTTGGAATCTTTGATGAATTTATAGTGAACATATCATAAATTATCATTAAAACATGTATAATTTCAGTTTTTCTTGTACACAATGAGACATGTATAATTTGGAACCCGTAGCTGTCTTAGTTCTTTTGTCAACATTTAATTTTAATCTGACATACCATAAATTTCTAAATTTTAAAGATATTATATTATCGAAATATGTCCATTTAAATTAGGTTCAAGTTGCTTTCAGAAAACGAACTCTACAATCTCTCCTAGTTCATTGGCAAATAAAACATATCTGACTGTTGTTAAAAAAAACATATCTGATTTTGACAAAAGAAATATGAACCACACCAACACCAAAATAAATATCTGAGTTATGGTTGGTGATTTAATTCTAGGACGATCGACTTAGTAAAAAGCACTTAAAAGTAGAATAGACACGGTAATTTATCATTTTATTAGTTGTCAGGCTCTGTTTGATGCATGTTACACTTCACCGGTTACATCCTACTATATATAATAATTAGCTTCGTTTATAAATTTTTGCTGATTTTTCTAATAAAATAGAGCGAAGACAATGGTTTAAAAAGTTGTAACTTGTGAGAGCAGTGTATAAATTAAAGTGTATGATATCTTTTCTGTTTTACGAAAAGTGTTTGCTGGCTTCAAATTGAAATAAAATAAAATTTCAAAAAAAGAGCTAATTACCAGCAGTTTTACAATAATAAAAAATCAATAGTCATTTACTATTACAATGATTTTTTATTTCTTAATTTTCATTACATATTCACAACGATTTAAGAGTTTAAAATAAAAAAATTATATAATTGAAGTAAATTTTCTATTCGTCTATTTGAGAAGAAGATGGATAAGACTATAAGACAAGGCACGACAAATGGCAACATAGGTCCCACTAAAACTAGAATCTGACGCTCGAGAATGATCCTATCACCTCCGTGTGGGACCAACGTATTATTGACGTTAATTTCAGTGCAAAGAAACTAAAGAACGAAGAACCAATAGAAGAATCATGAAGACTTGAAATGACGAAAATGCCCACGATATCGTCATCATCCTCCTATATTAATAAACACCATTTCTCTCCTTTGTCATCAACCTCCATGTCCGATATATATCTAGCAGAGAAGCAACTCAAAGTTTTAATTTTCTAGTAGACTAGTTTTTTTTTTCTCGTGGATCATTATCTAAGAAGAGAGGAAATGTTGGGAATTTTTAGCGGAGCTATAGTATCATTGCCGGAAGAGCTGGTGGCCGCCGGCAGCAGAACTCCGTCGCCGAAGACAACCGGAGCGGCTCTAGTTAACAAGTTTGTCGAGAAAAACCCATCCGCTGTGACCGTACAAGTCGGAGACTATGTGCAGCTTGCGTACACCCACCACAAAGAGAGTCCTCTCCGGCCAAGGTGAGACCGTCGGCTATTTACTTGTTTTCATTTATTTATTTTTGTTAAAATCAGCTTTACGATGATCCCAAAGTCTATGCCGTTCGATTAGATCAATCGGACGGGGGTGAAATACTGACATCATCGTCCAGGGTTTTTAGTTTCGTTGAAAAATAAAATTATTCATTTCCTTATAAACAGCGTAGGTCCATTTGCATGGATCGACCGATTGGAACCATGTTTCGTCCGATTTTATTATCTAAAACCATACTGATAAGAGAGGGAACTAGTGAAGATCATTAATCAAATTAATTCATGTAGATAAAATAGTTTTATATATAATCTCAACTGGATTCCAATTTACACAGAATGGTGTTATTCTTTTGCACTCCATTACTTCAAACTAGGCCTGGGCATTCGGGGTCCCAATCGGGTTTCGGTTTTGTCCAATCGGGTCTCGGTTTTTCGGGTTTATCAAAATCAGCCCCATTCGGATTATATAAAAATTCGGTTCGGGACCGGTTCGGGTTTTATCGGGTTCGGATCGGGGTTAGTAAATCTTCAAAGAACCGGTACAACCCGGTGTACTTTCGGGTTTTGGGTTCCAACCGGTTCTTCGATTTTAAAGTACTTGATTTATACCTATTTTGTAACCAAAACATAAGTAAAATCGGTTCTTCGGGTTTAAAGTACTTGATTTGTACCTATTTTGTAACCAAAACATAAGTAAAATCGATTCAGAAATAAGAAAAAAACATCAAACATGATCATTCAAAGTCAAACGAAAGGTATACGTTGTTATTGATAGAAAGAAAACCAATAAATGAAATCATAAAACGAAAAATTAAGTTCTCATGAAATGAAAAAAATTATTCAATGAAAATAAAACCAAAATCTAAAAATTTCAAGCCTCAACCGCCACTTTCAACCATCAACCTTCATGTAGTAGATAGTTATTGTATATGTTTAATAATATCTTAGTGTATTTTGGCTACATATTAGGAATTGAGATCATGTTTGGTACAAGTTTTTTTTTGGCATTTTGAATGTTTCGGGTTCTATCGGATATCCATTTAATTTCGGGTTCGGTTCGGATAATACCCATAACCCGAAATACCATAAAACAAGATCCATTCGGTATTTATGTCGGGTTCGGATTCATTTTCATCGGATCGGATTCGGTTCGGATTTTCGGGTTCGGTTTATTTGCCCAGCCCTACTTCAAACTAGGGTGATGTGTTTGTGGTGTAGTCAGTAGTGTGTGGGACACAAGCAATAATGAAAGAGTAAAGTCCAAATATATTTATTCTAAAAAGATAATTTCTATATTTTTGACAAAAAAGATATATTTCTATATATTAGTATATATATATTGAGAAATATGCATATACATCATATGTAACCTTTATAAAATGTATTAATTCGTTACTACAACTTAAATTAAGTACTTATCCAAGAAAAGATTACATTGGTTAAAAATCATCTCTCAACCTATATATGGATCCAGGTGTTTTATTTTATTTTATTTTTTTGGGGGGGGGGGGGGGGTGAGCAAAGAATTAATTTATCAGAAAGATATCGATCCAATCACATGTTATACTCGTAAATTGAAAGATAAAAAATGTTAGATTAATGGACCAATGATGTGGCACAACACAATCACTATTTACTGTACATGATATCAGTTTTCTCAATGACATAGTGTGGTAGAAGAAGTCACAATACAAAACCCATCAACAAATCTATATACATATGGTATGTCCAAATCTACAAAAGGCAACTTTGGTTGGTCCACCAAACCCCACAAACCATTTGTATAGATAGATAGTCTTATACCAAAAAAAAAAGAATTATTATGCCTTGCTTTCTATGTTAGCATCCATGATTGCATGTCTATTTAACGATCTAATGCTGACTCACCTTTCTCACTATTCTCCATCTTTAACTTTAACAATTGCAACTAGATCTTGATCCGCGCTACAAAACGCGGATATATTGTTTGTTTTGTTTTTTCGGTATATTTTTTATATATAGCTTAAAATGAATATCACCCCGTTCCTGGTTGAAAAAAAAAAAGAATATCACCCGTTCCACATTCATAAAATCAGTTACATGTAAAAAGTAGTTAAATGAAATAGGTATGTGTTTTGCTCGTAGGAAGCAACAAACATATCAATATACAATACAGTTATCAATATTATTTAGTATATGAACTTTAAGATTTTTAAAATAATTTCAATGGGTTATTCGAACCAGAACTAAAATTTAAAAATATCTGAATGAGGCTAAAATATTAAACTCCGAAAACCCAAAATCCGAATTAGATCCTAACCAAATCGGAATGAGTACTCGAACGACCACCTCTAATTTCTGTATAAGATATTGTATAGGTTTAGACACATTTATCCAGAACCAAAAAACTAAAACCAAATGTAAACCTAATTCATAAATAATCAAGTGAATCATATATCTCTGGAACCAAAAAATTGAATTGAACGGAACCAAACCGCTAACCAAATAGGTATCCAAAATTTTAAAATGGAATTATATACCCACAAATATTAATTATACTTAATTTTTAAATAGTTAAATATACTAAAAATACTATTTATTAACAAAATTACCCGAATATTTTTATCCATAAATTTAAAATTATCTAAATTATTTGATATTTTTATTCAAACCGTCCGATATTTAAAGCTGGTATAATTATTTATTTATTTGTAAACATAGTTATTGATACTATGAATATAAATGCTATTAATTGTTATTGATAATGTATATACAAAATGGTATCAGACATGCGAAAATCAAAGCATCTAATAGATGAATTGGTTGGTGTCAATGATTGTAGTCGAATACTTTTTCCACTCAAAGTAATGCATCCCGAAATGATAGGAAGTAAAGGGAAGATGAGGTTATTTTTTTTCATTTTTTTTTCATCGGGAGGTTATAAAATACCAAGGGAAGAGGAGGTTATAATATATATATACATGTCATGGCAGTTAAATTTTTAAGAAAGTGGGTTATAAATAATTGGACCAAACAAATATCAATTGGTCATACATGAGTTTTAATAGAATAGATAGATACCCTACATTTTGGACTTTGTGACTATATATACATATAGGTTTGTCTTAAGATGTTTTCTGTTTGAATTTATATGTAGGTCATTTGGGGCTAAGGATGAGATATTCTGCTTGTTCCAAGGCTCACTTGACAACCTAGGAAGCTTGAAGCAGCAATACGGGCTTGCTAAGAATGCAAATGAGGTTCTTTTGGTCATTGAGGCTTACAAGACTCTCCGTGACAGAGCTCCATACCCTGCCAACCATGTAGTGGCTCACCTAAGTGGCGACTTCGCCTTTGTGGTCTTCGATAAATCAACATCCACTCTGTTTGTAGCTTCTGTAAGTTTTTCTTAACCCTTTTATGACCTGTGAGGAGCTAGATTGAATTTGGCTGTGAAAATCGGTTTTAATTTGGTGTAGGACCAAGAAGGTAAGGTTCCATTGTATTGGGGGATAACAGCTGATGGGTATGTGGCATTTGCTGATGATGTTGAGTTGCTAAAAGGTGCTTGTGGCAAGTCTCTTGCTTCTTTCCCTCAAGGTTTGTTTTCTTCATATTTTTTTTTTGTTTCACTCCGACGTTTAAGATTTTTATGACATTAGAAGCTAGATTGGGAGCTATTTAAATGGTTGTGCTTGCATGCATTGCAGGCTGCTTTTACTCGACTGCTTTAGGTGGGCTAAGGAGCTTTGAGAACCCTAAGAACAAGATCACTGCCATTCCTGCTAAAGAGGAAGAAATTTGGGGAGCCACCTTCAAGGTGAATAATTCTTCAAGATTAAGAAACCATATGTAGTTTTATTTTTTTTCCTCAGTAATATTTTAATAAGGCTCACATAGCACAAACAATGGTGGTGGAAACAGGTGGAAGGAGCAACAGTTCTTGCAGATTGAAAATCGAAACTCTTCAACAGCAAAAAAATAAAATAAATCGTGCTGTGAAAACAAGAAGCTGTTCTATGAGTTCTTTAAGCTATCAACCAAAACAAGAAGCTGTTCTATGAGTTCTTTAAGCTATGTGATGATGTGATGATGTGTGTAGTGTAGTGTTATATCTCTCTCTTGTCTTTTGCTTCTTTGTATAGCCAGCGTCTGTTTCTTCCTGTTTTAACTGTATTCGTCCTAAATAAGCCATCTCTCTAAAATCCAAAAACCACCTTCTCTTGATCCTTGTATCTCAAGTAAATCTCGAAATTTTCAGTCTGGTTTACAATCTCAAACACGAACCTAAAGAAGTTATACAGAGAGTGGCAATGAATGGGTCTTGAGTATTGAGTAGTAACTTCTATTTAGGTAATTACAAGATTCAGGTTTTTATTATTGAGAAAACATGAGCAGCTTTTCAAGTTTCTCACAGACAACGAGATGAAGTAGAAGGCAGCCATGAGTTGTGCAGATTTAAGATACAGGGCAGATATCCTCCAAACTGTAGAAAGAACCGAAAATATTAATACAGTTTTTGTGCGGATTCTCTGTTATAGTAGCTTCAGCAAGAAAGAATCCCATACCTCTCTCCTAAACATTCGATAATGTCACTTGTGAGAGTTGATCTCTTATGTTTTGTAAAAGCCAGAGATGCAGCCTTTCTCAGCAGGCCAGATGCAGCTATACATCCCAAGATTGCTGGACTCTCAGATGGACTGAAATTTTCAGAGAGTGTAAAAAAAAAACACTTGCCTCAATCAACCAATGATTGAGCTAGAAAATGGTTGAGATAAAGGAGATGTCTAACCTTTCAGGACCTGATTTAAGCTGTTGCGCCCATGACAGAAACACTGCAACACTAGACGAAACAAATACATGTAGGCGCTCTATTAACCGTGAGTAATCTGATGGTATTTGATCAAAGAATAGTGAACTCACCTCCCAGAGAGAATATCACCTTGGCCACCACATCTCCTTGGGGAACCATATATGCTCACTGATTTTACTGTAAAAAAATAAACACAATCAAACTTCACATTCTCAACGTTTTCTAAAGAAAAAGACAAGAGAAAAAGTTACTCACCTATCTCTCCATTGCTTATAAGATCAGTTTTCCCTTTCCTCAGAATCGTCACGCCACCAATCCTGAACAACACAGGCGTCTAATATTACTTATCATAACAATAGTTTTTACTTTCTAGGCTATAGTAAACTGAGTTTTGTAACTTCGTACTGTTTGGCCAAAGAACGTAGCTGATCTTCAGCCTTCCCTTCGTCCACTTCACAGTTCAGCACTTTCTGAACCAGGCGCTTATACTCGATCACGTTTGGAGTTAAGACAGCAAGCGGATAGCTCTTGACAAGATCAATTGAATTCGTTACGAGAAACAGCCCGTCCTGCAGAATCATCATACAGAACAAATGAAAAGACAAAAACAATCACAAGATCCGGGAATTAGAAGGAAGCCAAATCACTCTGCTTACCCCATCGACAACAAAAGGAACATTGAACTTCTTGGCAAGAAGCATGATCTTACTCACACACTCCTGGAGATACAGAGTTGTCAAGTCAAAGTCAAAGTCAACCAACCAAAGCATTGAGGACTCAAATTAAGTAAATGTGATGAGAGGAATCTGTTACAAGGAGGAAAGGATCCCTTCCCAAACCAGGACCAATCACAAGGCAATCGAATATTTCCATCCATTTATCCACTTCTCCTATCACTTTATCCTGAACTTTTCTTTTCTCTTCCTCGGTGAACTGACTGAATCCAGATAACAAGATATAGAGATTATGGAAAACTGGCTTTGTAACTAATTAAACTAACAATGTGGACTGGAGCATTCACATTTTCACCTGATGTTGTAGGATTCCTCAAGAACAGGGTGAACTATAAGCTCAGGACTATAGCTCTTAATAACAGGAGCTGCGTCTTTGGTACAGAACACATGAGACAAATCAGCACCCTACAAAGTTTTACCAGACAAGAAGAGATCAGTTTCAAAACCAAAGATGAGT
This sequence comes from Brassica napus, assembly GCF_020379485.1. Taxonomy (NCBI): domain Eukaryota; kingdom Viridiplantae; phylum Streptophyta; class Magnoliopsida; order Brassicales; family Brassicaceae; genus Brassica; species Brassica napus. Next base: position 4,891,132 of record NC_063446.1, read on the forward strand.
AGAAAGAAGCTTAACAGAAACAGGAAACTACTAACGATTCTCAGAGCTGAAATGGCAGCAAAGTAAGGAGCTCCAGTGTATTCACGACATCCTCCAATCACAGCTATCTTCCCTAAAGCAGATCAAGTTTTACAACACAAAAGAGCTTAACATAAAAGAAAACACCAAAGACTCAAACACTGAAGTTGGAATTTGATTTTAGAAAAAAAAAAGAAGATCTTTTGATATCGAATTCTAACCAGCTTGGCCTTTGTGTCGTTTAGGGTCGAGCGATGGTGTGACGGTTCTAAGAACACTCTCGGCGTCGGCTTCCGATGTGGAACTCATTGCTCTGATGAGATTTGGGAGATGGGTTCTTGAGGCACAAAGAGTTCGTACCAAGAACTGTTGTCTTCTGATCACAGTTGAAGAAGAGAGTGAATGAGAAGTCAACTGTTCAAAGGCGGAGATGACGCCATGCCTCAACAACATTTAGATTGATTCTTTCTACCAAAGGAACTAGAACACACCACCGCTTCCGATACAGCACAAGTATCAGACTCTTAGTGTGAGTCAGAGGGTCTTAAATGTATTCATTTAATTATCTTGTAGGCAAAGGTGAAAAATAAAAGGAAAAAATCAGAGTTAGAGATGATGATTGGCCGGTTTAGAGTTTCTCTGAATACTCTTTTCTCTTACAGTTTTATTCAGAGCCTGCTTCAAAACACTGACGTTTGTGGTTAAGTTAATTGGCTAGGGATATATGTAATTAGGTAAAGCATCTTTGGGTGGCTGCATCAGTCAATGATTAGTTTCATAACTCATCAAATAAAAATTAAAAAAAAAAAGGATCGATAAGAAAAACTATATTAAATAATATTCAACTAAAAAAAATTACAAACCGAAAACCGAGAGCAGTAGACTGGTCTATCAACGTCAAACGTGATGATGAAGATGATGATGATGACAATGGTGATGATGGTGATGGTGATAGGGACGAGAGGGCTGGACAGGATGATGATGGCCATGAAGAGTTGGGAACGTTCCATAATTGGCGGCAGAAGAGTGTTTTGAAACATCTTCTTGTGTGACCACCGTTTCAGCCTTTTCCACGTCAACTGGATTCTTATGCTCGTCGTTGTGCTCGATGCAACGAGCGATAACGCATAAGCAAATCAACACAACCATGCATATGTAGACAAAAATATCTTCCATTGTCTAGTCTTTTCTTTTCTTTTTGTGTGTGCGAGGTTTTTCTAGCAAAGACCAAAAAAGAAAGAAAGTAGGTGTATGAATTTTTGAGAGATTGATTGATTATAGGGTTGATAAACAATGGTGGTGAGATATCAATTTTTTCTGAGTTAATTGGATTTTCTTTGGAAAGTAATTAAGACGATATAATGATTGTGCATATTATGTAAAAGAAATCTTAGATATATAGTAAGAAACTCCACCAAATTTACTAAGAGGAAATTTGTGAAAATAATGTCTAGAAAGAATCTTACAGAAATAGAAAAATTAACAAACCAATGGAGGATAATTTGTTAACAATTTTCACAATATATAATTTAGTTATGAGTCCAGTCGACTGTTTCAGTTTCACTAAATATTATTTTCTCCACTCACATCTGTTTAGGTAAGCAAAACTATTTACCGTTCCATGATCCTGGTCGTGCGTAAAATGCCCATCTATCGTTCTGATCTGCTATCATTGTCTTGTTGATAAGCAAAGAAAGAAGGAAGGAAGAGACAATCATCTCCATGTTCTTGTTACACTAAGATTGCATCAGCTGCAGAGAAACTCAGGGCATTAATCAATCATTAATGCTTGTATCAGATTTTCTCTTCTATATAATTGAATCAGTAATTACCGGTTTGTTTGATAATATTTTCATTGAAAATTAAATAATTTTTAGGATAATAGTAGTGGTATAATTTCATGGATGTTATCAATATAAAAAATTCTTTCAAGCAATTTTCATAATTAAACAATTTTTTAAATTAGTAAGTCTGGTCTTTGTAAATCCAATTTTGGCTAACTCATGTTCTCAATTTTCATAATTAAACAATTTTTTAAATTAGTAAGCCTGGTCTTTGTAAATCCAATTTCTGGTCTCGAGTAAGAAATATAAACTTTTTGGAAAATTACGAGAGACTGAAGAAATATTAGGGGTATGTTCGCAATAAACAAAACCCGGGTTAAACGCAACGGTATGCGAGGCGAGAACCATTAACACATTTGTCAAAAATCAAACATCAAACATCAAGAAAGCAAGCAAGGAAGGAGATAAAGGAAAGAAAGAGGCGTAAGAGAAACACGGTGCAGAAGCCCCTAGCAGTTTTCACTTTCCGGCACTAGGGTTTGCTCATCCGCGCTCTGCTTCACTTTCAATCGGTAAAAAATCTCTCTTTTTTTTTTGGCGTGTCTGTGTCTTTTTCTTGAGTGTCTGTTAAGTTTCCGAACAAAAAAGGTTCGATTTTTGTCTGTAGGAGCATTGAATTTGCAAATTGGTTTGTTGGATTGCAGAGTGATGAGTGGCGTTCGGAAGAGATCTCACGAAGAGGATGGTGTGACTCATACATCTTCTTCATCATCAGCCAAATACCCCCACGAGGATTCTGGATCTTCTTCTTACCCTAAATCCACTCATCCCCCTCCTGTTACTACTCATCCACCACCGGCTCAGGTTCACCACCACCACCATCAACAACAACAACCTCAATCTCATCCTCACCTTCACACGGTTCGTCACCACCCACCACTTGCTGCTGCTGTTTCTGAATCAAGAACCGTCAAGGGTCCGATAAGTGAGCCTAGAGATGGAGGAGAGAGACGCTCTCCTCTTCACGGCGTGTATTGGTCTCCGTCCCTCCCAGCGACGGGTTCTTCTGAGAGCAGAGATAACAGGAGTGATGGGAGAGAGATACATGGTGAGGCCAAGAGGGAGATTCATGGTCCAAAGGGCGAGAGGGATGCTAAGTTCGAGAGATCAGGGGATGACAGCGGAAAAGGTAATACCGGAGGCTATTCTAGGAATGATGGGAGAGGGATATACGGTGAGACGAAGAGGGAGATTCAAGGTCCTAAGCCTGAGCGTGTAGGGGATGATTTTAAGATGGAAAAGGAAGGGCATGCTCACTTGCCTTGGAAGGAGCAGAAGGATTGCCATAGAGGGAAGAGAGTTGAAAGCTCAAGCGCCAATGTGGAACCGTGGGTTGTATCACGTGTCAATCCTCAAGGATCAACGGAGGTTGGGGCAAAATATCTCTCAGCGCCTGTGGAGGGAGGAGCACATTTACAAGGTAAAGAGATCTCTTCATCTCTGTTCGCTTTAGCCTCTTCATCTCTGTTCGCTTTAGCCTCTTCACAGTTTACGTTTTTACTTTGTAAATTTCGCTTTTTGTGTGTTTCTTGTCCTGATGTTCTCTCTTCTTTCACATGACAGTTATGTACCCATGGATGTGCAAACCTTCTTTGTATGAAAGGTTTGACAAACGGCAAGTATGTGTTGAGATGATTTGCCCCTGTGCTCTTGTGGGAAATGTAGATCTCCTTGAGAAGCTCAAGAAGAAGAACAGAGAAGCGGATCTCAGAGTCTATGAGCATAGAGGGTTTTCTAGCATTTTCATTTCAGCTGTGGAGCAATTTTCTCAAACATACGCACCAACATTCTACGCTGCTCTGGATCTTCTCCCTCTTTGCTCTACATATGATCAAGCAGGATCCAGGAGTGTTACCTTTGTTATCACTGCAAGACAACAGAAACTCATCTCAGCAGGTCTTATTGATTTCTGGACGAAAACTTACTCATGCTCCGTTCACTGTTTGGAGAGAAGAAAAGGGGTGTATCATCTTGCGTTTACTGGCACAGAGGAAGGAAGTAGAACGCTGTTTTGCAGGATTTTCTTTCTCTTCAGAAAAGATGTATTTTGGAGAGGTCACTCCCACGCTGTGGACTTTAGAACCATTGGTAAGATCATTTTTTATATTTGATAGTCCCTTTGAAAGATCATTGCCTTCTTGTCAATTTTCTCTCTTTTTCTTTCAGAAGTTGAACAAAGCTACATTGGACCAAGGATGAATGGGGATACAATTAATCTTGATTTTGTTAAAGCATTGATTGAAGGATTCAAGAAGCAGCTACCTTTACATATAAGGTATATCCATGCAAGGAACTTTTAGTTGATACACTTTGATATACTCTACTCATACTTCTTGTTTTTCTTTTTGCAGGTACGTAAATCAGATTCTCTTGCAAACCACTCACATTCTGGAGTCTCTGCCGACGCTTGTAGATATTCACGTAGACGATGGGCAGTGTGTTATAGTGTGCGGAGATATCCACGGGCAGGTGAGATACATTGCCTTCCATTATGTGTTCTTTTTTCCCTTAAGTTAATTCAATGTCAATATGTTCCCTGCAGTTCTACGACCTGTGTAATATTTTTGATAAAGAAGGTTTTCCCTGTCAAGAGAAACAGTTCCTGTTCAATGGCGATTTTGTTGACAGGGGTTCCTTTTCAGTAGAAACCATTCTCACCCTGTTTGCACTCAAGTGCGCATGTCCTTTATGTAAGTATGAATTGATACAGGTTAAGTATATTTTACATTAATTATCTGTTGTTTGACAATTGAGAAATATGCTGCAGGGATACACCTCGCGAGAGGTAACCATGAAAGTAGGAGTTTAAACGAGGTTCATGGGTTTGAGAAGGAGGTGCTGGCAAAGCTAAATGAGACCGTGATGGATATGTTTAGTGATACATTCTGCTGTCTTCCTCTAGCGCACGTTCTCAACAGAAAAATCATTGTTCTTCATGGCGGGCTCTTTAGCCGAGATGGGGTCACACTCAGTGATATCAAGTCAATTCACCGATTTTGCCAGCCTCCTAAAAGAGGTATATACTTTGTTACGGTTGCTTATTGTGATTCTATTCTGATTGAGGACATTTTATTATTGTCTTTTCAGGACTTATGAGAGACTTATTGTGGAGTGATCCACAAGATTCCCCTGGAAGAAGCAGGAGCACCAGAGGAGAAGGCATTATTTTTTTTGGTGAAGATGTCACAGAGTCATTTTTGAGAGACAACAATCTAGGTAAGTAAACCTAATCTATTAGGTTCTGACTCTTGACTCTTTTTGATTAGGTGTTTAACTTGGGGTTTGCAGATCTTTTGGTCAGATCACACGAGCTTAAGGATAAAGGATATGAGATTAGCCATAATGGTAAACTCATCACTGTGTTCTCAGCACCTAACTACTGCGACAGGGTAACTTACTAAACTTCAGACCTTATTAATGCAATGCAAGTAATCATTGGTCTCAACACACATGAGTTTTTTTTTTTTTTTTTGTAGGAGAATAACAAAGGAGCCTTCATCGTTTTCAAAGCTCCACAAATGGAGCCAGATATTCAGACGTTCTCAGCTGTGGTATGGATTTTTTTTCCGAGAGAAAAAACAAGAATATGTTTGTATTCTTTTCAGACATGTGATTGATTTTTTATTTTTTTTTGTGTGCTGATTTTTCACAGGGACACCCGTACCGGATGTGGAGCCAATGGCCTATTGCAGACTGAGAGAGATTTTCTTTTTGGTATCTGCTGGTTTGGATCGAAGATTAGTTAGCAGTTGCTGTCAATGACAACTCATAGACCTTCCCTCATAGCTGGAACGTTCTTATTGTTGTTGTTTTTCTCTTGATTGGGTTTTGTTTCTACACCTTGTTGCTTTGGCCATTGTTCCTTTTGACACGTTAAAAACAAAAAAAAAAAGTGTTTCTACTCAGATGGTCTGTCTTTTCCTCTTGATGAGCTTTCATTGTGTCTTTTTCTCTTGATGAGCTTTAATTGTGTCTTTTTCTCTTGATGAGCTTTAATTGTGAGAAGCAAACACATGGCTTGTGCATATATATATTTACCTATGAGCTCAGAATTTAAAACATTTTTAGCATATTAAACGTAAGTATCAAATTCAAACGATATGAAAACATATATATTCATGGTTTATTGTGTATAGTCCAAACGTAAATGCCAATATTTCAGAAATATATATATTTATAAAAAAAATTACAAGCAAAGTAAATGTAAAAATTACGTTACGTGAGTCAGAAGCTTTGACTCGAGGGGTTGAATATAAAGTCTTGCTTTTTTTAGCAAGCTGATTGGAGCAAGACACTATTCACCAGGAGACGCTAGGGACTCAAGTGGCCACGGTACACACACCGCTTCCATCGCGGCTGGAAACGCAGTCCCGAACGCCAGCTTCTTCGGGCTCGGCTATGGAACCATGAGAGGTGCCGTTCCAGCGTCAAGAATCGCCGCTTACAGAGTCTGCGCCGGAGAATGTAGAGACGATATCCTACTCTCCGCGTTCGATGACGCTATCGCCGACGGTGTTGACATTATCACCATATCTGTAGGTAGTACCGATGTGTACCCGTTGGAAGAAGACCCTATCGCAATAGGAGCATTTCACGCTATGTCCAAAGGGATACTCACTGTGAACGCGGTTGGGAACACTGGTCCGAACATAGCCTCTGTCACGAGTTTAGCACCGTGGATGCTAACCGTTGCAGCCAGCACAACGAACCGTGTGTTTGTCACCAAAGTGGTTCTTGGTGATGGCAAAACACTTGTCGTACGTATCAAGTAAAACATTTAGTATCTTCTTGTCGGTTAAATTACCAATGTCTCTTCGTTTTATGTTGTCATAATAGGGAAGATCAGTGAATGTTTTCGATCTTAAAGGAAAGAAGTTCCCCCTGGTGTACGGAAAATCTGCTGCTTCCTCTGCCTCCAATGTCACATGCGCCGAGTAGGTAACTTCCACCGGAAGAAAAGCCATTTGTGTATAGAGTATGACCTAGAAATAGTTTTAAATTTTTGATTGGTGATGATGAGATTTGCTTCTTCTTCTTCTTCTTCCAGGGATTGCATGCCAGATTGTCTTGACGCATCTCTGGTGAAGGGAAAGATCTTGGTGTGCAATATATCTTTCCCCTACGTAGCCTATACAAAAGGAGCTGTTGCAGCTATTGTTAAAGATGGATCAGACTGGGCTCAAATGGAGGGTTTACCTGTATCTGGCTTAGAAGAAGATGATTTCGAGTCTTTCCTCTCTTACATTAACTCCTCAAAAGTAATTAAACATTGATACTTTGTTAATTTGGCAGCCAATAACTCTTGCGTTAGTGTATGTTGGAACAACTCTAAAAGACCTTTCTGATGTGACTCACAAGTGGAGCGAGTTATCTTTCGGTCACTGGGTAAGATCCGCACAAGTTTAACTTAAAGTAAATTCTCACCTTCTTTTTCAATCTCTTTGCTGACCGGTCTTTGGCAATTTGCAGGCATCCTTGATTCTGAGCCTTGTAGTATCCGGTTAGTTGGACATATCATTTTCACTATGATATAATCTTTATGAAACCTGCAAATATTTATGTTTCTTTCTTTCAATCTTTCCTTCTTTGCAGTGATGTTAATGGTGTGTGTTACTAAGGTGGCGCAGAACGCTCTAAGAAAAGCTTTAGCAGAACACGGAGGGGACATGAACGGAGCGGTTGCAGCCTCACCTGAGCTGAACGATGTGGCTGATGTTCCGGCTGATTTAAATGAGCCGCTCTTGATAAAGATAGACTCTCAATCACATCAGGACCATGAAAATCAGAGAGCCATGAAAGAAGCTGCTGGTTAGATTAAGATTACTTTGTACAATAATCTTATCATCATTAACTTACAAACTACAGAACATAGGCAGAAAGATCAGCTGTTGATGCACATATAATATATAGACATCTATTAGCTCTCGATTCTTGGTTTTTGTATAAGAACATAGATTAATAAAATTATTATTGTCATTCAATTATCAGCTGTTAATGCACGTATAATATAAACCAAGAAACGTGATTTCATTCAATAAGCAGCGATATATTAGCACAGGCAGTGGAGACAGAAAAAAAGAACAAAGTAAAACATACATGACGAGGTTAATGACTCTTTAACTGCGTCTGAGCTATGATTAACTGACAAACTTCCAAGAGGCTTTGGTTCCTTTATCAAAGGGATCTGAACTTTGAGATACTGATGACCTTCCAGTAGACTTTGCCTCCTTTGGGTTTTGCGAAACTGATAATCTTCCATGAGACTTTTGTTTCACTTTCTAAGAACCATTTCTGAGAGTAAACTTTGAGCTGTTATCATTCAGAACTGGTTGATCTCTGCCTGAGCCCGAGATTCTCTCTGGGTGAAAATTTGACTGAGTGGCGCTGAGGATGTCATTAAAATTTGAGAGGGTTTAGAGATTAAAAAAGAAACTATGGAACAGGTCAAACTATCAGAAAGTATGCAGGAGAAAGAGAGATATACCGACAAGTCTACAACCCACACGCCTACACAGTTTTGATTATTATATGAGCAATCAAGAAGCTTTCCCTCGTGAACGTTCAGTTTGACCATCCAACATCGACTCCATCTTACTGGCTCCCATGAGAAAATCTACAATTTGCATGGAGGCACTCACCAGGCTTCTGCTCTTTCTGGGCCTCCTTCCTTCTCCGAGTTGTTGGTGATATCAACAAAATCACCTGTAGCCGCATCTCTAATGAGAATATATATATATATTCAAATGAAACCTTCAAAATAGATGGACACACGATTTGCATGCATATATATATATATTCAAACGCGAAAATGATGAGGTTATAAGGAGAAGAGACAATCTCTTCAGATCATTGCTAGTTTCCGAGGCATCTATTTATATAGATAAACAGCCAAGAAGGAAAAAAAAAAAAAAGAGCTTTGTATACAGCAGCAATAAGACAAAGTTAAAAATTACAATGGTTCAAATGAAGTATGAAATAGATTAGTTGGGTGAAAGGGAGAATAAAGAATCGAAATGACAAACGGGATAGCCAAAGACGCCCACGGGTGATAAAACTTTATGATAAGATTTGGTATGGAGATCATGTATCACCATTGGTTGCATAAGTGCAGGACCAAAGAGTAACTTGGTCTTCTTCTCCAGAAGCGCTACTGGCAATGCAACTGGTAATGGAAAATGAGGAAGCTCCTCAGGCAAAGAAAAGGTTTTGGTGAGATCTATTGTACAGATTTCCTTCCACGAGGTATTGTTGGTGTGTAACAACAAGGACCATATCACTTGGGTGGGCCAGTTTCTTTGGGATAGGCACAAGCTGTTGTCGAGGATGCACATGACGACTTGCTGAGGTTCAGGTATATGGGAAAAGGGAGCTTGACAGATGACTTGAAAAGTTTCACTGTGAAGATCAAAAGACAAGACCTTGGCACACTCGGTTAACCAATAAAGTGACCCATCAAAATACACAGGCTTATGGCCATCCAAAATCCGATACGGAGAAGCAGGGACAAGGTACCTCCAAGCATTAGTGCTAAAGTCGAAAACCTCACAAGTAGTAGTGTTGTCTAGGCGGCGGCCAAATTCAGCTGAATTACATAACCAGACGGGCTTGTAGGTGCCTGTGAATTTGTCTTTGCCGAATCCAAGTTGAGGGTTTGGGGTATCCCAGGCTGATTCGGTTTTACACATGTTGGAGAGGAGCTGTTGGACTCTAGAAAGAGGAAAACTTTGGTGCCATCTGGTCGCCGGATTCGCCACCATGTTAGGTGTGTGGTGAGAAAAGAGGCATATAAGACCATCACAACTACCATAGCAAACCTTGGTGTTGGGAATAGATGGGAACTTGCCCGTACGAATCATTGACGACGACCCCAAGACAGGGATGATTCTCACTTCATCATCATCATCATCATTATTATACTCGGTCACATAAAGAAAATCTGGATCTCCCGATTGCTGCGATTGCCTCAACTGTGCCTCTTTAAAACGGAGGGACTCGATTGTGGATTTCCACTTCTTTGATACACATTTAAACCTCAGCAGACACTTCACAGCAAGTCTCGTGAGGATGAGCTCCACAATTTCGTCTGGTAGCGATTCCACCACACTTGTCGATGACCAGCCATGTCTTCTCAGCATTGTCTGATTCATCATAACAGATGGTCCAGACCCGCTTCTTTTATACACTGCACCAGCATCCGAGTCCATCTAGGAATCGGAAAACAAAAAAAATTCCATTAAACTCTCTATTGAAATTTTGATTACCAATAGTAAAATCAAAAAAAAAAAAAAAAAACAACAAAGATTTCCGCTTTACCTTTTATTCTGGGATGATGTTGCCGAAGCGGCGCTTACAGGCGGAGAAGAGAGACAGACAGGTATCTCTCTCTTGCGTCTCGCCCTATGCAACCTTTATCTTCTTTTTTTCCTCTGTTTGATTTCCAATTAACCTTTGTATAATAATTTATACTAGTTTTCCAATTATAAACACCATATATTTTCTATTTAATGTAATATTTCTATTTCTTATATTATGTATTTATTTATTTATCTAAAATTACTTTTTAAAATTTGGAAAAATACACCTTTTTTCTTTTCAAACTATACTTTTTTTTTATTATATGTGTAAAATAAACTTATTCTGATTAAAGTAAGAAATTAAAAATTTTAATAACTCATATCTAAATTTGAAAATATTATTATTATTATGATTACTTAATTTTATTTTTTACTAGATATGAGCTTGTGCGTTGCAACGGGTTTTCTTTCATGTTTTAGTTTAGAAATAAAAATTAGTATTATATAAATTATTTGACAAATCATAATTTTAATAAGAAAAAATAGAGAAAAATACTATTAAATAATTTTAAAACTAATTTTTTTATAAAAAATGTTTTTATCATCTTTTATCTATTTTATTAATCATCAAATATTTTAACAGATGTAAAAAAATTAAAATTACTATCAAATAATCATTTACCATTATCTTTTCTTTAGGATTTTAGAAAAGAAAAATTAGTATTAGATTTTTCTTTAGAATTTCTAAAAAGGATAAAAAACTAGTATTAACTAATTTTAAAAATTAAATTTTTACTATTAAATAATTTTGATTTTCTTAAAAAAATTATTTCTCTATTTCTTAGTATATATATTTAATCATGAGATATTTTAAAACATGTCACAATATTAAAATAAAATACTATCAAATAATCATTTGGCAATTATATTTTACTTCAAATTTTAAAAATCGAAAAAATACTATTTAAAAATGTATATAATTATTTTTTAACCAAAATCATCTTTTATTATCTTAGCATGTTTTTTTTAAGGAAAAATGATTGCTGACTATATGAAGTATTGATTATCACATGCTAACCATGCAAACTAAACAAATGTATACTTAGCTACACGAAATATTTATTATGCATGGCAACATCCTTCAACTTTATGATGTTATGTAGTTAGCATCACGAGTTTAATTCCATATCCAAAAAATGATGTGTATGTTAGAGACCGTTTAAATCTCTCGTTACAACAACGAAAATGTGACGTACCTGATGGTAATTTACCTAATTAGATTTTGACCAGTGTTTTAAAATCGTAAAAATATTTTTAACAAAATCTAATTTACAAAATCAAAACAGAGTTTTTCATAAACAGAATTTCCATTCATTTAAACTAAGTAAACCTTTCATATTAGATTCTTATTATTTGATTATTTTTATTCTTAAAAGTATATAATTAATAATTATATACGTAAGATTATGTTTGGTATAAGTTGACATCAAATAAGTTTTAAACAAATAAAATTTTTGAGTTAGTAAATTGACAGCAAATAAGTTTTATAATTAAAAAAAAATTCAAAGAATTATATATCCCACAATTAATCAAACAAATTACAATTTTTTTAGTAAAACTTCATAACAAAACAGATTAAAATAATTAAAAAAAAACAAAACAGAGTAATAAAAATAAAAATAATAGAATTATATAGTTTTAAAAGACACTAAAATAAAAATGTTAAAACATTACTTATTAAAATTTCATAACAAAACAGATTAATATAAATAAAAGAAATACAATTATATAGTTTTAAAGCTACAAATAAAAATGTTAAAACACTATACTTATCATGTTAAAACATATTGATTTTGTAAATTAGATTTTGTTAAAAATATTCTTCGCTTTTAAAATGTGGGTCAAAATCTAATTTTAGTTAAATTATAGTCGGATGGGTCATATTTTAACTGTGGAAACAAGATATTTAAACGATCTCTAACATCCACATAGGTTTTTGGATAAATGAAATTAAACTCGTGATGTTAACTACATAACATCATAAAGTTGAGGGATGTTGTCATGCATAACATATACTTCGTGTGGCTAGGTATATATTAATTTAGTTTGCATGGTTAGCCATGTGGTGACCAATACTTCATGTAGCTAGCAATCATTTTTCCTTTTTTTAATTATGATATAGTTTAACACACATCACAATTTTAAAAGTATAACTGACATGTGTCACAATCATGTTAATTAACAACTTTGAAAAATACAGCTTAATATAATTTTTACAAATTATTTTCAAATCTTTGTTTTGTTTAAGATTTTCTAAAAACAAAATTTTCTAAAAAAATACTACTAAATAATTTTTAAATTTACCTTTTTACTATTAAATAAATACTTTTTAAAAAGTTCATCTTTATTATCCTATTATATATATTTTGATATTATATATTTTAACACATGTCACAATATTGAAAAGTAAAACTACTATCAAATAATAGTTTTCAATTATCTTTTCTTTAGGATTTAGAAAAGGAAAATTAGTATTTGATAAATTATTATACTAATATTTTTTTCCTTAGAATTTTTAAAAAGGAAATGTTCTAGAAAATTACTATTAAATAATTTTACTATTAAGTAAATAAGAAAGTTATTTCTTTTCCAAAATTCGTTCTCTATTTTCTTAGTATATATATTTTTATCATGAGATATTCTACCACATGTCACAATATTAAAAGAAAAACTACTATCAAATAGTAGTTTGCAATTATCTTTTATTTAAGATTTTAGAAAATTAGTATTAAATCATTTATTTTAATAATATATTTTTCTTTAGAAATTTTAAAATGGAAATTTTCTAACAAATTAATATTAAATAATTTTAAAATTATTTTTTTTACTATTGAATAATTTTGAAATTTTCTTAAAAAAATTGTTTCTCTATTTTCTTAATATATGTATTTTAATCATGAGATATTCTAACACACGTCACAATATTAAAAATAAAATTACTATAAAATAATCGTTTTACAATTATATTTTATTTTAGATTTTGAAAATCAGAAATTACTCTTAAACAATATATATAATTATTTTTGAACAAAAATTATTATTATTATCTTAATATATTTATTTTTAATTATGATATAGTTTAACACATATCACAATTTAAATATATAATTGATTTGTGTCACAATCATTTTAATTAGCAAGTTTGAAAAACCAACATCAATATAATCTTTTACAAAAAAATTCAATTTTTTTTTGTTTGGGGATTTTTAAAAGTAAATTTTCTAAAAAAATACAAACAAATACTTTTTAAGTAACTATTAAATAAATTTTTAAAATAATTTATCAAAATTCATCTTTACTATCCTATTATATATATATTATAATCATTATAACACATGTCATCATATTAAAATGAAAACTACTATCATATAATAGTTTGCAGTTATCTTTTGTTTATGATTATAAAAAAAGGAAAAATACTATCAGATAATAATTATAATTACTTTTTAACAAATTTTTTTTGTTATTATCTTAATATATATATTTTTATTATGAGATGAATTCACACATGTCATAATCTTAAATATATAATTATCATGTGTTGCGATCATTTTAATTAGTAACGTTAAAGAACAAAACTTTATATAATAAAATAACATCTTCTATTATTGATATCAAATCAATGTAACATATTATATGAATCAGAAATTACATCAAACATGTTGTTGAAATGAATTTTTAATAGAAGTAACGATAACACGATATTTCCTAACACATTTCATAAGATAGGCTGATTGGCCGGCTAATCTCCACTTTGTTTCTGAATCAAGAACCGTCAAGTGTCCGAGAATGCAAATGAGGTTCTATGCATTATTTCCTAATGCGTCTCGCTCTATGCAACCTTTATCTTGTTTTTTTTTTTCCGATTTATACTAGTTTTCCAATTATAAGCAGCGTATATTTTCTATTTAATGTAATATTTCTGTTTCTTATATTATATATTTATTTTTTATCTAAAAATACTTTTTAAAATTTGGAAAATACACCTTTTTTTCTTTTCAAACTATACTTTTTTTATTATATGTGTAAAATAAACTTATTCTGATTAAAGTAAGAAATTAAAAATTGACGTGGGGATCTGCTCTTCGGATTTCAGTTCTGTTGATCCTTGTAGCTGCAATCGTCCTAGCTTTCTATTTCCTCCCCGTCGAGCAGGTCCGTGAATTGCCAAAATTAAGGTTTCAAAATTAAGGTTTCTTTGTTGTTTTCTCGAAATTCATTTGCTTTTCTTTTGATTTTCTGCTGAATTGCCTCATTTGAGGTGGTTTCATAGCAATGAAGTTTTGAGCTTTTCCATCTTTTTTTTGTGCTCATTTTGACCCTTTGCATATGGTTTATGAGCAACTTTTGTGGTTATGTGTGTAAAACTATTCAGAGTCTTCTCTTTTGAATTCGTTTCATTTACCAAGTAGCGGTTTCTAGCATTGGCTAGTTCTATATGAAACTTACTGTCTCTCTTTGTGTGTGTTTCAGCTTCTGAGGGATTTTTTATTATGGGTTGAACAAGATCTAGGGCCTTGGGGACCGCTTACCCTGTAAGTGTTTCTCCTTTTTGCTTTTTTTTTTTGAGCTATGAAACTAATTATGTCTTGAGTGAGTTGTAGCTGTGAGCTTATTAAGCTTTTATATCTGTTTAACCATGGGTTTGGAAACATAAGAGTTAGGAGGCCTTTTTACCTAGTTACTGAACATCTCTTTCTTTTGTAATATGTGTAGAGCTGTTGCCTACATTCCTCTTACAGTTCTGGCTGTTCCTGCCTCTGTTCTTACGGTATATACATCACATCCTAATTCTTTTGTGTGTACTACATAACGACTGCCATTCTCCACTCTCAACTTTTCGTTGTTAGAGTGAAAAGGTTTATCTATAAATTTGAGAAATCTTATTTTGGTTGAGGCTGTAATATTCAGATCGGTGGCGGCTACCTCTTTGGACTACCAATTGGTTTTGTGGGGGACTCGGTCGGGGCCACGCTTGGCTCTGGAGCAGCATTTCTTCTAGGCCGTACGGTAAGTCTAGAAGATTTGCAGACATATGCTATCTTTTTACTTACATGATGAATGTTCTTATGCAGATTGGAAAACCTTTTGTAGTTGCAAAGTTGAAGGACTATCCTCAGTTTCAGTCGGTGGCTCTCGCTATTGAGAAATCCGGTTTCAAGGTGAGAACTAATGCGAGTTTTAATCATCATATTCATGCAAAAACTGAATGTAGATATGCTTGTTGCTCCGGCTTGCTCCACTTCTCCCCTTCAGCATGTTGAACTACCTCTTATCTGTAACTCCAATCACGCTGGGACCATACTTGCTTTCTTCTTGGTTAGGGATGATGGTAATTTTCATCTAATCCACTTCTCTCCATGATAAATGTTTAGTTGTGAGATCAAAAGAATACAGTTTAATGCATTGTTAACTTGGCAGCCAATAACGCTTGCGTTAGTGTACGTTGGAACTACTCTAAAAGACCTTTCTGATGCGACTCACAAGTGGAGTGAACTATCTTTCGGTCACTGGGTAAGATCCCCACAAGCTTAAGTACATTATCACCTTCTTTTTCAATCTCTTTTCTGACTAATATTTGGTAATTTGCAGGCATCCTTGATTCTGAGCCTTGTAGTATCCGGTTAGTTGGAAAGTTACTTATGGTCTTTATGAACCTGCAAAGATGTACAGATTCACTTATGTTTCTTTCTTTCTTTTGCAGTGATATTGATGGTGTGTGTTACTAAGGTGGCACAGAACGCTCTAAGAAAAGCTTTAGCAGAGCACGGAGGAGACATGAACGGAGCGGTTGCTGCCTCGCCTGAGCTTAACGATGTGGTTGATGCTCCGGCTGATTTAAATGAGCCGCTCTTGATAAAGATAGATTCTCAATCACCTCAGGACCAAGAAAACCAGAGTCATGAAAAAAGCTGCTGGTTAAATTACTTTGTACAATAATCTTATCATTAACTTACAAAGCTACAAAACATAGGTTCGCTGGGGAAAAAAAGACAGCCGTCAATGCATATATATATCGTTCTAGAGTTCTAGCTATTGGTTCTTGGGTTTTGTATAAGAACATAGATTAATAAATTATCCAAAAATCTTCTTTTTTACTCTTCGTAGTTTTGAGATGTAACTACTAACTACATAAACAAAACCAGCGAATTCACAAGTCACCGGGGGAAAGTCCAAAAATCTATTAGGCCATAATTTGTATACTCAAATGAATTAATTAGCAGGTGGAAAATTAGCAAAGTACTACTCCAACTGGCGCATAAACTCACATGATTGCGGATATTCCCAGAAAATAACAAAATATCTCGACGCATTAAATAAAAAAACTCCCGCCGCACGTGCCAATATTCCTCTAGTGGGGCTACCTTTCGAAAAATTAAATGGATAAACATTGACCAGAACAAAAAGTCCCCACAATTCGCGAAACGACACGACAGTCTACTCAGCACTTTCCTTAAAACGAACCAATCCTTATCGATTTTCACTCTCAATCTTAACCGGCGACGTCCCACCGCGTCTCACTCTCTCCTCTCTCAAACCAGAACCTAATCCTTTTAAAACCGTCCAGATCCATCTCCCCCCCCCCCTCTCTATCACAATTGTAATGGCATCTTCTACTTCTTGTCTGAATCTCTTCGTCTTATCGTTCCTCTCCGTTCTACTCATTACCAAATCACAAATCTATGATTCGGTCAACGGAGCTGTTTTCCCGATTACTCGAGACCTATCAACAGGTCAACATATCGCAGAGATTCGCCTTGGGGACTCGCCGGAGCCAGTTAAGCTCGTGGTGGATCTCTCCGGTCCGCTTCTATGGTTCGACTGTTCCTCGGGAAATCTTTCCACGTCGCGAAGTCTGATATCAGGAAGCTCAAGCGGCTGTGTGAAAGTTGATTATGTCGGAGCTTCATCGCGTGGAGACCAGAACGCTGATTGCGATTTGCTCGTCAGAAACGACGTCGTTGGGATTACGGCGAGAGGAGAGCTCGCAACAGACGTCTTATCACTCGGATCTGTTTCTTCTCAGGGAACCGTTGATCCACTCTTCGCATGTGCACCTCCGTTGCTGTTACGTGGGCTCGCTAGTGGAGCCCAAGTAGTAATGGGCCTTTCCAAGGCCCAAATCTCTCTCCCTTCACAACTCGCCGCGGAAACCAGCGAACGCCGTCGTTTAACTGTTTATTTCTCGCCGTCGAACGCCGTCGTGTCAACGAGTTCGGTGGAGGAGGTGTTCGGAACGGCCGCAGCTAGATCGTTGGTCTACACGCCATTGTCTACAAGCTCGAGCGGCGATTACTTAATCAACGTGAAATCCATCAGAGTCAACGGGGAGAAGCTCGCCGCCAAGTGTCCGTTATCGGCGGAGCTAAGCACGTTAGTTCCTTACACGACGCTAGAGAGCTCGCTCTACGCGGTGTTTGCGGAAGGTTACGTTAAAGCTGCGACTAACGCTAAATCGGTGGCTCCCGTAGCACCGTTCGGTCTCTGCTTCACGAGTACGTCTTCGGCTGAGGTAGAGTTTCCGGCGGTTGAACTCGCTTTGCAGAGCGAGATGGTGAGGTGGAGGATTCAGGGGAAGAATCTATTGGTGGATGTTGGTGGTGGAGTCCAATGCTTGGGTATTGTGAACGGCGGGTCAAACCGGGTCAACCCGATTACAATGGGTGGGTTACAGTTAGAAGGCTTTGTATTGGACTTTGATTTGGGTAACTCGATGATGGGGTTCGGACAAAGAAATTCCTTCCGACCAGAAGCTTTGTAGTTAAAAACATCTGATATTAACACGTAGATGTTGTCAGTTTTGCGTCTTTGTATGTTTTGTGTCGACATAAGAGTACCGTTTCTTACATGAGTTACTGTAAGCAACTCTACTCATTTACACTAATATAGTTTGTTGGTCGTGATACATAAATTTAAATTCAAACAGTGTCTGTTAACATCCGCCGTAGAGGAAAGCCTTGAAAGGATGAAATAAGATGCAGAGGCGAAGGAGCCAGCAAGGATGATGGAGTTTGTGCAATACCTATGTATAGATATGTAGCATTCTTACATGCCCACAGCGACTTTAACCATGACCAAACCTCTCCTCTAAGGCTCAACCCCATGTACAGAGTTATCATCAAACATTCATATAGGAGTAGCAGTGACTACAATTCTTAAATTCTACTGCATAAATAATTTATTGTAGTTTTTAGCATTACAAGATTCACATAAACCATACGGAATAAAAAGATTGAAATGAAAACTAAAGCTTGGGGATGGCCCGATTATCGGGTTGTTGTAAACGCCGAGTCGAATCGGGTTGGCCCAACTATGACACCTTTGTATTAGATTTTGTTTGTTTTGTGTACTTTCACTGACTGTCGCTTGTTTTTTATTTCAATAATTTCATGCCAAATATTATTGTTTTTTGTTTATTGTCTAAGAATTTTATATAGTATTTTTTGACCAAATTTTTATATAGTATTTCTTGGACCTGAATTCAAAATCTGTTCCAAAATTGAGTTTTAGTATAAGAGAAAACCGCCAAAAAAAAACGCACAGAAAATAGGTAGGACATACTCCATTGTGATCGTATCAAAGAAAACAACCAAACAGCCAAAAACATTATGAACAATCGCGATATTACCAAAAACTAAAAAGAAATAAGAAAGCAACATAATATTTACACATGAAGACTTTTATGTTTTTGTAGTTTGTAAAAGCTAAGGTGAATGAGATGGGTGACCATTTTCGCCTATAGATCATTGTATCAACGATGGTCCAACAATAATTGTTAAGTTTAAATATACGGAAGCTTTAGGTCTACACATCCCCAGTCCACACCGTATTTGTAGACAAAATAACAGTTTCACATGACTTATTAACTATTGTATGTTAGATAATCATATGTGGCAAAGAAAACTTATATATGCCATCTTCAAATGAGATAAATATCTTGTTTTGAAATAATTTTTGGAAATTTTGTAAAGATGTTGATTTCGATTGTATAACATAACAATATCAGAGTCGTTTTCAGCTGTAGCTGCCAGAGCCCCAGGTCCAAGCTTGATGCTTGCTACTCCTCAAGTATTTCTTTTTGTTTTCTATAGTTGTTTTCTGGTGGAGATAAGAGAACAACACAACTAGTGGCTTGTTTATAATAAAATAAAATTATTATGTATTTTGTTAACATCGACAAAACAAAATGATAACGTCAGTAATTGTTTTCAGTTACTTTATAGTATTATCATCAATATTTTTAGGGAATATAATTTTAAGATTCTAGTTTGATTATAATTAAAAAGACAAAATCCCAATACTATATACATAATAATCTTATAATATTTAATCATGCATATTCTTGGACATTGGACAATAGATAAAACAGTAATTGTCCATTCAAAATCTCTAAGTATATAAAGTTAAAAAAAAACTCTTAACTCTACCACCAGGATTGAACAATGTCCTAAACGAAATATGTTTGGTATGACCTTATTGGCTACCAAATAATATGCTCTCTCTCAAATAATTTCTTCGGTCCACATTTGTTTATTCTAACATTTTGTCGGTTATTGTGGTCTTTGATACATTTCTCGAAATAGTTTTAAGTTTTTATCTTATACATTTCTCGGTTGTTATTACCAAACCTTTTATTTTGTTCTATGGTTTCCTTTTTTGAATGTGTCATTTTCTTAACTAGTGGTCAATAATCTTCAGCAACTCACCTATCTTCGTATTTAATTTGGAAAAGTAAGTTGGTTTATGTGCGCAAACATTTATTGCATAAGGTTGTGTTTTGTTTTACAACGAACTTTGTGGATCAGTCTACGCACCACTCAAATTTTGAATTTTATTAGCAGACATGGATTGGTTTACATTAGACCAAAATTTACTAAAAGACAGCCCCAAATACAAAAACAAAAACAGTGGGCGGCTCACTGTTCTAAGATTCTTAATATTCTTTTTTTTTTAATCAACACAACACATCTCATTTTCTATACAAAAACTGCAACTGAAACTATAGGCCCTCGTATAAGCTCCTCGTGAAAGTTTTAAATTATTCCGCAAGGTCTAATGTCGCACAAGGTTTGGAACCTTTTTTTTTTTCTTTTGACAAAACAAGGTTTGGAATCTTTGATGAATTTATAGTGAACATATCATAAATTATCATTAAAACATGTATAATTTCAGTTTTTCTTGTACACAATGAGACATGTATAATTTGGAACCCGTAGCTGTCTTAGTTCTTTTGTCAACATTTAATTTTAATCTGACATACCATAAATTTCTAAATTTTAAAGATATTATATTATCGAAATATGTCCATTTAAATTAGGTTCAAGTTGCTTTCAGAAAACGAACTCTACAATCTCTCCTAGTTCATTGGCAAATAAAACATATCTGACTGTTGTTAAAAAAAACATATCTGATTTTGACAAAAGAAATATGAACCACACCAACACCAAAATAAATATCTGAGTTATGGTTGGTGATTTAATTCTAGGACGATCGACTTAGTAAAAAGCACTTAAAAGTAGAATAGACACGGTAATTTATCATTTTATTAGTTGTCAGGCTCTGTTTGATGCATGTTACACTTCACCGGTTACATCCTACTATATATAATAATTAGCTTCGTTTATAAATTTTTGCTGATTTTTCTAATAAAATAGAGCGAAGACAATGGTTTAAAAAGTTGTAACTTGTGAGAGCAGTGTATAAATTAAAGTGTATGATATCTTTTCTGTTTTACGAAAAGTGTTTGCTGGCTTCAAATTGAAATAAAATAAAATTTCAAAAAAAGAGCTAATTACCAGCAGTTTTACAATAATAAAAAATCAATAGTCATTTACTATTACAATGATTTTTTATTTCTTAATTTTCATTACATATTCACAACGATTTAAGAGTTTAAAATAAAAAAATTATATAATTGAAGTAAATTTTCTATTCGTCTATTTGAGAAGAAGATGGATAAGACTATAAGACAAGGCACGACAAATGGCAACATAGGTCCCACTAAAACTAGAATCTGACGCTCGAGAATGATCCTATCACCTCCGTGTGGGACCAACGTATTATTGACGTTAATTTCAGTGCAAAGAAACTAAAGAACGAAGAACCAATAGAAGAATCATGAAGACTTGAAATGACGAAAATGCCCACGATATCGTCATCATCCTCCTATATTAATAAACACCATTTCTCTCCTTTGTCATCAACCTCCATGTCCGATATATATCTAGCAGAGAAGCAACTCAAAGTTTTAATTTTCTAGTAGACTAGTTTTTTTTTTCTCGTGGATCATTATCTAAGAAGAGAGGAAATGTTGGGAATTTTTAGCGGAGCTATAGTATCATTGCCGGAAGAGCTGGTGGCCGCCGGCAGCAGAACTCCGTCGCCGAAGACAACCGGAGCGGCTCTAGTTAACAAGTTTGTCGAGAAAAACCCATCCGCTGTGACCGTACAAGTCGGAGACTATGTGCAGCTTGCGTACACCCACCACAAAGAGAGTCCTCTCCGGCCAAGGTGAGACCGTCGGCTATTTACTTGTTTTCATTTATTTATTTTTGTTAAAATCAGCTTTACGATGATCCCAAAGTCTATGCCGTTCGATTAGATCAATCGGACGGGGGTGAAATACTGACATCATCGTCCAGGGTTTTTAGTTTCGTTGAAAAATAAAATTATTCATTTCCTTATAAACAGCGTAGGTCCATTTGCATGGATCGACCGATTGGAACCATGTTTCGTCCGATTTTATTATCTAAAACCATACTGATAAGAGAGGGAACTAGTGAAGATCATTAATCAAATTAATTCATGTAGATAAAATAGTTTTATATATAATCTCAACTGGATTCCAATTTACACAGAATGGTGTTATTCTTTTGCACTCCATTACTTCAAACTAGGCCTGGGCATTCGGGGTCCCAATCGGGTTTCGGTTTTGTCCAATCGGGTCTCGGTTTTTCGGGTTTATCAAAATCAGCCCCATTCGGATTATATAAAAATTCGGTTCGGGACCGGTTCGGGTTTTATCGGGTTCGGATCGGGGTTAGTAAATCTTCAAAGAACCGGTACAACCCGGTGTACTTTCGGGTTTTGGGTTCCAACCGGTTCTTCGATTTTAAAGTACTTGATTTATACCTATTTTGTAACCAAAACATAAGTAAAATCGGTTCTTCGGGTTTAAAGTACTTGATTTGTACCTATTTTGTAACCAAAACATAAGTAAAATCGATTCAGAAATAAGAAAAAAACATCAAACATGATCATTCAAAGTCAAACGAAAGGTATACGTTGTTATTGATAGAAAGAAAACCAATAAATGAAATCATAAAACGAAAAATTAAGTTCTCATGAAATGAAAAAAATTATTCAATGAAAATAAAACCAAAATCTAAAAATTTCAAGCCTCAACCGCCACTTTCAACCATCAACCTTCATGTAGTAGATAGTTATTGTATATGTTTAATAATATCTTAGTGTATTTTGGCTACATATTAGGAATTGAGATCATGTTTGGTACAAGTTTTTTTTTGGCATTTTGAATGTTTCGGGTTCTATCGGATATCCATTTAATTTCGGGTTCGGTTCGGATAATACCCATAACCCGAAATACCATAAAACAAGATCCATTCGGTATTTATGTCGGGTTCGGATTCATTTTCATCGGATCGGATTCGGTTCGGATTTTCGGGTTCGGTTTATTTGCCCAGCCCTACTTCAAACTAGGGTGATGTGTTTGTGGTGTAGTCAGTAGTGTGTGGGACACAAGCAATAATGAAAGAGTAAAGTCCAAATATATTTATTCTAAAAAGATAATTTCTATATTTTTGACAAAAAAGATATATTTCTATATATTAGTATATATATATTGAGAAATATGCATATACATCATATGTAACCTTTATAAAATGTATTAATTCGTTACTACAACTTAAATTAAGTACTTATCCAAGAAAAGATTACATTGGTTAAAAATCATCTCTCAACCTATATATGGATCCAGGTGTTTTATTTTATTTTATTTTTTTTGGGGGGGGGGGGGGGGGGGGGGCAAAGAATTAATTTATCAGAAAGATATCGATCCAATCACATGTTATACTCGTAAATTGAAAGATAAAAAATGTTAGATTAATGGACCAATGATGTGGCACAACACAATCACTATTTACTGTACATGATATCAGTTTTCTCAATGACATAGTGTGGTAGAAGAAGTCACAATACAAAACCCATCAACAAATCTATATACATATGGTATGTCCAAATCTACAAAAGGCAACTTTGGTTGGTCCACCAAACCCCACAAACCATTTGTATAGATAGATAGTCTTATACCAAAAAAAAAAGAATTATTATGCCTTGCTTTCTATGTTAGCATCCATGATTGCATGTCTATTTAACGATCTAATGCTGACTCACCTTTCTCACTATTCTCCATCTTTAACTTTAACAATTGCAACTAGATCTTGATCCGCGCTACAAAACGCGGATATATTGTTTGTTTTGTTTTTTCGGTATATTTTTTATATATAGCTTAAAATGAATATCACCCCGTTCCTGGTTGAAAAAAAAAAAGAATATCACCCGTTCCACATTCATAAAATCAGTTACATGTAAAAAGTAGTTAAATGAAATAGGTATGTGTTTTGCTCGTAGGAAGCAACAAACATATCAATATACAATACAGTTATCAATATTATTTAGTATATGAACTTTAAGATTTTTAAAATAATTTCAATGGGTTATTCGAACCAGAACTAAAATTTAAAAATATCTGAATGAGGCTAAAATATTAAACTCCGAAAACCCAAAATCCGAATTAGATCCTAACCAAATCGGAATGAGTACTCGAACGACCACCTCTAATTTCTGTATAAGATATTGTATAGGTTTAGACACATTTATCCAGAACCAAAAAACTAAAACCAAATGTAAACCTAATTCATAAATAATCAAGTGAATCATATATCTCTGGAACCAAAAAATTGAATTGAACGGAACCAAACCGCTAACCAAATAGGTATCCAAAATTTTAAAATGGAATTATATACCCACAAATATTAATTATACTTAATTTTTAAATAGTTAAATATACTAAAAATACTATTTATTAACAAAATTACCCGAATATTTTTATCCATAAATTTAAAATTATCTAAATTATTTGATATTTTTATTCAAACCGTCCGATATTTAAAGCTGGTATAATTATTTATTTATTTGTAAACATAGTTATTGATACTATGAATATAAATGCTATTAATTGTTATTGATAATGTATATACAAAATGGTATCAGACATGCGAAAATCAAAGCATCTAATAGATGAATTGGTTGGTGTCAATGATTGTAGTCGAATACTTTTTCCACTCAAAGTAATGCATCCCGAAATGATAGGAAGTAAAGGGAAGATGAGGTTATTTTTTTTCATTTTTTTTTCATCGGGAGGTTATAAAATACCAAGGGAAGAGGAGGTTATAATATATATATACATGTCATGGCAGTTAAATTTTTAAGAAAGTGGGTTATAAATAATTGGACCAAACAAATATCAATTGGTCATACATGAGTTTTAATAGAATAGATAGATACCCTACATTTTGGACTTTGTGACTATATATACATATAGGTTTGTCTTAAGATGTTTTCTGTTTGAATTTATATGTAGGTCATTTGGGGCTAAGGATGAGATATTCTGCTTGTTCCAAGGCTCACTTGACAACCTAGGAAGCTTGAAGCAGCAATACGGGCTTGCTAAGAATGCAAATGAGGTTCTTTTGGTCATTGAGGCTTACAAGACTCTCCGTGACAGAGCTCCATACCCTGCCAACCATGTAGTGGCTCACCTAAGTGGCGACTTCGCCTTTGTGGTCTTCGATAAATCAACATCCACTCTGTTTGTAGCTTCTGTAAGTTTTTCTTAACCCTTTTATGACCTGTGAGGAGCTAGATTGAATTTGGCTGTGAAAATCGGTTTTAATTTGGTGTAGGACCAAGAAGGTAAGGTTCCATTGTATTGGGGGATAACAGCTGATGGGTATGTGGCATTTGCTGATGATGTTGAGTTGCTAAAAGGTGCTTGTGGCAAGTCTCTTGCTTCTTTCCCTCAAGGTTTGTTTTCTTCATATTTTTTTTTTGTTTCACTCCGACGTTTAAGATTTTTATGACATTAGAAGCTAGATTGGGAGCTATTTAAATGGTTGTGCTTGCATGCATTGCAGGCTGCTTTTACTCGACTGCTTTAGGTGGGCTAAGGAGCTTTGAGAACCCTAAGAACAAGATCACTGCCATTCCTGCTAAAGAGGAAGAAATTTGGGGAGCCACCTTCAAGGTGAATAATTCTTCAAGATTAAGAAACCATATGTAGTTTTATTTTTTTTCCTCAGTAATATTTTAATAAGGCTCACATAGCACAAACAATGGTGGTGGAAACAGGTGGAAGGAGCAACAGTTCTTGCAGATTGAAAATCGAAACTCTTCAACAGCAAAAAAATAAAATAAATCGTGCTGTGAAAACAAGAAGCTGTTCTATGAGTTCTTTAAGCTATCAACCAAAACAAGAAGCTGTTCTATGAGTTCTTTAAGCTATGTGATGATGTGATGATGTGTGTAGTGTAGTGTTATATCTCTCTCTTGTCTTTTGCTTCTTTGTATAGCCAGCGTCTGTTTCTTCCTGTTTTAACTGTATTCGTCCTAAATAAGCCATCTCTCTAAAATCCAAAAACCACCTTCTCTTGATCCTTGTATCTCAAGTAAATCTCGAAATTTTCAGTCTGGTTTACAATCTCAAACACGAACCTAAAGAAGTTATACAGAGAGTGGCAATGAATGGGTCTTGAGTATTGAGTAGTAACTTCTATTTAGGTAATTACAAGATTCAGGTTTTTATTATTGAGAAAACATGAGCAGCTTTTCAAGTTTCTCACAGACAACGAGATGAAGTAGAAGGCAGCCATGAGTTGTGCAGATTTAAGATACAGGGCAGATATCCTCCAAACTGTAGAAAGAACCGAAAATATTAATACAGTTTTTGTGCGGATTCTCTGTTATAGTAGCTTCAGCAAGAAAGAATCCCATACCTCTCTCCTAAACATTCGATAATGTCACTTGTGAGAGTTGATCTCTTATGTTTTGTAAAAGCCAGAGACGCAGCCTTTCTCAGCAGGCCAGATGCAGCTATACATCCCAAGATTGCTGGACTCTCAGATGGACTGGAAATTTCAGAGAGTGTAAAGAAAAAATACTTTCCTCAATCAACCAATGATTGAGCTAGAAAATGGTTGAGATAAAGAAGATGTCTAACCTTTCAGGACCTGATTTAAGCTGTTGCGCCCATGACAGAAACACTGCAACACTAGACGAAACAAATACATGTAGGCGCTCTATTAACCGTGAGTAATCTGATGGTATTTGATCAAAGAATAGTGAACTCACCTCCCAGAGAGAATATCACCTTGGCCACCACATCTCCTTGGCGAACCATATATGCTCACTGATTTTACTGTAAAAAAATAAACACAATCAAACTTCACATTCTCAACGTTTTCTAAAGAAAAAGACAAGAGAAAAAGTTACTCACCTATCTCTCCATTGCTTATAAGATCAGTTTTCCCTTTCCTCAGAATCGTCACGCCACCAATCCTGAACAACACAGGCGTCTAATATTACTTATCATAACAATAGTTTTTACTTTCTAGGCTATAGTAAACTGAGTTTTGTAACTTCTTACTGTTTGGCCAAAGAACGTAGCTGATCTTCAGCCTTCTCTTCGTCCACTTCACAGTTCAGCACTTTCTGAACCAGGCGCTTATACTCGTTCACGTTTGGAGTTAAGACAGCAAGCGGATAGCTCTTGACAAGATCAATCGAATTCGTTACGAGAAGCAGCCCGTCCTGCAGAATCATCATACAGAACAAATGAAAAGACAAAAACAATCACAAGATCCGGGAATTAGAAGGAAGCCAAATCACTCTGCTTACCCCATCGACAACAAAAGGAACATTGAACTTCTTGGCAAGAAGCATGATCTTACTCACACACTCCTGGAGATACAGAGTTGTCAAGTCAAAGTCAAAGTCAACCAACAAAAGCATTGAGAACTCAAATTAAGTAAATGTGATGAGAGGAATCTGTTACAAGGAGGAAAGGATCCCTTCCCAAACCAGGACCAATCACAAGGCAATCGAATCTTTCCATCCATTTATCCACTTCTCCTATCACTTCATCCTGAACTTTTCTTTTCTCTTCCTCACTGAACTGACTGAATCCAGATAACAAGATATAGAGATTATGGAAAACTGGCTTTGTAACTAATTAAACTAACAATGTGGACTGGAGCATTCACATTTTCACCTGATGGTGTAAGATTCCTCAAGAACAGGGTGAACAATAAGCTCAGGACTATAGCTCTTAATAACAGGAGCTGCGTCTTTGGTACAGAACACATGAGACAAATCAGCACCCTACAAAGTTTTACCAGACAAGAAGAGATCAGTCTTCTAGCTTTGATGGGTGATAGAAACGAAAACTACTGACGATTTTGAGAGCTGAGATGGCGGCGAAGTAAGGAGCTCCAGTGTATTCACGACATCCTCCAATCACAGCTATCTTCCCTGAGGCAGATCAAAGTTTGACAACTTATGAGCTTAACTAACATAAGAAACCCCAAAGACTCAAACTTTGAAGTACGAATTTGATTCAAAAAACCGATCTTTGATTTCGAATTCTAACCAGCTTGGCCTTTGTGTCGTTCGGGGTCGAGCGATGGCGTGACAGTTCTTAGAACACTCTCGGCGTCGGCCTCCGAAGTCGAACTCATTGCTTTGATGAGCTTTGGGAGATGGGTTCTTGAGGCACAAAGCGTTCGTACCAAGAACTGTTGCCTTCTGAGCACAGTAGAAGACGAAGAAGAAGGTGAATGAGAAGTCGATCGTGTTAAGGCGGAGATGACGCAGTGCTTCACCAACATTTAGATTGATTCTACAGAAAGGGACGAGAAACCCCCCACCGCTTCCGATACAGCACCGAGAGGAGCCGGACTCTCTCTCTGAGCGAGAGGGTCTTATATATATTATATTTAATTACTGGCCGTTTTAAAAGTTCCTCTTTTTCAGTGGCCTTGGGTGAGTCAGTGACTCCTTTATGTTCTTAGTCATCGCGTATCATGGTCTGTTATTAGCTTAGGACTTTGATTGTTTACAGTGTAATAGTGTTTAGCACGGGTCACTGGTGGAACTATGAGAAAACTATTCCCGGGTTAGCTTCTGACAATCTTTGGACCAATCAGTTTGTGTTTGGTCCCTTGACCGATCTTGAACTTGTTACTGCGGGGGTTGTTTTTGAGTTTGAATAGAAAATGTGGGGGTATTGTTGGACTTTAATTAAATATATACGAATCACACTTTGAGACACAAACAGTTAAGAGTCAATGTATGTATCTATTAAAGACATCTCTTAAGTCAACGTATGTGTTGATCAAAAACACCGTTTGAATTATTATATAAAGCCATCAAGTGCCATACAAAAAGGATATAGAATCATTCTGATTCAATCTTCTTCCTTTTTCCCACAATAAATTTCTCAAGGAGAAAAATAGAGTATAGTTTACTAGGGTCTCCGTACGACGTATTGTATGGAGATCGATAGTTGTATCTTCTAGATAGACGTCCACGAACTACATACATCATTGTAGAGGCGAAATTCTGCCTTACGAGATTGCTTAAACAAGCCTCTATCAAACTACGATCGATTAACTTGTGAAAGGAATAAAAGTAATCATCTAGTTAATATTCATAAGGGTTTATAAACCTAGTAATATTTATAAAGGTTTCTAAAATAAAACGTATTGATTACGTTACGATTGATTTGCATCTGTATTTTGGATTAACAATCTTAGACGAATTTTTTTTTTTTGTTCTTTTCAAAGAAAGCAAGATGGATCAATTTACTGCAATTGTGAAAAGTCACATAGAGAAACCTTTTGATTTCCGAGGAGTGGATTTCAAAAGATGGCAATCTCACGACATTGAATCTGGCACAGTGTTTGACTTCTAAAGGACCAGAGTTACCTATAGAAAGTGATATTCCTGGTGAAATCGTTAAAGCTTCAGAGGCATGGACACAAAACGAGTTTTTGTGCAAGAATTATATTCTTAACACCTTGGATGATTCTCTCTACGACGTTTATCATATATGTCAAACTCCAAAACAGTTTTGGGAGTCATTAGAGAAGAAGTACAAGTCTGAAGTTGAAAGTGTAGGCACCAAATTTACTAGATAGGCAAATTTGATATGGAAAGCAAAATTTACAAATAACATGAATAAAAAATACAACAATATAATACCGTAGTTGGAAAAGAACTAGGTTGTAGTAGAGTCGAGATTAAAATCTCTTTCCTTAATCTTTTAAACGCCCGTAGTGTGCTGGTTTGGTACGTTTAAGAATCTCAGAATACAACTACCTATATCTTCAGTCTCACAGCACTCGAGAACTAAAGCATGTCAAACCTATTTCCATGTTATACTCTTATACACAAAAAAAAAAGTAGCAGGAAGTGGTTTTGTTTGTATTGGATGTGTGTCTTCATAATGAGAAGAGCATAACCTTTATATAGAATATAAAGTTTAACGTGTGCTATTGCCAGCACTAAATGGACATGGTGGTTTTTGATTCCTTCATAATGACTATTAAGAGGTGATTGATTTTCATATGTTATGAAAATAAACTCACAAAATCAACTTTACATTGGTCGAAGTCTCAAAGATTTAGTCAAGAAGTAAGGAAGGGCCTTGGTCAAAAACGTGAGAATCATTCTCTACACCAAGAAATAATATGCTTGCATTATTTATTTAAATAATTAGTAAATGAATTTGGGCTCACAAGATTAATTTTATTTGCTTAACTCCAAAACTTGATCCAGCCCAAATATCTCTTTTTATAATACACCAAAGTATCTACACAATTTTCTATAACTTTGTTATAACTTCTCCATTTTAAACACAAAAGTTTTTTACCTCATAATTCTAATATAGATATTTTACAAATAATCTATTTTAGACTTTCATTTCTCATTCAAATGAACTTCGTTTTTGACATATGAATACACTATATTATAGTGTTCACAACAATGAATCCAACGATTCCACGATCCGGTCATTCCGACAATCAAATTGCTCGAAAAGATCACCAGAATATTGGCTATAGCCATTTGTCCAAAAAACAGTTCCAACATAAAGTACTAAGAAATTCATCATCAGAAAGTTCTTAAACTTTAAGATGAAGGACACTGTTTCTGTGATGAAACAAGTGGACGAAATTCAAGTTTTTTTTTTTTTGGTAACTCTGGTATCTGGACAGCCACATTCCCAACTATCCCCGTGGAGGGTCCAGCGCCCCAACGGAAGGGATGTTAAATCCGCTGTGACCGGGGTTCGAAGTCGTGATGGCGGGCACCTCAACCGAGGTTCCTTTACCACCAGACCACGAGGCCCGGTTGACGAAATTCAAGTTATTGCTCATGAATTGAAATTTTAAAATAATATTTATTTTTAAGCAAAAAAATTACTCTCCAGTGACAATAAACACTGAAACTTAGAGAGTATGTAATTACTCATTAGGTTAAAGCATCTTTAGGTGACTGCATCAGTCGCCATAACTCATCAAAAAAAAAAAAACAAAGGGATTGGTAAGTGTAGTATCTTTGATTCCTTAAATCAATACTAAATAATATTCAACTAAAGAAACATTACTGATTGAAAAGAAATCGAAAGATGAGAGCGGTGTAAGTTATTCATATAAATCTAGCAGTGGGCTGGTCTTTTAACGTGAAACGTGATGATGATGACGATGATGATGATGATGATGATGACGGTGATGACGATGATGACGATGATGATGATGATGATGGTGATAAGGACGAGAGGCCTGGACAGGATGAAGGCGTTGAAAATTCAGGAACGTGCCATAATTGGCGGCAGAGGAGCGTTTTGAAACATCTTGTGTGAGGACCGCCGTTTCAGCCTTTTCCACGTCAACTAGATTCTTACGCTCCTCGTTGTCCTGGGTGCAACAAATGGCGGTGAGGATGCAACAAGCCATAAGGCATAAGCAAACTAACACAGCACTGGTTATGTAGACAAAAATGTCTTCCATTGTCTAGTCTTTTTTTTTCTTCTTTTCTTTTTGCTTCCGAGTCAGAGTTTTATAGCAAAGACAAAAAAAAAAGAAGGTGTATGAATTTTTGAGAGATTGATCGATTATAGGGTTGATAAACAATGGTGGTATGATATCAATTTCTCTCAGTACATTGGATTTTTTTTTTTAAAAAAGGAAATATAACCATATTTGGAAAGTAATTAAGACAATATAATGATTGTGCATATTATGGGACAAAAAATCTTAGAAATATAGTAAAAAAATCCACCAAACTTTACTAAGAGGAAATTTTCGAAAATAATATCTAGAAAAAAATATCTCAAGTAAATAGCAAAATTAACAATCGAATGGATGCTAATTTATTAACATTTTTTCCTAATATATAATAATTTACTTTTGGGCTCAGCCCAGCCCATTGTTGACCCAATAAGTATAAGGATCGTTTGAGATTTAGACAAGAGAGAGTGTAGCTTTGGTCTGACTCCTTCGATTGTTCGTGTTCTCCTCCGTCATTACTTTCGGTTGATCGCCACTTTCTCTTCCTCTTCCTGGTCTTTGGGTTTCAATGGCTGATCTCGATGTTCCTCAGAGTAAGACGAGAGATCTGGACAAGCTTCTTCTCCGAGCAGGGAATCTCGTCGGACCCGACTTCTATCCCGGAGCCGAAGTAAACGCCTTTGATTACATCATTCGATTGCTTCTCTTCGAATTTCGCATCTTTTATAGTTTCCTGAGTTTCGATTTATGCTTATACAGCTGAGGGATGACATAAGAGACTATGTCAGAGTCTTAGTAGTTGGTGCTGGTGGATTAGGTTGCGAGCTCCTCAAGGACTTGGCTCTTTCAGGGTTTCGTAATCTTGATGTGATTGACATGGATCGGATCGAGGTCACCAATCTCAATCGCCAGTTCCTCTTCAGGCAAATTCTTTTGTCTTTCTCTCATTGGAAGCAATGTTCTAAAAATAGCTATGCGTTCCTTTAGAGAGTACTAGTGATTAGGCGGATTATTCTGGAATTATTCAGGGCTTAGGGTAGGCTAGGCGTTACTAAATTATTGATTTATTTTATTTATATTATACATTTATATGATATATTTTAGTTTTTAAGTTCATTTGTAAAATTATTATGAAGAATTAGATATACAAAACAGAAGAAATTAGACAAATTTGTAGATTTATAATAATATTATTCCTTAATTTCACATATTTAGACAAATTTAAATCGATTTAAACCAATTTTAATCGATTTAGAACGGTTTAAACTAATTTGAATCGTATAAATCAGTATAAATAAAATCCTAACGGATAGGATCGAATTGCCTAGGCACCGATTTTTAGAACTTTGATTGGAACATATGAATCTCTTAAGTCATGGTTGATTGATTTGGTTTGTGTCTTTGTATTAGACTTGAAGATGTTGGAAAGCCTAAGGCGGAGGTAGCAGCAAAGCGTGTAATGGAGAGAGTGAGTGGTGTGGAGATTGTGCCGCATTTTTCACGTATAGAAGACAAAGAGCTTGACTTTTATAACGATTTTAATATCATTGCCCTTGGTCTTGATTCTATCGAAGCTAGGAGATACATCAATGGGGTTGCTTGTGGCTTTCTTGGTATGAAAGTTCTTAAATATTGTTTACCAAAGTTCTCTAGCTTTGTCTCTCTATCTGATCATTGTGTTTGTGAAAATGTAGAGTACGATGAAGATGATACCCTGAGAAGAGAAACAATCAAGCCGATGGTAGATGGAGGAACAGAAGGTTTCAAGGGTCATGCTAGAGTTATCGTGCCTGGAGTTACACCCTGTTTCGAGTGCACGATTTGGCTTTTCCCACCTCAAGTGAAGTTTCCTTTGTGCACACTTGCGGAAACTCCTAGGAATGCAGCTCACTGCATTGAATATGCTCATCTAATTAAGTGGCATGAGGTATGTGACTGCACTCTTTGTGTAAATCTCTTTGAAAGAGACTCTTTATAATATAGTCTATTCTTCCTGAAGGTTCATGGTGGAAAGTCCTTTGATCCTGATGAGCCAGAACATATGAAGTGGGTCTATGATGAGGTAAGTCACCCCTTTGCTTTCTTATGCTATGAGTTTTAATTTTTGGTTTAACTCCATATTCTGTATTATCTTTGCAGGCTATCAAGAGAGCCGAGCTTTTTGGAATTCCAGGTGTCACATACTCTCTCACACAAGTATGTAACTATCCTCACCCTCTTTTTGTCTTTTCACTTTCTAAAACATTCCACTAATTTGTATTCAGTAAGTAACTATGAGAGAGAGAACCTTTGTTTTTGCATGTAGGGTGTGGTCAAAAACATAATACCGGCAATTGCATCCACCAACGCTATTATATCAGCAGCTTGTGCGCTTGAAACCTTGAAGATTGTGTCTGGATGTAGCAAAACACTTGCGAACTATCTGACGTATGGTTTACTTGTTTCTTGCTTCCCTCCTTCCTTGTGTTTGGACTTATAGTTTTTCCTAGTAAAATTCAAGAATTTGCGAAGAATCCAATGCTATCTCCAAGTAATTTGTTTGGTTTGTTTTCATTTTTGCAAAGGTATAACGGTGGAGAGGGTCTCCACACTAAAGTGACCGAGTTCGTGAGAGACCAGGACTGTCTTGTATGTGGTCCGGGCATTTTGATTGAGCTAGACACATCAATTACTTTGCAAAAGGTCCTTCCTCTAGCCCTCTTGTCTCAGTTCTTAGCCATTTGATGCTTTAATCATGCTAACTTATCCTCTTCTCTAGTGCCATCTCCATTGATGCATTTAATTCATCCCTGTATTGATGCTTGAGTCTGCTATTTTGTTCGCCTTTTGTTTTTTTTTTCTAGTTCATTGACATGCTTGAAGAACATCCCAAGCTTCTACTGTCGAAAGCAAGTGTCAAACACGGCAAAGACAGCCTCTACATGCAGGCGCCACCGGTTCTAGAAGAAATGCACAGACCAAACCTAAGCAAGCCGCTCTATGACCTCATGGGAAGAGTCCAGAAGGACACTGTCCATGTGTTTGGCACAGCCCTCAAGAACGAAGAGAAGCAGTCGAGCTTAACGAAGCTAAGGGTTGTTTTTAAAGGAGCTGATGGTGTTACAGACATGGATACAGCTATTGGAGCATGAACTCTGAGACAGAAACAACCCTTTGATCGCAGGTAGTTCCATTTTATGATAATTGGACAGCTTTGACTTGTCCCGTTCTTATTATTGGTTCTGTCGTTAAGAGCTGTGACAGCAAATTCTTACTGCGTGATGAAAATAAAAATGTTTTACTCCAAACAGATGGGTTCATGTATCTCACATATAGACCATCAGGTTTTGCTTGGGAAATAGTTATGTGAACTAGGCTCGGTGTGTGACCCTACTTCACTCAAACACTATCCTCAAGCCATATCATATCAGTGAGTTAGATTCTCTCTCTATCTCCAAGATTCAAATTGTGTTTCCTCAACTGCCCACCACAAACTGTCTTTCAGATGTTGCTGTTTTAGGATCTTATAGCCCATAAGAAAGATTTTCTTGGGTGTAAAAGATATAGTTGTTCTATCAAAGATATAGTTGTTCTTGACCAATATCATAATAACATTTATTGGCAAGTAAAGCTATAAATTATTTGGTGAAATATGAGATGTATGTAAATGTAATAAAAACAGAGTGGATATGAGTTGTTTGTCAACTTTGATTTCTATCTTTCAAATGTAACAACTGGATAACATCAATGCACAACCTCCTGTCATTCATGTTGTGTATTGTGGGGACTTACCGACTTAACC
The DNA here is from genome assembly GCF_020379485.1 of Brassica napus. Classification (NCBI taxonomy): domain Eukaryota; kingdom Viridiplantae; phylum Streptophyta; class Magnoliopsida; order Brassicales; family Brassicaceae; genus Brassica; species Brassica napus. Next base: position 4,926,275 of record NC_063446.1, read on the forward strand.
AGATACATTGTTCAAAATCTCCATCTTCTTTTTCCTTCTCTGGCATCACTCTCCCACCCACATGCTCTCCTCTCTCTTCCTCTCTCTAAGGGCCAAATTTTCCTAGCCTATTTATTTGACTCTTCCAACATTCCCTCAAACTCAACCTTCAAGCAAAAGGAGAAAAAAAAACAAGACTTGTTTCTACAGAAAAACAAAGTAAGTATAAGGCTATGGAGTTAGAGCTTGATGATGATGTCTTCTTTGCCGACATAAGCAAACAGATCTCTCTTCTTATCATGGATGAAGATGAGCAGTTAAACCCTGTTTCCCTCTCTTCCTCCTTCCCCTCTCTCTCATTCCAGGTTCGTTCTTCCGCCCACACGCTTAACTCTCTCTCTCTCTCTCTCTCTCTCTCTTTCTAAACATACCTCTCTCGAACTGGTGTTTCTTGAATATTTGTGGGAACAGGGTCTGTCCAGAGGAAGCTACCAAACGGCTCCATATATGTATCATCAGGAGCAGAGCAAAGGGACTGGTGTGTTCATCCCTAAATGTTCTCAGTCCAGAAGAAGACCTCGTCATCCCAAACAAGGTAGGTTTAGTTCCTTCAACGCCAAGCAACATCACTCTTTTCATCAAAACAGACAACATTATCAGCAGAATCATGACTACTTAAAGAGAAGTAACCTCACCACTCACACCAACAACAACAACAAGAGCATCATGATCGCTGGTAATGTTCATGCTTCTATCCCAAGAAGAACCTACAGAGATGCAGCATCTATCTACACTTGATTAATTTTTAGCAAATATTCTGCAAGATTCATGGTTTTTGTGTGATTAATTCATATAATTATATATAAGTTTTATAGATTCATGATATTTATTTGTTTGTAAATCAGCAAAGAATAAGGATTCTTCTATAGGGAGATTTGTTCCAAGTTTTGTTCTTGATTTAATGTAACTCTCTCTTGGTCACTGGCTTTTCCATTTGTAAAGTATTTTTTTAAGGATTAAATTAAAATCAGTTGGTGAAATCTTGTTGGTTGATTACAACAAGATTGACAAAGGAATGTGTAAAGATAAGGCCCATGTGGAATTAGCATATGTTCTATGTCATGACAGACTAGTTTGCCACACTGTCTGAATTTTTTTTTTTCAAAGTCCGATTTAATCTAACTAAGAGGTCCAAAAGACTGTCACAAGCTCACACACCTTCTCTCCAGCCACTCACACTCACATTCACATTCACATGTCCATCTCTCTTTCTGCCATTATTAATTCTCATTCTTTTGGTATTTCTATTTAGAGCAAAACAATATGATGATAAACTCCCATTGAGCAAAACAATACCACTGAGTTTCTTAGAATATAATATCAATATAACTTCGTGTTACAAAAAAAAAAATATCAATATAACTTTAATATTGGTGAGTATGTAGACTTTGTTGATTCCGTTGGTAATGGAATTGCTCATCGGTACATCTATCAAACTATACTATTGAGTTCCTGCTCCACCTCCAAGAAATGCAAACGGCTGTCCTTGAATCCCTTTTGGCAGTCTCAGTCCCTTGTAACTGATCATGTTTGTACTTTTTATTGAGCTAGGAGATCAAAGAATAGGTATAAGAAGCAGAAGCACAAAGGTCGAGACTGTTTTACCCCACTCTCTCCAGCTACACTGGTTATTGATTACGATTTTTTAAAAATTATTGCAAGTTGGAAGAGCTTAAAAGTTATTACGATTTTCACAAATACCCAGGGAAAATGGCTCTTCCAACTTGTAGGCAACTTATAAGTTATAATCCACCGACGTGAATTCTCAGAGTTTGCTTGTGTGACAAGGTATTCTATTTGTACTTTCATGTTCTTATATCGTCCTCTTTCATCTCGGTATATGCTTTTACTCAGCATACAAAATTACAAAGGGCTAAAACCTCAAAATTACAACATAATGGTGCTGATGAAAGTGAATGATGATGACGATAGAGAGAAGAAGAAGATTAAATAGTAATACTCCTATATATTAAATGAGAAATCAATGAAGTGATTTTGCTTAGGTGTCAATCATAGAGAGAGTTTAAGAAAAATTGTTATAATTTGATTGGTTGAGAGATTTCAATTTTCAATTATTTTAATTTGATTTAAAATAAAAGGCAAGTCTAGAACTAATTAGTATCACTTACCAAATAATCTAAATGATATTACAAATAATAATTTATGGTAACTAATTATTAAAATCATAGAAAGTGTAATAATGTTTGATTAATTTCTTTTGTATCTATATACAACATAAAATAATTAATAGAAAAAAATTTATTGAAATCAATATAATGATTTCATATTTTTTAATATAAAACATTATATTCGCATAGTATTATAATAAGTATTAATCAATGTCTTACAATGTCCATATATGTCTTATAAATTATTTATAAAAAAAATAAAACATTTATAAAATTATTTATCATGGCTTACAAATTATTTTATCATAATTTTAAATTATTTATAAGAATTTATAAAACATTTATGAAAAAATAAGTCCGCATATATATTAAACGAAAAGTCACTTAAGTGACTTTGACTTACATGTCGATCATTTGTGTAGTCTTAAGAAAATTGTTATAATTTTCTTGGTCGATAATTTTTAATTTTATTTATTTTAGTTTAGATTGGACGATTAATTAGTAGAACACAATTGATAGAAATCGATACAATGATTTCATATTCATATTAAAATATAATCATATATTTTGTAATTATTGATCTCTTATAATGTCCATATATGCTTTATAAATAATTATGTTTTGAAGATTGGCCGAATTATATTGAACGGAACATGTGAAAACTTTGATTAAAAATTATTTTGCAATTAAATAAATTAAAAAAGTGAATAAGGTAATGCTATGATTGAAAATAATTATAAGATGGATTTTTGGTTTATTGATTGTATAACATGTATTCCTATTTAGAGAGAGAAATAAATATTTGGAAAAAAATATGTAAAAATTTAGGAAAACATTAGCAAAAATTAATAAAAAATGAAATAAATAAAAAAATAAGAATAGTCTGAAGAAGATGTATAATATATGTAGGAGAAGTAAATATGATATTTACATATATAATTTCATAAAAAGCTGTTATTACTAAACATTTATCAGTTATTTTTACATCAAATTTATGGAAATTTTACGAAAATCTTAACATAATATTTATTTTTATACAATATTTATATCCGCGAATTCGCGGGCAACCCCTTAGTTAGGTTGTAATTTGATTAATTTTCAGAAAGTGGCATAATGCCTTACATGTAGTCACGATAGTTTCATTGGTCCAACAGATGACCTGAATTGTAAATAAGATAATTAAACCGAAGTTGACTAAACCGGATCTGTAACAGAAGTTCTTGTTTCAGTTTCACACCAAATAATCGTTCATCAAACCCATGAGAGAGAGAGGGGTTGGAAAAAAAAGTATAATATAACCTATAATGATCTTAGCAATATTATTATATAACCTATAATATAATAGATAGATCCTTCCAATATTCACAAGTCAGACACTTAAAAATCTTAACTATATTAGAAAGTGTATCTTTTCATCAAATTCATTAGTACTATATTAGTAGCTGTCATCTTTTCATCAACTTGATCATAGTAGACAAGTATCAAGGAGATGATGAACCTGACCCATGCCATCAGAAGTTGAACTTGTACTTGTTTTGTCTGAATCTTGGTCCTCAAGTACCCTCACCATCAGTGAGACAAGCTAAAAGACAAGCTAAGAAAGAAGCTGGATTGGGCCACAAGGAAGAAACAAGCTGAATGACTTCAGATTTATGAGCTTTATGATATTGTCAAGACAATATTTGTTGTATGTAATAAAACCTCTCTTCGTTGGAGTTGCTATTTACTTCAGCATGATTAGCATCGAACCCATAAGTTGATAATAAATCGTTTAGTACACCTTTTAAACTACAATGTGTGTTGATATAGACAGTTTTAAGTGATTTAGGTTATATGGAATCTAGAGAGTAACTGGAGAAAGGAGGTGACTGTCGAGTTTCAACCATCTCTGAAGAAACGTGTTACGGATGGCTGATACATGAAGAATTTGACACTGTAATGTACAGAGGAAGTTAAGAAGTTTCTTATTATTAGGAAGTAGCAATGTACAAAGATCAACACATCTTCATCTTTGATAAGAGTTGATGACGAAACCTATTTAATTTTGTTCATTTAAAGTATATATAATATATATATTTTTTTCTTATAAATTGAGGTTCCAGATTGACGTCAAGAGTAATTTCAAGGCCTAAGAAAAAGCCATATGTTGTTATTTAGAGCATTTCTAACTGAGGTTTTTCTACACGAATTTCTAAAAATACATATATCCGTATATATATATATATATATATATATATATATATATAAATATTATTATTTAATTATAAATATCTAAACTTTACAAGAAATCCAATCAAAAATATCTATCAAATATTATTATTAATACAACTTTGCAATAAATTTCAGCTGAGTCAAACTGTCCAAGAATGAAAATGTGGATAACATCGAAGACTCTTATTAACCTTCCACTTGGTAAAATTTACAATGTAACTAGAAACTTTATAGAGGATTATCGACTAAATGGATTATTCGGGATATAGCTAAAGCCTAGGCATTAGCAAATTATTGATATATTTGATATATATTATAGATTTATATGCCATATTTTACTTTTTTATGTTTTATTATAAAATTAGTATGATGAATTATTAAAATTCAATATACAAAACAGAAAAAAGATAAATTTTTAGATTTATAATAGTATAATTGCTTAATTAACATATCTAGACAAATTTAGATCGATTTAAACCAATTTAAATTGGTAGAAATTAGATTTTAACCGAGTTGCCGCTTAGGTGGACGATTTGCTTATACCGATTTTTAGAACCTTGAAAATTTACATAGAAATGTCAGCTCTAGTTTTAATATCAAAATCCATATAATGATAAGACCATCTTTATTTCTCTTCGACAGATTCATTCACAAGATGAAAGACTTAAAGTCACCTAGATTTTGTCTAGTAGTCTAGCCTTCTTGCCTTCTTGGTAACCATATATTTTTAACATTCCTAAACTTTTATCTTTAATTCAAGGCGAATCCTCACAACAAGGTAAGTTATCTAATTAATGCTTAATGTTACAAAAACGCTTCAACATAAATAGACCCGGATTTTTTTTTTTTTGTTCCAATTTGAATTTTGGAGCAATCTTAGCCGTCGGATCAAGACAAATATAACCGTTAGGGAGCGCTCCTCCAAAAAGGATAATAAATCAGACAAAATCTCTCACTTCCCTGTCTCTTTGAATCTCTCTTGTGTTCAAACAAAGACGATGTCGAGGATGAGAACTTCTTACCTGAAACCACCGCTTCCCAAATCCCCCCTCCGTCTCCGATCACGCCAAGTCCTCTCAAACTCCTCTTCATCATCGATTCTCCGAACACCACCAGGACTCGCGAAGTTCCAGAAGCCGGATCTGGAGTCGAAGCTCCCGGTCGAGTACTCATCGATCTCAAGCGAGATCCACGCGATGGCGAAGATGGTGGAGAAAGAGTTCGCTCAAGAAGAAGTGAAATCCAGAGCCTCGAGTCTGGAGCACGTGGCTGCGAACTCGGAGGTGGCTCCGGTGTTCGAGAGAGGGAGGTTCTACGATGAGTATTCAGCAAGGAGGAACGAGAGGCTGAGGAGGAAGAAAGGAGGAGATGATTCTGTAGTCAAAGGAACTCCTTACAATCTCGGAGTCGAGCCTATGACGACTAAGAGGAGAGGAACGGTTAAGAAGAAGACGACGATGGTTGAGACGACGGCGCCGAGGTATTCTCTGAGGAGCATGAAGAAGGAGAACAAGAAGCCTCCGATTCCTTTGAATGTTGATGTTAGTGCGATGAAGACTGTCACTGCTACTACCAGGAGGGGTAGGAGGATCTGATGTTGATGTTTTATTATTGTGTGAAATTGAAATTTGAGGTTTTGATTTCTACAACTCTGTTTTTAGTATTGTTGTTTTGCTTGAGGGATTTGGATTATTGAAAGTTCTTTGCTTTGTTTTCTGATTTTATTAATACATTAAGATAAGCTTTTTATCTATCAAATCAAATGCACCTTTGGTTATCTTCTTACTTCAGTAGCTTGCTTCACTGATATTTTATCTTCTTCCACAAACAATTTAACATGTTTCTTTGAAAGTATGAGCAAGTGTGAGACATGAGTGTTACATTTTACACACTCAATCACTATTGAATGAAATGGGTTTATAACGGAATAACTAACTGAAGTTGGACACATTCCTCATCTTTCAGCTCCTTCTCAGACAAATTAAACTTGTTCAGATCTTACACAAGCTGTGACAGCTGAAGTGGCTTCAACTGTTATGTCATTACCTGCTGCCATCTCAAGAGCTTTGATGGGGGAAGCAGGCTCCTTGAGAACGTTTACTTTGGGGATTAAATCACTTGTGATTATAAATTCGACTCTCAATAATATTCATTTTTCTCACTTGTGATTATATGATTAGTCATCAGAAAATAAGTCATTAGTCACCACCAATATACATATCTCATCATCGACAGGTCAACAAACCTACACAAAAGTATATTTGCTTCTGACACAGGATTGTTGGACAGTGGATTGAATAATGGAAGTTTCACCATAATATGGTGTTTTGGATACAAAAGTGGCGCTTTCTTTGAAGACCGACTGTTATCAGAAGAGATTAATAATACAATACAATGGCTAAGACTGAACCAAACGCACAGAAAATTACTAAAACAAATCAATATAGGACAGGATGATAAAGACCAACTCTAATAGCGGCTCTCTCTCTATATAGATAGTCCTTGTCTACTTGCCTCTCTAGTTAGGTGCAGCCTCCTTCCTCCACATTCTACAACCTCAGGCTTTGCAGGTTTGTAGTAGACTTTGTTAGAGCTCTACAGAAGTAATCTCTTATCTCTGGTATTGTTCGCTGCACCAGCTCGTTCTGCCTGCATTTTTCATCCACTATGTTTCAGATATATAGGCCAAAGACTGAGAGTGAGAGAGAGGTACTTCATATTACCCATGCATTGAACTCAGTTTTTCGAAATGCTCCAGGAAGAACAAGATACAAGCTTGCCTCAGCGACAACGCATGGAATGCTTCCGAGAGATCATACATGCTTCCTATGTTTTCCAACGTTATATCCTTTCATCCATAAGCAAATGTTAGTTATTATGCAAACCACATCACTTTTCATTGCAATTAGTCTGCCTCACCTGAGCAATTGTGTATTCACAGAGTCGCTTTAGGCCCTCCAAGAGATACTGATCCGCTGCTCTCAGAAGATCTTGTGATATCTCAATTGTTATGTCGACTGATCCAGTGTATATAAACCTGAAGATCACAGTTCAAGTGTGAGTTAGTTACATGTATATGACGAAAGTTCTCAGTCTAGAAGCTTGTAGAAACTCGTCATACCTCATCATTAACTCAAAAACCTCCCATTTAATATTCGGAATCTCAATATCTCTAGCGTCTTTTTCCTGTGGTATAAACGAGGCACAAACTGAATGAGACATGTTTACATAATTATCCATGTATTCCTTTGACAGAGAAGCAGAGCTTCATTGATAATAGTCATTATAGCTAGTAGATGTTTTTCAAAAAGAACATAATAGTTCACTTACTCTGTAACCACCATCAAACATTGCGCGAAATGCATCTGAAGAAGCCAGCAGACAAATTCTGTGTGCGTAGAATCTCCTTCCTGCAGTATGATCTTTTCTGTTTTACATATGGTGTTTGGAGCTAACAAGACTGCTGCAATTTTCTGAGTAATGTGATTACCTTCGACTAGAAAAGTTACATCAGACAGCGTTGCACTATTTACATATTGCTCTCCTAGATAAACCTGTCACAAAAAGATAAACAGAATGATGCACTGAGACTTCCACAACTTACGTAATGGAGAACTGAAGCAAGAAGGTGACTCACCCTTTGTGTTGGGGAAGGAGGAGCAGCATCAACTGGAGAAAGTGCCATGGATTTATTTGCTAATCTGTACAATGCTGCAGCGCCATCGAGTTGCTGCTTAGTGTTTGTAGAACCAAGAAGACCAAGTAGCAACTCCAACCCTGTCAAAAGACAGCTCAATATAAAAAAAATTGCAGAAAGAACATCTAAACTTAATGGTTAAAGCGTTAAAAGTCTTAACATCATAAATTCAAAAAAATCTGTCACATGCCATTCTCATCTATGAATATGGTTCTCTGGTCTTCCGGTAAACAGAAATGAGCAAGAGCGAGAGCGACCCGTCTTTGGATAGACTTTTCAGAAATGCGCATTAGGTACAACAGATGCCTTAGAACCTACAAAGGAAATCCAAAGCACATAAGTTTCAAAGGTTCCATAGAGAAATACTAAACTTAAACAAAGTTTCAGACACTAGACCAATACATCAGTTTTACTACAATCCGTGCATTTGTGTATGTTTTAATCACCAGAAATGGAAGTAACAAGTTTAAAGACAGGTATAATTTTACTTACTCTTCCATGAATCTTCTCCTCCAACCTCTTCAATGTTTTGGAGACACAATCTTTAGTTGCCTAACAAACATTGTACATTAGAAACATCCAACGAGAGAGTAAAACAAATACAAATAAAGCTGCTAAGAAATTCAGTATATAGCCAATATAAGAAAAATGACGATATGATTCACATACTTGAACAATAAACTCTTCATCCTGTAGCTTTTGGACACCTCCCACCCTGATAAAACCCGACACATTATCCTACGGGGAGAAAAATGGGGATCAATAACCAATTTAATAAGGTTTACCATAAAATTTTGCATCCTAATGTATAACATATACGGAAGGTAGCAGCATTCAACGCACCTCATTATCGGCAAGGCCATAAAGAGCGAATGCTGCATTGTGTTGCAAGGATCCATTTCTTGAACTGAGAAGCTTCAATAAAGGTTCTAAACCACCACTATGAGCAATACCGGCTTGATTGTGCGAATCCTGCGAGAAAGAATATGCTAGAAAATTAAAAGACATAACAGTTTTGTAATTTTAATACAACTCAATGGTTTTAAGCCTAAAGAGCGAAGTTACAATTTTACAGCGCTCAAACTAACAAAGGTTTAAAAGAGGAACCTGGGCCAATCTTCCCAGTGCAAAGGCCGACATCTCCTTCAACTGAACATACGGTGACTGAAGCATTTCAATCAAAGGACGAACAGCACCCCTTTGAACAATGTGAACCTGAAAATCAACAGAAACAAACAGCTTACACCTAGTACAGCCAAACAGAAAGAGTTTATGCTTTGGTGGATAGCAAACGAACTGAGGATAGAGATGAAATAGTACCTTACAATCAGAATCAGTAGAGGCAAACTGTCCAAGTAATAAAGCCGCCTCTCTTTGACTCTCAGGGCAACAGGAGCTGAAAGAGACAAATTCAATAAACAACAAGAATGACCCTAAGGTTAACAGTAACAACTAAATGCTTAACCATGTAAATTAAAATGGCGAGTTTCCACACACCTGAGAAGACCAATGACAGGTTGCAACGCCCCAGAAGAAATAACCTCTTTTTTAATGTTTGGAGACGAATGTACTAGATTGCCTATAACTCCAACGTATAAGCATGACTCAGATAAGCGGTATAACAGTTGATTATGAAAACTCTCGACGCAGTAAAAGAATCCAAACCGCTTCGTAATGTATAGCAGCATCCTCTGATCCAAGCATTAGAATGAGCGTGGGAAGAGCACTGCATTCAACTATCTGCAAAAGTAGACAATCAAAACACGCTCCGTCCAAAAATCTAAGTAGAAGCTGCAAGATAGCAATTTCTACCAGGTTCTTGTTATCATCGTTTTTTAAATGCAAGGGTTCTCAACGCCCCTGCCGCTGCTCGCTGAACCTTGGAATCAGAATACTCAAGCAACTCCACGAGAGGTGGAATACCGCCTTCTAGCCTGCTTTGTCAACAACTGAACAGTCACGAGGAGAGTTGCACTGAAAACAAATCTTAAATCACTTAAATAAATAAGCTGACCTGACACGAGTCTTGATGCTGCTGTTCTCATGAGCTAGATTGGTGATGGCTCTTCTAACAACACTATTAACAGCACGAGAAGTGGGGCCCTCTTTGTTTCTCTTCAAGAGACTCACGAGATGAGGTAAAGCGCCTTTGTCTACTATCAGGTTCTGGTACTCTGGCTGTAAAAGCAGTCAATCCCACAACGTGATCACATAGTCCCCTCGGTAATTAAAAATATGAAACTTTATTACCAAAAGTTGCCTTAAAAAACTAAACTTGGGACCAAAACCTTAATTGCGAGAAGACCAAGCGCAAAGGCGCTTCCTTTTTCGACCTCGTGTTCGAACGGCTTGTGAGCTAAGTCTCCGTCGCTGCACGGCGGGGGCTGTAGATGCGCCGTGAGAGCAGGAACAGCACCTCCGTCGACAATCACGTTCACCAAATCCTCTGCTTGAACATCGAAGGTTCACTAAAAGATATGAAAACTGAAGCGAGATAGGAGAGTCGAGACTGATGTTCACCGAGGACTTGAGCTGCGCGCTTTGCGGCGGCGCGATCGGATTCTTTCCAGGAGAAGGCGGAGTTTAGAACGGAGACTTGAGCAGCGACTTCGCTGAGAAGCGCAGCGTCGGTGGTGGTTGAGGGAGAGATCTGTGGATCCTCTGCGGCGGCAGGTGGTCCTTCCTCAAGTTTCCTCTTCTGTCCCTTGCGCTCTGGAAAGCTCCGGCTTTCTCGTTGTTGCTCCATCGTTCACCAAGTTCGTGAGAGAAAGACGATGCGAAGAAGAGCGTTTTTTTGAAATCAATCAAGGCAGAATAGAACAGGGGTACTTTGGGTATTTACTCATGTGTAATTTTGAATGTTTTCTTGCCGCATGAAGCTAATTTGCGCTAGATACCGGAAATGAGTATGTGCTAAACTACGCCTGTGTATCGGAAAGATAAATCACATTCCCAGGACGAAAAGGAAACTGGGTAGTCTAGGTTGTGTGTGCACTTTTGCTAAATTTCGTTTTCTTTATTAATATGGTTTTGTGATTATCCCCTGTATATTATCCGAGAATCATTATAACTTTTTTTTGTAGCCACATGTCTTCACTAAAATGATTCTTAGAATCATTAGAGAATTATGTTGGTCCATCTAATTATATAATAAGATTTTTATTAAACTAACAATAAATTCATCATTAATGTACTTTATTATTTCCTTAAATAAAATTTACGGAATTGTCTAATGTGGCTAAAATATATATGACAATTAATGATTTTGAATAATAAAGATTTGATAAAAAAAATAGTGTATCTTCTATCATATTTGTTTAATTTTAAACTATTAAATAAATTAAACAACCACAATAACCATATAATAAAAATTTAGATTTTTATGTATATGTTATATTATGAATTTTTACAAACGGCTATAAATTACAAAAACTGTTAAGAGTCTCACATTCAAATTTTATGATTCATGGTTTAAAAATTTTGTTATGACAAAATACAAATGATTACAAAAATTATATAAGTAAAAAGCCTAATTTAATTAATTATTAAGATTAATATATATATCATTTTAAATTAAACTATAAACCATATAAATACAATATTTTAGTTTCAAAATTTACTTTGAACAATTTTTTTGATAAAAGTTTTGAACGATCATTGACAACTTTTTTTTTTAATTATAAATTACTAAAACTATTAATCCCACAATGAAAATTTTGTTATCAGCAATTTAAATTTTTTTCTATAAAAGATATAAATGATCGAAAAAACCATATGAGTAGAAATCATCATTTAATAGATATTAATATTAAAAATATACTAAAATATATTATCTATGTTAGTATCATTTAAATTTAATTACATATCCTATCAAATAAAAAAAAATATTTTTTGGATTAATAAAATTAATTTATATGTTCGCACCAATTTAATTATATATTTAATAGTTACTGAACTTTAATTATTTAATATATATTAATTATTTTATAATATGTAAAAATATTTAATACATAAAATAATTTATATATATAATGTTGATTCCGCGTAAGGCGCGGATGTTAACCTAGTTTTATAAGAAAAGAAACAAGTAGAAGGCTTTTGGACTGAGTGTGGTCTGCCACAAAGTGAGACGTGTTTGAAAGTGTTGAATAAAATATCAAAATGACATAAGTATATGACTATATGAGTTCTTCAATTTAAGAGGGAGAAAGGAAGCATTTCTATGTAGTGATGTATGTGCTGCTAGCTGGTATATACATGTTACTTGCAATGTTGTTATTATTCACACAAGTAATATCCATGTTTCTATGAATAACATGTATTTTTAAAAAAGTTATATAAACATGGCAAGCCACATTGGCGTAATGAGACATACCACTATGACAAAAAAAAATAACAGTAAGTACTATATCAATCTTCAGCCGTATGTAGTTGTATAATCTTAAATTAGATCAAAGACGAATTAGTGCCATGATTAAGAATATAGACATGCCACTAATTCGTCTTTATGGTATATCGACATGCCTGTTGCTACTACGTTACTTTAGTCTTGGAAGAGACCATTGATGTTACTAAACATATATCTGATCCAGAGCCGGTCCTACACATTTTGAGACCACAAACAAATAATAAATAAAAGACCGAAAATAAAATATTCCTTAGAGAGGGTTTGAACCCAGCCTCCTTGCAATGCTTTGGGACAGCATTACCACTAGACAAGAAGCACATTTTCAAAATGTGTGGCCGATAAATTACATAATAATATAGCGGCCGGAAGCACATGCTTCCCCCGCTTATGTCAAGGGCCGGCACTGATCTGATCTTAGGTAAGCCACAAAACCATATCCTATCAAAGTTATATCAGCTCATCTTGAACTGTTTAATATGCACACTTCTTCAGTACTTGTGACTTACATGCACACTTATTAGGTAAGTTATTTATATCCTTAAGTTTTGTAATCCATTCTTTGTTGTATCTCTATATCGTTGTGAAATGATAGAACACAGCCCAGCAGCGATATAATAATTGGAAGTCATAAATGATCAAACTGAATTGGATATTATGAAATGATGTATAGGGATTAGTATAGTTTTTGGTTTTAAAACGTGAGGCTAGAGTTTCAGAAGAGTGAACCATGTACTTATAAAAGTTGAGCAGAGTCACTAGGTGGATTCTTGCTTGAGAGAAAAAGGATCTAAACAACAAAACATCTGCACATCACTGTACTCTCCTGTCTTGCCTTTTTTCCATTAGTTTTTGCATTTAACTCTTTTGTCTATCTCTCACTTTCTCACATCTTAACCCCTAAACTAACAAACATCAAGAGTCTAACCCAAAATATTTGATCTTTGGCTTAGATACAAACAGACAGAAATACAACGAGACAAACACTTTCAATATAATGAGATGAAAATCATACTAATGAGTTTATTTAATGATGAATATTTTATTGTGTTAGGGTATGAAAATGTCATTCACATTTATACAATGTCAACACACATCAGATCTCAATCACAAAAAGCTCAACAAAACACACAATCCATTTAATCACAATACAGTCATCATCAAGTTCGTCTCTCTACTTTGGTTGTGTGAAGCCTCAGAGGAAACAGAGGAGGCTTAGAAGGTGGTGTACAGACAGGAACATGAATCATCGGTCTTATCCTCATAGTCAGAGATCTCGTCCTCTCTAACCCTTTCTTACCTCTCTTCTCTCTCTCCTCCTTCTTCACCGCGTCCCCGATCGAGCTGGAAGAAGACGAAGTCGAGCTCGAAGAAGACGACGGCGAGAGAGACGATGCCTTCGCGTTGTTCCTCTGTTTCTTTAGCCGCAAAAGCTCTTTCCACAGCACAGTGCACTTTGGTGGACGAGGAGAAGGGTCGTCGTCAAGAAACCAGCTTCCTCTGTTGCTGTTATTAACAGTCTCCTCTTTCACTACTTCACCGTCTTCTTTTTCTTGTTCTTGTTCTTCGGCTTTTGTTTTCAATGTAACGTTTTGAAGCTTCTCTGAATGCTTGACGTGCCGGAAAGGAAGAAACTTTCCTTCGGAGAACAACTCGTCGGCGGTGAGCATTGTTTGAGTATTCGATAGAAACTCAAAGTCTCCGGCTTTCGATGAGCTCTTGTCTTGTTCTTGTTTTCCCGGTAAGAGATTCTTCGGGTTGATGCAGATGTAATTTCCCTCGCTGTCTGATGATGACAAGTCGGCGGAGAAGGAAATGCGAGGTCCTGACGGTGGCGACTCCATCATGAAAAGCATGTTAGCATCCGCCATTGTCGATGTTTCCTCTGATACCATGATGGTACAAACGTAACGGACGTTGAGAGAGAGAGAGAGAGAGAGAGAAGTGAAGAGTTAGAAGGTAATGATGAGAATTTATATACAAAGAGAGAGAGAGAGAGGTAAGACCACATGGACAAACAGAAGAAGCAGACAAGTTACAGAGTTGTAAGAAGAATAATTAAGGACCTACAGAAGATGAAAGATTATATGATATTAACATGCAAAACGCATTTAAAATATTACCCACATCGACTGGGAGATGCCTTCTAATATTATAGGATCCATTATCATATTTTGTTTCCATGATTTGATATAGTTATATATTATCAGAAAGTATTTTTAGAAAATTGTTGATGAGGTTTGACCAAAGGAAAGTGGAGAAAGATAAATGAATAGTGAACACATGTCCTCACATGAACTTGGGGTCGTTGCCATGTGAATACAGGTACATCTCAACACACGAGATCATATCATTGCCAACTATGGTGTGCAGAATGCAGATTATTGTAGTTATTATCGTTGCCAAAATAAACACCAGATTATGCAGATTAATGTTAACTCCAAATGATTAATTAGACTTAGACCCCCTTTAACTAGTACAATATGCTTTTCTTTTTAAAATTTATACAACAGTTCAAGTATTAAATGGTGACGTTGAGAGGAGTGAGGGAGAGAGACAGTGATGTTACCATGCAATGCTAAGTACAAAATTCCAACCTACCCCATATATCTCAATATTAACTTCTTTCAACCAATCATTAACAACCGTAGCTATACGTTAATTCACTGAAAAACGGCTTACTCATATCCGAACCAGGAGTCGCTGAAAAAATACATACCCCAATTTTTACTGCATGTCAAAACATATATTCACTAATCAAAAATTTCAAATTCATGCATGAACTAGGGGCCGATAAAAAAAAAAACCCCCCAACTCTTATTGCATGCCAAAACATACCTTAACTAATCAAAAAATTTGAAATTATGCCTAGTCTTTAGAAGTCAACGCTAATCCCAATCTATACTATTATTTCCGAAGTAATTTTTCGCAACGGAGCTCTCACGTTAAAAATTAGAAAGGATAAAGTCTATGTTACCCTTAATGAATTTTATATATATATTCTATTACATAATAAAATGAATTTTATATTAAAAATTATATATATATTTTTTAAATAATTATAATGATTCTTATATATTGTGTTGTTATCTTAAAATAATATTTTACTATTATAAAAGTAAAAAAAAAAGAGAAGTGATTTTTGAAATATTATATTTAAAAAACAAAATATAAGATAATTTTTATATATTGTGTTGTTATCTTGAAATAATATTTTACTATTATGAAAGTTAAATTTTAAGATAAAATTAATATCTAAGTAAATATTAATGAAGCAATATATTTGTATAAGGATATTTTCTAAGAAGTGATTTTAAGATATATAAAAATTCATTAAGGGTAACATAGACTTTAGCCACTCTAATTTTTAAAGTGAAAGCTCCGTTGCGAAAAATTACTTCGCAAATAATAATATAGATTGGGATTAGCGTCGACTTCTAAAGACTATGCATAAATTTCAAATTTTTTATTAGTTAAGGTATGTTTTGGCATGCAATAGGAGTTGAGATATATATTTTTTTATCGACTCTTAGTTCATGCATGACTTTGACATTTTTGATTAGTGAAGGTATGTTTTGGCATGTAGTAAAAGTTAAAGTATGTATTTTTTTCGGCGACCCCTAGTTCGGGCATAAATAAGACGTTTTCCGTTAATTCATGCAAGACGTTAGCGGTAGTTTGAGATGTCTATATAACCGAGCCATACTTGTTAGATTAGGAATATGTTGTATTGTTTATAGTTCCATTGTATCAAATAAACAATAGTTTGAAAGAACATGAGAAGTTTGTTTACGTCTACTTGGAAACCAAACCCAACACAAACTGAGCAAATCAGAACGAAATTGATGCCAAACAAAAAGGAAATCCCACATGCGAAAGATGTCCCCTCAAAAATCGCAAATAAGTTGTAACGAAAGATGTCCCCCAAAAATGAAAATAATTGAGTTTTACTTTGGTTGTATTTATACAAATTAACATCAAGATGGTCAAGAATAAAATGAAGTGACCCAATAATTAAATGAAGACATTATTGGCTATGAATCTATTGACTTTGACCACATGAGAATCTTTTATCACGTACTAAACACTTCTCAAAGCAAAGAAGCACATGCATCCATCCATTTAGAGCCAAACATATGCATATGTGGTTAATGTTGTTGAGCTTCTACTCCACGTTTGAAATAACTAGAATCATGTTGTATTGTCATGCAAGTGCAATTTATTACGGGGATATCTGAGTTTATGTTTAATCATTTTTATGTTGTCATATAATCATCACAAATTTTATTCGCTTGGATAGATACATATATACTATATTTAATTTTCTACATCCAATCCAATGTGTAATAAGTTTATCAGGTTAACATGACATCGTTAGATTACCTCAAAAGTAGGTCATCAAAGCTGTTATTCTTTGAGTTTGCTACATCATTATTTCTTGATATGTATTAACAAAAGCATCGCTAGACCATATGAAATTTTAATTTGTATCATATTCAAACAACCAAAATTTACCATTAAATAACCTTTGAGAAAACACAATTAAAATATGAATCCAACTCATAAATCCGAAATCCTATTCAGTGCCGTGAGAAAAGTTTTAGGAGCCTAAGGCAAGTTTTTTTTTTTTAAAACTTAAAACATCATATCACCTTCACCAAATACACAAGGCTAACACTGTAAAAGAATAAATTTATTACATAAATATACTATATTATGTGATATAGGAAAAATATATGAATCCAGAAAGTGAGTTTTAGTCAAACTCTCGTGGAAAGATTTTTTAAAAATAAGTCTAAACCACTAGATTATAAATTATTTTAAATTTTGAATTTCTAAAAAAAATTATATTAATCTGGGGCTTGAGACCAATGTCTTTTTCAATACAGGGTAGTCACGGCTGCTTTGATCCTATTATACACAACTTGAGGATCTCAAACTCTTGGTTTCACTCTTTTTCTTTCACCGCCGAAATAGAGCCAATTGGTAAGACAGAAAAAATAACCGCGACATTTTACTGATGTCAAATTGGGCTTAGACCCGCTGGTTAGGCCCAATTCCGGGCGGGTATAGACAAAACGGGCATGACCCGTACGGGCGACCCGTTAATTCACTAAATAATCCGAAAATTTTATCCGCAAATCAATATTTTAGATCGGCCGGGATCTATCGCCGCCGACTTCACTATAACGCGACCGCGACGTGTGTGTTCAGGTTATATTTTCGCCGCTAAGGGAAGCAAAAAGAGACGATGGCGATGATGATGCCTCCGCAGCAGCAAGGAGGGTATCACCATCCACAGACGCTGGAAGAAGTACGAACCCTTTGGATTGGAGATTTGCAGTACTGGGTCGACGAGAACTACCTCTCTTCCTGCTTCTCCCAAACCGGCGAGGTAAACCTTATTCTCTTCTCCCCTCAGCTTCTCCGCGTGTTGTTGTAGCTTCGTATACTTCCAATTTTACAGCTCTATTTTCCTCTGGGTTTGGTTTAAGAATAGATAAAATGAGATTACTTTTGGTTTTGGGGATGTTAAAGTGTTGTATAGATACCTGGTAGAGCTCTATGAAACGGTCTATTGCTTAACCTTCATTGAAAGTCTGAGTCTTTCAATATGGTTTAAAGGCTCTCACCATGTTTGATGTGCACAGTTTATAAGTATGCTCCTAACTGTTAGGTGTGGAAGAATATTTAAATCAACATTACAATGATCTGTATATCCATATATGTGCCGTTGATAGGGTTTATTTCCCGTTTATGAATAGACGAAGCTCTGGTTTGGAGATGTTAGGTATTGTATAGATACTACCTTGGTGCGTTCTATGAAACGGTCTCTTTCTTGCGCTTCATTGAAAGTCTGAGTCTTTTAAGGTTCTCACCATGTTTGATGTCCACAGTTTATATGTATGCTCCTATAATGATCTGTGTATCCATGTATGTGCAGCTTGTTTCTGCAAAGGTTATACGTAACAAGATCACAGGCCAGCCAGAAGGGTACGGTTTCATAGAGTTTGTATCTCACGCAGCAGCGGAGAGAACGCTTCAGACGTACAACGGGACACTGATGCCTGGAACGGAAGTAGCCTTCCGCTTAAACTGGGCTTCTTTTGGTTCAGGTCAAAAAGTAGATGCTGGACCTGATCATTCTATCTTTGTTGGAGACTTGGCGCCAGATGTTACAGATTATCTCCTTCACGAGACATTCCGTGTTCACTACTCTTCCGTTAGAGGTGCCAAGGTTGTTACCGATCCAAGTACCGGACGTTCGAAAGGTTACGGGTTTGTTAAGTTTGCTGACGAAAGTGAAAGGAACAAAGCGATGTCTGAAATGAATGGTTTGTATTGCTCAACAAGGCCTATGCGTATCAGCGTGGCAACGCCTAGAAAAACCGTTGGTGTGCAGCAACAATATGTCACCAAAGGTATGAGAACAAAACACATGATTTGAATTATGTTAAATAGAATTTTGTTTTTGGTTCATCTGATTAGAAGCTCTTTTTTTAGCTGCTTATCCGGTTCCAGTACCAGTCCCATCTGCAGTTGCTGCTCCAGCATACGTTGCTCAACCAGCGCAGGTGCTTGCACCTGAAAATGACATCACCTGTACGACGGTAAGTTTAATCTGAAAAGCTTGAGCTTTCTTCTCTAAATTTTAGCCTGCTTTGATTCATGCATTTGTTTTGGTGTATAGGTTTTGATTGCGAATCTGGACCCAAATGTTACAGAGGAAGAGCTGAAGAAAGCATTCTCGCCATTAGGAGAGGTTATTTATGTCAACATACCTGCAACAAAAGGATACGGTTATGTTCAATTCAAGACCAGGTAAAACATTCAGCAAAACTCAGACTTCACATGTGGTTGCTTCCATGTTCACTAATATCTTTTACTTCTTCTGCCCCTTGCTGACCCCCAGGCCTTCTGCTGAAGAAGCCATTCAAAAAATGCAGGGACATGTGATTGGTCAACAAGCAATTCGCATCTCTTGGAGTAAAAATCCAGGACAGGTGAATTTTTTTCGTTATAACCTATACTTATATGATGTAGAGCCTCATATTACTCGGTGGTTCACTGAATGTCGTTGATGATCTTTGGTATTTGTTATAGGATGGTTACGTCACACAAGCAGATCCAAGTCAGTGGAATGGGTACTATGGTTACGGACAAGGCTATGAAGCCTATGCTTATGGGGCAGCTCAAGACCCATCCGTGTATGCATATGGTGGATATGGCTATCCCCAGTATCCACAACAGGTAAAGAACTAATAGCTAAAAATTTATTTATTCTTTTGCAATATGTGGATACTTAATTACTTATGCTTTATGGTTGAAATTTATTCAGGGAGAGGCTACACAAGAAGTTACAAACTCTGCGGCTGGTGGAGTTGCTGGGGCAGAACAAGAGTTATATGATCCCATGGCCACTCCTGATGTAGAAAAGTAAACTTCTTCTTACTTTCTTACACGTTTCTACCTGAGTGGGTGACTAGTTGAATGTCTAATTTATTGTTTCTTTGCGCACTTGTAGGTTAAATGCAGTTTCCCTTTCGGTTCACGCAAATGCCATATTAGGACGGCTATTGTGGCAACGTACCTCAGCACTGTCATCACAATTGGGAAAATGATTGCAACTAGGACGGTGGCTTTTTTTCAGATGTTTAATGTGTCAATTCACTGCTCTTTGTTTGAATGTTTTCCTTGTTTGAGATTTTTTTTTTTAATGTAATGTACAATTAGGATCGTAGTTACAATGCAGAGCTGTGAATCTTCCGACTTTCTGGAAACTATGATGTTCTATGCTTCTCTGTTTGCTTTTCAATAAAGAAGTCTGCAAAGAAAAAGAAAGGTGCTTCAAGTGAGATTATCTCTCATTACTCGTTAGTTTTTACGTGATTTGAGTTTTATCGAAAACAGGTACTTACTGTTAAAAATGAAAAATGATTCCAAGATGAGTGAGCTTGTATGTTCTAAATGTCAAATGATTCCCTGAATACGATTTGCGATTATTTGGATTACGATACAATAATTGTTTTTTTTTTAAATAGAGCAAATTGTATGGGATGCTCTAGAATCTCTGATGGGGCAGTCTCAGTAGGTAGGAATCGATGGGTCAACCTTGAGAGAGTAGGCTTGTATTCCACCAGCCACATTGTACACACTCTTGAAGCCCTGAGGACCAAAGACAACACATCAAGATGTCAACAAACCAATATTAGAAGCAGAAATTATTTATCTTTTACCTGAGATTGCAGCCAGTTGGCGACCTGCATCGACCTGCCACCAACCTTGCACTGTATGCCACACAAAAGGCAAGTCAAAGAATTTGAAAAAGAACTTTCAAGAACAGAGGTTTCTTTGTTAAAACGATCTTAAAATCTATACATCACAAGCTTCTAGTCCATATAGAGCTGTTTATGAAAACAAAGTTCTGAAATTGTAATTCTTCTTCCAATTCAGCCAAACCAGAGAGTGACTTTGATTTATGAAATGAAATTCTCATAAACCACAAAAAATAATCTGCCGGGCGGCCAGGGACACCCGTATAAGTAAGCACACGCAAACTGCTCTATAACCAACTCACAACAGCTAGACCAGATACGGTAGACCTACATCTAAGTGTTGAGCCACTGAACTTTTTCAAACTTCATATCATATGTATAAGCGGATGAGACTGAACATACCAGGACGAATGTATCCTTCTCAGGGTTCAGCTTTGAAGTGATGTCTGGTGCCCATGTTCCGAATTGGCGGAGCGGGAACACTTTAAATCCTGGCAAGGATGCTGTGGCTCTGGAACAAGTAAAACAAAACAGAAAAACAATGAGAAACCACTGGTTACTTTGTCCTTTATTCTAAGGTACACATGTATCTAAATGGCAGAAGAATTAAACTCTGGAAATCAAATTTTTGTAATATATTTAAACAAAGATAATCCATCGAGAATCGGTGAAGAAGGAAACGTGTGTCAAGATAAGAGATGAAAGGAACTTACATCTCGTCAGGTTCTCTGACATCAATTAACTGAGCCTCTTCCATGAAAACTGGATCTTGCATTTTGGAATGCAGCTCCTCCACCTGGATGTCTTTCACAGGTTCCCTGTCAATGTAACCTTTTTCCGTTAAACAATATACAACATTCAACAGAAAACGGAGGATGGTTTTTCTCAGAAGAATTACCTCTCAGATAGAACTTGCAATAAGTGCCAGCCAAATTGGGTTTTACACCTGACCACATGATTCGGCTCTGCTTTAAACGCAGCTTCCTCAAACTCTGGTACCTGAGAAATAGTTAATCATTCTCATATTGCAGCAGAACCTAGCCAAAAATCTTCCCAAAACGTTGTGGAATTTTACTTCTATTGTTAGTTACATTCTACCATTCCATTTGCACATGGATGTCAACACTAAAAGTTTCACCAGCAATCATTACATCATCCTTATGTAACAACGAGGGTCCTATAGGCTATAGATCTGAACGGGTGAATGCAATACCAATGCTATTAGCTATCTCACAACCAAAAGAAATGGACAGAAGTATAGAAAAGAGAGCATAATACCATTTGACCAAGTTTAACCCATCCAAGTATACCACCCTCCTTCTTGGATGGACAAATCGAGTATTCAGCTGCAAGATCACTCATATCCTCTCCTTCACAACAAATAGTCACTTGAAAAAATCAGTACACACCCTTAATCTTTGAATACAAACAAAATAAAATGAACGTCAAGTAATGAGAAATTTATAAATGTAACCAGTGCCCACATAAAACAAACAAAAATTGAGTAAGCAGAGGCGCAACAGACTAGAGTGACAAAATTCCACAAAAATTAAGGATAAAGATAACATTTGGACACAAGTTTGTCTCCATTCCGACAAAGCTACTCGCAGAAACAACCGAAGGATTGTCTGAATATATAAGTTTTACATGCCTATTTAAACAAAAGCATAATCTCATCTAAGAATGAAAATATCAAAACGGGTGAAAAGAGATTAAAGGAAGCAGACCATCCAAGATTCTCTTTTGGAGTTCAGCAAAGAGCTCAGAATCACCCTCCTTAACAAGCACATGCTGCACCAGAATCTCTCTGCTTGGACTACTCCCACCACTGCTAAACGAAGCTGCAAAAAAAAAACAAAAGATCAAGTCTTTGACACTAGAAGTAAGAAAGGGGAGAGAAACAGAAGAAGAGATACCTCTCGCTTTGAGAGCCGAGAAGCCAGAGAGCCTAATCGGGTACATTGAAGGAACGCGTGGTCGGACTCCGGGCGAAGAGATGCGTCTGCCGAGAAGTGAACGAGAGAACGTGGAGAGGCAGCGGGGATGGGGAGGAGGAGATGCGAGAGCGAGAGTGTGGGCAACGGAGAGTCTCAGTGCGGCGGAGAAAGTTACCGCCGCCGGAGATGATACCGCTGAGAGACTTCCGGTTACTCTTAACATTTTGGGCCTAAGAACGAGTTCAAGCGTGTGAGAGAAGAGAGGTCACCACTTACTTAAGTGTGTGAATGTGGTGGACCCCATGATTTTAATCTATAATTACTGATTAGGGCCTCCACTTTTGATAATTCGCGGAATCGCACAGTTTTTAAGGTTTTTCTGATTATTAGTCACAAGACTTGTAGATTCACGCTCATGCATATTAAAAATTCAATGAATGACAAGACATGCATGCGCGAATATGAAGACAGACGAAGTGAAAATTGTCTGTTTCACAATCTGCTCTAAAACTGATCTAAATCTGAACACAGACATGAAATAAAAATAAAGAGATGTTGTGGCAACTTTCTTTTTTGCTTCACAATCTGCTGTAAACCATTAGTACTGTTTCAAATTCAACATCAATGATCGCATTTATGGAGACAGAGACAGTGTATGCTTAATGCTTATAGAATTTACAAATGAATATACAAGAGAAAACACCCAAACTAAAATGAAAGAAGACGGTGGAATCACTCCTAATCTCACATTTGTTTTTGTTATAACCCCCAATAAACCAACCTATGAAAACTCGTGTTAAAAAAAGATGTGTATAACAAACAATATCAATGAGCCAAGTCGTCACTTCCTACACCCACACTGGATTTGTCAACGACTAGGCGTACATTGTATTGTTCGTAAACTCGTCCTCTGTTCTCCGCCCACCACTCTTCTGCTTGTTTCTCGCTAAACCTCTTTCGGCTGCCATAACCAAATCATCCTCACATTATGTTCATTTCATCACCAACTTTAAAAAGAGAGAAAAGAATTGTACCTGAAACGGACGCGTTTGAGATCCCTCGCCCCTCCAGGTAAGGCTGTGAGAGTGATGTACACACCAGGTTCATCTTGTTCAACCCATTCGTTTTCATTACGAGCTTCACTTTCTTTTGCTCGCGTGCTGATTCTATTTATCGATTCAGCAGCATGATTCGCTTGCTGTCGAAAACTTGCACCATCGAAAACAGGCGTGCTGGCCCCGTTAGCAAACATTGGGATGGTGTTTGGACCATCAGGATCACTTCCTCGACTGTTTGGACGGTTTAAGGAGTTAGAAGAAGGGGCAACGTAATCAGGACTGGAACCAAACGAGTTATGCGAAGGAGATTTGATAGTCCGAGCTGATCCAACAGGTAACCTTTCAGCCATGTCTTTCAACTGCATGGTTTTAATAAAACAATTAATATGGCTGCATACATCATTTTTTCATTCAGTTAAAAGCACAGAGGAAACATTTACCTGAGCAGTAAGTGATTTAATCACATCTTTCGCTGCCTTGCACCTAGCTGTTTCTTCGCTAGCAATTGCCAAGGCCTCCTTTAGCTGTTTGGTTGTTCTTTCCAGTTCAACTTCTTGAAGCTGTGCCTTCCGTGTAAGATTTTCAACCTGTGATAATCGTTTACTAGTGAATTAGCATAGGCATATGCAACGAATAAGAGATAAATGATTTCATGTAGCAATAGGATAATCTAGAAACACACAAGGATAATCGAAAACAAAATAGCATGAGCTCACAAACTATGTTTTCTTTCTATATGTGTTAAAGCGTGACAATTACGGTATGAGGAACCAGAATTAGAGCGTGGAAAGCAGCTTACTTGTGATCTTAGCATAAGCACCTCTTGGCTTACGTTATCATTGGTTCTCTTGGTATCATCCACGACAATTCTCGGTGTAACTAGCCCCGAAAGAGTGGGAGTTGGAGTTGTTGAGCGAGGTGGGCTTGGACGTCTTGATATTGGTGAAGTTGCACGAGACGCAATTCGGGAGCCTGGAACAGACGCTGAAAAGAATTTCTTTGATACTCCAAAAGTTGGATTAAAAGACTTGGTTATGTTCAGTGAACCCCGGTGAGAGCCTGGTACTGGTGAGACACGACTACTGTTAAACTCGTATTTCTTATTCTTCTTGGATCGGTTGTCCACTTGCCTCACGGGCTCCAACAATGAGAATCTAGTTAACTGTCCGTCGGATCTAGATTCCAACTTCTCATCTCTGTCAATTGCATCTGATCCCTGGTTGACACTTTCTCTTCGACTCAAAGAAGAATGAGATGATCCATCAGTTTCCATGGCCTTTTTCAATTTGTTAAAACACTTGTCACACACTCGAAATGGTTTGTTCTGGTTGGGTGCCATACACGCCTTCAGGGACTTTTTACTACTGCAAGAGTGGCAGAACACAAGTCCGCAGTTATAGCAGTTGTGTCGCTTTCTCCTTAAATTAAAAGGCTGACGGCAACCTGAACACATGGACTGATCCATCCCTGATGCCCACTTATGTAGGCAGACAACCGCGGTAAAGTTAGAACCACATGCAATACTTTTCACCTGTTTATCCCTAAGCGACTCAACCAATGTTGGTGAATTTCTATCATCTACATCCCCATGGCCAAGTCTACCATTTGATCCTTTTCCCCATGTGTAAACCTCAGTCTTTGCAGTTAAAACTGCAACATGATAAGCACCGCAAGAAATTTCTTCGACAAAACTCTTGTGAAGTTTACCTTCAACACGAGCTGGTACCTTTCCATCAGCATGTGGGTTTCCAAGCTGACCATAAACAGGGCTACCCATAGTATAGACATTGCCCGATGTTGTTAGGGCAACTGTTAGGCTATGTCCACACGCAACTTGACAAAAATTGGGTTCTACAAGAGCTGCGACACAGGTAGGCACAAGTTTTGGTTCTTTGTCACCGTGCCCAAGACGACCCTTGTCACCATCACCCCATGTAAAGAGCTTTCCTGAGGAGCAGTTACTAGAACTCGAGCTTCCAACCATGACTTCTACAACTGCGGCTGTGTGCCATACACCACAGGCTGCCCTGACAGTGCGAAGACCTTTCAAAGAGTCTACCTCTCTAGGTATGAAAACACTTTTCTTGTCTCCATGTCCTAAAACACCAAAGGTCCCATCACCAAAAGTGAACAACTGCCCAGCAGAAGTCACAACAGCTGTGTGGTAAGGTCCACAAGCGATGGATGATACATGTATCCCTTCCATAAGAAAGTTCACTCTTTTCGGGATCCAGTGACTAACTTCATTTCCATGTCCCAGAATACCAAAATCTCCTTTACCCCAGGTATACAAATCCCCCGATAGAGAAACTGCACAGCTATGGTATTCGCCACATGCTACAAGCTCAATATTTGTGGTACCGAGTGCATCAATAAGCTTTGGATGTTGAACATTGGAGTCTACACCATGGCCAAGTCTACCCTCTGATTCCTCTCCCCAAGAAAAAGTTTCTCCTTGTTTTGTGACAAGGACAGCATGCTGTCCACCACAAGCAATATTCTGGACATCAAGTACTATAGAAGATTCTAAAGCTTTTGGCACTAAGGAATCCATTTTGATCTCAAACGAACTTCCAACTCTATGGCTTCCACCACCTAAAACACCTTCACCTATTCCTTCTCCCCAAATGAAAACGTCTCCCAACGCATCTCCATCATCATGACCAGAACCATGACTCGAAGAACTAATCGCACTTGACAGACTAACTCTAAAACCATCCATACTCATACCTTTCATATGACCATGTACGGAATCAGAGGCTCCAGATGACAAAGAGTGAACCGAAATAGTTGCCGGATCTGAGGGAAAAAATCCCTTTGGAGGAAGTGCATACAACGACATGTCTGAAAATGCCTTATCAATGCCATTCTTAGGCGGGCTCTCATATGGACTGTGAAGACGATGGTGATTAGAGCCATCCTGAAAGGTAGCATAAGATTACTTCGTTAAGACATGCACAAAATAAAAGGGAATATTTCATTCTAGTACCTTCAGGAAACTTTCATTGCTGCTAAATGGAGAATGCAACGGGGAGCTTCTCCGGGTATATGTCCTTGGACTAGTAGCTTCAGATGGAGTCCCATCACTTCTTGATTCGGTTCTCCATCTCCGTTGATGACAACGAGAGATTAAGGCTTTTAAACCACTAAACCACACTTCAGCCTCGTCTTTATCCTTGCATATCTACAAAATAAAATTCTCAATTAATGAACTTTCAATAAATAACAGACATTTTAGTAATGGAATAATAATGATTTCATAGAGGAACCTAGGAAAAGAATATACTATAAGCAAAAACTCACCACGTCCAGTGACCTCTCGTTGTATATCAGCGAGAAGGATTGATATTCTTTCTCGGGACGGGGATATCTCTGGAAAATAGGCTGCAAGAGAAACACCATTGCAAGACGTATCAGAATAGCACACTAGATATGCAAGATCTAAAATTGCAACATACGACTAAAGAAAGTGCGATGCAAGTCAAATCCAGACCGACCTGCCTCGCTAAAGGAAAATGAAAAAAAAAAAAGAATCCAATCAAGCGTAGCATAAGCACCAAACATTCTTATGAGTTTATGTTGAAGAAACGACAGTAAGAAAAGAGCAAATTCAGATCACATTAGGAAGACAATCCGCCTCAGAAAAATGACAGTAGAGCTCAGAGACAACCAGGAGAAGACACTCCTACTAGGCAAAAATAGAGATCAAACCAAATAAACGCAATGAAATAACTAGAACTACTCTCACGAAACTTATTCTGAACATTTTATTGCCAGTTTAAGGGGAGAATTAACTGACATTGTCCACAGATGTAAAAACTTACAGTGCGCTGCCCAGATATGATCCTAGAAACATGGCTCAGCTTCAAATGTTTCTCTTCATTCCCCGAGAACCATATCAAAACAGATTCATCCTGAAAATTACAGGCCAAACTAATTGCTTAGACACAGAACAACAAAACACCGCACACACAAGCAGCAGAGAGGCAATATAACAAAGCTAAAGGACTCTATAGGCTCAAAAATAATCTCTCATATAAAAGAAAAAGGAGAAAGGAAAGTTAGTAGCTCCCCCCCCCCCAAAAAAAAAAAATTCTTACACAGAATAAAAAGGAAACGAAATCAACAAGACTTACATTAGAAAGGCGAAATGGACAGAACTTAGGCTTTCCCCTTCTTCCATACTTGAGCAAATAAGCTCCCTTTTTCAGGGCCGTGATAGCCTGAACCAAATTGATAAAAAACCATAAGATAAATAAAGGTCGAATATATTGGCAAGAGTTGGTTGATTCCAGCTTAAAAACAGTTACATTATAAACATTAACAAAGAGAAAAAATCAGTGGACGACGTACACACTTAAAAAAAACACTATCAAAACGACAAGATGAACCTGAACAAGAGGATAAGATTACAGTTTTAAATGGAGATGATCTAATACTACATTCTGAGAAACTTCACTCGATAGAACTCTAACAAGAGACTGCTAAGAACTCATGAACTGAATTATATAACTTTGACTCAAGCTTGGAGACTCCAAAAGTGGACTTAAAGAGTCTTAAGTACTTAGCTAAAGCTCGTCACTAACCTAGAATTCGAACGCCTAACTTCTCAAATTCGCAATTCCACAAATTCACTAGAACTTGAAAACCTAATTATAGCAATGGAATCAAAAAAACAAAGACCTAGATTGACTATAAATAGCAACATCGCCTAATAGACCTGCTCAACATCCCTCGCAACTGGGCCGGCTCTGCTAAGATCCGATGTCATCCGTGCGTTCCTCGACATAAAACCAAAAAAATTTTTCCTCTCAGTAGCAAACCCCTTGAGTCACACTGCTCGAGCTGAAATGCGATGAATCGAAAGAATACGTCGTCGTTAAAACACGAAATCCTCTCCGCATAGCTACGAATCGATGATCTACGGTTTGAATTCCGAGCAGAGCAGCTTCGAATTTAGCTCGTGCAGATTCGAAATCGATCCTGAACAAGTGGCGCCGCTCAAATCGAAAAGTATACAAGGCAAATGTGTGTGTGTGTGCTCTGGATCCTGAATAATAATGGACTCTTTTGAATCGCGTGAGGGGTTGAGAAGGAGAGAAAGAGAATCTAGAGACATGCCATCATTGATCCCAGTTTATAGCGAGCAAAAGAGAGAGAGAGAGAGAGAGAGAGACCAAAAGGCAGACTCTGACTAGAGAAAGATTACTTTATTTTTCTGCTTTACCATCATCGTCAATTACGTGCTCGGTTCGGTTTAATTCGATTCGGTTCGGTTCAAAATTTTTAGAGCCGGTTATGATTATAAAACCTTCTAAATGACGGAGAGGGTTATCATTTCTGTTATTATTTTTCTTGGAGGGTATCGGAATCATTCTCGCCGCATCTCCGTTTCTCGATTCGGATCTCTGACCCACCCACCACCACTCCCCACCTTCTCTTCCTCCCTCAGATAAGAGGCTCATTCTTCTTCTTCTTCACCAATTGATTTAGGGAAAAGATCTTCTTCCTTTACTACCCAATCTATTTATTTCCGCTGCCATGAGTTCTGTTACCGCGATCGTGGATGAGCAGCAACTGGTCGAAGCTATTCAGGATTTGGCTCTTCAAGATCAGGTTTTTTTCGTCTTACCCTAATCTTCGCGTTTCGAGATCATATTGTTTTTGCTTTGTAGCTCTTTGTTTTGGAGTTTGAGCTGGTTCTTTGCTTCATTATTGAAATGTATACCTTTGGTTTTGTGCATTGATATTTGTTTAATTTCTAATTGGGCGATTAGGGTTTGCTAAAGTTTGCAGCTTTATTCTTGTGTCTTATCTGAACCTTGTTTAGGGCAAAGAGAAGATCCAGGAAGAGACCCATGAGCTCAATTTCGGAAACCATGGCGGCTGTTGTGCTATATGCTTGAATGCAATTCCTCTTCAAGAGACTGCCATGGTGAAAGGCTGTGAGCATACGTACTGGTATACAATTCTAGAGTCTTATCTTGGTTTCTTTGAGATGATTACATCTGATTGGGTTTTATGTTCTACTAGTTAAAAGTATGAACATTTTATTGTTTGTGTTTAGAAACTGACTTTATCATTTAGTTTTGTTAAAATGATTTATTTGATTTTCTATTTATTCAGTGTGACATGCATACTTCGTTGGGCGAGTTGCAAAGAGAGTCCTACATGCCCGCAATGTAAGCATCCATTTGATTTCCTCAGTGTCCACCGGACTCTTGATGGCAGGTGATTTGTTGTCTGCATGTCGTGAATTACCATATATAGTTTGGAATTTTATGTGCCTTTAACTAAATTTTCTGTTGTGTTTCTATGCAGCATTGAAGATTTTTTGTTTGAGGAGAGTGTGTGCCTTCTCCTGAGAGCCTCATGGTTTATACCGTTGGATGTGATGGTGGAACAGGCGTCATACAGCTACGGCTACCACCATGATGATTTCGACATTCCTTGTGACTACGATGAAGATGATGACCTTGACGAGCTTTATATGCACGGGTCAGGTCTTCGCATAGGAAACCGGAGATGGGGTGACAATGGTTTTGTCAGATCCGGGCGTCAAGAAGCCAGACCAGTCAAGAAACACAGTGGTTCTGGTTCTAGTTCTAGTTCCAGTTCTGGGTCATCGTCATGTGAGCCTAAGGATAAGCAGGTGAAGACTACGAACACAACAGGGAGACGTGCAAAGAGGGCGATGAAGCGGGAAGCTGCTAACAAAGCAGCTGAAGTAGCTTCAGCAGCAAAGCACGAGGCCCATTTGGTTAGGTTGGGAAGGAAGTGAGTGTGGATACTTCCTCTCTGTAAGTAAATCGCACCTGTTAAAAAGCTCCCACCCACTTCCATGACTTAGTGTCATCCTCTGTACAGCAACTAGTTTTTAATGTTGTGGTATATCTCCAGTTGTGACCTTTGTTGTCTCATACAATTAATTCTTCAACAACCATCAAATCATTCGACTCTGTTCATTAAACCTTGAAGCTTTTGTTTAAAATAATTGATTAGATGAGATGTAGTGTGTTTTTCTTGGGTGAATATTTAAAAGGGAAATTGATTCATGGTGGTTGGACTTTAAGCATCTGAACAATCTAGAAGCCAAAAAGAAAAGCAAGTTATGTTGAGGAACGTGTAAATAACTAAAAACTCAAATTGAAATTGATAACCAACACACTTTCTATTCCACACATGGGTGGTGTGATGTGGTGTGGTGGTCCAACCACGCACGCGAAAGGTAAATAATATCAGCAAGTCTTGAATAAAGCGGAAAGGAATCATTCGATGATGCTTGTTTTAGGTTATGTGGCTTCTAAATGTTATCACTTTGTTTATCTGGTTACTCTTTAATACTACAAAAGAGCAAAACCAGCAGGGATGGTCCAGATGGCTAAAGTTACTTGCCCAAAAAGGGGTCTCAAGGTTTACAATATTCCGTTTGAATAACGATAAAAGGTTGCTTTTAGTTTTATTTTCTGTATCGTCTGCATGGCCTAACAGCCTTTTTACAGAACGATACAAAGTTGATATTAGTTTACAATATGACAAAAGGGCCCGCATGTAACGGAACACCATTGCTTGAGATTCCCCAAGTTTAGAAATAACCTAAATCAGATTCTATGGGGGTTGTGAAGTCCCAAGCACTTTCAACTATAAATCAAAAGTGGAGTTTTTCAAGAGAAATGTCTTCACCCTGATGAACGCATTCATCAATATTTAAAATCCTCTTTCTTTTAAATCAAGCAAATATCTATTTATGGAAAAGAGAAGGGAGGCATGGCTCTCTAATTAATTCTTTTCTTTCATCAAAATCATTAAGTTACCATGATTTTAGAATTATTGAGAATCTAGATGTTGAGGTTCCATCGGTTAATGCGCGTTTGTAGAAAGGGGAAAGTTAACCGATGAAATCTCAACATCTCGTTTGTTTTGTTTTCTTTTAACGTTACGCAAACTATATAGTATATGATTAATCTAACGAGGTTTTAATAAAATGGCTATATATATGCAGAATGCTGGATGGACTCCAGTGCCACAGTTCGGAGGGTGGGACCAAAAAGGAATAGACGCAACAGACTACTCGGTTGTGTTTACTAAAGCTCGCGCTAACAGGAAGCTGAACAAAGCTGATGTCTCACATTCTTTGGGAAGCGAACAAGAACTCATGGCAAGTGCTCGTCGTCACCACCATCACCAACTTCACCATCGCCGCGAAACCCAAGATGATGACCCTGTCATGGTAACACATCTCTCTCTCTCTCTACTTACTCTTCTTCTATGGATTCTTTGTTAATTATATCCACCTTGTTAGATGATCCTTTTTCCCCTTAATCAACGCGCATGGATCATCACAAGGTGGTATAATAATTAGTTCTCTTTGCGTCACTGGTTTAATTTTGTGTTTCTACGTGCTTTCATACAAGAATTTTACTACACTTCTTTCTCTAACTCATAGACATAACTGAACCGGTAATGTTCAGGTTATGAGTTGGATAAGAATCTCCTTGAAAATATAATATTTCTTTTAGAACCTATTTAAATTTATCATCCCATATTAATCGTTAGAATTCAAATGATGGGAAAGCAAAAAATAGATAAAAATATGTGAACAAAATTTCTAGCATAGTGGATTAGTAGTTAACATCACTAAGTTAATTATCGTGCAGAAGAAGAA
Organism: Brassica napus; assembly: GCF_020379485.1. Taxonomy (NCBI): domain Eukaryota; kingdom Viridiplantae; phylum Streptophyta; class Magnoliopsida; order Brassicales; family Brassicaceae; genus Brassica; species Brassica napus. Next base: position 4,958,692 of record NC_063446.1, read on the forward strand.
GAGGATCTTGACCTACATCAATTGTTGCATCAGACCAAACTAGGGCCTATGTTCCAGAGTTGCAATTGTAAAGACATCAGTGTTCTGTAATCTATCTGCGCCATCCGTTAAGATACTCATGGTTGGTGTATACATTTTGAGTTCTGCCTTCAAGTCCGATATGAGAGTTAAGATAACATGAACCAAATTTCTGTCAAATCCCATATATTAATTAACACTTACGAGCCATGCTTGCAATGTCAAATTTGCAACTACGCATGCATCCTAAACCCAAAAATAATAGACGTTTTTTGAACTCTTTCTTCCCCCACACACTTATTTGTGTATTTCACACTGTACTTGAGTGGGTTTCTTAACAGCAATGGCAGTAAGCATTGATAGTTTAAGTTTCTCGTAACATGAAAGACGTCTTGCCACTACAAACATAAACATCTCAGCAAACAACACAAAAGAACAAAACCTGGAAGGGAAAATCAAAACATCTTTTGGGAGAGAGGAGGTTTAAATCTTGTTGAATGCGACGATGTCAACACTCTGGATGTACTCGTTGTTAGGTTCACAGGTGAGATAGTCCTCAATGAGGTTGTCTGGGGACACGAGGTCATCAACAATTGTGAGCATGATCGTGAGCTTCTTGATACCGTAACCGACTGGTACCAATTTCGAAGCTCCCCATAAGAGACCAGGCATCTCAACACTGCGAACAGCTGCTTCCAGTTTCTTCATGTCGGTCTCATCATCCCATGGCTTTACTTCCATAAGCACAGAGGACTTTCCACCTAACAAAGAGATTGATATTAAAAAGAGAATGGTAACTCATCATTTTGATTACCCACTACATGTCCTCCCCACAAAGGCAAAAGAAACATGCTTGTAGCAAATCAAATAGATAGGCTTACTCTCTTTGGGCTTCTTGGTGTCCTTCTTAGCAGCCTCCCTCTCCTCAGCAGCTTTCTTTTCCTCCTCAGTCTCGTCACCAAACAGATCCATGTCATCATCGTCATCAGCTGCAGCAGCTGGAGGTGTCTGTTCACAACCCATGGAAAATAGCTAAAACACACAAACAAAGTTTCCTCTACTGAACACAACTCGTTGACAGAGCATTCTTCAATACTATCACGATTAACCTTTTCAAGGTCTATGATTTCTATTAAGCAGAAACTTAGAACATGACGCTGTTTAATAATAGAGAACAGAAACTACGATTTGAAAAAGAATCAAGCATTCAGGTAAAGACCCTTCAGCTTGAGCAGGTACTTGTTCTCAATCAATGTAAAACTAGCTAAAACAGACAATGAAAGTTTCTTCTACAAACACAACTCATGGATTACTAATACAAGTATCACCAAACCAGAGCATTCTTCAACACTACAGCGATTACCCTTTTCAAGTTCTACGACTTTTACTAAGCAGAAACATAGAACATGTCACTGTTCAATAACAGAGCACAGAAAGAATCAAGCTTTCAGATCAATCAATGTGAAACTAGTTAAAACAGACGCACAGTTCTACGATTTGTACTAAGCAGAAACATAGAACATGTGATTGTTTAATAACAGAGCAAATAAAGGATCAAGCTTTCAGGTAAAGGCACCTCAGCTTGAGCAGAAGTAGTAGCAGAGCCACCGATTGACACTCCTACAGCTTTTCCAGGGAAACTGCAACAAATTCGAAACTTGTGAGTTACTGAAAGTCAAATAACAATCCAAATCAAGTTTTCAAAAGGACGAACCTTTTAGCAAGCTGGGAAGCGACGCAATCGTACCACTTGCTAGCATTAGGGAAAGCATCGCTGGGTTTCTCCGAAACGGTGGCGTAGACCTTCACATCATCCACAGACAACTGATCTCTGCGAAATCAAAACCTCTCTCAAGACATCGAAACAGTGGAAAGGCTACACGCAAAAGAAGGAAAGCGAGAAACTTACCCGGAGATGTATGTTTTTCCGGCGAGGTGCTCCTCCACGGATTTGACACCCTGCTCTGTGTGTAGATCTGAGAAGGTAACCGCCATTGAAGCTGCTTTAGGAGGGAGGGAAAGAGATTAGGACAAGTAGAAAGCGAGACTGAGACTGAGCCACTGAGAAAACCTTAAACTTTACTTGATTAGGAAATAAACTTGTATGGGCTAAGCTGAATTTATTATTTGGGCTTTATAATGGGCCTTTAGATTGCTCAGAGTCCGGGAAGAATAAATTTGGGTTTAGATTTCTCCGATTATTTATTTTCCTCGGCTTTCCAGTTATTTATCTGGAAAGATCCATAATAGAACTAAATGTTGGGAGTAGTATTTTGCACCTTAACCTTCATCAATGTGTTTCCTCATTGTGATTGTGTAGCTATGCCTAGATCCAGGCGTACACAAATTTGAACGATTTAATAAATAAATTGCTTTCTACTTAATTTGCGAATACAAAAATGGCGTGGTCAAGCACGATACCCGCGAATAATGGTTAGATGTTTGAAGACTTCAAGCTCATCTTAATTGACAATCAGAAATTTAAGCATGTATAGACATACGTTTTTAAACAGTCAGACATTTCCCTGATAGTTTACCAGCTTGAAATATTTTTCGTAATATATCTTTTATTTTATAGTGGTGAAAACTTTTTATTTAACCAAAATTAGAAAAGTACTCCTGGTGCAAGGCTATTTGGGTAACATTCTTAGAAATATTAATTAGTTTAGCTAGTTTCGATCAAAAAATATGAATTAAAGATAGGTTTTGGATGCATGTTACTTTTAGGTTTAATACCTGACGGTCGAAACATGGGCCAAGTATGATGAAATATTTGCTTCAGACCCCAAAATTTTTAGAAACATTTATATGCAAATAGATCTTTAAATTTGTGGGAAAAAAAATTTAGACTCCAAATTATTGAAATTTTTACTGAATGGTTTACAGTCTCAAATTTAAAAGGATGGTAGGGGGATGGAGACAGTTTTTATTTTTATCTTTTTTTGTCAGAAGATTAGAAAAAAGAGCAGCTTATATTCAAATTTTTATTATAAAGTTTAGCTGGCTTGAATTTTTCATCGAGATTCCCAAATCGGCGTTGTCGATGTATCGTATATGTGAAAATAAGGTTGAGAACCAAGAACGCTAATAAACTAGGGTTTTAATCAGAAGCATCCTAATCTGAATATATTCTTGCTGTCGCCTGTGTGTTTGTGTTTGACTATAGTTGACTAATAACTAAGTTAAAGTGAAAGTTTATGGCTAAAATCGAAATGAGCTAACCAAAAGCAATGCTAGAAAGTAGTGGCCAAATCCATAGCCATTGGCCCATTGTTGCTAACTTTCAGTAGGCAATTAGAGCATCAACATCGCTAGGGTATCATATAAGAGTAGGCAATCATTAATCCATCTATCTGTTACAAAAAGATTCTATTTGTTAAAAGATTGTTGCAAATTCCTTGGCCATATCAAAAAGTTATTGTAGAGTCCCGCTTCACCACCTTTTCTTTTTATTATGCACCAAACAGTGTGGCTCTTTTCCATTCATGTTCTTGTGTTTTTACGTAGAGCACATGCAGTTGATTAAATGGAGTTCATTTCTAATATTCCTTTTGATTAAGTTTGTATCGTGCATATGGCAAAATCATTTACAAGAAAGATCATGATCTTTGATTCTTTGTACTACTTTAAAGAAATTAAACAACAACAAAAATATAATATACCCAGTCGCTGGATCACATGAGAAAAAGGTGTCAATAAATTAAAATAAGACTATTTTTGGATCGAAAAATGAGACAATATATATCATTTTTTACGTTTCGAGATATCAACTTGTCATGGGTAGAATCGCCTCTGAAAACCCACGTGATTCTCTGTATTTAATTGTTTCTTTTTTTTTGTATTTATATGTAGTTCATTTGATTTCTACAATGCAGTTAAATTGGAGTTCATAATTTGCAAGAGCAAGACAGGGACTAAAGTTTCAAAATCATTCCTTGCTTCGGCTCTCTTTATCCTTGTACGATCTTCTTCTCTTTTCCATTTTTCTTGAATGTTCATTTAAAGTTACTTACCTGCTCTGTTTCAACATTCTTTTTCTTGAGTAGCCCAAGAGTAAGTTGGTATTGGTAACATTATTAAACCTGATATCTTAAAACAGAAGAAGCTCAAATCTAAATTAAACAATGCAAGTTCCATTTACTTTTTTCAGTGAAAGTATGCATATTTGTTTTTGGGAACGTTTTGTTTTTCATACGTCTTTGTAAGGATAAATGGCGTCTTTTAAAGAGTTAGTGTGTATTGTTTTGAGTAGTTAAATACTCAGACCATATGTTTATCCCTAAGAAACTTAAATGTGTTTCTTAGATTTTTTTTTATCTAAAAAAAAAATAATTAAAAAACAAACCAATTGCGGGCCGACACGAGTCAGTGGGATCCGCGAACAGTGTAAGAAACTCACTAAAATCGGTTTTTAATTAATAGTTTTTGTAACCGATCTTTAAAGGTTTTGTGGGAGTCTACGCACTAAAAACCTCACTAAAGACCCCGGATAAACATGCTCTCATTTACTTGGACACAAGTGGTCATTTATGCAAAACTCTGTTCTAGCCTTGTAGGGTTTGGTTTAGGGTTCAAGGTTTAACTTTTAGATTTTTTTCTTTTAAAAAGCTAGACACAATCCTAAGTTTGGTCATTAAAAAGGTGAAAATTTTGTCAAAAGTCGCTACCAGTGTATGTACTTGTGTACGAGTTCGTGATTGATCTAATCATTGGTACATTTTTGTATTCTTGTGTTCTTAGGATTTGGTCAAGCTTCAGGGCTCTTCACAGAGCCATTGATGTCAAACCGCATTGCAAACGTATCGGTTGAAGGTGACATAGGGATGTCAGAGAGGAGAACTAGCAACGAAGGAGAAGTTGTCATCAATGTTTCAGAAGCGTCAAGAGACCAATCAGCATCACCTTCCAAGGTAGCTGAGTCACATGCGGGGAATCCAAAACCAGATCCGTTAATCATCCCACCTCCTGAAAGCTATAAGTTCTCTGGCAGCACTCATAAGCCGCCTAAAGTTCCAACTGAAGGTCTAACTCGGAGGAAATCTCTTGCGAGGTCGGTTTACTCCAAGCCCAACTCAAGGTTTGGGCAACAACAGTCCTATCGGTACGACAAAAGTACTATAGTTGAGGAAAATGGTGGAACCCTTAGGGAACATTTTGGAGCTGCCTCATTTTCAAGGAACTCATTTAATAGAGCTTCCCCTAATAACAATTCGAATAGGAGTGTTCGCTCAAATGCCATGAGTAAAGTTGCTGAGGAGGAAACCGATGAAAATGAAGAAATCTACGAAAAGGTTAAGCTGCACCGAGTGAAGCGTGGTGGAATGAGACCTCTGGCTCTGCTTGAGTTTCTACTGTTTGTAGCCATTCTTTGCACTTTGGTCGTGAGTTTAACAATTGATAAGGTGAAGGAGCGTTGCATTTGGGGATTGGTAGTTTGGAAATGGTGCGTTCTTGTGATGGTGACTTTTAGCGGCATGTTGGTGACGAACTGGTTCATGCATTTAGCGGTGTTCATCATAGAGAAGAACTATCTTCTACGTAAGAAAGTGTTGTATTTTGTGCATGGTCTGAAGAAGAACGTTCAAGTCTTCATTTGGTTCAGTCTGGTCCTAGTTGCTTGGGTTTTTCTGTTCGACCATGACGAGAAGCGCTCTCGTAAGGCCACCAAGTTTCTCGACTTCATAACTTGGACTATCGTCTCCCTTCTGGTCGGGTCAATCATTTTCTTGGTGAAGACATTTGCCTTGAAAATCCTTGCTTCAAAGTTCAACGTCAGAAACTTCTTCGAGAGGATTCAAGAGTCTGTCTTCCACCAGTACGTTCTCCAGACACTCTCGGGACCTCCGCTTATAGAAGAGGCAGAGAGCGTTGGGCGCGTGCCGAGCACTGGCCATCTTAGTTTCACGAGCACCAAGAATGGAACGGTGAAAGGGAAAAAAGTGCTTGATATGGGAAAGGTTCACAAGATGAAACAAGAGAAGGTCTCTGCTTGGACAATGCGAGTTTTGATTGAAGCTGTTGGAGCTTCAGGTCTCTCAACCATATCCAACACTTTGGATGAGGTTAGCAATCAGAAAGAGAAAGCTGATAAAGAGATAACTAATGAGATGGAGGCTGTGGCTGCTGCTTATGATATTTTCAATAATGTTGCTCAGCCAAACCAGAAGTGAGTTTTATTACACAACTACTCTGCTTTCTTATAATTTTCATATTAATCATACAAACATGATATTTTCTCTCTCTCTTCTTCAGTTACATAGAGGAAGATGACTTGCTAAGGTTCATGATTAAGGAAGAGGTAGACCTTGTACTCCCATTAATAGATGGTGGTGAGACCGGAAAAATCACACGCAATGCTTTTACAGATTGGGTGGTAACATTCCTCAAACACTTTATAAAAATAAACATTAATATTTTTTACCATGCATGCATTTGTTAAGAACATTAAGTTGGTGTGAAAACATGTGTTGTTATCTTTTACAGGTTAATGTTTACACAAGTAGGAAAGCATTAGGACATTCACTAAACGACACAAAGACAGCGGTTAGACAGGTGGATAAACTTATAACTGCAGTCTTGTCGGTTATCACCTTCGTCATTTGGTTGGTACTTCTGGATATAGCAACAACCAAGTTTTTGGTGGTTATGTCTTCACAATTTGTGGGTCTTGCTTTCATGATCGGAAGTACTTGCAAGAATATCTTTGAATCCTTTGTGTTTGTCTTTGTGATGCACCCTTATGACGTCGGTGATCGTTGTGTTATTGACGGCGTGGCGGTAAATAACTCTGAAAGTTTTTTTTTTGCTCACTATTACTACTAAAACATCTAATTATTGGGTCTTTTTTATTTTGTTTTGAAGTTGCTGGTTGAAGAAATAGATCTTTTAACCACCGTGTTCCTCAAGCTTGACAACGAGAAAGTGTTTTACCCAAATGCGGTTTTAGTCTCGAAACCAATAAGCAATTTCTACAGAAGTCCAGATATGGGAGATTCAATAGAATTCTCCATCGCATTCGCAACGCCGGCCGCAAAAATTGCCACTCTCAAGGAAAAAGTAACAGAGTAAGTATTTGAAATCACTCATTAACTCAGCTCACTCACTCACTATGTATTGACAAGATCTTGGTGTGTGTTTTGGTCAGATTTTTGGTGCAGAACCCACAAAACTGGTATCCAGAACCATTGTTGATGGTGAAGGCGATTGAGAATGTGAACAAGCTGCATTTGAACCTTCTCGTAACACACACCATGAACTTCCAAAACTTCGGAGAGAAGAATGTCAGAAGAACCGGGCTGATCATTGCTCTTAAGCGAATACTTGAGGAGCTTGAGATTGATTACACCCTTCTTTCCCAAGAAGTCCACCTCACCGGTCACAAATGAGTGGAAGACCACTCTTCCTTATCTCCTTATTGCATTTACTAAAGTAGTACTAGTTAGCTTCGTTTGCTTCAGTTTAATTTTCAACTCACAGAACTTAATGTGGTTTCCGTGTTTACTTTTCGGTATGGGTTCCTTTTTGTTTTCCTTGTGGTACTATTTAAATCTGAGCGATCCGACACAACCATGTTACTAACACAGACCACTATACTATACTATATGCAGATCATACGACTAGTTTTAGCGAAGACCATTAAAAATTAATTGATCTAATTGGATTACTAGATCTGGTAAAAGGACTTAGTGATGATACATGGGTTTTCCTTTGTAAGCAATATAGTTTTGTCAACCGAAATAACTTGAGAAACAAGAAACCGAACGACCTACCAATCTAGAAAATAAAATCCAACCAAAGTAATTAAGATAACGGCCGGTTATGTGAAGATAAAACTATAACGCCCCGACCGTCCACAGCTAATGGGTCGCCCTTGTCCGCTCTCTCTCGGCCCGTGGGCCCCATCCCGTTCCAGCGATCGGTCCGTTAATTTTTTCAAGGTTCGAAATCATTGTTTACTGACCCTGCAATCACCACCCGACCTTTCCCCGTGCTTTGGCCTCACTCGCACGCTATCGCGAATCACTTCCCGATAGGTCACCCATCCTTCCACTACTCCAGCTCAAGCACGCTTAACTCTGGAGTTCTTTCAGGATGTGCTCCGGAAAAGGTAAGTCAACTTTGGTGACATCAGTAGCCAAATCAATTCTCTTAAACCCCCTCTCAAAGAACGCAACGTCCTCGTTGCGCCCCACGACAGGTCTCAAGACGCCTCTCGGGTCAGAACCGAGATGGCTAACCAGCTCTGATACCACTTATAACGCCCCAACCGCCCACAGCTAATGGGCCGCCCTTGTCCGTTCTCTCTCGGCCCGTGGGCTCCATCCCGTTCCAGCGATCGGTCCGTTAATTTTTTCAAGGCTCGAAATCATTGTTTACTGACCCTGCAACTCAAGCACGCTTAACTCTGGAGTTATTTCAAGATGTGCTCCGGAAAAGGTAAGTCAACTTTGATGACATAGGTAGCCAAATCAATTCTCTTAAACCTTTTCACATATCACAACTCGGGATGTTACAAAAACTTTGACCGAAAGAATCCAAAACTTCTCGATCTATGCATGTTCTCTTTTCTTTTCCTTATCTAAATCTCATCATTTAATTAAATGAGAATGATCTGTATATGCTTCAATGCTTGTCATCAAGCACGTACGTGGAGACTAGGACAACAGCCTTTTTATTTAAGAACATGATTTTAAATACTACGTAAAAGAAGAAAATATATACCAATTCGTTGGACATAAGAAAAAGGTGTCAATAGATTAAAAATAATAAGACTATGGTTCAATAATTTTACGTTCGAGTCATCAACTTGTGACCGGACGCATAAACTATATTATTATGGGAATCGCCTTTCAAAAGTTAAAACGCACGTGATTCTCTTTGTTTTCTTGCCGCCCATTTGTTTTGTTCTGTATGAATCTAGAACTCGTTTGGTTTATAAAATGCAATTAAACTGGAGTGAACTTTGCCAGACAGTGACTGAAGTCCAAGATCACTCCTTGCTTCGGCTCTCTGTGTCCTTGTAAGATCTTCTTCTCAGTCTTTTGCCTTTTTGTCTTTTAAGTTCCTTCAATGTTTCTCTAAGTTTGTCTTCTTTTTTTTTCTACAAAAAGATACAGAGTTTCTTACCTGCTCTGTTTTGTCATCGTAGCTTCTTATTTCCAGACAGTTTTGGGTGATTTTTTTGTTCTTTGTAGTCATCTCTTGTAGCGACTGCATATATTCTTTTGCTCTTCTCGCTCAAGGGCTGAGTTGGTACCAAATGTTGATAACTTTTGTATAACTGCTATTAATAAGCTCATATGAGGGCACTCTTGGTTTTTCTTTTCTGTGAATATGCATATTTGTTTTGGGAATGGTGGTTTATTTAAAGTGTTCATGTGTATTGTTTTTACTAGCTAAATACTCATTTACTTGGAATAAATGGTCTTTCTTGAAGATCTCTGTTCTAGCCTTGTAGGATTTGTGATAGATCTAATCATTAGTACATTTTCCTACTCTTGTGTTCTTAGGAATTGGTCCTTTATGGCTTTTGGGCTCTTCTGAGAGTCATTCACGTCAAATCACATTGCAAAATTATTGGTTGGAGGTAGGGATGGCAGATAGGAAAATCAGCAACGGAGGTGACATTGTTATCAATGTTCCAGAGAAAGAAGGATCTAAAGACCCAACAGCATCTCCTTCTTCCAACGTAGCGGCTTCACCAAAGCCAAACACAGGGACTACAAAACTGGAGCCGTTAAGCATTCCCGCCCCTGAAATCTACAAGCTCTCTGGTAGCGTTCACAAGCCGCCTAAGACTCCAAGTCCTAACACTAAAGGTCTAACTCGGAGGAGATCAGTTTACTCCAAATCCAACTCAAGGTTTGGGCAACAACAGTCTTACCGTTACGATAAGACTATAGTAGAGGAGAATGGTGGAACAACCCCAAAGGAACATTTTGGTGCAGCTTCATTTTCAAGAGCTTCTTTCAACAGGGCTTCACAAAGTAACCGATCTAATAGGAGCATTAGCTCAGCTCTGAGTAAAGTTTCTGAAGACGAAGCTGATGAAAATGAAGAAATCTACAAAAAGGTTAAGCTACACCAAGGGAAACGTAGTGTAATGAATCCTCTGGCTCTGCTTGAGTTGTTAATCTTTGTTGCCATTCTGTGCCTTTTGGTTGTGAGTTTAACCATTGATAGGATGAAGGAGCATTGCATTTGGGGACTAGAAGTCTGGAAATGGTGCGTGCTCGTGATGGTGACGCTTAGCGGCATGTTCGTGACGAACTGGTTCATGCATATAGTGGTGTTCATCATAGAAAGGAACTATCTCCTACGTAAAAAGGTTTTGTACTTTGTGCATGGTTTGAAAAAGAACGTTCAAGTCTTCATTTGGTTCAGCTTGGTTCTTGTTGCATGGGTATTTCTATTCGACGATGACGATACACGCTCTCGTAAGACCAAGAAGTTTCTAGACAAAATTACTTGGACCATTGTCTCTCTTCTGGTCGGGTCAATCATTTTCTTGGTGAAGACATTTGCCTTGAAAGTTCTTGCTTCAAAGTTCAACGTCAGAAACTTCTTTGAGAGGATTCAAGAGTCTGTCTTCCACCAGTACATTCTCCAAACTCTCTCGGGACCTCCTCTTATAGAAGAGGCGGAGAAAGTTGGGCGCGAGCCAAGCACGGGACATCTTAGTTTCACCAGCACCAATGGAACGGTGAAAGAGAAGAAAGTGCTCGATATGGGAAAAGTTCACAAGATGAAACAAGAGAAGGTCTCTGCATGGACAATGAGAGTGTTGATGGAAGCCGTGGGAGCGTCAGGTCTCTCGACCATATCTAACACTTTAGATGAAGTCACTCATCGGAAAGAGAAAACTGATAAAGAGATAACTAATGAGATGGAGGCTGTGGCTGCTGCTTATGATATCTTCAACAATGTTGCTCAGCCAAATTCTCAGTAAGTCATCATGGACACAATATTCTGTTTTTTTTTTTTTTCTAGTCCTCATCTTAATATCCAAACTTGAATTTGATTTTTAATTTTCAGTTACATTGAGGAAGATGACTTGCTAAGATTCATGATCAAGGAAGAGGTGGACCTTGTACTCCCATTGATAGATGGTGGCGAGACTGGGAAAATTACACGCAATGCTTTTACAGAATGGGTGGTAATTTTCAAACATTTTTCATTTATAAAAGTTTCCATGGCCACTATAGCATTTTTCTCTAGGTTTTGGGAGGTTAAAAAAAAATCATTAGGCAAAACTAACACGTTTTAGAACTTAGTTTGGACATTAATAATTTTGTAAATGTATATTTTAAGGATGTGTAAATGACCATATATCAACTTTTATACATTATAGATTGGTGTAGTTTTAGTGAACAAAAAAAAAAAAAAAAAAAAAAGATTGGTGTAGTTTTATATACATTCCGGTTTTCAGTTAGTTAATTGAGCAACTAATATCTCCATATTATTAATTCACAGAGATCTTAATTAATATATGTTTGGTATAATCAAGGATAAAATGTAATGTAGAGTAACAAAAACTTATATTTTCTGGTTAAACTAAAAAATGTTGTTAGCGCAAAACATTTTTTAAATGCTAATTTTATTTAACCCAGCTAAAGTAAAAACCTTAGTTTTTGTGTCCATGTCTGTGTGGAGAAATTAACAAGCCTTTAGTGGTGTAATCATGTGTTGCCATTGTTTGACAGATCAACGTTTACACAAGTCGGAAAGCATTAGGACATTCACTGAACGACACGAAAACAGCGGTTCGACAGGTGGACAAACTTATAACCGGAGTCATGTCCGTCATCACCTTCATCGTTTGGTTGGTACTTCTGGATATAGCAACAACCAAGTTTCTATTGGTATTCTCCACGCAATTCGTGGGACTTGCTTTCATGATCGGAAGCACTTGCAAGAATATCTTCGAATCATTTGTGTTTGTCTTCGTGATGCACCCTTATGACGTCGGTGATCGTTGTGTTATCGACGGAGTTATAGTAAACAACTCTTGACATTTGTTTCCTCATTATATCACTACTCATTTTAAAAACACTAAATCATAACTATTTTTTTTTTATTTTTGAAGTTGCTGGTTGAAGAAATACATCTATTAACGACCGTGTTCCTCAAGATTGACAACGAGAAAGTTTTCTATCCTAATGCGACTTTGATATCAAAACCAATAAGCAACTTCTACAGAAGTCCGGATATGGGAGATTCAGTAGAGTTTTCCATCGCATTCTCAACCCCAGCCGCGAAAATCGCCACTCTCAAGGAAAAAGTAGCAGAGTAAGTATCAAAACAAAACCATCTTAAAATCACTTACTCACTCTTTATTGACGAGAAACTGGTGTGTGTTTTTTGGTCAGATACTTGGTGCAGAACCCACACAATTGGTATCCAGAACCATTGTTGATGGTGAAGGCGATTGAAAACGTGAACAAGCTGAATTTGAACGTGCTCTTCCAACACACCATCAACTTCCAAAACTTCGCGGAGAAGAATCTCAGGAGAACCGAGATGGTCATCACCCTCAAGCGAATCCTCGAGGAGCTAGAGATCGATTACACACTTCTTCCTCAACAAGTTCATCTCACCGGTCAAAAATGATCATTTGTTCCTTCTTTCCTTTTGCATTGATAATTTCCACTAGCTAGTACTTGTTATTACAACATGATTTGCTTCGTGTTATAATAGCATGCGAATTAATTTCCGATTACGTATGTCTTTAAATCCTAAACTCGTATTAAAACATATTTGAGTAACTGTAAAATGTAAAACTTTATTGTTTCTAGACGTTCTACTGTATGCAGTCAGTACCATCAAGTAGCATGTAGTTCTTGGATATTGGAGGCCCACAATAGGACTATAATAACCAGATGGGGATTGGGTCTAAAACCTATTAAGTGGTCTTCAAGTATGACGATGACTAGATTTATCTTCGTCTTGGGAGATTAGACCATATATTTATTTGCATGTTTAATCCTTGCATGTTCTTAAGGAAACTAGAAATTATCAAACATTTTTTGTTAGGTGACAATGATCACAAACGACTTTTCAAAATGATAAAATACACGATGTGAGTAAACGATTAAACCATATCGCATGTTAAAAACCAAATCCTTTTAATTAATAGGATATACAGAGAAATGTTTAGATTTGATAAATGGTCGGCGCGCGGCAGTTCAGAAAAGAAAAGAAAAGATAAATGGTCGGCGTCTTACATGCTCCCAACTCAACTACGTAACCCCTCTTCAGAAGATAAATTTGAAATTAGCAAGTCCATTTTGAACATGACTGATCATGATATATAGCCTATAGTGATCTGGGGTAGTATGTTTTACCATTCGGATATCGGGTATTACCCGATCGGGATTTGAGTATCCAATCTCTTCTAATTCAATATCCGTTCAGATGGTTTTATAGATCCAGGCCTAGCCTAAAATAATAAATAAAAAGGAAAGTGAATATAAATATGTTTTTACCGTTATGAGAACCTAAAACATAAAATTGCAAAAGAAAAAACATAAGTTAACAACCGTTTATATGGATCTATATACAAATGTTGTTGAAAAAGATTAATTAAATTTAACTTTAAAAGTTGCTGCTCGTTTCTACATCTCACTATGATTTTTTTATGGTTGTTCCATATGTTCCAAATCTTTCTTATAATTGCCTAGTTGTCTGGACAGCGTTTACATAAGGCATGTTAAGCAACATGCATGTTTTATGCCTCTCTACAAATTTTTTTTTTTGTGAAAGTACAAATACTTAAGCTACTAAACTGGAACAGCGTGAGGTAAATTATATATGGATAGTTTAAAGATAAAATAGCATCTTAACCGCCGTTCCAATTCCTTTTTAACAACATGCACCGCACGTTGTCTCTCCAGCCCAAGAAAAAGTACATCAACATTTCTCTATTTCATTCATTTGCACCAACTAAAAAACATGGATAACATAAACTATTTTTTGCAATTCTTTGATTATTGTTTTGTTTGTTTCATGCGGTGGTGAAAGAACAAAGACAAAGGAAAACGAAAATACTAGTTCTTGATATGTATGTCTCTTTGGCTTTCTTCTCCTCCATTTGTGAATTGCATTTGCTTCTTTTTTGGGTATATACAATTTGAGAAAATAAAAAAAAGTGTGTGGGGAGAGCAACTGAGAGGTGTAATTGGGAATGGTGCGGACATTAGGACGTAAACTAAGCTGGCCAAGATCTTTCAGTTTTAGAAAGATGTTTGATGGTCGGAACAAAGGACATTCATCCTTCCCTTCTCGCAGGGACTCCAAGCAAATCCCTGAGCAGGAACTGACCATACATGGGATGAATCCTGCATCATCATCTCGTAGAGGCAAACAAGCTAGGACATCAGGTATTCATCACATATTCATACATCTCATTTGCTAAATAACTATTTACGCATAATTTCTGTTTACATATATGTTAAAATTTTCTATTAATATTTGATCAGATGCGTTACATTTAAAGTCAATAGTAGGTTAAAATTATTTCATGTTAGATTCCTTGCACCATATATGTGTTCATAAATTCATATATTTCATTTGCTAAATAACTGTTTAGCTCATAATTTCTGGCTATATATATGTTAAAATTTCTATTAATATTTGATCAGATGTGTTACATCTAAAGTCAATAGTAGGTTAAATTATTTCATATTAGATTCCTTGCACCATATATGTGTTCATATACGTTTCACTATTTCAGACATGGAAATGATGAGGGAAAGATTCGCAAAACTACTGCTTGGAGAGGACATGTCAGGTGGTGAGAAAGGCGTGACCTCTGCATTAGCTTTGTCAAATGCCATCACCAACCTCGCTGGTTAATATTTGACCTTAAAGTTGCACCATAGCTAAAACTATAATGTCTATACCTATTTTAATTGGTAAATAATTCACAAACCATGCGTGGCGTTTGTATCGGCAGATTCGATGTTTGGAGAGCACATGAAATTGCAGCCTATGGATCTGAAGAGAAAAAAGATTTGGAGGAAAGAAATGAATTGGTTACTATCTGTGGTTGATCACATTGTCCAGTTCGTTCCTTCTAAACAAGTGGCCAAAACTGGGGATTTCACTGAGGTGAATGCAGATTATTAGTCATTAGTTAATTACGCACATCGTTAACCAATAACTCCTCGTGACCCTTTTACCTATTGTAGATCATGGTAACAAAAAAGAGAGATGATCTGCTGATGAACATTCCAGCCTTGCGCAAGCTTGACTCGGTTCTTCTCGTGAGTTTTAACTGCATGCATTGCAATGAATACCACTTGATTTTTATTTAAAACAAGGATAAAAATAATTTTTTGTTTTATTTAAAGATATAAATACAATATTAACTCAAATACATATTTATCTGAGCTACAACCATTTATTATGATTTTTTGTATCACAACTTTTGAGAAATAACGCTTTATATATATATATAAATAAGGTGCGTCTCTTTGTTATAACTTTTATTTTGAGACATAACTTAGGTGAACCTTTAAATTTACCCCACCTTTTAGTACCATTCAAAATTCAAAGTGACACATAGATTATTAATTAAAAAACATTAAATTAAATAAATAATAGTTACAAAAAATAAAAACGCTAATTTTAACGACGTTAACGCTTCCAGAGAAACCTTAAACCCTAAATCTTAAATTCTAAACCATATACCCTAAATTCTAAACCCAAATTCAAACCCCTAAACCCAAACCCTATACTCTAAACCCTAATCCTAGACCCTAAACCCAAATTATATACCTTAAACCCAAAAAATAGACTATAAACCGAAATCCTATACCCTAAACCCAAGTCTTATACCCTAAACTCAAACCGTAAACCTTAACCCAAACCATATAGCATCTAAGTTTGGAGTTTGGGTTTAGGGTTTACCGTTTGGGTTTTCGGTCTAGGATTAGGGTTTAGTTATAGGTTTTGGGTTTAGGATTTACGGTTTGGGTTTAGGATTTACCGTTTGGACTTATGGTTAAGGTGGGTTTAGGGTATATAATTTGGGTTTAAGATTTACGGTTTGGGTTTAGGGTCTACGACTTGGGTTTAGGGTATAGAGTTTAGGTTTATAGTCTAGTTTTTGGGTTTAGGGTCTAAGATTAGGGTTTAGGGTATAGGGTTTGGGTTTATGAGTTTGGATTTGGGTTTAGAATTTAGGGTACAGGGTTTAGAAATTAAGATTTAGGGTTTAGGGTTTAGCTGTAAGCGTTAGCGTCGTTAAAATTAGCGTTTTTATTTTTTGTAGCTATTTTTTATTTAATTTAATATTTTTTAATTAATAATTTATGTGTCACTTTGATTGGTCCTAAAGGGTGGAGTGAATTTAAAGGTTCACCCTAGAAGGTGAACCCAAGTTATGTCATTTATTTTGCGTGTAGTGACATTCTATTAATACAAGATTTATTCTAGGGTTCACTCCCTAGGGTAAACCTCTAGGTTCACCAACCAATAGGATTGTGTTATTTCATATTTGATATCTTTTAAAAAATGAAACAAAATATTGTCAAATTATATTATCTTTTTAAAACTAATAGGTAAAAAGAAATAAATAAAAAATAGTACTCCCTCTGTTCCTGGAAGTAAGATTTTCTAAAGTATTTCTAAAGTATGCACGCTTATTAAGAATTTAATAAATGTTTATAATTTAATTTATTTTTTACTTTATTATACACTTTCCAATAACTTTCCACCAATGAAATTTAATCAATTCAAATATTCTCAATTAATGTTCATCAAAAGTATAAAAAAGTACCTTAACAATATAGAAAATATATCTTTGTGGAACAAAAAAAAACCTAAAACATCTTACTTTCGGGAACGGAGGTAGTAGTAATTACAAAAAAAAAAAAAATAACGTCGTCAGCAAAACATTAAACCCTAAATCCTAATCCCTAAACCTTAAATCCTAAACCCTAAACCCTAAACCCTTGGGTAAACCCTAAACTCTATGATAAATCTTAAACTGTAAATCAAAATCACTAAACACTAAAACACTCAAGGGTTTAAGGTTTAGAGTTTAAGGGTTTAGAGTTTTAGGGGTTTAGTGTTTTTATTTAGAGTTTACGATTTATCCAAGGGTTTAGGGTTTACCCAAAGGTTTAGAGTTTACCCAAGGGTTTAGGGTTTACCCAAGGGTTTAGAGTTTAAGATTTAGGGTTTATGGATTAGGATTTAGGGTTTAGTGTTTTGCTGACGACGTTAAAAATATTTTTTTTAATTTTTTTTTCTGTAACTAGTTTTTTTTTACTTTTTATTTTAAATGTATAATATAACTTGACAATATTTTGTTTCCTTTTTTAAAAGATATCGAATTTGAAATAATGAAATCCTTTTTAAAAGTATAATATAACTCTTAATACAACTAGTCATTTGGCAGGAGACTTTGGACAAGTTCAAGGATCATAAAGACATTTGGTATGTCCAAAAAGATGTTGAGAATACAGAGAACAATGGAGACTGGAGGAAGGATGAGAACTGGTTGTTACCAGTTGTTAAGGTCCCACCGGATGGTTTGTCTGAGGAATCACGTAAATTTTTGCGTAGTCAGAAAGAATCTGTGGCACAAGTCCTTAAAGCCGCCACAGCCATCAATGCTCAAGTATTGTCTGAAATGCACATTCCTGACAATTACATTGATTCTCTTCCAAAGGTTACTGCTTCTTCATCATGAGTGTTCCCTTTTAATTATTGTAGTAAGCTAAATCAGCTAATATATAATTGTTGTGTCTTGTAGAAGGGGAAGACAAGCCTGGGGGATTTCCTTTACAAGAGTATAACAGATGAATACTTTGATCCTGGCTACTTTCTTTCTTCCTGTGATTTGTCAACGAAACACAAAGTTCTGGATCTAAAGAACAGGATTGAATCTTCCATGGTGATCTGGAAGAGAAAGATGAACCATAAAGAGCAGTGGGGATCCTTTGTTAGCTTAGAGAAGAGGGAGCTTTTCGAGGTCCGAGTTGAGACCATTTTGGCTATGCTCAAACAAAAATTCCCTGAGATTCTACAATCCTCACTTGAAATCTCCAAGATTAAAAACAACAAGGTAACTAAAAAAACAAAAACCAAAGGTCGTTAGCTTAACTGAAAACAACTCTAGTCATTGTGTTAAGAGTCTCTTGTTCGAGTCGAGTGACCGCTGAGACGAAACAACCGAAACTAAATAAGAGTTTGTTATATATATATGGGTTTTACAGGACGTGGGACATGCTATTTTGGAGAGCTATTCAAGGGTATTAGAAAGCCTGGCTGCGAAGATAATGTCAAGAATAGAGGATGTTCTTGAAGCTGATGTGCTAGTTCACATACAGCTGATGGAGGCAGAGAGAAGATTTGAAAGCGACGCAGAACCAGAATATGAGAAAACCGAAAAGGTGGTTTTAGCAGTAACGCCAAACTCAACGAAACTTGCGGACTTGATAGGATGGAGATTTTCATCAGATACGGAGCAAAGTTCGACGAGTGGTATAGAGCTATTCCACGAAGCTGAGCAGGAGAAGGAGATTATGAAGTCTCCAATTAGAGTTCAACCAATGAAACTCTCATATCTTGCAAAGTTAGAGAACTTGAGAAGCCCGAGTGAGAGACACTGATAGTGAAAGCAGGTATAGTACAATAGAGCATTGAAGAATAAATAACAAAGAGTGTGAGAGAGAGAGAGAGGAAGAGAGTAGGGGAATTAAAGTGTGTGAGAATATGCATAAAAAAAAAAAAATTGTGAACAAAAACAAATCAAACTCGAAAAAAAAAAAAAATAGAAATGAAATTCAATGGAGACAAATACTCGTTTTTAGAGTTTATTTATTGATTGTGTGAATTAAAATATTAGAAGTTCGCATACTCGTATTTAATATTTATAGTGTATCAAAAACCTGATATTCTTCTTTTTTTTTTACAGAAAAACTATCTTATTTATTAAAAGCGTACCTCTAAAAAACAACGTCCGGCTCAACCAACATGATCTTTTAATGGTACACCAAGACTTGAGTCACTTGGATTATGAATATTTTCCTCTTGATTTCTTAGTGCTACAAATGGGACCAGAGCAATCATACATAGGGTGGTCTAACTCATGAAACTAGTTATTGTTTCGACCACATTACATTAAAGCCACACAACCCAATACGACTTTTACTAGAAACTTTAACTAATTAATAACTAGGAACACGGTTCCGATTTGGAGGTGGAAAGATTAAATCGGCATGCTTGGACCGCATCGTCGATGGATAAGAACACATACTCCTTTCCTATCTTCTCTACAAAATGCGATAACATCATCTTTTCTAGGACTTCAAATCTTGGATTTATTATCACCATCTGCAATAAAATATACATAATCTTTAACTCTTATCGTAAATTATTAAAAAGACGAATTTAAATTAAAAGTGAAGGGTATAAACCTTGATGCCTTTTGATACAAGGATTCTCCGCACTTCAAGTAGTGTTTCCATCCCTGTCATGTCAATGCTTGAAACACCTAAGAGACAACAAGATTCATTAGCAATTAAAAATGAATTAAGAAAATATATTTAGTGACAAAAAGAGATATATGTTTGTTAATGTGTAAAAAATAAATGGGATCACCAGAGAGATCAAGGAGAAGAAACTCGACTTCTTCAGGTTCATCTCGAATCCACCTTAAAATTCTTTCACGTACGTAAGTACTATTAGCAAAAAAGATAGGAGAACCCAATTGAAGGATAACATAACCAGCCATCTCCTCAGAACCAGGGTACTGTTCTATGTCACGAAACATAACCGAGTTTGGTATTCTTCCCAATTTACAAGTCGAGGGCCGTGCAACGTACAATAACGCTCTCACGACGGAGAGCCCAACGGAGATGATAAGGCCGTAGTCCATGCTAAGGAAGGAAACACCGAAAAAGGCGGACATGCAGACGAGGAAATCAAACTTGTCAACCTTGAAGAGTTGGTACATCTCCTCGTAGTCGATAAGGCCTAACATGGCTGACATAATGATGGCTGAGAGACCAACGAGTGGTGTGTAGCTGAATAGAGGCGCGAGGAAAAGAAGCACAAGCATCATGCAAAGGCCCATTACTACATTTGACATTGGTGTCTTTGTTCCCGCGTTGTAGTTCACTGCTGTCTTTGAAAATGGCCCTAAAAGTTCCACACAAGATTTAGCTTAGCAAATGTGAATCACAATTTTGAGAGGTAAAACATTTTCAGTTTTTTTCTTTCTTAATATTTCTTTGCAAATTTTAACCGGAAACGCCAAAGAAAAATGTGAATGGTAGTCTTTCTTTTTTAATTTTCAAATTCTAGAAGTTGTGAGTTCGTTTGGAACAAAAAAGAATACTAAGCATAAAAGAAAATTATTCAAACTCAAGAAAGCAATCCACACTTGATGTACCTAAGACCATGTTTAATAAGATATTTAAGAGTATGTTTATTGCAGGTCTCTTAGGTTGAGGTTCTTAACGTAATATAAGATACGGTATCTTACCTTTTAACTAAAAAGCTAAGAGACGTCTCTTAGAGCATCATTAACCCTTGCACGGTTTCTTAGGTGAATTTTTTTTTGTTTTTTTTTTAAATAAAAAATAAAAAAATTAACCAATCGCGGGCCGCCACGTGTCAGTGAGGCCTGCGAACAGTGCTAAGACCGAGTTAGAGGCGCCCCTTACCGAAGAACATTAGCGATTTTTATTAAAACTGTGGGACCCACCTCTTAAGAACCAACTTAAGAGGCAGGGTTAATGCTGCTCTTAGAGCAAGATTATCGCCGGGTCTTAGACTCATCTCTTAGTAATTAGGGGTTAAAAATTGAATCAAAAATGCTGATAAACAATAGAGACGTAGTTTAATTAAGAAGTTTTTGGACGCGTTCTTAATGCCATGCGTCAGCATGAGATTGGTTGTCTTAATGGTGTAGGGTAAAGCCGAGTTTTGCTCTCGAAATCACTTTCATCTTCTCTCCTATGCTCTCTTGACGGCGAAACCATTCGACTCTGCTTCTCCGCCGATTGCAACCCCAAATCGAAGCTACTCTCGTTTATTTCGCTCACTCCGCACCGATCTCCGCCGATTGCAACCCCAAATCGAAACGAGTCTCCTTTATCTCGCTCACTCCTCACTGATCTCCGCCACCGATCTCCGCCGATTGCAACCCCAAATCGAAGCTACTCTCGTTAAGTTTCTATGAATTGAATAAAATGTTTGTTTGCTTTTATTTATGATGTTTGTATGATTTTCTGTTTGTAATTTTTTTTTGTGATTTTTTTTTTTGCAACTTTGTAATTTTCTTATGTTTTCAATTTTAATGTTATATGTTTTATTTTAAACACATCTTTTATATGTCATTACTTATTAAAATAAACAATTTATTTACTAAGAGACAACATAAAGTCCCAGCAATAATCTGCATTTTTGCTATTGTCTCTTAACATTGTTTCTTAACTTAAAAATAATAATAAAATAAGCTAAGGACTCAAAAATTAGTCCTAGCAATAATGTTGCTCTTATATCTCTTATTTAAGAGACGTCTCTTAGTGTTTTTAGTTAAAATCTAAGAGACCATATCTTATATTACGATAAGAACCCCAACCTAAAAGACTTGCGATAAACATAACACTTAATTATGGTATAAATAATATGTATTGAAAAAAATCTAATTACCTGTTGTCAAATAGCAAGAAGTAAAGGAGCCAATTATGTTCATAAGACCAAATGCTATCATCTCTTTGTTCCCGTCCGTTTGTTCGTTCTTCATTACAGCAAAGCTTCTTCCGATCGCTATCCCTTCCTGAGATTAATATTCATCTTCTTTTAAAATCACACATATTATAAGTCAGGTATTAGCTATATTGAAAATTTTATTTACAGCCATAGCGATGAGCCCAGTGACTATTCCGGCCTTAATAACCAACGGTAGATACTTGGCATCAAAGGTCAAATATTGAATGGAAGGAGGGTTTAGTCCTTTCTTTAAAGGCCCAACCTGTATGCAGAAACATACTATTAGTAGAAACCCTAGTTTTTGTTACAAGATTTTTTTTTTTCATCAGTTTTTGTTACAAGATAGAAGCCTAGTTTCTTTCTAGACACCCTAGTTTCTGAAGTCTTATAATTAGTCCGTGAAGTCAAAGTTGGTGTGTGTTTGTTATTGTATTTACATAATGCCTTGCTGGTATGCAGAAAATCAAAGAAATTTTCTCACTGTTTGGATCCCATGTTCTGTTCCTTTCACCAAATAAGCAACTAGGCAACCCACAAGGACGACCACCATTGGACCCATTGCTGATACCCAAAATAGCTTTGGTTTTATTTTCTTCTGCAACAGTGATAACATATTATACAATTTCAGTTGATTTTTACTATACAAAAATTATATATATATATATATACTAGAATATACGGAGAAAACAAGGAAAAATAGACTTCTATGGTAAACATAAATTATTCAAGTTAATATTTTTTCCTTCCAAAAATCAAAAGTCAAAGGTCAAATTGGGTATGTAAAACGGTGAGGACAAAAAGGAAAAAATAAAATAGAATAGTGGAAGATTTGGGAGGGTTCAATGATTTTGTCTCAAATAAACGGATAAAGCAGTTAAGTAAATAAAATAAAGAGAAAAGAAGAAAGTATACGATGTATCGAGTAGATTGGAGGAAAATAAGAAAGCAGAGCCCAGCAAGTGCACTTTGCCACTTCCACTGCACCAAGTAACACCCTCCCAAGATAATACAATTAGACACCATACCGTTTATTGGTTATGTTTTACTTTAAAAAAGAGTTGAAAGTGAGACCTCATCACGGTGGGTGAAGAGTGCGTGGAGAACAGAAACGACATCAGTTTTGTGCGTAAAGTGGACTAGACCAAAGACGCCTTTAAGCTGTTGGAGGAGAATGATTATAGCTGTTCCTCCCATGAAGCCCGTTATGGTCGAATGTGACAGGAAATCAACCAATATCCCCAACCTATATACATGCATGCATTAATTAATATACAATGTTGACCCAAAAAAACTAATACACAACTAAAAGATAACTTTTTAACGTAATAAAGATAGAGCAAAAGCCACTAGATGGTTAGATTATCCACCGTGACATTGTGATTAAAAATAACTAGATAGAGATTGTATATATAGACTAAAGATAAATAAAACCTGAAGAAGCCCAAAGCAAATTGGAATACACCAGTGATGAAAGTGGAGGTGAAGATCAAATGAAGGTAGAGGTTAGGATCCTTTTTCAACAAATCCTCACCAAATGTCTCAGAGATCAGCAAAGAGCATGCTGCGACTGTTCCCACCGCGAGAGTGTTCGAACTTCCTAACACGGCGTACACAAATGGCGGCACAAAACTTGAATCTGATGAACTCCCATCATTTTCATTAAAAAGGAATTATTAGATATATGTTCAATAAAAATCAATTGGAGCGGTTTTAATTAGTGTACAAGAACAAATTAGTAAGAAAAAAAAATGAGACAAGTCCAGTCGGGCAACACCAAATGTCGTTCTATAGACAACGTATGTACACCGACAGTATCATTTCTATCTTAGGTTTTAAGTTGATCATCTCATATTCATGTTTTAATTTATGTTTTATGCTCCTCTACGAATTTTGGTTAAACAAAAAAACAGCGAATCTTTTTATAGATATATACATTTGGGTTTCAATTTTCATCCGTATGAAATTTTCATAAATGGTTTACGTAAGAAAGCACTTTTGTTTAAAACTAAAAAAATTCACTTTTGTGAATACTGGGGTAGTTTTTTTTTTTATATTAGTTGTTTCAAGGTATTAAAAAGGGCAAATCTCCAAAATAGCACATCTCTAAGTTTATATCACAAAAATAACACTCAAAAACTAAAATGACCAAAATAGCACCGTTTATCTTTTGAAAATTTTAATTTTTTAATTTTTCAAAATTCGAAATCTTATCCCCAAAACCTCATTTCTCAACTCTAAACCCTAAACCCTAAACTCTAAACCCTAAACCCTAAACCCTAAACCCTAAACTCTAAACCTTAAACCCTAAACTCTAAACCCTAAATCCTAAACCCTAAAATCTAAACCCTAAACCCTAAACTCTAAACCCTAAACCCTAAACCCTAAATCCTAAACCCCACCCTTTAACTCTAAACCCTAAGTTTGTGACTTTTGATAAAACATTAAGTGCTATTTTTGTGACTTTTGACCTTGAGTGCTAGTTTGGGAACATAAACTTGATTTAGTGCTATTTTTGTCTTTTTCTCTATTAAAAAACACTCTTGAAGAATCAAACACAAAGTGGCTTCATACAGTATTTTTGAGCATCAGATTCAGTATTTTTATAATATGTAGAAAGTAATCAAATTAGCAGAATCAATATTTAAAAAATAATAATTTGAAAATATTTAGTTTCTTTTTTAACGAAAAGGCTTAAATGAACCAGGTTACTATCAAAGTGAAGTCCATGACTATAACCACATTCGATTGAGCTGGTGGACTTAATTCCAGAGGTGAGCCAGTCCGAGATTCACAGCTTGGCCAACCAAATTATTAACTAGATCCTGGTTCTAGACTGAGAACTGTGTTAACTTGCTTCGCAAGGACCAACTAACACAACCAGCCAGGTTCCAGGCTTCCACCCCCGCTTTTCAATATGTATGTGATTTGCCAAATTGCACCTTTATTTGAAATCACTTTGAGAAACATAAATTTTCAAATTTAAAATGACCAAATCTAGCTTTTCTATTTCTAATTAATGATATTCATATGATGCAATTAATAATTCATAAAAATAGATAAAAATAAAAAGGAAGAGATCTCACATAGGCCAATGATGGGAGGGATACTGGCGAGATTAGCATAACTAATACCCTGAGGAACGGCAAGGCTGGTGATAGTTATTCCCGCAAGCAAATCGTACCATAGCTTTTGCAGATTGTATTTTGGGAGCCACTCAAAGATTGGAACAAAATACTCCAATGTCTTTTTTGTTTTTGTCAAACCATTTGGCTCTTGCGATATCGGTTTAAATGGATCATCGGGGAAGAAAGTTTCTTTACATTTCGATCTCAATTTTACAACAAAGCTTCTCGGGGCCGAGAAGTTTACTCCCTGCCCCTTTGGTGACGAGGAGGAGCTTGTTCTATCACTCTCCATGGTTACAAAAGAAAAAAAAACAATTATGTATGAATACACACAACAAGCAAGCAAGAGGTAAAATCTCTATCTCGCCTTTATGTTTTTGTATTTTTTTTGGGGATAATTTATGTTTTGTTTTCTGTATTTTCAGTGCTTTGTAGAGAATTGGAGAGTATGGTTGTGTTATATATAGAAGGATGACCAAAGAAAGTGGGAGATGATATTTTGGATTTTTTTCAACATAGTGAGTAAATAGCGTCCGTCTTTTATGGTAATAAATCTGCTATTCTTATCTATACAACACTTCATTGCGTAGACTAGGTACAGTTGCAGGGGCGGACCCACTTGAAGAGGAGTGGGGTCACTTGACACCACAAAAAACTTGATAAAAATTTGTTTTATATAGAAAACATTAAAGAATTGGTAGCAGATTTGGTTAAATAAGATGTTCTGATCCTGCATAACCCGACTTCGCAACCCAACAATGACACCTTAAATTGTTTTTGACCCCAGTCAAATTCATTCCTGGGATCGCCACTGTACAGTTGATGTGTTGAATCATTATAACTAACATGCTGAATAAGAAATTTGATGATAAAGATTATTTGTTATTAAAAACGTTTTAACTTGTTGAATAAAAATGGACTATCGAGGCCGCATGTCAATTTCTAGAAGTTTTTGATATTTTCATATCATTCTCGTTATTTAAAATTATTTATTTTATTATATATTATTAAATAAATTATTTCAGTTTTATACAAAATTTATTATTCTGCATTTTAAATAAATATATAGTTTATTTAGTTTAGATATAGCAAAAATTAATGATTAATCAGTAAAAATAAAATGTTGAATTTTGCTAAACAAAATCATTATAATGTGTAAAAGTTGAATGTGTTTTGGATTACTAGGTGAAGAAAAAGAATTGAAATTTCAGAATGAACAAAATCGAATGTTCAATTTTGAAACCATTGAGAATAGTATACGTAGTAACATCTTTCAAATTAATATGAGCGTAATGTTACTATCACTAGGGATCCGTGTCAAAGCGAGGAGTTTTTATATTTTAATCTATTTTTATTTCTTGCTTACTAATCTAGCATTCGGTTTTTCAATGCATTTTATCTTCACCATCTCCTCTTGTCTTGTTTACATTTGTTTTCACGTTCTGTCGTTTGATTTGCCTTAGTTTTGGTTTGTGTAATAACTTAACCCTGCTCATTCTTCTTTCATTCTTTATTGATTGATATTTTTATCTCGCTTAGCTCTGTGTTGTCACTAATTTGCTCGAATCATTTTTCATCATCTACTTCGTATTCTTTTCATATTCATTAACTATTGTCTCCAATCTCTTTGAATCCTAAAAATCCTACATGTTCTTTTGTTTATTAAATCACATATTAAATATTGTTGAAACTGTTTATTTATTCTATTAAATCCTTACGATTATAACTAAGATGATATGGATAAAAGACTGATTATAATTTAGTTGAAATTAAAGTCTAAAGTATATGTTATTAAACTTGCAATCCTTATTTTTGTCATCCAAGATAGCTTTAGTCAAATCAATTATATTGATTTAGAAAACCCATAAGCTATTTCAATCCCAAACAACAAAAAAACAGGCGCATTTGTTATTGACGGTGCGGCGGGTTTCCTTTACTATAAACATAATTGCTTGTCACAACTGTTAATAAACTCAAATGTGTTTACAAAAGCTACCCATATAAGAGTTTCATACTCATTTCTCTTTCTTTAGTCATCTCCTATGTTAGTAGCTATCATAATACAATCATCAAACAAAGGACATATCTTTTGGTTCCATATAGAATATGCAAAAGGACTGTTTTCTGCAGACTCCATGATCACTGAGTATTATAAATATCAAACTCTGTCTATGGTCTATTTATATGTTGAGGAAATGCCTCGAAATGTAGCTTTCAAATAATGATTTCCAGGTCAACACATTGCATGTTAACCTCCACAATGGGATCAGCGGATCTGCAGATACCGCTACATGTCGAGTCGAACACATCTACACATATGTTCCCTGTTTGTGCCTTTCATTCACAATGTGCAATTTTCCCAAGAACCAGAATCAATGTTAAATGAGGTAAAAGTTTTAGAGTCACAACAGACTTTGTATAGCCAAGCCCAATAAACCAAGCACCCAACGTAACATCTCCACTTGCCTATTTGTGCAGAAAATGACTTGATCATTATATAGTAGCACCGAGTAGTTAGATGGAGAATAAGGTATGAATGCAAAGTAGACAAAACAGTTAAAATCTTACTGATTATGGGAAATATAAGAAATCAATTCTCTTGAAATGACGTATAACTGTCCAATAGCGTGACAGAAGTACTTGTTCCTGTTCTCACCAAACTTCCAATTCTAAATGTATATATAAATCTATTAGAGTTATTGCCAGCGCTCTGTTGCGATATTTGTTAGCTAAAATAATCCATACAACATAATAGGAAAAAGAAACCAACGAAATTGTAAAGCTAACCATCAGCTGAGATGTTTTTGTTGTCCTGACACATTGCAAGTTTAGTGATTTCACTGTCAAAAGCAACAAACTAAGCAGTCATATACATCCGAGACATTTATTTACAAACGGTTCCTAGCACAGAAAAAACATATTAGTATGTTACGGATGATAAGTTTGATGCATAAATACAGTTTAGAATTTTTTTCAACTGAACATTTGTGCCTACTGAATTACCTTACAACACCCACTGCATTGTGATTTTGGCATGTTAAAGCTGAGAATCAACATTGGAGCTTGCGTTAGCATTTGAAATATGAAATATAGCACCATCAATTTTCAGTGTTAATTACATTGACAATAGCTGTGCAAAAGAACTCTGCTAGTAAGGTAATCGTGATTAGTAATTCTTTACATCTTAGTGTCGTACAACTTCAAAACGATAGACACTTACAATCGACGGCTCTCAAAGATGGACCGCAAACCATCTAATGATATGCTTACCTCGTCGTATAAGTAATCCATGTCACTTTCCTCGCACGGGTAACGTTGCTGGTGCAGATCAATTCCTTCCACCTCTTCCTCATCATTAGGATGCTCTGCAATATACCCTCTGTAAGGTTCAAATTTATGTCGCTAGAATTATCAGAGAAAGAAATATAAAGTACCCTCCAAATCTTCAGGAGCATCGACATTTTCTTTATTCAATGATCTTCATTCAACCTAACAACCATCAAAATAAAAAGAATGTGAGGCACATAATCTTCAAAATCCAAGTTTAATGAATGGAAAAAAAAACTCAGGAAGACAGAAAATGTCAAACACTCACTGGTTTCTTCTTCTTTTACTTCTTGGCTCCCGTGAATGAACTGTCAAAGCCATCATTATTTGCAAGGAAAAAGATTAAACAAAGAAACTGATGAAAAAAACAAATATGTTTCACAGCACATAAACTCTTCTTGAACAATCAGGCAACGAATAGTATGTCTCCCGTGTGACTCAGCTGAGTCCTCGATGGCATCCAGAACGACAAATGTCTTCTTCTTCTTCTTGGTTAAATCAAAGGGTGCAAGGTAAGGATGGCCAAAGAAAATTAAAACCACACAATCATGATTTATCAGGCAAAATAAAAGAACCGATGATGAATTTATTAAAGATGAGGAGATGTAGAGACTAAAGAAGAAAAAATGATTCATGAAACTCAAAGAGTCAATCTGTGTTTCTTAGATGAGTCATTAAAAATTGAAAGCCCTAAACTTTCATTGAAGAGAACGCTTACAGACCAAAGAGATTTATTGGGTTTTTTTTTTAACGAATCCCATTTCAAAACGTGAGTTATAAAGTATTTATTAAATCGTTAGATAAAATAAATAAGTATGGGTGTCCCACAGAGAAAACCGAAGAAGCAAAGGTTTCCAACCTTCATAAATATATATTTGTTTCAGCCATCAATGTACAAAGAATCCTTTAGCTCAGTGGTATAAATGTTGTTGTTTAGATCTCAATAACTCGGGTTCGAGTCACAAATTTGACACATTTTTCACACTTTTTAAAAGTGGGACCCACATATCGATGACGTATCGCATCAGGAGTGATGCAACTGCCCTATTATAATGTAGATTTTAAATCCAGTTTAGAAAAATATCATTTATTCAAGTTTTTTCTGTTAACAAATGTTGTAGTCCATCTTAAGAAAACAGTGTATGTATATGTTTTGAATTTTGATACATATATAACCCATCGCAACACTTATCACTTTTTTTTAAAAAAAGTGAAAAATATGAACAAGAAAGGCTAACGTTTTGCATAACTGTGGCTTGAGAAAGTTTTATTTTTCTAAAATTCTTCTAAATTACATTTATAAAACCGACATTTAATAAATGAAATATTCACTATTGCGGAATATCCACTATCGTATAAAATCAGACCAGATGAAGTGGGACTGTAATAGAAAGTATAACATAGATATAACTATAAAGAATAGTAAAGGCTAAATCTCTTCATCAGGCAATAGCTTATCCTTTAACGAAGGGACACAATATTTTCAAGTTTCTGTGGAACACCATCAACAGTTCAACACGCACCACCATATAAGTTCTGCCTGCACTCGTTCTTGCACAACTGTCTATGTTGAATATGGAATTTTACAAGGATGAAATAAAGTTGCATATGACATCCGCCATCTGAGAATCGTATTCAGGTCCTTCCATCTGGAAATGGCTAACGCCTTCAAGGAGGTGTGTTTCGGTGCGTCCCGCTGCAGATTTCAGCTTCTTCTTGAGCTGGCTAACGCTAGTGAAACCGTCTTGTGTTCCCATAACGAAGAGTTTGGGTTTAGGAGATGAGAGAATGGCCTTGTGGTGCCTCCCAAATAGAACCGAGGCCATTAGGCCAAATGGGTATCCTAAACTCACATATCCAACAACTTGCTCTACTTGCTCCACCGCTGATCCTGCGATTGGTGCACCTGCCATAGAAATATAGAATACAACTTCATTTTTTTTTTCTTTTACAATAGGCGAGTTCTTTTTCTATGCTCAGCAAGAGATAAATAATTCTAAATATAACACAATGGCAAATCACAAGGCTATGTAAGAACATCAAAAAGGGAGGTTAGGAATCTACAAGAAGATGCACCATGTCAGACAAAGATCTGATGATGTCACCACCACTCTCTACCTCAAAATCACCCAGACACTTTACATTGATTGTATCTATTCAAAACTTAAACCAAAGCTTATCTTTTTTCACTCCTTCCCACAGTCTATTGAAACTTTCTTATTCAATTCTCATGTAATACTCTCTAAAGTTGATCATCTAGACTAAAACACAAGAAAGATGCTTCATCTACAGAGCTAGAATTACATCAATTAAAATCAACTAAACCAGTTAAGAGATAACACCAAAACGGAACAAAGTCACCTCAGCTCAAGTAAATTAGCAAACTTACAGAAGAACAAATCATAATGTCAGTATCAACAAAACCGCAAAACTCATCTCCGTAATAAGTAATGAGAACTGAATAGAGAGACACAAAAAGAGTTAAAAGGAACACTTTTTGTCAAGTTTTTTCACCACAATAAACAGATCAAATACAGCTCGAATGTTCAAAGCTAAACCCTCGATTTGAATACTAACTCAGAAGAATCCATACACTGAAATTCGAAGGAAAGGTGGAAACTTTACCGGCAGAAGAACCCACGAGGAGGATCCTATGAGCACCGAGATTCTGAGAAACCCACCGACAAGCAGCAATCACATCCTTAACCTCAGCGAAGCCAGTAAGAGTAGCCCTTCCCGTTGATTTCCCGGCACCTCTTGTATCCAAAGTGACGGCCTTGAAACCTTTACAGGCCAACTCAGAAGCTATGCCTTTGAGCAGAGCCTGACAACCACCCAAGAGCGAGAAAGGGTGGACCAAAACTATTGCTAGATCCCCGTCGTCGCTAACTTGTTCATCTCTGGGTTTGAAGATTCTCGTGTGGAGCTTCACCCCTTCCTCGGAATCAACGTCACACGATTCCACTACAAAGTTTGAAGACGACGACATGTTTCGTTTCGGAGAGACCAATGTTTTTGGCAAAACCGTTTGGGTTAAATCTCGAACGACTTGATTCACGGTTGGTTCAGTTGCAACATGAATTTACGGTCAATCTCTAACCGCTTTCATTGGTTTATGTATTTCTTCTTGTGTCTTATTTTATTTGTACGTCTAGAAAAAATGCGGCAAAGCCCATGTTTTAAGGGCCTTATATTAATTAGGGCCTAGTTTTTAAGTAAATTAGAATTGAGCTAAGCTGGGTTGTCACTGATAGGGCCTAGAGGTTGTGTGTTCCTAATTTAATCATTTTCAATCAAGAATTCGAAAACCATTTCAAGGATTCTGGACCTGTTTGTTTCTCCATCTGCATGAGTCATCTGGATGAAGATAAGAATTTTGTTTGTTTAGGCACTAAAAGTGCAACTCATTCAGATGGATCATCCGGATCACTTTTAGAAATTTAGACTTAATTTTAAAGTCCATTCAGCTGAACCAATTTGGATCATTTGAATGGAGATGATTCATTCAAAATGGTATAATGTCTATTATACCCCTAATATAATTCACAAATTATAAACCTAAACATACTATCATTTTGTCACAAACGAAAACTGACAAAACTATAAAAACACTTTTTCCCGTGCTAAAAACTATTTTTTCACGCCAAAACACCAAAACGCATTTTTCCGCTAAAATTGCAAAAAAATGTTGTTCCGTCAAAATTGCAAAAACGTGTTTTTCCGCAAGAACCGAAAACATGTTTTTAAGCCAAAATCACAAAAAAAAATGTTTTCACGCCAACACCCCAAAATACATTTTTCCGTCAAAACACAAAAAAACTCATTTTCCCGCCAAAGTCGCAAACCGTGTTTTCCCGCCAAAATTGCAAAAACGTGTTTTCCCGCCAAAACCAAAAAATGTGTTTTCCCGCCAAAACCAAAAATTTGTATTTTCCCGCCAAAACCGAAAAATCTCGTTTTTCCGCGAAAACTGTAAAAATGTGTTCCCGCCAAAACGTGTTTTCCCGCCAAAACTGCAAAAAACGTTTTACCGCCAAAACCTCAAAAACGCATTTTCCCGCCAAAACCGCAAAAACTCGTTTTCCCGCCAAAACCGCAAAAACGCGTTTTCTCGCCAAAACCGCAAAAACGCGTTTTCCCGCCAAAACCGCAAAAACTCGTTTTCCTGCCAAAACCGTAAAAACGCGTTTTCCCGCCAAAACCACAAAAACGGGTTATCCCGCCAAAACCGCAAAAATGCGTTTTCCCGCCAAAACCGCAAAAGCATGTTTTCCCGCCAAAATCGCAAAAATGTGTTTTCCTCCAAAAACGCAAAAATTGCGTTTTCTCGCCAAAAACGTGTTTTCCCGACTTTTCTCGCCAAAAACGCGTTTTCCCGCCAAAACCGTCCCGCCAAAACCGCAAAAACGCGTTTTTCCGCCAAAACCGCAAAAACGCGTTTTTCCGCCAAACCGCAAAAACGCGTTTTCCCGCCAAAACCGTAAAAACGCGTTTTCCCGCCAAAACCGCAAAAGTATGTTTTCCCGCCAAAATCGCAAAAATGTGTTTTCCTCCAAAAACGCAGAAAATGCGTTTTCTCGCCAAAAACGTGTTTTCCCGACAAAACCGCAAAAACGCGTTTCCCGCCAAAATCGCAAAAATACGTTTTCCCGCCAAAATCGCAAAAACGTGGTTCCCTCCAAAACCGAAAAAATGTGTTTTCTCGCCAATAACGTGTTTTCCCGCCAAAACCGCAAAAACTTGTTTTCTCGCCAAAACCAAAAATTTGTATTTTCCCGCCAAAACCGAAAAATATCGTTTTCCCGCCAGAACCGAAAAATCTTGTTTTCCGCCAAAACATAAAAATGTGTTTTCTCGCTAAAACCGAAAAAACTTGTTTTCCCGCCCAAACCGCAAAAAGAAAACTCGTTAATTTTGAAATAATTCTAATGTAAATATATTAAACTAAATAATTAAATGTAATATAGTTAAAATTAATATTAAACATATGATTAAATCAACACAAGAATATTTTGGTAATTTTTTTACTAAACTCATTTGAATGGAAATGAAAATAAATAAAAAAAACATAAGATTCATTTAGATGATTCATCTAGATGAGCTATGTGGATGGACAAACAAACAATCACAAAAATCTGAATGGATCATTTGAATAGATCATACAAATGAATCATTTGGATGGAGATGGCAAATGGTGAAACAAACAGCCCCTCTTTTTAAATGCAAGAGAAAGGGTCAGCTGAATGTATGGAAGTGTGTTCAGGAAAAAAAAAAGAATGTATGGAAGTGAACACTAGCGGCGGATCCAGAAATTTTTTTTACCGATGTCATAAATTAAATTATTATTTAAAATTAATTATTTTTATTAAATATTAAATAATGTTTTTATTTAACGTAAACTATAATATATAAAAGTGTCAATAATTTGAAAAAGTGTCAGATTTTTAATACAAAAACACACAAATGTTTTATTAGGATTTGAAAGCCCACAATATAAACAATAAAAATATAATGGGCCTCGACCCGTACAAAAAACAAAAGTAAAACACTAAAAACTAGTCAACTGCTGGTCGAACCCAGTATAAGGGGTGTCAGAAATGGGGAGTTGAACCAACTTAGCTACTGCAAATAATTGTACAAGTTTTACAACACCGAAATTTATAGTAGTAGTATTAATAGTTTAAGGGATGTGGTGACCGCCTGGTTACAGGTGAATTTCAAATTCATACTATTACTGGGCAAGTACGTAGGATGCATTATAAATAAAAATGGTTTTCTTACTCATTTTCTAAGTTCTATTTAATTCCTCAAAACGTATTTTTTTTTCATATGAGGTTTTCGAAAACTAATTTCTTGAAAAATTCCCAGCTGTAGAAATGTAAAAAGTGAAATTACATTTCTGTGGCCAGTGTAAATGACAGTATGAAAAAAGCTACAGAAAATTAAATGGGTAGCTAAAGCTCTACGCAGGCAAAATCGACTGGTCCTAGACACGGCTATATGCTAGGCTAAACGATTAGATCCAGATGCTCTTCTCCTCCTACGCTTCTTCTGCCGGATCCTCCATATGCTTAGTAGCACTAGAACTCCTACATCAAAGGATACACAATCAAATCGAAATCCAGAAAAGTTTGATACCTGCTTTATCATGCAACAAAAGTTAAAGCAGACTTGAAAGAAGTTGGGAATATTACCACTAGCTGCAACACCAGCAGGTACTATCCAGCGAGTAGCAACAAGAAATGACATGTCAATCTGCAAATTGAGGGCAAAATAATACAAACTTTCTAGTCCCTCCAGAACTGCTTAGACAAAAAAAAAAGAAGCTAGAAGATAAGAAGAAGTACCTCGTCTCTATTGAATAGGCCTCCCAGATACTTGCTCCTGGAAGAACTAAGCTCACCTTCTTCCCTGGCTGATCTATAACGTGCAGGTCTTGTATTCTCCACTGTGGAATTCAAGCCTCGACCTAGATCAATGCCACGATAACCGGGCAATCTACGGTTCCTTCCTCTAACGTGTAAGTTATATCCTTTAGTCCCCCATACTTCAAATCTGGAGTCGCCCTGACAGATTAGCTCCTTTCCGATTACAGAAGAGTATGTCGAAAAATTCACATCAGTTCTTCGAGACGGCAGTTGCTTCTCGTCTGTGGTTACGGGTGAATATCTCTTAGAAAACTTCGAGAAAAGCACAGGGTCTTTGATGTTTGAACTGGTGAAATCTAGCATTTTCTTCAGGAGCCAGTAGCAGTTGGTGACCATGTGGCTACTGTCCAGGCAATTTGAGTCTCCATATACACCAACTCGGCCATCACCAATCGACAAAAGCCCAAGAACAGCAGGGTCTTCCTGTAAATAGAGCAGAATATTACATAAAACTATGCAATTCAACCAAAGAAGAGCAAGTCAGTAAGAAGCAAAGAAAAGTTGTTTCTCATTACCTTCGAGGACCCTGTTAGCAGCAGATTCTGTGTGGCACCACTCTCAGAGCTGTCCAGTAAAGGAAAACTGTGCATAAACCCACCAGCAGGAAACCTGACAATGTTCGTTCCAGAAGCATATCGACTCTGCTCACCGTCAATACTGAAATCCCCATTCAGAATCTTGTCTCCAAACGCAATTCCAAATGACGCAAGAAGGTTATTCAGTGCGGGAATATTTGCACCTCCGGTGACTGGAGTCCACCAACTGCGTGTGTTATCGTCGAAGAACCTCATTTTCACCATGGTAGCAACATTATACCACTCAGCAAACACAATTAGACCCAGTCCTGTATTGATGACGTCATATCTGAGTTTTTCAATTTCTTCTGGAAAGTATTCATCTTCAAGGTCAACCATCAAAAGAGTTCCATATTGCTGAGCATCGAAACATGTAAGGGGAGAACCAAGAGTCTCGATATAGTACCCAGCATCACGTAACATGTTGAACATGATGTGAAAGTTTGTATGCAGGTGATCACCATGCCAATCAAGAATGTCATTGCGGACATCCAGAGAGTCTCTTGGAATATACCCTGGAGGATACTTAATGCTGTGAAATTGATCCCACAATATACGTTTCGCTCGTGGTGGGGTGGGAATAACTTTCAGTTTCAACTGAAGAGTGCAAGTGCTTCTTCTAGGCCCAGTTTCTCCAGGGGCTGGTGGGCTATAGACTTTCACAGTTACATTACCCTCTATTTCACCTGTGAATTGTGTACCTTCTTCCTTGATCTGCATGTGTATAGCTAGATAGCCAGTCCAGGGCCATATGACATCTGGGTACTTAAAGTGAATGCTCAGAAGATTTCCTTCCTCGTTTGCAGCATGCCATGTTGGTGGACCTTCAATGTAGCCAATGACACCCATACCATTTAGAATTGTCGTGTTGAAAATGACAGGCATAGCACCCGCGTATAGTGGCTGACGACAAAAGGGCCAGGAATATGGACAATCATTATAGTCAAGAATGCTCGGGAAAATGCTTGCTCGGGGTTGGTAGCTCTTTAGAATTTCATATGATTCTAATCTGACAAAAGAGGAAAATTAGAGACTACAAAAATTAAGGAAATAGGAAGAAAATAATAAAGGATGAATCCAATGGTGATTACCGATGAGGGTAAGTTAACTTACAGATCAACTCTTCCTGCACCCTGCTCATACATATTAGGACCCGAAAGCTTAGCAGCACCTTCAACCAACGCCTGCTTCATGCTTGATGGATTAAGCAGGTCCTTCCTACTAGCTTCAGGAATAACACTTACAAGAAGGCAAACAATACCAGCAACAACAGGACTGGCCACACTTGTTCCAGACAAGCTTTTACAACCAGTGCTAATCTTGGACCCCATAATTTCACGGCCATATGCAACCACATCTGGTTTGACACGGCCATATCTGTAAGCCATTTTTTTTAAAGTTAGGAGCTGCATGAAAACAAGTGTTTTGTATCTATACAATTGCGTTCGTAAAATGGAAATGTAAAAGCAGCAAAGAAAGCAGTACCCATGAGGAATCTCCCAGGTGCTCATCCCACGAGATGAAAATGAAGCTATGTGATCATCATAGTCAATACCACCGACACCAATGACATCACTCTGGTCAGCTGGATTATTTAACGTTCCGTAAAGTGGCCCATCATTTCCAATTGCTGACACCATAATGATATTGCTGGCTGTTATTTCCCATACCTGTTCAAAGTTAATCAGCACCTCTGGAACACGGTACTGTTCATATATCTCCAGAGAAACACCCCGGCTCTTGACTCAACAGGATAATAAAAACTTTAACCAAGAGATTAGGCAACCATTACCTTCTCTACAAAAGGCAGATCTAAGTAGTCCGGTCCCCCAATGCTCAAATTCAATACATCCATATCTGTTGCTATGGCATAATTGAAAGCGTCAAGAAACCATGAGGTGTACGATACCTGCAACAAGCTGAGCGCAAATTTCTCATAACCTATTTGACTACGATAACTTGCATATCTGGGAAAACAATGCATGGGAGGAGTAAGGATGAAGAGAGGACAAAGAGAAAAGGTAGAAACTCATATATAAAACAGTAAATTATACTATATTGAGGAAAATAGAGATCAACGTGTAGGTCTCTGTAACCCTTATTAATATATTAGCAATTGCATCATGAGTGAGTAAGATTTAGTTGAGGAAGACACGTATCTGATGCGTGATCATGCATTACCTGGTTATCTGTGAACACTCGGAAGGCATAGATCTCCGTGTCTGAGGCAAAACCAAGACACTCTGAATTTTGACCAGCAATAACACCCGCAACAAATGTCCCATGCCCCAGGTTGTCATTCAAAGTGTCCTCATTTGTCCAATTTGTACGCT
Organism: Brassica napus; assembly: GCF_020379485.1. NCBI lineage: Eukaryota > Viridiplantae > Streptophyta > Magnoliopsida > Brassicales > Brassicaceae > Brassica > Brassica napus. The sequence goes on from NC_063446.1 coordinate 4,996,227, forward strand.
CCTGAAAGTTTACTGCGTTAATACCAGCTTCAGAGCTTAACAAGACAATTAGAATCTCAAAGACAAACTATTAGCTTTAAACACTACTACTCTTTATCTAAAATCTTCTATGGTTTTATTCAACCTTGATGTTACGGAAATGAGGATGGTCAGCTCTAATTCCAGTATCAAATATAGCCATTTTGACTTTAGCACCAGTGTACCCTTTCTTCCAGAGAACATCTGCTCCAAACATGGACGTCACTTGAGTCTTCTGAAACATTAAACAAAAGTGTAACTCGTAAAAAGAAACTCACTTTCAATTTACGAATGCTACACTATTATAGTCGCATTAAGTGAGCAAACAAAAAAAAAAGCAGATATTAATATATAACTTTGACAATCTCTCTCACTTGAGCAAGAAGATGCCTTGATGACGTGGCGTTACTAAGAACCGCCTCCGCAGAGTGATCAGCCCCTCCTTTGAAAGACATGGAAGTGAAGATCTTCCCCGGACGCTTCTCCCCGTCGAGAAAAGATCCTCCCAGCAAAACTCTCTGGTACCTAAACTCAACGCTCACGTCTTTCACCATCGCTAGCCTCTCAATCTCTCCAACGACGGCCTCTCTCCCGCTCTCCTCGATCCACAGAACGCCGAAGTCCGTCGGATACTTCGCCGCCGGGTTATCCCTCTCGATCCACCCCCAACCGCCGGATCGGACCTCCGATTCGAGGTAAATCCGATGAGTTTCCGCAGGCTCGTAGTGCTTGAATCGGATTATGTAGTTTGTGTGCGTTGAAATCTCGGAATCGGAGGGAGTTAGGTTCTGCGGGTTGAGACGGAGACGCCAGAAGAGAAAAACGGAGAGGAAGACGACGAGGATGGAGGATCTGCAAGCGGATGAAGAAGCTTCTGCGAGGAGCATCTTCATGGCGATGGTTGGATTAGGGTTTGATGGCGAGATTCGCTGACGCACATGCCGTCGCTGGAGAAAGTGCTTCACTCCTATGGTAGTTTTGATGTTCTGGACGCTGCACAATGATGAACCAACACGGGAAGAGTTGGTGGAGTGAGAAAGTGACTTTTGAACCGGCTGGTTTGGTTCGTTCAGCTTAAATTATAACAAAACCGACTGCTTTGTCAGGTGCATAAAATTCCGGTTGCTTCCGGTTTATCGGGTGATATGTGTTTTCTCAATTTCTTTTTTTTTTTTTTTTTGTCAAACTATGTGTTTTCTCAATTAATATGCATAATTATTAATAAAATGTGATTTGAAACTTACACCTCCTCGTATATAAATCTTAAATTAAACTATTAACTAAAATTTTTTTGTAACGTTTTGACATACCTTTTTCGGACCGTGGATCTCATTCCGTGCGACATGTGATATATTTTTTGGAGGTTTATTAGTTGTGATTACTGATCTTGCAATCACCATGTGATCTTTTTCTGTGCTTTAGTCTCATTCGCACAATATCACGTATTACTTTCCGATAGATCATTCGTCTTTCTACTACTATAGTTCAAGCACATTTAACTATGGAGTTATAAATGGTTGTGTACCAAAAAAATAAAGTGACATAAATAGCTAAATCAATTTTTTAAAATCTTTCTAATACCACAAACCAAGAGGTTACGGTGCTGTTATGATGTATTGTTTTGTGCTAACAAACCGGTTATAGAATGTGTGTATGATTGGTTTGAACTCAACATCTAGTTTAACATCTAAATCATGATTGGTTTATAATTCAGCTTTTGAGTTTAGCTTAACCGGATTTTGATTTTTCTTTGGAAAAAGACGTCAGCTTTCGGTCCACAATAACCGGCAACCAAATTTACAAAGTTGACGGGATTTTACGGTTCTGCAAAGTTAGTCAACTCCGGTTTGGTTTGATTGTTACTTCACATCAAGCAAAAGAAAAAACAGAAAGATATTTAAGATAAAGTAAGCGAATCAAATCCTGCCATGTGTTAAATCCACGGAGGCGCTATTCTTAGGCCAGTCGTTGAACATTGTGTGATTCCCGTGAGTGTGAGAGGTTGTTTGTTTCTCCGAAGATAGTTTTTGATTCGATAAACCCTTCCCAGTCTTCTTCCCACCTTGAGACTCTCCTCTCTCTCCTCTCCTCCGAAGAGCTCACCTTCGCCGCGTATAAATGGCGGCTGTAGAGAGCCTACCTCCCGGAACGCCGTCTGCGATGAGGAATGCTTTCGGGACCGTTCTGTCAGCTCTGATCCTCGTCCTCATTGGTGTCCTCGCCTTCTCGATCCGTCTCTTCTCCGTGAGTTCCACTCACCTCTCTGCTCCTTTGATTCATTCCCAGTGCTTTACAATCCGCTAGGCTCTAGATCGAGGTTACACTAGTTTAGATCCGATTGTTCCGGATCCGATCTCATCATTGCATTTGCGTGTCGTCTCTACTTTGGATTAATAGAATGCTTGGGATGAGGAGGAGGCTAATTATAATTTCGTATCGGTGTTTAATTATTCTGGTTGGTAACGTTCATTGATTTTTTCTTTTCTTTTCAGGTGATAAAGTATGAAAGTGTGATTCATGAGTTTGATCCTTACTTCAATTATAGAGTCACTCAGGTTTATATCCAGAATATAATTTATATTTTTGCTGTGTGGGCGAATTCTCATATTAATTTATTATGTTGTTGTTTAATTCAGTTCTTATCAAAGAATGGAATATACGAGTTCTGGAATTGGTTTGATGATCGGACCTGGTAATTATCTCTTTGTCTATTTTCTTTGATATCTTCAATAGTGTTATACTAATTTTGTTTGATTTTAGGTATCCTCTTGGCCGTGTGATTGGAGGAACTGTTTACCCTGGGTTAACTTTGACGGCTGGAACCATCTGGTGGTGAGTGTACTCTCGTCGAAACCAGCAATTTATAGATATACACTTATGGGGTTAGTTTAAAGTTTTAATATTTACATCTGTCTGCCGCAGGGTCTTGAATTCAATAAACATTCCTCTGTCAGTAGAGACTGTTTGTGTCTTCACTGCACCTGTGTTTTCTGCTTTTGCATCATGGGCGACTTACCTTTTGACCAAGGTTTGTCTCTTTGTCTAACGTGATCTCTTTAGTAAATTCCAGAACCAGTTGATCAAACAGTATCTATTTGCATTCTAACAGGAAGTTAAGGGATCCGGTGCTGGACTAGCAGCTGCCGCTCTTTTAGCCATGGTATGTTATTCAATTGGTTTGTTTGGATTTTTTTTTTCCTTCAAGTGATGGTGGTCTAACGAGCTCTGAACAGCAAAACATTAAGTTCCTAGAATATCATGGTTGTGACTTTTATATGTTCATGCTTGGTTGTGAATTTGCTACAAAAGTCTATTGATGCACTTGTTTAGAGTTTTGTTTTGTTTGGTTTTTCTATTTTCTCTACTAAATGGTAATCTTTGCAGGTTCCCTCATATATATCCCGATCTGTAGCTGGGAGCTATGACAACGAAGCTGTTGCCATTTTTGCTTTGATCTTCACTTTTTATCTTTACATAAAGGTCAGGGTTTTCTCCAATGGCATGTAAAGTTATTTTATTCTATGGAACATGTGGATAATAAAATGCCTTCAACAACCAAATATAAAGCTTGCTTTTTTTCAATGCAGACACTAAATACAGGTTCTTTGTTTTATGCCACCCTGAATGCCATTGCATACTTTTACATGGTACGACTTGGGATCATTCCTCATTTTTTTCTCCTTTCCTTTTTACCCTTCTCTCCTCAATTATCATTTTTTCTTCATCACATAGGTATGTTCGTGGGGAGGTTACACCTTCATTATCAACCTGATACCAATGCATGTGCTTTTGTGCATTGTAACTGGCCGATACTCTCCTCGACTATACATTGCCTATGCTCCTTTGGTATGAGTCTTCTTCCTTCTGGTAATAGAAAAAAAATATGTTGTCTGTGTTGGAGTGAAGTGGTTGTATATATCACGTAAGATACTGAATAATAGCTGAAATGAAACTATTCTGAAATTTAGTGTGCATGCATATGCAGGTTGTGCTGGGCACGCTGTTAGCAGCGTTGGTACCTGTTGTTGGCTTCAATGCGGTTTTGACGTCTGAGCATTTTGCCTCATTTTTGGTGAGTTCTTTCTTCATGCCCTTATTTTTTACGCATGCCTGTTATTTTAATGCTTAGTTATTCATTTTGAAATTGAGTGTTACAACGACCATGGTTCAGTCCTCTCGTTGCTTAATTTTCTGGATGCGAGTTAACTTATTTTATCGGTGAATTATGCAGGTTTTCATTATCATCCATGTAGTAGCACTCGTATACTATATCAAAGGCATTCTCACTCCTAAAATGTTCAAAGTTGCTGTGACACTTGTTGTGTCCATCGGCCTGTAAGCTTTCTTATACTGTTTTTCTCTGACGTGTCTGCGATTTCTATACCTTGATAAGAGGAGTTTATCTGCATCTGATCCAACTGTACATAGCTTGTACCGATGAAATAACCTCTAGGTTTCCTGGATTATATATCAGGGAATAAAAACTTCTGTGCTCCACTGTTTTTACAGGGTTGTGTGTCTCATAGTTGTGGCAGTTCTTGTGGCATTGGTGGCTTCAAGTCCAACAGGAGGATGGAGTGGTAGGAGTTTGAGTCTACTTGATCCGTGAGTTGTTCTAGTTTTTCAATCTTTATTTCTCCTAATGATTAATTTTCATTGCAAATTTAGATTATGCCCTTGTCCACATTTCAGAAATTCTGCTTTATCATTTGGTAATTGAAGCATATCTGACACTCCCCATTTCTTGGTTTCTTATCTATCATATAACAGAACTTATGCAAGCAAGTATATTCCAATTATTGCAAGTGTAAGTGAGCATCAACCTCCAACTTGGCCGTCCTATTTCATGGATATCAATGTTTTGGCTTTCTTGGTCCCTGCTGGCATCATTGTGAGTTCAACGTTTATGATAGTTAGATTTTATACGGAACAACATTGCATTTTTCCATAGAGTTAGTGTTGATTCTTTTCCATTTTCTTATTCTTCTTTTGGTAGGCGTGCTTTTCGCCTCTGTCTGATGCGAGCTCTTTCGTGGTCCTCTATATTGTAATGTCTGTATACTTCTCCGGAGTTATGGTGAGTTGCATGCCTACGAATTACAGATTCATCTTTCCCTTGCCTACTTCTTTTCTTCCACCCTGAATCACCTGTCCTCCTGATTTCTAGGTTCGTCTTATGCTCGTGCTTGCTCCAGCAGCATGCATCATGTCTGGAATTGCGCTCTCTCAAGCTTTTGATGTTTTCACGGGTTCCATCAAATACCAGTTATCGTCTAAATCCAAAGATAATGTTAGTATGCTTCTCTCTCTACTTTATTCGATCTGATGAATCATCTTTGCTACCCAAGTTCTCGACAAAACATTATTTGTCTTTCGACTGTTAGGCAGAGGACAACACTTCTACAAAAAATGCCCCAAAGGATGATGCTTCTTCTGGTAAGACTGACAAGGGTGAAGAAGTTTCAAAAGAACGGTCTTCAAAAAAGGGCAAGAAGAAAGAGAGAGAACCTGCTGAAAAACTTTCTGTTAAGTCTAAGATTGTGAAGAAAAAGGCTCTTGTTTTGCCTCTTGAAGCCTCTATAGTTGCGCTTCTTCTCCTTATAATGTTGGGTGCTTTCTATGTGGTATGCAGTCTTTCTTGGAGTTGTTAGTTTTGATCCCATCTTTTATAATTAGTTGAGACGAAAAAGTAAAAATGATTAGACTTCTAATGCATACTTTCTTTTTTGTAGATACATTGTGTTTGGGCAGCTGCAGAAGCATACTCAGCTCCATCAATAGTTTTGACATCTCAATCGCATGATGGCCTTCACGTCTTTGATGATTTTAGAGAGTCTTATGCATGGTTAAGCCATAATACTGACGTGGATGACAAAGTAAGTTTTTTAGATCCTATTAAGCCTGATTGTGTTAAGGTGTATTTGATATATGAGCCTAAAAAAAAAATCATGTAGGTGGCATCATGGTGGGACTATGGTTATCAGACGACGGCTATGGCTAATAGAACTGTTATTGTCGACAACAACACCTGGAATAATACTCACATTGCTACTGTTGGCACTGCCATGTCATCTCCAGAAAAGGCGGCGTGGGAAATTTTCAACTCCTTGGATGTGAAATACGTTCTTGTCGTCTTTGGTGGTATGTTTTTTTTGGCTCATAATCATGACATTGTTATCTTTTATATTCTCTGATGAGACAATGATTTTATCAGGTGTGATTGGTTACCCAAGTGATGATATTAATAAGTTTCTGTGGATGGTGCGTATTGGAGGCGGCGAGTTTCCTCATATAAAGGAAGCTGATTATCTGGTACTTTTATGTTTTTCCCCATTCAATTTTAGCTACATGCTGTGATGGCGCAATAGTGTCAAGGCGTTTGAATCTGAACCTGGTTACCTATTAATTTCTTTGCATAGAGAGATGGTCAATACCGGATTGATTCAGAGGCCACGCCAACAATGTTGAACTGCCTTATGTACAAGCTCTGCTACTACAGGTACGAAGCTTTCCTTTAAGTGTAAACTTTGAACTCTGTTTGCAAGCTCAGTTTTTATGTTTTTCGTTTCAGGTTTGTAGAGACAGATGGTAAAGGCTATGATCGAGTCAGGCGGACAGAGATTGGGAAGAAATATTTCAAGCTCACACATTTCGAAGAGGTAAGATTTTGAATCTCTTACCACCAACCAGTGGCGCATTGGTTCAAACTTAGATTATGGTAAATGGAATTGGTTTTGTCACCAGGTTTTCACGAGTCACCACTGGATGGTTCGGATATACAAGCTGAAACCTCAAAAAAACAGGATTCGTGGTAGAGTAAAGAAGCTTAAACAGGTAAAGCACCTGAAAAGAATTTGTGAAATTAGTCTAAAATCCTTCTACGTACTCATTAATGAATCATTTAGTTAGTAAATCCGTATTAGTTGAATTTCGACTTTAATAGGTATCATCAATTGGTACACGAGTGTGAGATAATGAGCTTGGAAGCTAAGATAGATCTGTCACGACTAAAGATACTCGTTTTAAACGAAATGTGTTAATCTTGGCTTTTGTTATTGTTATTGTTTCCAGAAAACAAGCTCTGGAGTGAGCTCAAAATCAGTGAAGAAGAATCCGTGGATGTAGAAATCCTATAACTTTCACTGTTGGATGGTGAGTTCTATGTTAACTCTTAGGTCTCTCTTTACCCTCGAGGAAGTTGTTGCGGACGCAGTCAAAGTTTCTGGTGTAGGATTGGTAAAAGTTTTGTAGACCTTTATGTGGATTTGTTAAGATGAATTTTCATGTTTATTGTGGAGAATTACACTAGATATCTATGAAGAAGTTTAAATTTATCAAATATTTATCAAATAACACCCAAACACCGCTCAACTTTCTTTCTTTCTTTTTTTGAAAGAATTTTAAATTTATTTCAATCAAAAAAACTCCTGTACAGAGTTTACTGCAACCTTAATACAAAAGATCTCAAGAACTTAAGAAAAAAACTTTAGACTTCCTTAGATTCTTCCAAACCAAATCTCCATTGTCTTCTCATGCTTCCCACCCACTCTACTTCTTACAGAGGTGATTCTGTTTCGAACTAGCTTGTCTAATTTGGTAATTAGGCAAACCGCTGGCTGAGACGCTTTTCCTACCCTGCGTTTGTTCCTCTCATACCAAAGTGCATAGATCACTGCTTGAAAACAATACCTCAATAGAAAAATTAGACCTCGTCCCTGCAAACCATTCTCTATAATCTGCATCGATAAATACTACCAGACCCTGCCAGATTCTTAATGGTTCCAATCCACACTTCTTTAGAGTAGCAACATTCAAAAAACAAGTGATCTCTGGTTTCCGTTGTCAGATTGCATAGCCCACAAGTGGAAATTGCTTGCGGATTCCATCTGATCATCCTATCTCCTGTTGCTAATCTGTTTAGAATCGCCAACCAAGCAAAGAAAGAGAATCTCGGTGTGGCTTCAGAAAACAATACTCCTTTGTACCACGAAACCTTCTGCAACTTATGTCTTGTGAGGTTCCAAGTTTGAGAAGTTGAAAACTCTGATTTGAAATCTCCATTCTCCCTCTTCCAAAGACATATATCTTCCTGCTGATTGAGACCGTGATTCTTTAGAGCTATAATCTCTTGTCCAATCAGCTGAAGATTATGAACTCGATGTCTTCTTCCTCTATACAACTGAACTGCATTCTCCACTGTAGAATTTATAGGAATTCCAAGATCCATACAACCTCTTTCTCCTGTTAACTCAATCAGTTGACCCAGCGCCGGCCATTTCTCATACCAAAAGGAAGTAGTAGATCCACTATTTATTTCCTTTTGTAACATCTGCATAACCAAAGGTCGAAGCTTCAACAGCTTCTTCCACATGCAAGAGCCTAAATTGCTCTTCCTTAAAACTCCAGAAAGAACCTTTCCTAATGAGATATTTCCGATCCACTTAACCCATAATGAAGATCTTGCGGATAAAATGCACCAGATTAGCTTCAAAGAAGATACTTTGTTCATCTCAGTTAGGTTTTTTAAGCCCAGTTCACCTTCATCTTTTGGCATACACACATCAACCCAAGCTACCTTAGCTTTTTGTGTAGAGAGAACCGGACCAGACCAAAGAAAGGCCAAAGAAAGGCTGCACATATACTATTTATTTCTTGGATACACTGATTTGGCAATCTATAAGCCGACATCCAGAAATTGGTAATGCTATAGAGGACAGAACCAATTAATTGAAGCTCTGCATGATCATTTAACGTAATGGTATGATAAAACATTTGCTGATTAACTCAGCTTTAGATCTTGTTCAAGGCCCGAGTAGGGTGTTTAACTGTTCCGGCCATTTCCTCTTAAAGAAGCCTGATACAGTACAAAAGCCCATTATTAAAGCCCAAAACATCAGCAGAATCTTGTTTTCATGTTTTGCCAAGACGAATCATATCCCAAAGTACGACAGTCACCGTTCAGTTAAAAGTATCAGACAAGAAGCAACCACGATGCTTAGCCCCGCCACTCTCACCCGGAAAACACCACTCCCGTTCAACTCTCTCGGGTTTTCCGGTAATAACACATCGTACTTCAACCGAAGGAGGACTCTTACTGAAGCTGGTTCAAGCAGGGCTCTTTCGTTTGGGCACAAACTAAATTGTGGTGGTCGTGTCAATTGGTCTGGGCGTTCTGGTACCGTGTTTGGACATCTGGGTCGGGTCTATTCGATCTCAGGTGGAAGTTTAGGTGACTCCGGCGGAATTGGTGGTTCAGGTTCAGGTGGTGGTGGTGGTGATAGTTCAGGCGGTGGAGGTGATGAAGGCAGTGGCGGAAACGGAAACAAGTGGTCATTTCTGTCATGGTAAATATTTTTTATCTCCTCTTATATTAATATACTTCTTTGTGTAAAGATTGTTTCTTTCAAACGCAAATTCGATTCACAGACGTTGGATTATATTCATTGAGCTCTATCTTATTATGTTTCCTTGCTTTTGAGTTAAACAGATGAATTCACTTTGTGTTACGGTTTGGCTTATGATTTTTTCTGGTGGTGCTTCAGGTACTTGGCTCTTCTCTCAAATTATCCTGTTTTGACCAAAGCTGTGACATCAGCAATTTTGACACTCATTGGTGATTTGATCTGTCAGGTAACTCTCTTATTGGTCTGCTTGTTTCTCAGTAGTTACTCATATGTAACCTCTTGTTGTAAAAGGCAAGATTGCTTATGTCTTGTTCCACTTGGTTTTCAGCTTACAATCAATAGAACCTCATCTCTGGACAAGAAGAGGACACTCACGTTTACCATATTGGGATTAGGACTAGTCGGTCCAGCATTGCATTTCTGGTATTTTTTTTCCGTGGACCTCTTACCCTTAGTACATCCTCAGAGAGTTTTGATGCAAAACATTTTTTACAATCTAGTCATCTGATAGTTTATGCATATATATGTTAGCTTTCTGTGTGTTGTATTGTTTTCCTTAACCGTCAAAGCTATATTATATTACTTTTCTGCTAAGTAGTTTGTTCATTTGAAGAGACTCATGCATCCGTTGATATATTATTACTTGTGCCTATTTTCCACTTGCTCTCTGACATTTGCAACTTCATTAGGTATTTGTATTTGAGCAAAGTGGTGACAGCTTCCGGATTATCAGGCGCAGTTCTGAGGCTTTTACTGGACCAGGTATAGCAAATACTCCTGTTTTGCGACTAACATTTAATTTGCTCTTTTGCTTGCTTTGTGTAAACACCAATCTTTTTTATTTTGGCAGTTTGTTTTTGCTCCTATTTTTGTTGGAGTTTTCTTATCAGCTGTTGTGACACTTGAAGGAAAACCATCACATGTCATACCGAAGCTGAAGCAGGTTGGATTACAGCTAATCAATCTTAATTAATCTTCCACGAGAATGTTTATTGCATGGTATCTTTTTTTTTTGGTATTCTAATTGAGTCCACTAATTTGTGGCTGTGTAGGAGTGGACTGGTGCAGTGGTAGCAAATTGGCAGCTATGGATACCATTTCAGTTTCTTAACTTCAGATTTGTTCCACAAAACTTTCAGGTTTGATTACTAAACTCGGTTGCAACATGAAATGGTAGTGGGGAAGAAAATAAAATTCGATGAAAGATAGAGAGATATGCTTCAAGCATAACGACCATACTCTGTTTCTCTCATTAATGTCTTAATCCTCCACTTGGCATAATCTTTTGACCCCATCATATCATATCCCAGCAAGAAAAGTATAGACAAAGCACTTTTTCGCATTATGAGCTTGATACGAATTACAATGGAATGAAACTATTAGCTCTCTACATCATATCATTTTTAGGGTTAGCCATTCACTGTCTGAATGTCTCTGAACTGCAGGTGCTTGCTTCAAACGTAGTGGCATTGGCTTGGAATGTGATTTTATCATTCAAAGCTCACAAAGAAGTTGTTGCAAAATAGGCAATGTTTCGTTCCCTACAAGCTACAGGTATTGTCGGCAGGGTTTTGGGGGCAGAGAGTGCTTGTCTGCTGATTCAAATGTTTATTACTCCCAAGGAACCTTGCAATTAACATTTAATGAATGTAGAAACAAGCTTGTCTTTCAACATTCGTCTTTCCCACACCATCTCAGCCTTTCAAATTTATCAACCAAGCTGATTTACAGTTTCAAAATATATTAAAAATTCCTTTGATGCTTTATTAATAAATTTATAGTTATAAATCTTAAAACACTTTCAAAAATTTAAAGTTTACCTCCAATAATATGCTTTAATGCATCTAATCATGTATATGATTAAAAAGCAAATGAATTCTTCTCATCATATTTTCACCGCGCACTTCATAAGGTTTGCTTGAAGATCACATCCCAATGTTCTTTTGGAACTTTGTAATCTGGTTCAGGAAGATCCATGTCACCTGCCAAAAAGAAAACACCATTATCAACCATCTCACCTGATGTGATTCTTAGAATATCATTGCGAAAAAAAAGGTAAAAATGACAGCTACTATAACATACCATGACGTGAGGGGCGATCCTGACGCAGTATACCGGAAAGCCTGTGTAGAATTTCAAAGGTCCTCCTGATTTCAAGGTTTGCATCGCACAGTCCTGCGAACCAGTGTTATGGATATTTACCCTGAGCGTCGGGTTGCATTTTCTGGATCTGAGTTTTCACAAAGTCAAATGGAAGACTGCAAGCCGCAGCGCAGAATCCCAAAACAGCACTTGCTCCTGCCAAAGGGACACAACAATATAACACAACCATCAAACTCAGAGAGATCTATTTACCTGGGAATACATGACCACAAGACAAAACTGATAAGACCTTGTTTAAGACTTAGTGCAGAACTATTTTAACTTAGTTTAGAGAGTTGAGCAGAAAAATTATTTTCCAATAGAGCTCAGGGGTCAAAAGAGAGCGAGGAGAATGCATTCGGATCAATTTGAGCATGGTCGAGATATTTAGAAACTCATCTCACTAAGTATTTTCTCTAGTCTACTTCTTTAACAGATTTGATGAAGTTAAACACACAACTGTGTTATGTATGACAACACACTCCTGTAATCATCAGTAGCTGTTGTAAATGTAAATTTACAAGAAGATTCTGTGGGAAGAGAAGCTTACCTACGACTGTGGATGTCTCCCCAAGACCAAGATTATCTCTCATATACTCAGCACTTTGATCATAAGACGCAAGCATCCCCGTGTTCAAAGCCATTGCTCTGACCACAGTTGGCCCACAACCTTTCATCAGCGCTAATACGGTAAAAGCGCGTGGAAGGCATTGGTGTAGTTCCTGCGCTGAGCTAACGGCAAAGTGTTATCAGCTTGCATTCTGATAAGCGCTAAATCGGCTGGACTACCAACGCAGGCACCGATAGCACCAGCTGTCAGACCACATAGAGCTTTTTGATACAGCGGTAGTGGCTTCCCATCGTTAGCCTCGCTTGCTTTCGCAGTCAGCATCCTGATATATTCATAAGAACACACTACTTGATTAGTACAATAAAGGTGATGATAAAGAATATTCATCTGGATGGGATCAAGGTAATCCACAAATGATTTTAACTTACTTGAATGATCCAAGACGAGCTGTGGTGTAAGTTGCTTGCCTCAACAAGTTAGATCTAATTAAAATTCAAGTCAAACAAGCTCAGGAGACATCGTCATAGCAGAAATGGCGTAAACTTAATGGTGTAATTAACAGAGTAGAAGATCATCATCATATACAACATTACAGATCAACCACAAACTTTTCATGTGCATCAACATAAGAACATTAATAGATAATATCCTACATAGATACATACATATTCAAGATAAGTAAATGCATTTAGATAGATCTAATGAAAATCAATAAAGAAAAAAGGTAATATATACCTTGTAGAAGGCACCAATACCTTCATTCTTCAACATGGTGGTGGTCACACTAGCTGCAGATCCCTGACCTAGTTGAATCCTCACCTTCACCAAAAACAAATGTATCACTTCATTAGATTCACATCATCCAAAGATTGTACATTGTGATGCACCTAATAGCGTAATTCATCGAAACATGTCAATAGCAGCAGCTCAAACAGATACGATTCTCGATTATAAAAACAAAATCACAAGCAAGAACTCTAACTTATAACGACGAGATTCTACATGAATACGCTTGATCGATGGAAACATTTGACACACAGTACCTTGATCATGTCAATAGGCTGGATAACGCAAGTGGCGAGCATACCAGAGGCACCGCCATTGACGAAGGGCTTCACGGCAGTCCAGATACCAATCGGAGCTACTTTCTTCTCCTCCGCCATCTCTTCCCTTTCTTGTTGGGAATCGTACGGAACTCTCGAACGCAGCGAGACGAAGAGATTCCGTAGAGAGGCGGAGAGATTCACTTGGTGGTGGTGGAGAAAGAAACGAAGAAGTAAAGCGAAAGCATAAAGAGAAAAAGACAAAAATACTGCTAAATTGTTCCCAAAGTAGAACTAAAGTTCAAAATTCACAAAAATAGCACTAAGTTAAAGGGTGGGGTTTAGGATTTAGGGTTTAGGGTTTAGAGTTTAGCGTTTAGACTTTAGAGTTTAGGGTTTAGGGTTTAGGGTTTAGTATTTAGGATTTAGGATTTAGGGTTTAGGGTTTAGAGCTGAGAAATGAAGTTTTGGGATAAGATTTCAAATTTTGAAAAATAAAAAAAATTAAAATTTTCAAAGGATAAATTTAAAAATGTGCTATTTTGGTCATTTTAGTTATTGAGTGTTATTTTGTGATATAAACTTAGAAATGTGCTATTTTGGAGATTTGTGAAAGCATAAATGCGTTTTATATATTAAACAGTGACTTAACTGAACTAAACCGTACCAAACATTTTTGTGTGGATATTATCTATCGTTTGAGATCTGAATCTAGCATTTTGTTAAATTCAATTTATTTATTATTTTGGCATTTTTTTCATGCAGTAGTAGCTAGTGGACCAGTAGAGTTGAAGATTCTGTTCCAGATTGATAATATCGAGGCCCAATGAATAAAAAGCACTTGACGCTTTGTGGCTGGGTGTTGCTGCAACTAGAGATAAATAAGATTAAATAAAATAGTAAAACCACTGGAACTTGGTATATGTTCCCATGTATATAATAAGCACACATGAACCCTGTACATGAACACATCAACGAAGGTTGTACAGGATCGAGACTAACATTTAGTCAACAAGAATCTTAAGAAAACCTTAGCGAGGTCACCTCCAGGAACAACCATTGGAGGTTGGTAGTTGATTCCACATTTGAACCCTGTTGGGAACCTACAGAACAAAACCAATGTGTTTACGAAACCAACATGAAGGTAAAGAAAACAGTAGCAACTAGTTCCAGTTTGTAGATCATACCAGTCAACAAACTGAACAGTTATTTTAGTCTTGATAGTACCAACAGCAGCATTAACATCTTTAGGAACAACATCTCCACGGTACATCAAACAACACGCCATGTATTCCCGTGCCTTGGGTCACACTTAGCCATCATACTTGCTGGCTCAAACACATCATTAGTGATCTCAGGGACTGATAGCCAGTGGCGGACGGAGAGTATATGGTACGGGGGCACATGCCCCCAACTAACTTTTTAATTTTCTTTAACAAATACTATAAAATGTATATTAGTGACCCCAACTCAAAAATAAAATACAATGAAAATTTTTTGTACCCCCTATTAAATATGTTTCTGTATCGGCCCATAGCTGCTTATGGTAAGCCTTTGCAGCTGAGATGACTGTAGCGTAGCTGCGTAAGACGATTGATGGCTCCATTAAACCTCAACGACGTTGTCAGGGATCATATGATCTGAGATATCAACCTGTTTAGGTTCGTGTAGGTAGGCCACAATATTTGCCCCCACGATACAGTTCATGGAATAGTATTTTTACTGTGGCTGGGCTGGCATGGTGGAACCCCGATTTGCAAAACGGATCTTATGTTTTTGAAAGCCTGCAAGGGATTTATTTATAAACTAAATGAAATGAAATATTCTTTGTACTAAGTAACACAAATCTAATTATATTTTAATAATGAAGTTAAAAACTAGCAACTTGCAAATCACTCGAGAAAGTTAATAGGTTTGTCGTTGTTGTTTTTAGAAATTTTCAACCAAGGAAAAGTAGTATTTTGAGATAAGTAATATTATCTTCGTTTCAATATAGATGATGTTTTAGAAGGTTTATTTTGTTTCAGTTTACATGAACTTTGAGATTTTAAAATTTATTTTAACTTTATTGAAAACTGTTCAACTAATTAGATTTTATAGTTTTTATAATTGGTTAACTGATTTTAAAATTGTATCTTTAAAATCAAGTATATATAATTTTTAACGTTTGTGCATACAAAACATCAAGTATTATGAAATGGATACTGAATTTGATACTGAATTTGTTTATTTTGGGGGCGCATTTGAACCTCAACGGAGACAACTTCATAAAGTGAAGTATTCTTTGGATACTGAAGTTTTGTGTTGATGCGTTGTGTGAGAATGTCAGATTAGTACTAATATTTATTGCCATAGAGGACTTGGATTACCTTGAGCAAACCATTCGGCTCCATTTGATGTGTGACTGGATTGTAGAACAATGATTCATATGTACATGATTAAGCATGATTGAAATGTTGATAATTTTTCAAATGAAAGAGATATTTACAACCAGGAGCTGTCCAAGCATAAAATAACTAAAGGTATCCCACAATTACGAGAGCTATATATATCTACTAAAATCACTTCACCTCTTAGTCGGATTGGTATACTACGGACACCGAGAGTCTGAGATCAACTATTACGGAACTTGACACAAGTGCTCTAAACCCAGGGTTGATCTTGGACTAAAGCTCACGAAACATCTGCTTTACGCGTCAAATTTTAATTAAAGGCATCCAAATTTTATAATATAGTCAGGTTTTATATGTTTTTAAAAATTTCATGCTTTAGCTAGGCATCCAATGATATGGGGGTAGAGTCTGCCTAAACCAACAGAATGAAACAATGCAAGTGTGGGATATTAGAGCATGTAATCGATTCATTTAGCAAATATTCATTTATGTGTTACACCATCAATGTAAGATAACAGAGTTGTGCAACTATCCTCTTTCCTTTTTTGATATTTGTTCAAGCTAAGAAAACATTTGATCTTAGTGGTCATCGTTTAGTTTTTCTCTTTCACCTTCCATGCACAATAGAGCTATTCCAATTTATCTCTCTCTTTTTCCTTATATTAGGTCATTATATAGTTAGAAACTTAGAATAAGCTTGTTTAAGATTTGCTTTTATTAGAATAAGATTGTTTTAGATTTGCTTACATCAGGAACCCAATATTTTAGTTTACATGCAATTCATGTATGGAGTTATGGTCCTAGTGTCTTCTTCATCTTGTTTGCGCATGGGAGATAACCAGTACTAACTCTTTCTTAAATATGAAATATGGTCCTGATTAGCTAGGCGCACATAACATTAGGTAGGAGCACATAATATTGGTTATTACTTGGCTATGCATTTGGACATTGTCTTAGTTATATATCTTGAGTTTTAGATTATGTTCAACATTTAACAATTTACATATATACATTCAACGCCCACATGACTAAGAAGTAAAAGAGAATAACAAATAGCTAGCTCAACAAGCACATGGACACTAGGACACATGCTAGCCAGCACAAGAACAAACATCGCTAGCAATCAGATCCTCAAACCCATAAGGTTATTAGGTTCATATTAGAATATACATCTATGTTCTATTTTATATTTATGCTTTTATGCCAATGATGGAACTTAGGTTTATTACAGTCACTTTTCTTATCACTGATGAATTGTTCGGAAGTTGGTGAAAATTTGTTTATGCGGATTCAATGGATCTTGTAAGTTGTAATCGTTTGTTATGATCCTCTATATCCAAACAACTGTCCAAACAATAATTGAATCTACTTGACACCTTGAACCCGAAACAGCCACTGAACTATTAAATCAGTCCACTGAACCAAACCGGTTAACTATCAATTTTCCAATTTTGCTGAGAAACTAGATATAATTACTCGTACTTACTATAATCTGATCAATTCATATATTTCCTAATTTAGGAGTCATTAATGTCCTTCACCCAAACGATCAAGTCAGCAAATCAACCGTATCTTAGCCGCCCCACTCAACCCAAATAAAAACATGAAAACATTTATTTCAGTTTTTGAAAGACACGTTAAGAATGAATATATTCAAGTTACTTTTTTTCAGCTCACGATATTCAAGTTACTTAATATAGGAAAAAAACATTAAAGACAATCACAATCTTACAGGATCGTAATTTCCGGTTTGACACTTGCACAATAATATATACTCCAAAAGTTAAACTAGCTAACCATATTTAAATTTCTAAACCGAAAACATCAATTTGTTTCGGTTAAAACTATTTTTCGACCCTTACGAGAAGTCCAAAATCCGGAAAATATAGAAAACCGGATAAAAATAACAAACCGGGCCAGATCTAAGATCCAGATCGAATCTCATGTGTTTTGTCTAATCTCAGGCTGTCACAAATTTTGGCGGACCCCAACCAATTATCATAAATAGTCTCCACCCAATAATAATAATGAAAGAAAAAAGAAAAGAAAAGAAAAGAAGATCTCATTTCTCCCTCCATCTCCCTTCCTCCTCCTCCGAAGAAGAAGACGATCGTAAGGATTAAGGTTTCTTCTGCGAAGCGAAGAAGATGAGGGAGATCATTAGCATTCATATTGGTCAAGCTGGGATTCAAGTCGGAAACTCCTGCTGGGAGCTTTACTGCCTCGAACATGGCATCCAGCCCGATGGCATGATGCCCAGGTAATATATATATATATATATAACCTAATCTTCAATAAATCGCTAGGCCGTAACTAGACGTTATATAGAAGATTAACGAGAGCTAGGCGCTTTCTAAACACCTACTTTTAGAACAACTGTTTTAGTAATTAAACTTTACATTTTACCAAAAAAATAAAAAATAATAACTGAACCTTTTTTATAATAATTGAACTTTGCATAAGCGAAACTAGGCGCTGTTACACGATTCTGAGAACAATTGTTTTGTTAATTAGACTAAAAACTGTTGGGTCAAAATCGGTAACTAATTAGAAATTGATGTCGGAAAGTTATCGAAAATAAAAAAAAATAAAAATACGGAAAACTAAAACTTCATATTTTTAAAAGTATTGCGCAATTTAATTAGCGCCGAAACAAGCATTAGTTACTGCTTACACTAATTTTTTAGAAAAATCTAGAAAATCATTATATTGGCGTTTGAGCACAGCCTAAACCGATTTTTATAACCATTTTAGTCGAGGTTTGAGAGATGAATCTAATAGCATGTTCCTTTGCAGTGATACTACGGTTGGTGTAGCACACGATGCGTTCAACACGTTCTTCAGCGAGACTGGCGCTGGAAAGCATGTCCCTAGAGCTATCTTCGTTGATCTCGAGCCTACCGTTATCGACGAGGTACGTACCGGAACGTACCGTCAGCTTTTCCATCCAGAGCAGCTTATCTCTGGTAAAGAAGACGCTGCTAACAACTTCGCCAGAGGCCATTACACTGGTGAGAAAGAGGAATTTTTTTTTTCTGTGTTGTTTTAATTTTCTTGGAATTTTGCAAAATGGTCCTTTAATATTTTGTGTAATTGCAGTTGGGAAGGAGATTGTGGACTTGTGTCTTGACCGTGTGAGGAAGCTTGCGGATAACTGTACTGGCTTGCAAGGTTTTTTGGTGTTTAATGCTGTTGGTGGCGGAACTGGTTCAGGCTTGGGGTCTCTGTTGCTTGAACGTTTGTCTGTAGATTACGGAAAGAAGTCTAAACTTGGATTCACCATTTACCCTTCTCCTCAGGTACTTAAACTAATTAGTAATTATATTTGAACGGTTCTTTAATTTGGTTTTGATGCATATTGCCTTTTTGATCTTCAGGTCTCTACTGCTGTTGTTGAGCCTTACAACAGTGTTCTCTCAACTCATTCCCTGCTTGAACACACCGATGTTGCTGTCCTCTTGGATAACGAAGCCATCTATGATATTTGCCGGAGATCACTAGATATCGAGAGGCCAACCTACACGAACCTGAACAGGTTGATATCTCAGATCATATCGTCCCTCACAACATCGCTGAGGTTTGATGGAGCTATCAATGTGGATATCACTGAGTTCCAGACCAACCTTGTTCCCTATCCTCGTATCCATTTCATGCTGTCTTCTTATGCTCCGGTCATCTCAGCTGCAAAGGCTTACCATGAGCAGCTATCAGTCCCTGAGATCACTAATGCTGTGTTTGAGCCAGCTAGCATGATGGCTAAGTGTGACCCGAGGCATGGGAAATACATGGCGTGTTGTTTGATGTACCGTGGAGATGTTGTTCCTAAAGATGTTAATGCTGCTGTTGGTACTATTAAGACAAAGAGGACTGTTCAGTTTGTTGACTGGTATGATCTACAAACTGGAACTAGTTGCTATTGCTTTCCTTTGCTTCATGTAAACACAATTGCTTTGGTTTTGTTTTGTAGGTGCCCAACAGGGTTCAAGTGTGGAATCAACTACCAACCTCCAACGGTTGTTCCTGGAGGTGACCTCGCTAAGGTCCAGAGAGCAGTGTGCATGATCAGCAACAACACAGCAGTTGCAGAGGTGTTCTCAAGGATCGACCACAAGTTTGATCTGATGTATGCCAAGAGGGCGTTTGTGCACTGGTACGTCGGTGAAGGAATGGAGGAAGGTGAGTTCTCTGAGGCACGTGAGGACTTGGCCGCACTGGAGAAAGATTATGAGGAAGTGGGTGCTGAAGGTGGAGATGATGAAGAAGATGAAGGTGAAGACTACTGACACTTTCTTCTCTGAATGATGTGCAACCAAAAAGTTTTTTTCAAAATTTATGTTTCTACTTGTGATTCTTGTTGATTACATGTTTCTTTTTTTTTAATCCTGTACAATTTACGTTGCACATTCTCCACCGTCTTGTGTTTATTTTGGTTCAGTTCATTGGTAAAGTGACCATTGAGTGTTCCAGAGTTCATTATCAATCTTTGTCATCTTCTTAATCGTCCATTTTTTTCTTTAGTTACAATAGGACTCTGTAGAGATGTGTTCTACTTTTACATTCATGGGTCCACACTTGCATGAATTGAAAAGAGAATGTTAGATGTGATCATGTAGGGCAGAAGAGCTGAGAGAGTGAAGGGAGATCCCAAATGGGATCGGTCGGATCGAATATTGGATACTCTGAATGCATGTTGTCGTAGTAAGTGGTAGCTCCATTCATTGCATATAGAGATGCAGATATCTGTCTTTCGATGTCAGCTAGACCAGAATGTTGATCGGTTGTGTTATGATCGTTGAGATGTCCATGTGCTTCTTCCACTCTGTAATTAGCCAAAGGAACCTGATGGTTGAGTTCAGAGACAAGTGGCCAAGAGTAAGGAAGCTGGACACTGTCGGCTTCTGGTTGTAATATGGCTGATAAATCAGGGCGGTACACGTTATTGAGCGGCATCAGTGTGGTAGTGGTGTTGGCGGTGGGACAAGTAGCAGGCAAAGTGTAATTGATGTTGTGTTCTACAAAAGAAGAGGCTGGTTTGTTTTGTTGTTGTTGTTGTTGATGTTTCAGGCTCTGCTTCTGGTGAAGGAGGTTTCTGATCTTCAAAGACAGTTGTGAGTTGTTTGGGAAATGGTTTGCGAAATTGGTGCGAGTGTTGGAGCCACGTAGGAGACAGGCAGCTTCGTCGTAGGCTCGAGCAGCTTCTTCTGCGGTCTCAAAGGTTCCGAGCCACATACGTATCTTTTGAGTGGTGTCTTTGATCTCTGCCACCCATTTCCCTGAAGGCCTTTGTCTGACACCAACGAACTTGGTCTTATTGGTGCCTTTGCTCTTCCTCTTTATTTTCTGCTTTTGAGTTGTTTGATGATGCTCCATTTTTTCGGTATGGTTGTTGTCCATAGACGGAGATATATAAGTATTAATAGGTTTATATGTGCTCGTATGTTTCGAGGTAAGTGTTAGTGGGTGCCTCGTCTTCCCGAAGACTACTAGTTCTGTTATTTTAATGATGCTACGAATACAATTTTATAATGATATAGTAGAATGACTCCCGAGTTTTCTGTTGTGTGGGTTCCATGTATTAATTACGTGCGCACCATTTGCTAACTTCTTAATATAAACAAAGCACTAAACCACCATGTTGTCGTAACCTCTATTTAAACTTTTGATTAAAGAATTGACAGTAATCTTTTTGTTTAAATAATATTGCAGGGTTAAATGTAGATGTAGTTATTTAGTACGAATAATTTCTCGAAATAATAAATTATAGTCTTAATTTAGAGAGGAAGAAAAAAAGAGCTAATCAAAAGATCACAAATCAACAATAGCAATATGTGTAAAGAATGATTTACTTCAAAATTCTCACTTTAATACAAAAAAAAAGAACAAAAACTTCATCTTTCTCCCAAACATAAAGCCAACATCGAACCTGTCTTTTCAGGGAGTCACAACCCAACCAAATTCCCAACTGACGCTTACCAATTTCACAAACTTTCCTTCCCTTCTAATATACACTTTCCTACCATAGCGATAGAAATTTCATTTCATAACTTATGAAGGACTAGACCCATTCTTCATCCCTCCCAACAACAAATGGTGAATAATGCAAACCCAAAAATAATGTAAACACATGAATGCAAAACTGACGACGCTTTGTGGTGGAAAAATAAAGCTCACAAGACACTGTAAATGAACAGATTGGTGTGCGTTTAGGATGAAAGCATGGATTGGAGAGCGTGTTGCTGTTCGGGTTTCAGTGTTGACCATATTGAGCCCAATGCCGATGGCGGCAGTGTTTGCTGAAGTTGCCTTAGTATATTAACCATACGACCTGCCGTCTCTTGTGTCACCACATCTTTCCCTGTAAGCACCTGGCCAGCCATGATTTACACACACATTGATACTTTTTATCAGTTCAACAATGCAAAAATCAAAAATGTTGTCTATGAGAAGCGTAATTAACAAACAAACCTCAGCGAAAACTGTTATAATTTTAGGAAGATACTGGTTATTGGGGCCTAAAAGGTCCACATCTTGCCTGCAAGTTTAACATCAATCAGCCGTTTTAGACAGTCGGTCACAAGGAATGCAAAAAAAAAAATAGCTAGCGCCCAGTAAAAATTAAAATCTAAACACATTGGTTACCTCTCAACCATTGAACAGAGCTGATCATGAACCACTTTGGCTTCAATAACATCATTACTTAAAGGCAAACAGTTCAACCACGCAGGAAGTACCTAAGAAACCCAAAAACAAAGTAAAACTTAAAGATCAACAAAAGTAACCCACATGTATTCGTGCAAAGCAACCAGATGGCGATAACTATCTTAAGCTATACCTGAGAAGAATCGATACTGTCACGGTGAAATAGGCAGATCTTTCCCACAGCGGATACAGCATTGTCATATGCCATGGCATTTTCAGATTGCCGAGCATTTGGCTGCTGTATCACAACATTTAATCTTGACAGAGCCTCTGTTGAAACAAAAACATGTGTTACTACTTATCTGTAAAGCATGGATTAAACAACCCCTAAAGACCTACAACTGGGCAAAAGGTATACTTTACCTCCAACAAGAGGCTTGAATACAGATCCGCCAAACTCAGCACACACACCAAGCCCATAAACGGCAGCCTGAAACAAACAAGAGGTCATATCAATTAGTATACAGATTCAGAAACACCAGATAACAAAATGTAGGATATACCTGTCGAACTTCTGGGCTCTCGTCATTGCAAGCTTCCAGTACGAATGGAAGATAAGTATCGTAATATCTGCCAAACAAATATCCGAAAAAGTACATAAGAACACTGAATACTGAAAATGCGCAGTGTACAAAGATTCAGTGAATGCATATCCTTTACTTGAAGGCAGCATCACGGCATTGCTCTGCAACATCATCAAAAATGCATATCGCAATCCTTCTCTCTTCAGCGGTTTTATCCCTTCCCTGAACTCAACAAAAACACACATCTATATCAAAACAAAAAACCAAGGCAGACTAGAACTAATATTGCATCAGCGCCATCCCCAAAGCCACATATTTAGAAACTCTATTCACCCGAACCAGAGTGCTAAAGCTCCACTTGGTATCACAGAACCGAAAAATAAGATTTGAGTGATGACGGTAACTTACCCACATAGGAGTTAAGTAAGAGGATAACTCATCGAAGAAAGGGAGAAACGAGGCCTTGAATGTCTTAACCAGTGTTCCCAATATTTCACCGACCTATGTGCAGACAATATATCAAGTATGAATACGAGCGTTGAAGATAGCAAACTTCATTACACTTGCATTTGACAATGGTTAATCACAGAAAGCTAACCTGATCAAAAATTTCTTCCTCTTGCTCATTTTCCTCTTTAATAAGCTCCCCCTCTTCAGCGTCAAAGTCTTCAGCATTAGCTCTCTCTCCCCTTTCTCGCTTCCTGCTAGAGCTTGCTGTCATAACTTGCTTTAACTCGTCAACTATGGATCTAATTTCCCCTTCGTCCAATAGATTTCCGGAGATCTGAAATACATTGACAGGTTATAGGTGCCATTTTTCCAACGCAATGCTACGATTTACTCTACGAGATACATAAAAAAAGATTTGCTCAAAGCTCTCTATCTCATACCCTAAACCTAAACAAAGCTTGAAAATAAGGCCAGCTGTCAAGGCAACATAACTCTTCATTCTCGATACTCTATGCTCAGAAGGATTAAACAAGTAATAAAGTAAGGGGAAACACACGATCATTGGTCTACAGGCTTCCCAATACAAGCAATCACATAGATGGCCATTATTAGCTAAACCATTTAGCCTACCAAAGAGAGTGCAGTATTGTCAAATGGAAATGTTGGAGTGACTTGACGCGGCCAATTTATAATAGGATTGTTTAACATAAATTCTTATTCTATTGAAAGGTTACCTGCAAGCATTCATTGATAGCTTCCAACATACTCACACAGATCTCTGTATCAGGTTCCTACATAAAATCCAATCATCATATATTGGATCAAAGCCGGAAGGGAAAATAGAAAGAAAAAATGAACACAATACACACTAACTTTATGCAACGCTTCTAGCATGTTTGGAATTATATAGTCAGAAAGCTGCTTTAAATAGGATAGATCGCGCCCTTGAGCTTCTCCTTTCTCTATCGCCAGCTTAGCTGAGCGCATTAGTTCCGGCATGGCTAGAAAAGAAAAAATATCCAATTTAGAAACTTGTCATTTATGGATCCACAGATTGGATTATGGACAATATATTTACTGATGTACCTGACACAGCTGCTCTTCTAACTTCTTCGTGAAAATAGAATTTCAGCAAAGGAACCAGTGTAAGTGCAACCTACAATATACTAATTCAGTCTATCCAGTCCCAAAAACAGCAGAGGATAGTGACAAAAATATAGAGCCGACCAAACATACAAACCTGATCAATCCAGGGAAAAAACCCTTCTTTTAACTCATCAGCATAGCAACAAAGCATGTTACAAGCTGTGGCTTTTTCTTCTAGGACACTTGTTTTGATTCCTATTCGTTTGTCTCCCAGGATAATGGTCTCCATGCTGCATAAAGAAATCGAATTGGTACAAATCTACCACGTCAAATCCATACGTAAATTACATTTATCACATATTATCGCAACCTTAGGTAAGAGTAAAAAATGGAACAACAAAACTATTTTGACAAGAAATAGAAGGAAGTTATTTGTTATATAAAACAATTAAAACATGCTATGTCACAAAGGAACAGAATCTCAGAATAATAAATATCTCATGGCAAAAAATAAGAAACAATTCAGCGGAAGCTGCAGCTGCAGCTTCAACAACATACAGAGATTACTCATGCCATTTTTAAAAAGATTGAAGTAGTTTTCATGCAAAGGAATACGAACTAATAAAGCAGGTACAGAGGCATCAGAACAATCAGATGAAGTGTAAAGAATAGTAGAAAACCTTTCATCATCAGAATCCTCTGCTTCATTTTCTGAATCAGCAGATGTAATTGTTACATCTGGTTTAAGTTGAGCTGACTGAAGCAAAGGAGGCATCACAACATCCATGTATGGGAGAAAATCTTGGCCTAGACACTTGCAAAGCCTAGCCCATGCCTAAGAAAATGTAAGGTAAATATAAGAAAGTGAATTTACATATATAAGTTTACAAATGACATATCGGCCAAGTGGCCTAGCATGTTTTAAACAGAATTTACCTGTAACATATAGCTCGTTATTGGATCATCTGCCTCCATTTCAGTCGCTTGCAATGACATAAGAACTTCCATGACCTGGAATAGACATGAAAAATATTTTCATTCGACAGATGAAAATCAAATAGAAAGCTTGAGATAGTCATCTGTAGCACAAAAATAAGATTACAACATATAGCATCAATTTTGAAAATAATTGACTCATGCATTAAGCACACCTGTCTAGCATCCTCCTTAAATTTGTCCTTTCCAACTGCCATTCCAACAAGACTGATGCATTCCATGGATTTGGCACGAAGCATCCGCTTAGACTTGTCAGTTGCGTTCATCAAGATAGTTTTGAGGTAAGGCATGACAACATCATAGTACTTTTGGAAGTGTTCCTGCAAATTCAGAGTATGTCAGATCAAGAGTTGCATGCAAGGAAAACAATAGATGTAACATAACTTCTTCACATATACCTGTGATGAATCAGCAACTGAAGCAAGAGCTGTTAAAGCTCCTTCTTGCACCATTTGTTTTCCATTCTGTCAGAAACAGCGTTATAAACCAAAGTTAATAATAGAGGGCACTCTTTTTAGTTAGTTATTTAAAGAAACAAAATTGCACAATACACTTACTTGTAGTAGCACCAGTAACTTGCTCACTATTCCATCTAAATAAGGTGCCAATATTTCAGGTGTACAATTCTCACTGAAATTTAGCACTGCTGAAGCAGCATGAGCCTAAATGAGGTCGCAAGATACTGCTTTAGAAAGCGTCAGAAGATTATATTAACAAATATACAGAGTTAACGGAAAACTAACCTGCACTCGTGGATTCTGGAGATCATCCATAGCAGCAGCAAGCGCAGGGAGCACTCTCTGATGATGTTGGTTTTGCAAATCAGGACCCAAATCTGTAGACAATTGTCCAATGGCATTTATGGCTGCCCACCTTACGCGAGGATGAGGACTTTGAAATTGGCTCAAAACCATGGACACCACTTGCTGTAGATTTTTTATCATCACCTACATTATATTCAAGATCAAAATGTAAATCCTTTGCAAGTCCTCGCCAAATAAATCATGAAAGAAACAATCACGATTTAATATCCAACTAAAAGCAAAAGCAACAAACCATACAGTTGCCATCACAAAGAAATTACCTTTGAGCAACCTTCAGCAATCTGAGCAAGCGCAATCAAAGAAGCGTGGTGCTTCTGCCACTCAGAGGCAACCAAGTAAGCAGAAAACTGCTGATACGCAACCGGAACAATGGTGTTCCCTCCCAAGGCAATTGCTAACCGATCCAAACACTCCTGACCCATGCTGTAGTTACTCGTCTCACCAGCATCCTCGTCCTCAGTCTCAGCACTATACCAAGCAGGATCGTCCTCAACATCCTCAAGCATCTTCATAAGAACCGCAAACAACCTGTCAATAAACTGAGGTAGCTTCCTAACCATCCCCGGGGCACGCTCACGCGCCTCAGCCAAAGTTACCAAAAACTCAACCGCGAGATGTCGCGTGCTCTCCTCGAGGGACTCAGCCTCTGCGATCTGAAGCATCGAGCCAACTATATCAAGAAGCTGCCGTCTAAGGAAACGTGGCTCAGTCCCAGCCAATTCGATCAAAAGCTCTAGCGCCTCCTGAGCCGTTGCTTCGTTCCCGTTATTAAGAGACTCAGTCAACGTCCTAATCATCGCAGGTAAAACGTCTTGGAACCTATCACGCTCATTAGAGTTCGATAAACACTGAACGAAACTAATCACCGCGTTGAGAGCGGCGATTTTGACGTCTGAGCTAGCGGATTCGCTAGTCAAGCACTGGAGAAACACGCCGTGCAGATGCTTGATGTGAGGAGTCAAAGTCTCCCCAACGTACTGCGACAACTGCGCCACGATCAGAAACGCCGATTCCTGCAATTTCGACGAATCCGACGACACGCACTGGAAAACGAACGGAAGCAGCTCCGGCCATCCGTTATCCGGGAGGATCCCCGAGGCGAGCTCGGAGACCGTATCGCAAATCTTCTTGGAGATCGATTTCGCCTCCTCGCGCTGGATACAAGACAGCATCGAGGATTTGAGTGAGGATTGAGTGGGGAGAGAGAGTCGCGGCCACAGGTAAGCGTCGTCGCGCGTGAGAAGCTTACGGAGGAGGACGGCGGCCATGGCGCGAGCTTCGGGGTGAGGAGAGAGCTGGAGAAGGTGAGCGAGCTTCAAGGCGAGGGTGTCGGGACTGGTCTGCTTGGCGAGATTGAAGAGAGCCTCGGCGGAGGAGCGTTGCTCGTTGGAAGAGGACATGAGGTGGGAGATGAGAGTCTCGAACGGCGCCGTATCGGAGCCGAGGACCATCGCGAGCTGCGCTTGTTGCTGAAGCTGATCGGAAGCCATGGTGGGCGGCGGCGGGAAAAAACTAGGGTTGAAATGCTATCTATCTCTCTCCCCAGATGATGCGAGTCGAGAGAAAGGAGAGAAAGAGAGTAAGCGAGGACGAGATGAGATGAGAATTTGTGAAGAGATAATTATTTTTTTTGTTTTTAATATTCTATTTCCATTTTTTTTGTTTTTAATATTCTATTTCCATTTTTTTTAACTATTCGTGATATGAGGTGGTGTCTGCTGTGGGCCGCGGGGTTAGCCCATTATTAAATCAAAGGGAAAAAATAGACAATAATAATGTGATCTCTTAGCGAAGCGATTTTGCCACGTGTTCTCTCTATAATCAATTTTTTAGACTAGATTTGCAAAGTGATTTTACCACATGTCCTCTCTACGATCAATTTAAGAAAACAAATATGACATAATTACTGAAATTGATGACATGACTTCTAAAAGACATGACATGGATAATTTTATTTAATGTCCATTTATATTTTTGGCAAACTTATTAGAATATAGTAATAATTCATATATTACATTCAATATTGATATTTCTTTTTGGTAAACTTTTTGAGCGACGATAGACCATACTTTTTCCCCTCCATTTTTTAAAACTTATAATTACTGGATTTTATTTTCAAACTCAATGTGCCATAATAGCCCAATACACCATCTTTGGGAACTTCTTTTCGAACTATAAACTCTTAAATTTGTTCATGTAAAAGTACAAAATATGTTTAAAAATCTAATTTTAATCTTTCAAAAGAAATAACTGTTTCCTTAAAATGTTAATTTTATTTGTACTAAGAAGACTGAGGGCAATCATCTTATTTCTCACATGGGAATAAATATATTAGCGTTCTATGTTTTTATACGGTGAGCAAAAATATGAAAACTACATACTTTGTGGCAAAGGTTTATCATTAAAAAAATTGGAAATAACACTTGTCATAAAAGTGTTTTTCCTAAGTTGTCATAAAGGTTAGATTAAATTTATTAAGAAAAATAAGGAGGTTATGAGATTTACCATTTCATCTATATTTTGCCTTTTGAAATTGTAATTCCAGTTGGACTAAGATTTTAGATGTGATTGGGTAGAAAAAGGATCAATGTAATTAAGAAAAGTAAAGAAGGTATAAGATTTACCATTTTTATCTATATTTTGCTTTTTGAAACTTCAATTCCGGTTGGACTACCGTTTTCGATGTGATTGGATAGAAAAAAAAATCAATGTAATTAAGAAAAGTGAGGAAGGTATAAAAATCTCTAAATTTTCTTTTTGGTAGCTTCTTTCTCTTGCTCACAGTGCTAGTGATACCGTGTAGAAGAAAATAGATAAAAAAACATATCATTTACCATAAAAACTATGAATTTTAAAAACTTATTGTTAGATATTAACCCAAAAGAAATATTTAAGAAATTAATAGCAAATTAAAACAAAAGGAGACAAAATAAGTTTAAATGATGCGCATTGCATAGAATAGAATACGAAAGTCTCTGGACACAAATACAATAGGCATGCATTGTATTTGATGGACTCTAGATGAGCATGCTTTATTCACATAAAACAAAAGTAGATATTAGGAAGAATTAAATAAAATGATTATTCAGGTTTTCTTAAATCCTTGATGCAGCTCCTCGAGATAATTTATTTACACCAACCTTCGCAATTTTGTCTGGTCCCGGAGCAACCCTTAGTGGAGGGACAACAGAAGCAAGTCTTATCTTTGGTTTTGAGTTTTGGGCATATTTTTTGCTCGCATGTTCCTTTAGCTGCATCTACAACTATATACACAAAAAAGTAACAGCAATATCATTCGGAGGAAAAACAATTATCGAGGATATGATGATGGAATTACAATGGTGAAAAAGATAGATGATGAACAAATAAAAACTATTATAAATGCATACATTCTTGAAGAGGAGATAAAACAATCAAAATGATGCAAAAGATAGTGAACTGTGATGACGACATATTGTTTATGATATACACGTTTATGATTAATTCTTTTGAATTTAAACTTACTGGTTTGATGGTTAAAAGCTCCTTTTAAGATTGATTAATTTATAGATCGAAGTGTTGCTCGCCTTGCATGGCGATCCATAAAAAATGGGTAGATTTGTTTGACTTGTTTTGTGGTAATTATATTGGTGTTTATTTTTTTCCATAATTAGCTGTTTACGGAAACAGTCAAACTATTGTATGGTAAAGAAAAATACATATGAATTATTAACTGATTTTTTTAAAACACAAACTACTAATTATTTATAATCAACTAATTCTTAATATATATATATATTAAAGATTTTACTAAATGTATCCATGAGTAATGCTAAGTAGATTACCACGGCGTTGCAACTGCACTTCTTCTGTTCATCCATGGCTGTTTTTGGGATTGGGCAATCCCGGGGACAAATACAAAGGGACTAGACACAATGTATCCAGAACATGTTTTTAAGTGATAAATGTATTCAAACAACTTGGATCTGCTTCTTGTGTTGAATCTCAAATATAATAGTTGTCTGTTCTTGTTTGACTACAGATTGGGTTCGAGATGATTGGTTTTTTTTGCTGAGTCAGCTGGGATTCAAATGAACCTAGTAAACATTTTTACAGCCATCAGCAAACGTCAAACGCTAACACCGTAACCCATCTGTAAACGGTTAAAAGTGAACCAATTAATAAGCTTTTGGATAAGTCGTATGTAACCGCCAAACGCAAACGCCAAAAGCTCTTAGATAATAATAAAAACATGGTTTTGAGTTTTGACGGATCACCAGCGTCGATAGGGATGAATATGTCGACGGGATGTGAGTTTCCGACGATTCAAACCTTCGAGAGAGCTCCTTCCGCCGCAGACTTCGAGTCCGGCTTCGAGCTCACGAACTTCCCTGCGGTACTTTTTTCACCTCAATACACTTTTCTCTTTCTTCCTCCTCCTGCTGAATCCGAGTCTCTTGATCTTAATCTTCTGAAGGTTTTCCGAGGATGTGCTAGTGACTGGGAGGCATGTTCTAAGTGGAATCCATTCAGCAATGGCCTCGATTATCTCGAGGTGTGTGTGTTTTTCTTTTACAATCACTCGATTGATTATCAAAGATTGCAGCAAAATCTTATGCGTCGATTGGAATTGTATGAAGGAGCGTGCAGGTTCAGTTGAGGTGGAGGCAATGCTTTCGAGGACGGCTCCGATATTCAATGGTGATATCAGAAGCCATGAGAGGGTAAGTAAAACTCCATTTCGATATAGATGTGAACAGGTTTCAGCTGATTTGAGGCTATAATTAATTGTCTCTGGTTTCTTGTTTGTCCTGTAGGTATCAATGCCTTTCTCTGATTTCATTAGACTCTGCAAGCAGCATATGATAAGCAAAGAGAAAGGTTCTGGTGTTGATGCAAAGTCTGCTTCTCTAACTCCTCCTTTGCCTCAGGATCCTACTACACCTGGACAAATATACCTAGCACAGGTTAGTGTTGATTTGGGTGGTCTATGAATATGTTTGCTCTTCGCTTCCTTTTTGATTGAACAACATGCACATGTATGTGTTTTTTTGTGTCCAGTTTCCAATTCTGAATGATGAGAAAGAAGAGAAGGTTCAGCTCAAGATTCTAAGACAAGACCTTCAGACGGTATGTTTCATCTCTTGTTTTGTACTGCAGCTGCTGACTTGAACTTTCTTAACATCTAATCGCTAAATTGTATGGATGCAGCCTTCACTCTTAGGGGGCAAGTCACTGTCTTCTATAAACTTTTGGATGAACTCTGCACAAGCTCGATCAAGTACCCACTATGATCCACATCATAACCTCTTATGCGTAGTATCAGGCTGTAAAAAAGGTTAGCCAATTCCTTTCCTTCGAGTTATTATTTTCTCTTTCTCAAGGAATCAAATTGGTAATGTATGGTCCAGGTATAAATGAAATTACTTCACTGACAATTAGGGCATGTGGTTTGAAGTCAGTTTAAGTTTCATCCTAAACTACTGGTAGATTCATTGATCTAACAGTATATGTTGTATGTTTTCTTACATCTAAATCAATTTCAACCTTCAAATCATCAACAGTTGTCTTGTGGCCCCCTTCCGCTAGTCCCTCGCTCTATCCGATGCCTATATATGGAGAAGCCTCAAATCATAGGTATCATCTTGGCCTTTCCGTACATAGTTTTGTAGTTATACCCTAAGCACCCTCTGCGTGCAGCAGTTGCAGACTTATCAATGATTTTTATGCCAGTGTCTATTTTACTAGAGTTTTCATTGCATATTACGTTTCCTGTTCATGTAGTTCGGTCGGTCTAGACAATCCAAATTTATCTGATTATCCAAGAGCAGAGCTTTCCCTCCAATTTTCACAGGAAGTTACTCTTAACGCTGGTGATGCAGTATTCATTCCGGAAGGTTGGTGAGTACACTCATTTTTTTCTCAGAAAAGCTCTCCTAGTAGCACATAGCTTTGTGTTTCAGAATTAGCTGAAATTGCTAAAATATCTTCTAAGAGATCCTGCATCAAATGAGTCAAAGTGGTTTTCCTAATTACTTGAAGCTACCATGACTCTGTTACGTAGTTTTTTTCTGGCCGAGCCGCTAGTCTGTATATTTAATAACTCCAGTAACGTATGCAAAAGAAATCTTTAAAGTGTCTCCGCCTGAATTGGCTTTTTTTAGTCTGTGGCTGTGTAATCGCTCATGTTATGTAGTATTCATATGCCTGGAGCCTCTGACCCAGATGTTTATTCACATGAGTCCTTGAGGTTTTAATTCTGGACACAAACAAAGATGCTTGAAATGTATTTTTGTTAGCTAGCTTACTTTCATTCTAGTGAAAATGACACTTATTTGGTTAGGAGAAGTACCTTGTAATATAATTGTAAGTATTGAAGATTTAAGAATTTACTAAGCCTCATAGTTTGATGTGAGAACATTCAGTAGAAGATTAATGGATTATTTCATAAGTATCATCTTACTTCATGCAGGTTTCATCAGGTGGATAGTGATGAGCTGACTATTGCTGTCAACTTTTGGTGGCAATCAAACATTATGTCTAACATGCCGGAACATATGGATTCATATTATCTGCGCCGGATTACAAGAAGGTTTGATTATAAATCTTGAATTCTTATAAATAATATCTTTTTGCGTTACCGTTTTGTTTTGTGTCCTAACTTGAATTCTTTTTTCTTTCCATGTGCCTGCATCTTGTGTCATATAATTAGATTGATAGACAGAGAAATGGTGTGTAAGTTATTCTGTCTCATCAATAAATATTGTTGGAAGTTATGATAGTTTCTTTACTCATCCTGATTTTGAGTTTAAAATGTAGGTTCGTCTACTCTCCTTTACTTGCCTTTACCAAGTTTACTACTCTCTATTTACTGTGCCACTTGGATATTGACAGAGCCTGTTAGTTTCGAAGCCTTCTTCAACTCTTTTAAAGCAACCGTCTGAGCATCTTGACCAATGCAAAATTGGACAGACAGGTAATAAGACGCTGATGTGTAAATCCTAAGAAAGCCTTCAATGGCTTGCCTGACTTTTCCGGTGATGAAATCATTTCAGAAGGTGGGGATGGTAACTCAAGCAATCAAAGCATTGAAAAAGGCATCAGCACGTTACGTGAGAAAACACCGCTGCATGATCTAGATCCTTCTGCTTCCCACGCACTTCATGACCTTATTTCCTTAGTCCATGACCACGTTAATGCTGTTGGTACAAGTAGGGAACTGCAGCACACATCACCCAGTTCTTCAGACATAGCTCCAGAGAGGGACAGTAGCAAGATCCTGGTGAATGCATTGTCTTCTCTAGAAGATGATCGTGTTGCGCATATGCTTTGGAATCTAGAAGCATCTAAACTTCGGGATGTTCTCCTTGCAATGGCAGTAAGTTTAAAACAAGTGCTTCTAGCGCACTTCATCATTTTGGTCGAAATGGATAACCTTTTTTTGTTTTACATGGAGTTTAAGTTCTTTGAACTAACGTACTCGTATCATGTAACTCACTTCAGCGTTATTTCCCAAGAACCTTAGAAGCGTTAATAATCCACATGCTCTCACCTGTTGCTGCGGAAGTGCTAACACAGAAGTTTGATGAGATTGACCAACAGAGTGGTGAAGAAGATAGGTTTGTTCTGAAAGCAAATCTTCTAGTGTTTTATTTCCATACTTTGAAACTTAAGAGTAACGTGTTATTTGACTTCCTTTTCCCCTTTTCCAATTCCTAGGAGCCAGTTCTATCGGGAATTTTATGGTGCCTTCGATGATGAATCAGCTGCGATGGATATAATTTTAACTAGGAAAGAGACTTTTGCATTTCAGGTATGTTCCCCACTGTATCGAGTGTGAACCATAGTAAAATCAAAGGAGAGAACTTTTTTGTATATCAGACTTAGTTGATGCAGAAAAGACTTATCATCAAATTCTATAAATTTTTGTTATACAGGCCTTTAAGAATGTACTAGACAAGTATTTGGGGGTCCACATTACTTCACCAACAACAAACCTATGAAGCATGTCTCGGCATCGTGTACTGGCGAGATAGATGTGATCGGACAAGAGAGAACATGTTGCTATTGATATAGTAAAGGGTGATAATTGCTGTTCATTTCCAAAGACTGAATCTTATTTGGATAATCTATTATCTTAAGCTTCTGCTAAAAAAAAGAGTCATAACGATACCTTTAAGCTATATATATGAAGAATTTCGAACCTGATGTATGATATAAAATAGTTATAGATATTCAAACTTTTTATGTCAAAAGGAAATGAATTATGGATCAAAATAAAAAGAGTTGATTACATATTAGAACACATCTTGTTTTTCTTTTACACAACAAAAAGACACATATCACATGTGACACACTTTTTAGTGGGTCCAAATAGTTAGTTTGACAAAAATGCCTTTGAAGGAAATGAGATTGGGTTTCGTTCCGTTGGAGCTTGACTCATTTTTGAATTGACTTTACAACTTGTAGAGTTTATGCAGTTTTCTAATTATATTATTATTATTACTTCATCTAATGTTTTTATTGATTTTTTTCTCAAATACTAAGATATACAAAACAATTATAATTGTTACAATAAATTGTAATTTTTTTTCTTTATTTTAAAATCTATTTTCATATATATATTTTATATATTTTAATAATTACATAAAAATGCATGGATATAAAAGATGTGGACGTAAAAATGTGGTCATGGATAGTTTAAATGAACATGCACAGAAAGTTATTTTTACATTTTCTTTAACAATTCACATATTTATTATTTGTTTCTAATTTGAACCAAAAAATATTTTATAGACAAAAGTTTTCAATTAAGATGTAGGTAAATATAGGTAAATCATTCATCTAAGTTTTCTTTAGAAAATGAAAAATGTGGACTAGATCGTGGACATGGAAGATGTGGATGGATAAATGTGGACACAAGTTCATGTGGATACTATTTTTCATCAATTCACCAATTTTCTTGACTTAAAAATATCGACCATCGCAGCCGCAACCACCACCATTGAGTTCATGTTCCAACTCGCTAAAGGTTTCATCTTTTGATCTGCTGTAGATCGCTGGAGACTTACCCCGTGAACATGTCCAATCAAACACAACTAGTTCTCAATCTCAGAGAAGACAACTTTGAGCTCTAATAGATCTGTGAATCTTATGGACTGATGGTGACGATAGATCGTGGAGTGATGGTGACGACGACCGCGGGTCGACTCGTTTTCTTTTTCAATGTTTTGAGATTGACGAGTATCCTATTTTTCTAATGGATTCATTGTTTACGAGAATAAGACGAAGCGATCTGTGAGCATAACATATGGGTAACTGGAGTTGGGTGCCTTGTAGGTTCTTAGCAAGTGATTGATCGTGTTTATGTGAGTTGATATAATGAGATGTCCACAGTTTGTTGTCCACATTTTTTATGTCCACGCATTTTTGTATAATTGTTAAAATATTTAAATATATATATGAAAATGGATCTTGAAATATAGAGAAAAAGAAATTACTATTTATTGTAAAATTATATTTTCTTTAATATTTTAAAACTTGAGAAAAAAAAAATAAGGTAGAAGAAAGAATGAATAATAATAACATTAAACAAAAAATTAAAACTTTTCTTTATTCAAAGAAAAAAAAGAAGATAACTTGACGAAGAAGATGTGACGAGAAAGAAAGAGATCACCAAGGGTATAAAGGACAAACAACAAGACAAATGTGTCTCTCAAGTGAAATGTGTTTTTTAGTGATATTAAGAAGTGAAAATGTGTCTTGGATGTAAATTTTTCAAATAAAATTTTGTTGATATTTGAGTAAGTTACATAGAAAGACACATTATGACTTCTATTTTCTCTAAAGGACACATTGTTTAGTTGACACACTTTGTTTGGACAGCTGTATTATTTTGGACATAAATGACCTTGCTTTTGTGCAAGTGGAAGAATGTTTGTTTTAGAGAAGCATCGAGCAGCTAACTAAGTTTGTTTTTTGTTGCAATCAATGCAATAGTTATTACGAGAAAATGTTGGTATATGGGTTTATGTGAATTGTTTTTGGGCGTAGGATCTTTTTCACAACAAAAAATCTAACGGTTGTGGAAAAAGCTTGCTTTTCATTAGTAGTTATTAGTAGGTTGTCCAATTAATCTGTTCCTTTTTTGAGATATGATTTTTATTATTTTATTTATAAATGCAGATGGATGAGATGTGTTTGGTGATATGTAGAGAATGAGTATTTGGTTCCAGAGGTAAATGGGAGTTCGTTTTGGACAAGAGAAAGATGCGTGGACGGGAGATGTGTTGATGAGAGAAGCGTGGATGGGAGACGCGTGGACATGAGATGCATGGACGGGAGACGAGTGGAGCCACTTACACCACCACTGTAACTACCCTCACATCTTACACCACAGCCTCTATTGCGGTGGTCACCGCCATCTCCACCTCCATATCCTCCACCTTCACGTCTTCCACCTCCACCGTATCCACCACCATCGTATCCACAACCATCTCCTCCACTCGAGTAGCCACCTCCACCAACCACCACCATTGTATCCACACTCATGTCTTCCACCATCGCCTCCATAACCACCACCGCCTCCACTGCGGTATCCACCGTTTCCTCCACCATATCCACCACCACTGTAACCACCACCATTGTATCCACACTCACGTCTTCCACCATCAACTCCATAACCACCACCACCTCCATTGCGGTATCCACCGCTTCCTCCACCACGGTCTCCATCGCAAACGCCATCGTTTCCACGGGACTGAACTTCGTTCATAGTAGAGATTGAGATCGAGGAATATAGATCGAGATTTTGAGATTGAGATCGAGAAATAGAGATTGAGATTCCGAGATCGAGATATAGAGATCGAGAAAAGGCGAAAGTGAGAAAGAGTATTAGGGACAGTTTCTGATGGAGAAGATTAGGGTTCAATCTCTCTAACCTCTCATGTCTGAGTTTGATATATGGATCTAGAAGATGTCATAGAAGAAAGGGTTTTCACGATTTTCTATAAAGCAAAGATATAAGGTTTGATTATTAATTAGAGAGAAAAAAAAGTATTTTATTTTAAAAAAGAAAAAGATCGGTTTGGTTAGTTAGAAGAAAAGGTAACGAGAGACATCATCTCTCTTAGATTATTTGGAGGTTATCCTAGTAAATTTGCAAAGAGAAAGTGTGCTAAAGATTCAATGTGTCTTTTAGTGAAATTGGTAACTCAAATTGTGTTTCTAAGCGTAACTTTTTCTTGATATTTTGCCCATCCCTATCACCGATTGCACATCTACAATCAGACTGGATCGATGCGGTGAACTAGAAAACTTCCATTTATTTATCAAATTCATCAATTTACCATATGTTACATCTTAGACAATACCGAGTAAACCCTAAGATCAATTACATGTGCTTTTTAATTTGTCATCCATGGGAGTGTTAATTTAATTAAATAACGATAAAGTTATGTAAACTTTCCTTAAGACTAATAAAGGGACCAAAGCTATTTGTAATAAATAAAGGTTTAAAAGGGTTAGCTAGCTCTCTACTTTTCTTTTCCTTATAAAGTGAAACCCTACCAACTTCTTCGCGGCTGACCAACAGAGAAATAAAAACATTCGGAATCTTCCAGACACATACACTATTGGCTGCTCTCTGGTACGTGAAAACTTGTTCATCTGTTTCCTCGTCTCTACTTTGTTAAATTGTTTTCTTCTCGCAAGTATCGCCATGGACTAGACTTTTACCTCCTTCGAGTCTAGCGTGTGATGACTCGAAACACATAAATTAAGAGCTGTCTGCAACATTAATTAAACATTAATTACATGTGCAACCTCTTAGGTTTTTCAAGATCATTAGCAATTGCACAGTTTAAATGCTTTTTTCACTATGGTTAACTTTTAAGACCCACATGGTTTTCGAGTTTTGCAGATTTTTTTACTGTGAAAAGATGTGTGAAAAGATGAGTTTATCCGAAGAAGAAATCAGAATGCTTTTCAGAGTCACCAAAACACTTAACCACATCCTCAAAGATCGTGGATACATTGTCACGGATGCTGAACTTGAGATGACACAAGAACAGTTTATCGACAAATACGGCGAGAACATGGAAAGAAAAGATCTTGTCACTATCAAGACTAAGAAGAAAGATAAATCTGATAAGGTTTGTGAATACCAAGGATACGAGTTTTTGTTTTTAAGTGTATTTTTTTTTTCAATTCTTCTAACTAATGCTCAAGTTCGTTCCCCTTGTGGTGGTGGTAGATCTTTGTCTTTTTTCTACAAGAAACAAAAGTTAAAATGGGCGACATCAAGGCTTGCTTTGAGCGCATGGTATCTCATAACGTCTTGAGAGCAATTCTTGTTGTGAAGAAAGAAATGAATCGCTTCGCTTCATCTGCTATAACCGACGCAAACTCAAAAGGAATACTTTACTTGGAAAGTTTTAAGGTTAGTGAGAAAGTTTATGCTGCTTCCTTGTTTGTGTCTCGAAACATACTCTTATAAAGCTCATGTTTCATGTGCAGGAGACAGAGCTTCTAATGAACGTGAAGGAACATGCTTTTGTTCCAGAGCATATAGCTCTGACAACTGCGGAGAAGGAAGCTTTGTTGGAGAAGTACACTGTGCAAGAGAATCAGGTTAGGTATCTTGACACTCTTTAAGCAATGAAAACTAGTTTATTGTGGAGACAAAACAAAGCTTTGATGTTTGATCTCTTTTTTGTTCTTGTTTTTTTTCACTATAGCTAACATGTTTGTTTTTTACTCACTTGTGTGGTGTGTTGTCGATAGCTTCCACGTATTCAGTATACGGACCCTATAGCGAAATACTATGGGCTAAAACGTGGAGAAGTCGTGAAGATCATACGCAATAGTGAAACATCTGGTCGTTATGTCACATACCGCTTTGTTATATGATATTAAGAGCTTCTGATAGGATCAGGTCTTGGATTTGTCGGATAAAGACTTAGAATGACTTCATTAGTTTTTTAATTTAGTGAAATTTTCACCAAAAGATGTAAGGAACTTTATATGTTTTTATCTCAATCAATATATACATAGTAGTTTTTTTTTTCTTGGCAACGAGCGGCGGCCATTCTATGTGGTCTGGGTAACCAGACCGGAATGAAATATAACTTCTTATGAAAGGATCTAGCAGTCTTAGCTAAAAAATCAAAAATCTGGTTTTGAACTGGGTAACCAGACCGGAATGAAATATAACTTCTTATGAAAGGATCTAGCAGTCTTAGCTAAAAAATCAAAAATCTGGTTTTGAACACGTGCAACATAAGTGATCTTGAAGTCCAGGAAGAATATATAGATAGTAGTTGAGCACGTGCAACATAAGTGATCTTGAAGTCCGGGAAGCATATATATATATAGATAGTAGTTGAAAGACTTGGACCTCGATCATGATATATAGTGCATGTCAAGAATATAGACACTGCTCAAGGCTATATTATAAGTAATCAAACTAAAAAAAAACTCAAGTCCTAAAAACTGAAAAGCGGATTCACAAAGGAGATGCTGTGGTTTTGTGACATGCTTCTTCAGCCAATAACCTCTGAGTTTGAGTCATCAGAAGGCCATATCACGGTCTCCATCAGTCGCTCACGCATCAAGGCCAAGTTCTCATCTGATATATCTTGGTATATCTTCCCATGGTCGCATTTCTATAACAAACAACAAACTAGAACACCATTAGTTTTTGAATCTTTTCTGGTTCCCATGACAGATTTAGAGGTTGATTTTACCTTGATCCACTTGCCATACAAGTGGAGGCGTGTGATCATAACTCTTTCTGCAAGCTCCTGACTCTCCTACAAGTCAGTTGAGACAAGATAAACACAAGAGTTGTCATCTGATTCTCTAGTCAATATGTTTCATGCCAAGGTCTAAACAAGTCTGAATTAAAAGTAATATACCACAACACAGAATGTGGCTATGATAAAAACAAATATATTTTAGCAAAAAAATAAAAACAAATATATGAAACTGCTTATTCTTATTCTTATCCTCATTCACTAGCATAGGAAGAACTCTCAACCCAAAGGGCTCTCCCAAAACCTTCTATAATTTTACAACCTTGAACAATTTCCCCTCACTAACTGCAATCTAACTAACTCACAAGAGCTACAATGTACTACATTTAGTCCTACACTAAATATAGTAGACTAATAGATAAAGTTTAAGCAGCTAAACATCTTCAACTAAGTTTTTGTTACCTTGCCGAGTTTGCGGAGGAAACGTTTGCCTTCAGTTGGTCTATTTGATACGACATAGCTGTTGTAAAACAAAAGATACACCATAAGACCATAAGCCAAGAATGATAATCAAGTAAGTGTGTTTATAAATCTAATCCTAGAGAGAGCTTATCAAATGAGCGACTTACTTATAGAACCAAGTGTATTGGGGAGGATTCATTTCGTATAACTGATGAAGAACCGTCCTCACAGCTTTGTAAGTAAAGTAGTTAATAAGTTGCTGCATAATTTGTAAAAGTGATGAGAGAGCCATAAGTTTAAAACAATTTGTCATTCAAAAAGTTCTCACCGTTTTGACATCTCCGAAGGTATCATCGTAGTTCCCAGCAACGTCCTCGTTGACAATCAAGAGCTTCTTCTTGCTCCTTCTACTCGCAATTCTTGGTACGCGTTTGGAAGAAATCCTGAAAACAATGCTTGAGCCAGTAAAGGAGCTTCCTAACTCTAGCTTTCTTGAACTGCCATGGATCTTCTTCTTGCTCCTCGTGTGAGCATCCAGACATAAACATGGAACGCTCGGAGAATCCATCACAGATGAGCCAATAACAAACAGAGCACCCACCATTACTCCCAAACAACAAGAAGATCAGAACTATTCCCCCGGTGATATGGGAGAACCAGTTTCAGAAATCAACAAAGAGTTGGTGGATGGATGGTAAGAATCTGAAGAAAGAAAGATGAAACGTGTTTGGGGTAATACAAAACAGAGGAACACGAGTTGGGTGTGTAAGATGGAAAATGGCCGTTGAATAACAGCCAGTCAAAAACTCATAGAGAAGTCTTTTAGATATTTATTTTCTCTTCCTAAAAGCAAAGGCAAAGACAAACAAGAAAACCCACCGGGTGGGCTTTCGGGTTCACGTGGATACTAAGTAGAATAAGGTCGTCTTGAAACTTGTAACTCAGAAATTGCACATAAACTAAAGTGGACAACCCCCATATCACATGTCCATCTTAAAGGAGTAGACTAGGAAAATATTAATGTAGAGAAAATAGATTGAATGTGGTTAAAGAGGTGCAATAGACCAATTGCAAAGAGGAAAAGTCCCGGTACGATGTGGACCACCCATGTTATAGCTTTTGAAGGTTCACTACATTGCAAATATGAATGACTTGAAGATAAATGTAACAGCTGAATAATGTAGAAAATATACATTTATATGGTTAATAAGAGGTGCCATAGACCAAGTGCAAAGAAGAAAAGTCCCGGTACAGTGTGGACCACCAATGTTATAGCTTTGAAGGTTAAAGATTGTGGAGGATGGCAACTGGCAATAAATATATAACTTTGCAAAGATAGACGAATTTAAGATTGAGTATATAACAGTTGAACGAGCAAAGGTCTTGATTTTTGCTTCAAGAATGATGATGCGTTCATGTGTACGTAGTCATGTATGTGTAAGTGAGAAGACGTTATTAAATTTTAATTGATGTCACGTATAAGATCAGCATGACATGCAAAAATAGACTCTGCTTAAGAAAATCAAGTATTAACGTAATCACTGATGTAGCTGATAGGACAACGACACCATTTATCATCTTGACGATAATCAATCACATATCAAATTATCAACCGATAATTTTTTCCCTCTGATTATGTAAGCGATCCAAATAGAACCGTAGCTCAATAAGAACATCCCTATCAGTTTAGAGCACAAAAACATGTTTCAAAAAAGTCTTCGCCTACTAGTAATTCTGAGGATCCCACTGATGGACCTTCCTCCAATTTGCACGAGGTTAGCAGTCGCTGCGCCATCTGCGTTAAAAATTATGGAGGAAACTTCATCTCCCGTACACATTAGAGAAGCCTCTCACACTTATGAGACGGAGCAACATTTTGGGGCGAGTTTTAACCAAGACTCACCTCACTCTCAAAACAGAAATGAGGAAGGTATGTTATTGGTTGAAGAAACATCTGGTTATAACACAACTAGAGGAGGAAGACCAATAAAATCGACTCAAAAAGTTCAAGATATGGAATGAAAAACTGTTAGAGGAAGAGGTAAACGAGGTCGTCGCGGCCGAGGAAACTAGTATCACTAATATTATCATGTTCTTTAACTTGCTCTTTACGATTCAATTTTGAATCGTCTGTTAGGGATATGTTTTCTTTTTTGTTGTTGCATACTCTATCAAACTTATGAGTGAAAATCTCATACTTGTATTACTTATGAATTTTAATACGAAAGCCTGTTAAAAAAAACATGTTTCAAGCTACCTTTTATTTTAAAATCATAGTTTTAAATATACAAGACACCCTTTAGACTTTAGGGGGATGTATTCAACTGAGAGTTTTAGGTTATTTGTATTAAAATGACAAATCCACTGTTATTGAAACATGAATTTTAAAAACTCATTTAAAATCCAATGTTATTGAATTTGATATTTCTTAAAGTACTCTGAAATCCATTGTTATTGAAAATATTTTAAGTTGTGGAGTTTTAAA
This sequence comes from Brassica napus, assembly GCF_020379485.1. Lineage (NCBI taxonomy): Eukaryota > Viridiplantae > Streptophyta > Magnoliopsida > Brassicales > Brassicaceae > Brassica > Brassica napus. The sequence goes on from NC_063446.1 coordinate 5,039,057, forward strand.
GTTTTCAGGTGATTTTATGTGAATCCGAAAGCCCACCCGGTGGGTTTAATTTTTAAAACTCAAATCTCATAGTTTTAGGTGATATTCTAGAGTAGTTTAACAAAAATCACTTAAATCTCTGCAACTTATTGAAATCATCTAAAACCTCATTAAAAATCAAATCACATCAAATCAAATGTTAAATTGAATTCATTCCCTTTAGTTTAGCTTTATTTGTCTTTAAATTAAAAAGCCAATAGCTAGAAGTTTCAATACAGAGAACCACAAGACCACATCCACGTGGTCTCGACCGACCACACTTCAGAACCCGAAAAGCCCTGAAAATATTTAAATCAATTAATTAATAAGCTAAAAACCTATACCTATTCGAAGCAAAGGTAAGTCTACTTCTTTATATATATATACACACACTCATAGAGATGCATCAAGATTCCACTTACACATTCTAAAAAACTCTAAGACTTTTATCAAAACCAAAGAAAATCAAGAACATATGGCGAGATCACCACAGTGGCGGAGGCAAAAATTATTTTTGATGGGGGCAAAGACATCAAACTAAAATATTTAGAATGAGGGCATATAGATTAGTTCTAATAATTTACACTAAATTTTCTAATTTTGTTGGGTTCAATGGCCCCCACCTTACTCTATGTGGCTCCGCCACTGGATCACCATACTACGGTTCATCATACTTAGACTACCTCTCTCTCCCAAACCCACATCTATGTTTCTTCTTCATGGTCGTCTTCTTCGTGTTCTCCTTCACGTGGTACTTGAACTACGAGTCCATCCTCGAAGACACCATGAATAATCTCAAGTTCTTCATCATCCTCTCCCCTCTCTTCCTCCTCCTCCTCGTCCACTTCTTCTCCGGAGGACTTTCCTTGTACGTCCCCTTGCCTGAACAAGACTCCATCCACCATGCCGGTTCTTCCCCTTGGGGCGTAGCGGCCGTGCTCGTGGTCATCTTGTTCATGGTCTCGTACCAGTCAGACATCCATGAGATGTGGTTTCCCTTTGGGGCTAAGTAGATCGATCAACTTGATATTTCCTTAAAACGTATTACCAGCTCTGTCTAGCTAGATATGGAGCAACCATGTTAAATATCAAGTAGTATATATGTACTTTTCTCTTTTGATGAAGATTTTAGTCCCGCATGTTTGTAGGAGTGAAACTTTTGTCCGAAGATATCTAAAGTCATATCAGCTCTGTCTAGCTAGATATGGAGCAACCATGTTAAATATCAAGTAGTATATATGTACTTTTCTCTTTTGATGAAGATTTTAGTCCCGCATGTTTGTAGGAGTGAAACTTTTGTCCGAAGATATCTAAAGTCATATCAGAGTGTCCATATATGTAGATGAAGTTGTTTCTGCTTGTATTCGTAAATATCATATGGAAAAATGAGATGAAGATGACTTGTTTTGATGCAATAGAAAGTTAAATAGATGGCTTGTTCTGATGCAATACGAATATTACACCTAATGTGTGTGTATTGACTTTGGACCACTACTGGTAGTAGTGGTTCTCCTTGTCCTCTTTTGACAAGTGGGAGATGTTATTGTCGTGATTTTCACCTTTTTGTAAGGAAATGGTCGGTCACAACGCCGTTATATATTTTTTTGCAGGAATATAAAATGCTCCGTTACAAAAGAATCTTGGATACAGCAGATTTGTTGCTTATTTTTATAAAGTTATCGGAAACGTTGCATTGCTTTGGTTATAGAAAGAGTAACGTTGAAAGCAACTGCTTACTATTATACTAATACCTAAGGGTTATCTTTAATTTTCAAGTTTTGTTTATGAGAAAAGGACACCGACGTATTTTACTTTCATTTCCCACCACACTTTTATAAAGTTAAAGGCGTAGATTTTAGTGTATGACAATTCACAAATACTCAGGATTGAAAGCGATGTTTCCCCACTATGATTTTGCCAAATTTTCTAATAGATCTTCCAAAACGATAGACTGGATGATTGATCCACGTTATGTGTGAGAAAATATTATTTCTAAAAAGTTCTGAAACACACATTATTTCAAGTGAGACTTGAGACCATAAAGAAAAAGTAAACATGCCTCTTTTATATCAAATTATGTGAACTGTATAATGGACATTAAATAGCCCACCGACTGACCCATATGGGCCCAAATAGAGAGACGAGTAGGAAAAGAACTCTCAAACAAAGGACGAAAGCCATAACTCAGAGGTTCTCTTCAAGCTCAGCTATCTGCAACTGTCTCAAACCAAGAGACATATATTCTTCTGGTGCTATTAAAGCTGAAACATGCAATGCATTAAAAGAAGAAAAAACTCTTATCATCCGTAAGTTCTTTCACTACAATAATCCTTGCTTTTACTACAATCTTATTAACCGGGGAGCTTAACATGATCAACCAACCAGGTCATAAAAAGGTAAAAAAGATCTGAACCAGAAGAGAAAGCTTACCATGACTACTTCACACGAATTTCACCTGGAAAGCTACTCTCCTGACTCTCAGATATTAAAAGCGACGGGAGAACTAGACTACGACTACTAAGACAAGCACATTTTGATATATATACATCATAGAGCTGCAGAGATCCATCACTAATAGAAGCGAAAACGGTATGCATAACCACTCTCATCCACCTATCATCATAAGTTCCCGTGCAAGTATCATAATCATATGGTTGTTCCTCGTTCTCCAACAGAATCATTCTCAGATGCATTCTTCGCCTGAAACTTCCTTCTCACCTTGTTCCTTACCTTCAAGTTTATTTTGGGTCTCCTTCCGCTTCATCCACAATGCTCTTCTCATCATTAACATCTTTCACCGCAACACCCTCTCCTCCAGCCACATGGTTCCCCTTGCCATCACCACTAGTACGCGAATCAGACCCCCCAGTGTCATCACCCTCACTTCCAGACTCATTCTCCACAACTTCTTCCACCATATTCCTCCTTTCAAGATACTGCAACCTCCTCCTCAAGTCACCCAACTCCCTCTCCATCAAGAACAGCCTCTCCTTCAACGTCAAGTTCTCTTCCTCAAGCTGCGCAATATGACTATCCTGATCATCAACTCGACTCTCCAACACATTGTTATACTCATAACCACCGTAGCTCGGATGAATCATCTCAAACCTACTCAAATCATGATCCAACCTCCTCTCAACCTCCACATGCTCCTCCACATCACTCCCACTCGATCCTCCTTCTTCATCCTCATCCTCATCATCATCATGTCCATCAGATCTCAGCCTAATCAGCCCCTTCATGGATCCGTAACCGTCAACGCCCCACTCCTCCTTCGCCATATCTCCCAAAACCTCCCTCGACGGAGAAAACATCGGCGTCTGAAGTATCGCCGGCGTCACGGGGCACGGAGACACCAGCTCGGCGATTCCGCCGGATTTCTTCGCTCGGATGATAAACGACGTCGTGTTCCTCGGCGCGTAGGGAACGTATCGGTTGTTACTGTTACCGTACTTCTTCTTCGGATAAAACTTCTTCGTTTTTAATCGATTCTGAGATTGGAGCTCGTTGAGCGTCGGTGGCTTGTAACCGCCGCCAGGTTGTTGCGGCGGAGGAGGGTTGTACATCCTCATCATCGGTGGTGGTCTCTTATCGGTTATGATCTTCTTCCCTTTCCAGTTGTTGCTGTTGCTCCGGTTCGTTTTGGTATGGTTAGATCCGAAGTTCTGATACTCCGAGCTCATGCTAGGGTTAAAGTTGAAGCTCCGGGGATTCATCATCAGAGTCTGGTTGTTGTTGTTGCTCATCATAACCGGTGGCTGATGGTTTAAACCGATAATCGGATGAGCCTGGTTCATAATCCGAGGCTGAACCGGGTTCATTAGGGACGGCTGAGGTGGAATCATCCTCTGCGGAGGAGGTTGAGCTATCATCTGTGGCGGATTCATGAGCTTAGATTGATCGTTCATCTTAACAATACAAACACACTAAATAATGAAACAAAACCCTAATTTCGAGAAATCTCGAAGTTGAAGCAAAATCAAGCAGATAGATCGATGAAGCAAACCACGGATCAAAGAAGAAACAACACAGAGATCAATCAAAAACAAAGGCAGCAAGCAAGAGAATCTCTCTGGAATTTGAGTTTTCAGATTTTAATTCTTCTAGCTTAAAGATGAATTCAGGAGTTTTGAGAGAGTCTTGTAATTGGATCTGGGGGAATTTTCAAAATTACAAGAGGAAAATTAAAAACGAAAAGAAAACTTCTGGTACGAACGGAACGGCTTTGTGATGATAAGATTCTTTAAATAGATGCCAGGGTAGGCTGCTGGGTCCAATCAACGAAGGACATTCTATACGTTAAAAAGCAACGGCTTAGATTTTATTCATTTTGAAGCTAAGAGAAGAGTCGGTTACGGGTTTCCTTGTGTTGGTTAACTTAAACCGGAACACAGATGGTATGCAGCCCCAGACCTGGTCGGGCCTTAATGGGCTGTCCTCTGTATTATCAAAAATAACGCGGGAGAACATATCTTCTTACGTGGCTGGAGGAAATCCAAAGCGGGGCCCAGTACCGATTTCTATTCTGACGTGGCATCACCCAGATCACTGTAACCGTGTCCTTCTTCTCCAGTCCACCTCGTCTCTTCCACATTCCATTATCTGCTTTACTCTCTCTCTAGAGCAGCAATGGCTACGGCTGCTTCTTCCCTTACGATCGCGTCGTCGTTCTCGGAACCACGGACTCAGATCCGTTCATCGAAACGCTCGAACCTTCCAGTACTCCAATTCTCCATCCCGTATAAGGCTAATTCACGGAGCAGGAGACTCGTCGTACGCTCCGTTTCAGCGCCCAACGTTGAGATCCGTACCGGACCCGATGATCTCATTTCATCCCTCCTCTCTAAGGTCTGCATTGGTTTGAGTCAAATACTTAAGTGGAAAGCAGAGCAAATCCAACTGTGTGTTTTGATGATTATGGTTTGGTGTGTTTCACACACAGGTTGCGAACAGCGATGGAGGTGTGACGCTTAGCCCTGAGCAACACAAAGAGGTGGCAAAAGTGGCTGGAGAGCTTCAAAAGTACTGTGTGAGCGAGCCTGTTAAGTGCCCTCTCATCTTCGGAGGTAAGCTTCTTGCTAGATTGCTTCTGAATCCTTGAGTAAAAATGTAAAACTTTAGAATTGTTCTGGTGCAGATTGGGACGTGGTGTACTGTTCTGTACCGACATCTCCTGGTGGAGGCTACAGAAGCGTGATAGGGCGTCTCTTCTTCAGAACTAATGAGATGATCCAAGGCATTGATTCTCCTGATATAGTGAGGAACCGAGTTTCCTTTACTGCGTTGGGTTTTCTTGACGGAGACGTCTCCTTGACAGGTGAAACTGCATAACCCTAGAGATAACTTTTTGGTCAGTCACAATATGTGGTTAATGTTTTAACCTGTGTTTTGGTTTTTGTAGGGAAGCTGAAAGTGTTGGACAGTGAGTGGGTTCAGGTGATATTCGAGCCTCCGGAACTCAAGGTTGGTTCTCTTGAGTTTAAATATGGGTTTGAAAGCGAAGTGAAGCTTAGGATCACATACGTTGATGAGAAACTTAGGTTGGGATTAGGGTCTAGAGGATCGTTGTTCGTCTTCAGGAGGCGTCAGTAATACATTTATATACTTCCATGTCTCTTCTCTCCCTCGTCCAACAGAACAGAAGAAACAACATATGAGAGTACCGCGAGAGTGTGTAATGGTGTAAAAAATCACAAAATGTGTGTTTAAGATGGAACTTTGTTGTAATGTAAACTTCGTTCCGAGGGTGTATCACTTACGATGAGTTGTTAGCTATATATGTTATGAAGTTGTGTTCAAATCTCTCACCAGAGTGTTTAAACTAGAAAAGCACCATCTACAGATTCAGAATTGTCACCTGTTGAGGAACAAAGCATACATGAGTAGTTTCTAAAAGATTCTATCTATAATGCTCTCGATGCACGTTTACTCTAATGTATAATACACAAAGATGCACATATAATGATTACCACAAGCCTGAATATGATTACCAATGCCCTCGCCCTCTTCCTGATCTTCCCCTTTCCCTTTCCATGGCCAAATTTATCGTCTGTTCTTCCGTAATCAAACATATTCGTTCTGATATTCACCTCCTGACCATAAACAGCAGATTACAATCACATCTCTCTCTCAGTGTAACCATTTCTGATTGAATGATCCCAAGCTCATAAGCCATTGACTGAATGACAGATAAGAGGTGTGCTGCTAATCAAAATAACAGACTTGTTGGTTGTTTACTTTTAATCAGTTGAGCACTTAGAAGACGGATTTCAATTACAAATATCCAGATATAAACTATACATGCATAAAGGCCCAATAACTAACGGTTTTATTGAAAAGCCCAATAACAAACCACTGCGTCGTCTGCTAGCGATTGCGTGAGTCAGAAAGTCATCAAAACAGAGAGAACAAACTCTCTCCTTGCCTGACATGGAGATAACCTCGGTCAAGACGTATTGGTCGACCCGGTGGATATGACTACGAACTCGATGGACCTAACATAATTAGTCAAGAATATTTATACCCAAAAAACCAACACGGAATTGACCCAAAAATCAAAAGTCTCATGCTCTTTTAGACTTGGTCTATATACTCGAACGGTTTTTATAGTGTTATATTCGAATACCAATATCAAACCCAATCCGCACTGAAAACCGAATAAAAATTTTGATTTTTTTTGAAAAAATTATTTTTTAATATTTTCTGTTATATATATATATAAATATATATGTAAATGCGTTAATATGGTATTCACTAACTTTAAGTTAAATCACATTTAATAAATAGTTTTTAATCGAATAACCTATTTAAAACCCACTATGAATATTTATTTATATTAAAAGTCCACTTATAAAAATTAAATATCACTAATAATCTGTACCACTAATTAATATTAATATTAGTTAACTATTTTTTTTTTTGAAAAAATAATAGTTCAAAAAAAAATATTAGTTAAATTTTAAAGTTTCATTTTATAGTAAACAAACTTAAGAAATATATCTCCATCGATTTATATATATTCCTGTTTTAGTATTATATATATCAATTTATGATTTAGTTGTATATGTATTATTATATAGAATAAACAGATTGGGTATAAAATGAACTTACGCAGAAATTATGATGTAATCATAGTATCAAGTAATATATTAGATGCTTTGTCGTTGCGTCAAAAGCAATAAAGCATTATAGAGAGAAGTTGGTCCTGAATATTTTGGAAGGAGTTGTTTCAAAATAGCGTATTAACCGTGTATAGTTATTTATTATTGTTATATAATTATGTTTATATTTTAAATTTCAAAAAAATGTTGGACACAAACTTTATCAACCGGTCATGTTGATGTTTTAATAGAATGAAATTTTGGACAGGAGGTTACACATCCCTAATACACTTTTATGCAGTTATATTTTACATTATACATTATTTTAGATGCAATTATATTTTAAGATGGACTAAACATATATCAACTGATCATGTTCCTGATTTAATAGTATTGATAGTTAGTTATTATTGTTATATAATTAGGTTTATATTTTAAATTTCTGAAAAATGTTGGACACATCATTTATCAACTCGTCATGTTGATATTTTAATAGAATATAGTTTTAGACCGGAGGTTACACATGTCTAATACACTTTTATGCAATTATATTTTACATTATGCAATTATATTTTAGATGCAGCTATATTTTCAGATGAACTAAACATATATCAACAGTCATGTTCCTAATTTAATATTCCCTCCGTTTTTTAATATAAGTCGTTTTAGAATTGTGCACATAGATTAAAAATTTTTTTTTTTTTTTATATTTTCTAAACAAAAACATCATTAATTATTTAACTAACTACAAATTAACCAATAATAAAATAAAAAATATATTATCATTGGTAATATAACATTAATTGAATTAATAAATTTTATAGGGATTAGCATTGATAAGTAATGACTTGCGTCTTGTTAGCGGGAGTCAAGCAGAAAGTCGTCGAAACAAACAGAGCCACAAACTTTCTTCTGAATCGGTTTAGCGGTTAAGTCGATAAAGAGTGAGTAAAAATGACGATGGAGGATGCTAACTCCGTCTACGTCGGCGGCCTCCCTTACGACGTCACCGAGGAAGCTCTCCGCCGTGTTTTCTCCACTTACGGCACCGTTGTCGACATTAAGGTAGATTTTCCCCACTTGTTGCTGCTTACAAGTTCCTAATTTAGGTTTCACACTACTCATTTGCTTTCCTTTTTTAATTGCATATGGTGAGATTGTGAATGATCGGAGTGTAAGAGGGAAATGCTACGGCTTCGTTACATTTTCGAATCGTCGATCTGCTGATGATGCTATCCAAGACATGGATGGCAAAGTATGGTTCTCTCCAAAAAAAAAACTAAATATTGAAGCTTTTCACTGCTACACTTCTTTGTTGTGACGGTAGTGAGCTTGTGATCAGATTATTGGTGGGCGTGCGGTGCGTGTGAATGAGGTGACAACAAGATTTGGTGGTCAGGGGAGGTTTCAACCACAAAGCCCCTCTGATGGGAGAAGTGATTTTGGTTATGAAAGGGATCGGTTTAGTGATAGGTCACGGGAACGGGATAGGTCTCAGGACAGGAGAAGAGCTTATGAACGTTCACATGGTTTCGAGGGGAGAAATGATCATGGTATGCTGGATAGGGATGGTTACAAGGAGAGAGGTTTCGAAGAAGGAGATTGGCGTGGGGATAGGTCTTTTGAGGATAATGGTAGGGGGGTTCACAGGGCCAGTTCTGACGAAGAAACAAAGAGAGAAGATAGGTAAAAACGTTCCGTTTTAACTTGTAGATGTGTTTTAGACTTCTAGTGTTCCTTAAGTCCAGAACTGGGATGCTTCTGTAGAGTTTCGTCACTCTGTAAACCAAATCATCCAGACCTGTTGTGGACCTTGTGGAAAGGTCTGATTAACTATTGCCAATATAACTGAAATGCAGAATGTTTAGTTTAATGGATTTGCTGAGAAGGTTTGCTCTTGTTTCCTTTGTGCATTTTGCTGTTTGAGGAATGTTTTGGCTTGCACTGTAGCTTCGTTGATAATTCTTTCCGTGAAACACCATTCTTGGAGACAAAACAGTTTAGGAATTTCAGTGATCCACTATAGAGTAAATGATGAAATTCTATATGAGGTCACTGCTATACCCTATGAAAATAGCTTAGTCCAGCCGCTAGGTTGTAGTAGGTGGGACATTAAGTTATCAAACTAAAGTTATTTTAGGCGTTAGTTGCACCTTAGCATATAGATTAAGTTCTATCAGATTCTTTTCTGCATTGCTTGGACTTTACACTTTAGCTGCTTTAAGCAACAAATTAATTGCTTTGGTTTTCTTGAGATGACTAAATCCTTGTGTGCTTTTATTGAATTAACAGTACCATGCTTGATGGTGGGCGTGGTAGAGATGGCAAAGATCACTTCTCTAACTCAAGTGGAGATCGCAGCTTTCAGGTAACGATAATGTTTGTTAGGAAATTATTGCTGCATAGTATAGTTCATGTAAAACTTGCGTCTTTCATACAGGTGAAAGAAGAATTGGAAGCGCTGATCAAGACGCATGACGTGCTTCAAGATGAGGTATGAGATCGCATACCTGCTCAGATAGGCAGTTGTTTGATTTCATGAATCTTTTCCACAATTTACTCTTAGACATGTAAACCAATGGAGCAACAGTTTCCTTACATAGTCGTGGGAGATGGAAGAAATTATTGACGAGTTTATATTTAAGGTTCTGGTGATGGAAGAGAGATTGGAAGTAAAAGAAGTTCTGTGCTCAGAGCTAGAGAAGAAGTCTAAGGTATGTGTCTACTATATTTTACGAATTCAACATGTTTTATTTTTACTTTTATTCTCATTTGAAATGGTTAAACGCAGAGATTAGAAGATTTATTGAGCAATGAAAAGAAACTGACTTCACAACGCCGAAAAGAATTGGCAAAGGTAAACAACCATAGGATCACAAAGTTCGTTTTGTTTAGGGTAATGTTCTTGACAAAGTTCGACTATTGGTATATGTTCTTGGTAGCTACACAAATCATATTCAAAGGTCAGAGAGTGCGGTGACAACCTGAAAGGCTGCGAACAGGAACTCCAGGTTAGATTCTATTTTTTGTACTCTAGTGATTGTCATAACATAAGGATTAAGCCTCATGGTGACATGTCTTTGTTTTTCTATTGCAGTCGCTTGTTAATTCAGCAGCTAGAGAAGGCGTGGCTGGTGCTGATGAAGGACTAGAAAACGGGTATGTGCAGTACAAGGTGTAGTGTAATGAATGCAGTCATTCTCATGTATCACATGTTATGTCGTAAGTATAGCTTTGTTTCTTTTGGAGACGAGCTTAGTGATATTTGAATATTTGTATTAATGGATAGGAGAATGAAAGGTAACAGGTTTACAAAAATGATACTATAATTCTATAAGAAGCCAGAAACCATGCAAAGTTACTAGAAGAAACCTCTTCAAATGTGAAAAAAAAATACTCAAATGCTAAACCTCTTCAAATGTGAAAAAAAAAATACTCAAATGCTAAACCTCTTCATCATACATTAGTAGCTACTTTCCCCGGAATCAACTCCACTGACTCTTCATCAACCTTCTCACTGTTGTTCAACACTTGAGCTTGACCACTGGTGGGTTTCTTAGCCACAGTCACAGACTGCTGATAACCAATACCAACCACAGATTGTAACAAGGAGAACCAACCAGTGGTGGACGCAAGTGATGAGGAATGGGGTCACATGCCCCCAACTAGTTTTTATTTTCCTTCACTAATTACTTTTAATTTAAGAAATTTTTTTATAATCCTACAATGAAACGTAATGAAATAAAATGTTGTGCCCCCATCTAAATATGATTCTGCATCCGCCACTGGAACCAACCCAACCGGACTCGCATGCTTATCCCAAATCAGAACATTAATCACAACAGTCAAGAACTTGTTCACAACCTCAGTCACCGTAAAAGCCGTCGCGGAGATCTAGCAGCAAACCCAAAGAAGCTAATAAGAGAACCAAACACACACGACAACGCCACTGCGAAAAACACAACGGTCCATTTAAGATCTTTCTTTCCATTTAAGATCTTTCCAAACGAAGCAAGAAACAGTCATTTTAATCTCCAACTTTTAAAAATTGTCTAATTTAAATTTAACTTTTGCTGACTAAACCATTTAAGATAAACGAAAAATCAATTCGTTTATTATCAGTAAAGATTATTTACAAAGGTTAGATCAAAGTTATTAAGAAAAGTAATAAGAGTATAGGATTTCCCAATTTTATCTATATATTGCTTTTTTAAATTTTGATATAAGTTGGATTAAGATTTTTAACGTGACTGGCTAGAAAATATGAGCACATAAATGAGATTGATATAAGATTTTTGTTGTTGTTTTCAGACTTGCTCACAAGTGATAGTGAAACGGTGTTAACCAGAAGACATATATACGAAATTAGTAGCAAATCAAAACAAAAAGGATAAAGAATATGGCTAACTAATGTGCATCATATATCACCATGAGAATGAAATTCAGAATTCTTAGAAAATAGGTTGGTTCATCTTAACTTATATTATACTTTTTATCAAACTAACTATCAAATTAATAAATAGTATACAAAATAATATTCTCGCACTTTCCTTAAATAAAAGTTACGAAATTACCTAATATGATTAACGTATGTATGACAATTAATGATTATGAATAATAAATATTTGATAACAATTTTTGCATTTTAGTTATTTTTTGTTTAACTTTATATTATTAAAAGATATTAAACAATCACATTACCAATACCATATAATAAAAATAATACTTTTTCTATATTTTATATTTTGAATCTTTAAAATGACTATAAATTACTTAAAATTTTTCACACTAAAAATTTGTGATCAATAGTTTAACTTTTTTTATAATAACAAGATACAAATGATCATAAATCGTATGAATATAAAGTCCTATTTAATAGACATTCATATTATATATTAATATAGTTTAAAATTAAACTATATACATATAAAAATACATAAATATGTTAATTTATAAATTTGTATTGAAAAAAAATTGAAACCTTAATATTTTAATTTTGAAATTTGCACTGAAAATATCGCACATTAAAATATCATTAGGCCTGAATTCTACAATGGAGTTTTTATATGAAATTTTGAATTTCAAATTTTCGGTCCTGGGGGACGGCGGAGGCTAGGTTAGCCGAAAGATGGTTATCGGTTCAAGAACGCAAGGTGTCATGTATCAATTGGTTGAAAGGCCGGAAAGAAAATGTTGAATTCTCAATAATAAATATTTATATTAAAATATACTATATATCTATGTCCATGTCATTGAACTTTAGTTATATATCTTATTGAATAAATAAAAAGATATGTCATTGAACGTTAGTTATATATCTTATTAAATAAATAAAAGAATAGTTTTGATTATTTACCAAAACAATATTGTAAATAAATAAGACGTATTGTTTTGATTTATGTGTTTATTCTAATCTAATTAGATATATAATATATAAATGAATACAAATAAATAATAATATACAAAAATTATTCAGTAGGCATATATTGTATATGTTGGCCTCTAAATAAACATGTGTTATTCATATAAAACAAAAAAGGATATTAGGAGGTATTAAAACGTATCAAGGTTTTTAAATCCTTGATGTAGGTTCTTGAGATAACTTATTATGTTCATCTGCCACAGTCAGCCGCACACTGTCTTGGGTCCGCGTAACATATTCTCTCCTCGTTAACTCCACAACAAAAACACCTGCGGGCTTTGTCTCTTTTTGTGGGGCATTGGATTTCCGTGCAAGTTTTTTCAGGTGGCATGAACGGGCGTTCAATAATTTGGCCATCGACAACTATATAAACAAAAAAATAATAACAATATCATTTGGAGCAAAAAAATTTATCAAGGATATTATGATGTGATTAAAATAGTGAAAAGTAGATGATAAACAAAAGAAAATTATTATAAACACATACATTCATGAAGAGGAAATAAAGCAATTAAGATGATGCAAAAGATAGCGAACTGTGATGACGACATATTATTCTTTGTGATATTTTTTTGATACACACGTTTTTTTTTGTTTTTTTTTTGTTTTATTGTTTGATGGTTGAAATTTCTATGTAAGATGGTAGTTAATTTATAGGTTTTTCAATTAATCTCTAGATCTAAATATGTAAGATAGTAATGCATATTTTGTATGGCGATCCACAAAAATTGGTTAGATTTGTTTGACTTGTTTTGTGATAATTATAATGGTGTTCACTTTTATTTTTTTATTGTGCTTATGGAACTAGTCAAACTGAACTATTGTGTGGTAATCATATTTGAATAATATGTATGAGTTATTAACTGTTCTTTTTTATTTTTAAAACACGAACTACTTATTATATATAATCAACTATTTCTTTTTATACATATACATATATTTATTTATTTATTTATTTATTAAATGTATCTGAATAATAAAAAATCATTACTATTAAAACAGAAACATGACTTATTGATAAAATTGATAAAAGTTATGTCCAACTATGTATTTTCTTTATTTAAGGAGCCACTTATTATTAATAATATTAATTCAGAATCACTATTAATATTTATCTCTACTTTCACCGGACATGTGTTTTCAAATAAATAAATGCCCCTCATTAATGGTAGAATGGTAATTGCCATATGGACTAACAAGTAGCTAGGGTGTCAAAATGAGTTAGCTTGCTCAACTCAGCTCAACTCATGGTGAGTTTGGATCTTTCATGAGCTAGCTCAACTCAGCGCATTTACTATATGAGCTTTAATATACAAACTCGAACTCAGATCATCTAGATCATGAGTTAAATGAGCTAACTCGCGATCATACATAAAAAAAATTATAAAATAATTAAAAAATAAAAATAAATAAAAATAGAATATTTTTTATAGTATAATTTTAAATTTAAAAATCCAAAGCGTCTATATTTAAATACTGAATAAAACCAAGACCTAATATATTTAATCAAAGCTAAATCAATGGTCCAAAAATATATTTTACATAAAAGTCATGTGATGATTCATATTCAAACTCTTTATCTACTCAAATCGTAAAGATATATATTCCGCATGAAAGTCTTAGGAATATTTAGTTTTATATTTTAGTTCTAAAGATATATGATATGAGGATTTATATCAATATTCCTTTACATTTTAGTATATATTTATTACTTTTGGTTTTATATTTTAATTTTATAAGATAAATATGATTAGTATAGAAATTATTTTTTCTTACGTAAGAAAAATAGAAGTCATCAATATATATATACATATAAAGTATAAAACAACCAAGCTCATGAGTTAGCTCATGTTCATTAAAGATCGTTCATATAACTCGTGATATAATTTAGGCTCGATCATTAAAGTCATTTATTAAATAAGCCTAAAAAATAGAGATCATGCTCATGGCGTATAGCTCATTTTCACACCCCTACAGGTAACCATACAAATCGTGGGTGGAAGCTAAGCAAGCTTGTAACACCCCCAAACCGTTTTAGACATTGGTCAATCAACCGGGCAACAATCAAACAAGAACATACCCGAACGATCTTCCTCTGCCAAGTCCGGAAGTGTTACAACGGGTTGAGAATAGACGTTCCAAGTCACAAAACATAATTCTGTAACCCAGAGTATCCATTCTAAACTTGTGTCCTCTAATCTTTGGCCTGAGGCTTTGCAACCCGTACCGAATCATAGAGTTGTGTTAGGTTGGACTAACCTAATATCAGATTCAACACGTCGCGAATATAAAACATACTTTATTTCATATATATAAAACATGAAGTTCACAAGCCCAAAATATTATACATATGGTCCATGGACGCAACCGAAAGTAAAACATACATTCATATATCTTGAAAACGAGTCTTTAGCAAAAGATGTCCAATTTACACCAGCTCCTACAGTTCCGCGAGCGCTATGGTCCTTTCTACTGGTCACCTGCAAAAGGATGTGAGGAATGAGTGAACTAGTTTCACTCAGTGAGCCAGGGTTCCCTATCTAACATATACAACTACCCGTCATTCTAAATCCCACCCCAAACACAAGCAAGACGAGTAGTTCAACAAACATATTCGAAGCTTAAATGATTAAGCAGTAAACAATTAAACCATAATAAATTAAAACACTCTTTATGAGTGTCACATCAATCAACCATATATATATATATATATATATATATATATATATATATATATATACTCCTAGGGCCCAACAGAATCATTCTTCCTCCACATAAGGGACACCGGCAATCCCTTCACTATTACACCACACAGGTGTAGGCGCTCGGGAATCGCCCGGTCACGGTCCTCAATCGGAATCGCCGTGCCCCGGTTCTCTATCGGACTCGCCTGGGGCTGTCACATCCACGTGTGACACTCGGCCTTGGTGATCAAGCCAAGTTAAACCGAGCCCAGCACTTTGCGGACCCCGACCGGCTTAGTGGTACCATTTGAGAAAGCAATGACCTGCAAACTACTACTAGAACCACCACGAGGTTCTCACACAACAGTACCAACACGAGGTACACACTATAACAACATATAATAATCACACAATCACAATAATCCGGGTGCTTAGACTAGTCTTGCTATCCACTTAGCCCAGACATCGTCTCAAGCCTCGGATCCACAAACTGACACCTAGACCGGTCCGACAATCCTAGCTCGGAAACCGTCTCCGATGTCAGGAACCTGCATTAAAAATTCGTTAACAAACAATTAACCGTGACTCACAGTGATTAACCGATGTGGCTTGACTTTCTGATTCCAGATGTTGACCAAACCTTTTTTATTCCCTCCAAATCTTTGTCTTGGTACCGTGATGTTAATCCCCAAAACCCAACCTCAATGTCTTGAATGAACTGGTCTGGACAGATCAGAACTTGGAAAGAACCTTCTTTCTCTTCTGGACAGTCTTTCGGAACTTTCCGGCAGTTTATCTATCTTCGAAAAATGTCTATATTTCTAAAGCACCTCACTTCTTTCTCTCTCTCTCTCTCTCTAAGCCACGTTTTGGAGTGTCCTTGGTGTGTCTGAATGAGAAAAAATGCACCAAGGTAGCTGGGTATATATAGAAGTTGCCGGCCAATAAAGAATGAGCCACCCGATCGCATGTGTGTCGTCCTGCATGCTTTCGGTCGCATGCGTGGCGACACATGGGCGTCCACATGCCATGTTGCATGCTCTCTAGCCATGCTAGAAGACACCTCCACGTCCACTTGCCCTTCAGTATGTCTGGTGTTCATGCATCGCGACACACGGGCCTCTGCATGTCGGTTCGCATGCGCAGATCGCAGGTACTGCGACACCACGTGCTTCTATGTGTCAAGCTGCATGGATCTGCTTCATGCACGCCTACACCTCCTTCTTGTGTGGACACTCAGCAGATTAAATGGTTGACACCACGTCCTGATCCCTTAGATCAAGCCACCTCGAGCTTCTCGATCGATTTGCGCGATTTCGGTCCTTCTGGTGAATTTTCGTCCCGCGATCAATCCCGAATATTTTTCCGCTCCTGTTCTGATGAGCTAAATATTTTTAATAGACTCCAGACTAACCTTAACTTTTGAGGATAAAAATTTCTCAAGTCTTCGGCTTCCCCGAGAAATTCCATAAAACCGAAATCAGGTTTTTTTTTTTAAGACGGGTTATTACAAAGCTCATGAGGTATAACTCATGAGGTATAGTTTAAAATTAAACTACATACATATAAAAATACATAAATATGTTAATTTCTAAATTTGTATTGAAAAATATTGAAACCTTAATATTTTAATTTTGAAATTTCCTTAATATTTTAATTTTAAAATTTGCATTCAAAAAAATCGCATTAAAAAATCATTAGGCCTGAATTCTACAATGGAGCTTTTACATGAAATTTTGAATTTCATTTTTTTTTTGAGTCTAGGTTAGCCGAAAGATGGTTATCGGTTCAAGAACGCATGGTGTCCCGTATCAATTGGTTGAAAGGTCTGAAAGAAAATGTTGAATTCTAAATAATAAAAATTTATATTAAAATATATACTATATATATATGTCTATGTCATTGAACTTTAGTTATATATCTTATTGAATAAATAAAAGGACATGTCATTGAACTTTAGTTATATATCTTATTAAATAAATAAAAGGATAATTTTGATTTATTTACCAAAACAGTATCGTAAATAAATAAGAAGTATTTTTTTCATTTATGTGTTTATTCTAATTTAATTAGATATATAATATATAAATGAACACAAATAAATAATAATATACAAAAATTATTTTTATATATGATGTTCATCTCGCGCAATTGCGTGGATCTTAATCTAGTAGAATATGAAAGTGTCTAAACACAAATACAATATGCATAATTTGTATTTGTTGGGCTGCAAATAAGCATGTGTTATTCATATAAAACTAAAATAGAAATGAGGATGTATTAAATAAAATGGTTATTCAAGTTTTTTAAGTCTTTGATGTAGATTCTCGAGATAACTTATGGCTTGCCGCACCTACGCGAACATTCTTCTTGGCTCATGTAACACATGTTTTGAGCCTTAACTTTGGAGGAACAACAAGAACAAGTGTGATTTTCTTTGAGTTCGTGGCATGGGGTTTGCGTGCAAGTTGGTTTAGCTGCTGCACCCTGACCATCGACAACTATATAAACAGAAAGTAACAACAATATCATTTGGAGGAAAAAAATAATTGTCAAAAATATTATAATGTGATTACAATAGTGAAAAAGATAGTTGATGAACAAAAGAAAACTATTATAAACACATACATTCATGAAGAGGGAATAAAGCAATCATTATGATGCAAAAGATAGTGAACTGTGATGATGACATATTGTTCTTTGTAATATTCTTACGATGAAAACACCTTTTTTTTTTTTTGAATCTTTACGTTTACTGGTTTGATGGTTGGAAATTATGTTTAAGGTGAAGATCAATTTATAGAGTTTTAGCTTATAGATAAAAGTATGTAAACTAGTAATGCATGTCTTGTATGGCGATCCATAAAAATTGGTTAGATTTGTTTGACTTGTTTTTTTTTCTAATTATCGTGTGGTAATTATATTGGTGTTTAGCTATTTTTATTTATTAAATAGAGAGAAGATAGGTACAACTTTCTGTTTAACTTCTGTTTTCTTATGAAATTGGTTTGCTGGTTTCAACAAGTCAAGACTGGGATGCGTATGTGTAGTACAAGGTGTAGCGTAATGACTGCAGTCATTCTCATGTATGATCTGTTCTGTTTCAAGTATAGGTTTGTTTTCTGTGGAGACGAACTTAGTGATATTTGAATATTTGTATTAATGGATAGGAGAATGAGAGTAACAAGTTTACAAAAATGATACTATAAAAGCCAGAAACCATAACAAAGTTGCTAGAAGAAACCTCTTCAAATGTAAATACTCAAATGCTAAACCTCATCATCATACATTAGTAGCTACTTTCCCCGGAATCAACTCCACCGACTCTTCATCAACCTTCTCACTGTCGTTCAACACTTGAGCTGGACCACTGGTCGGTTTCTTAGCCACGGTCACGGACTGCTGATAACCAATACCACCACAGATCGTAACAAGAAGACAAACCAACCCAACAGGACTCGCATGCTTGTCCCAAATCAGAACATTAATCACAACAGTCAAGAACTTGTTCACAACACCCGTCACAGTAAAAGCCGTAGCGGAGATAGCTTTCCTCGCAGCGAACCCAAAGAAGCTAATAAGAAACCCAAACACACACGACAACGCCACAGCGAAAAACGCAACGGGCTCAAACAAACTCCCTCCGTTAGCATTCACCGCCGTGAAAACATCCGTGTACTCCCCCGTGAGGAACCAAAAGATCGGCGCAATCATCAGCGACAAGAGATTATTATATAAAACAAACCCCCACGTGTTGAGCTCAAGACTCGAAACCATATGCTTAATATAAACCATCTCGGTAGTTATCGTAACGAGATAAGCCAAGGCCCACGAATAGGCCGTTAGAGTAAAAGCAGAGTCGTTCGCCACGTAACCAACCGCGCCAGCGAGGATCACTAACAAAGACAAGAACGTGAGCTTCGAAGGACGCGGCTGGGAGCGGAAAACCGTATCCGCGATCGCGACGAGGAGAGGGGTGAGAGACCTGAACACGATGAAGGTGTCGACGTTAGCGTGGCGGAGGAGGTTCGTGTTGGTGAAGATCGCGAGGTAGAAGACGACGGCGGCGGGGAGGAACTTCTTGGCGGTGTCCCACGTGAACGCGTCGTGGTGGAGGAAGCCTAGCTTCCCGAGGAGGTAGACGCCGACGGTGGAGGTTAGGTACTGGAGGGCGGTGAGGAGGCCGGGGTAGTTGAAGTAGGTGATTGCGAACTTGTTGATGACGGCGAGGAGGCTGGAGCAGAGGGCGTAGCCGACGACGAGGCTGCTCGTGGCGTAGGAGGATGATGACATTGTTTGTGATTGTGTTTGACCAGATCGGAGAAGAGAGGAATTGGATCTGGATCGAGAAGTATTAGAAGGAGGGAGGAAGGGAGGGAGGCGACGACTTATTTACACGAGTGTCGTGCGGGATTCGCTATTGCATGTTTGTGATCTTTTTAATTCTTTGACGTTACTTTTTAGTTAATGAATCAGTGTTAATTTGGTCAAATCAACCACTAAGGGAAGCTAATTAACAAAATGATTCTTTGTGGGGTTTGAAATATACAGCTATACATTTTTTTTTAACTTTTAATAATTATGCAATTGCAACTACGAGAAATATTATAGACGATTTTATAGATAGAATCTGACAATTCTACGTGCCCTATGAGGATTCACGCTTATGAGATCCATTACTTGACGGTATTCCTTGTGCACACGGTGCATATCTATTGTAAGTCTTTTTCTTCCTTGATTCGCATAATTCCGTCTTTTCTGAGAATTGAAACTCAAACCTCTTGGTGTAGAAGCATTAATGAACTCTTGTTCAAACGACTGGACCAAGTGGACTTCCACAACTATACATTTCATTTATAATCATCAATATACAGCTATACAAATACAATTAGAGCTAGGAATTAAAGTTATTATCCGCGGGTTACGTCCTCTTTGAGCGTGTGTGGTTCGACTGAATACGGTGCGGTTGGGATTATTTTAAAGTATTTGTTAACCCGTAAAGTTTTCAAAGTATTTTTTTAAAAATACTTTTTGTAAAATTATATAAAATATTATATAATTATATAATTTCAATAATAAATATATTATTTTAATATTAATTTCTAAATAATATTTATTATATAATTAAAAAATTGTTTCTAATATAATTAATAGTACACGGATTTTGGCGGAGAGGATGTAACTATAAGATTTTTTGTATACGGATTATGTGAGTTAGATTTTTGAATAAAAAATGATTCGGCCCACGGGCGGGTAGGGGCGAGTTGACAAACAAACACACTAGCTATACATTATATATTTTAACTCCAAGTAGATGTGGATCTGCGCGCGCGGATTGTGTTTTCAATTTTATTGAAATATAAATTACAAAGAAACATATACTTAAGTTAATTATTAAAATAGTTCTATCATATATAATGCATCTCCTTGGGGAGTTTTGATTTATAAATGAAAGATAATTAAGAGATAACACCTTTGTTCCTAAATGCAGGATGTTTTACATAATTTTGATGTTTCAATATATAAGATGTTTCATTTTTCTATGTAGCTTTTACTTTATTAAAAACTGTGTATCCAATCATATTTTAATAGTATATTTTTTAATTGGTTGAATACTAATATTTTATAGTCTTAATGATATTTTCTAGATAAAAAGTAATTTTCTTAACATGTGTGTTTCTACATAAACATCTTATATTTAGGAACAGATGAAGTATTTCTTAATATATATTTTTAGGTTTTATTAAATATATCTGAATAACAAAAAAAATTATTCAGTAGGCATATATTGTATATGTTGGCCTCCAAATAAACATGTGTTATTCATATAAACAAAAAAAAAAGATATTAGGAGGTATTAAAACGGTTATCATGGTTTTTTTAAATCCTTGATGTAGGTTCTTGAGATAACTTATTATGTTCATCTGCCACAGTCAGCCGCACACTGTCTTGGGTCCGCGTAACATATTCTCTCCTCGTTAACTCCACAACAAAAACACCTGCGGGCTTTGTCACTTTTTGTGGGGCATTGGATTTCCGTGCAAGTTTTTTCAGGTGGCATGAACGGGCGTTCAATAATTTGGCCATCGACAACTATATAAACAAAAAATAATAACAATATCATTTAGAGCAAAAAAAAATTATCAAGGATATTATGATGTGATTAAAATAGTGAAAAATAGATGATAAACAAAACAAAAAAAACTATTATAAACACATACATTCATGAAAAGGAAATAAAGCAATTAAGATGATGTAAAAGATAGCGAACTGTGATGACGACATATTATTCTTTGTGATATTTTTTTGATACATACTATTTTTTTTTGTTTTTTTTTTGTTTTATTGTTTGATGGTTGAAATTTCTATGTAAGATGGTAGTTAATTTATAGGTTTTTCAATTAATCTCTAGATCTAATTATGTAAGATAGTAATGCATATTTTGTATGGCGATCCACAAAAATTGGTTAGATTTGTTTGACTTGTTTTGTGATAATTATAACGGTGTTCACTTTTATTTTTTTATTGTGCTTATGGAACTAGTCAAACTGAACTATTGTGTGGTAATCATATTTAAATAATATGTATGAGTTATTAACTGTTATTTTTATTTTTAAAACACGAACTACTTATTATTTATAATCAACTATTTCTTTTTATACATATACATATATATATATATATTTATTTATTTATTTATTAAATGTATATGAATAATAAACAAATCATTACTATTAAAACATGAACATGACTTATTGATAAAAGTGATGTCCAACTATGTATTTTCTTTATTTAAGGAGCCACTTATTATTAATATTATTAATTCAGAATCACTATTAATATTTATCTCTACTTTCACCGGACATTGTGTTTTCAAATAAATAAATACCCCTCATTAATGGTAGAATGGTAATTGTCATATGGACTAACAAGTAACTAGGGTGTCAAAATGAGTTAACTCGCTCAACTCAGCTCAGCTCACAGTGAGTTTAGATCTTTCATGAGCTACCTCAGCTCAGCTCATCTACTATACGAGCTTTAATATACAAACTCGAACTCAGATCATCTAGATCATACATAAAAATAAAAAATTACAAAAATAATTATCAAATAAAAAAAAAAAAATTTTATAATATAATTTTAAATTTAAAAAATACAAAGCGTTTATATTTAAATACTAAATAAAACCAAGACCTAATAATATATTAAATCAAAGCTAAATCAATGGTCCAGATATATATTTTACATAAAAGTCATGTGATGATTCATATTCAAACTCTTTATCTCTATTCAAATCGTAAAGATATATATTTCCATGAAAGTCTTAGGAATATTTAGTTTTATATTTTAGTTCTAAAGATATATAATATGAGGATTTATATCAATATTCTTTTACATTTTAGTATATATTTATTACTTTTGGTTTTATATTTTAATTTTATAAGATAAATATGATTAGTATAGAAATTATTTTTTCTTACATAAGAAAAATAGAAGTCATCCATATATATATAATTTAGTTTAAATAATTTAATTAACAACATATAACCAATTATAATTTTAAAATACCGGATACAACATCCAATAACCATTATGTTTTATGTAACAACTTTTTTTACTTTCATTGTCTTATTCTATTTTCAAAAGAAACTACGAGAGATTACACATGGCCAAATTGAGTTATTACAAAAGATTACACATGGCCAAATTGAGTTGTGCTACTATATAACTTTAGTATTCATTAATTTAAGTGGTTAATCCAGGCCTAGCTAGTTACCAAAAAAATCAGGATTTACGCGGAGATAAATGAGGGACTAGTTTTTGGTACAGTTTTTAGTTTTCGGATACTATAGTTAATTTAATTTAGTATTTGGGAGATGTAACAATAATTGTCAATGTCCTAGTGACAAGAGACATTGGTATTCACCGGTTACTGGGTTCAACTTAACCAAAGCTCTTTTTGGGCTTTTTATTTAACTTTTTAATGTGTGGCATAATCGTAATACTTTCATCATTTTCCTGGATTTTTTTTAGGGCTTCGCCTCTGCAAAGCTAAATCCATGGCGGCCATCAATTACTCTCATGTAAATAATCAAATTGTTGTGTAAATTCGTGGTGGTTATGCCTCATATACATAGATTTGCCATAAAAATTCAGTTTTAAACATTCAAAACTCAAAAAAAAAAAAAATTATACAGCAATCTCCGATTTGTTCGCCGACTATGGTGAAATCTCCACGGCCCAGCTCCGCCGAGCGACTCGCCAGCCCCTAATCGGGCGCGTTAGCCGCATTTTCGAACAGAGTTATGAGATATTACGTTTCTAATTTTTAGTTCATCAAATTCTATTGTTTTAAAGCTGTCGTTGTCAAACTACATGTTCTTTGAAAGAGAAAAGATAATTGGCTACGGGATAAGGATAATTGTTTCTCGGTGCTACATAAGGTTACTTCTGTCATTTTAACCTTCTCGGTCACATGGTTCGTAAATTAATTTTTAATATGCATATTTTTCCAATTTGGACACAAAATTTGTATATTCACCTAATTAACTCAATAAAAAGTGAAGACATGATAGACAAAAATGTATTTAAAACTTTGAACCAAGTATAAATATATTTGTTTCTCACCAAAACTAGAAAGTAAAATATCTATTACAAAAATCCGTCCATAAGAAGAGAAAGAAAAATGGATAAACCCATATATCAATAGCTTAATAAAAAAAATCAAAATAATTAGTATAAAATTTAAACAATTCAATTTATTTAAATAAATAAATAATAAGGAAAGAAAAAAAGAAGAAGAAGATGTCTTGTTGGATAAGCCAAGATTCCAATTTATAAGAGGGCATTAATTGCTAAATGCTCTCCTCGTCCCTGTGATCCGATCCATCGTCGTCTCCAATACTAGATCTCTGTCTCGCTCGCGTCGATAATTTGTGATAAAAATGGCGGCCGTAGGAATCGAGACGAGGCGTCCTGAGGGTGCGATGGAGGAAACCTGCAACGTGAAGGGAGCACAAGGAGAGGGGCTTAAGCAGTACTATCTCCAGCACATCGACGAGCTCCAGCGACTTCTCCGCCAGAAAACTAACAACCTCAATCGCCTCGAAGCTCAGAGGAACGATCTCAACTCTCGAGGTCCTTTTCTTCCTCCTTTTGCCCTAGTTTCCATGGAATTGGATCGATCGTCTTCTTTAGTTGTAGTAATCTAGGATTCCATGATTAGAGCTTTCGATTATTGGGATTGAGGGTGAAGATGGAATCTTCTATGTTGGATCTTGTTCAGATTGCTTGATTCGGTTTGTGACTTAGGCGTCTGTTGAGTATGTGTAGAGTTGTTGTGAGGTGAGGATTAGTGAAAGATATAATCTGGAGAGGTATCAAGCGTAGTGATAGATTGATTCATCGTTTTAGCCCAAACTGTTATCTTGAAGGTGTTTAGAAGTATACTGCTAAATACAATAAGAGCTGTTAGTAGTGATACTTTGGTTGTGCAACTATGAAGCCTAGTTTTCTCTTTACTCTCACACTCGTCTAAGGAGTCATCCCAATAACCAATTGATTTGAATTCAAAACATTTTAAAGATATCTAGTTAATTCTTTATGAACTAAACAGTACGAATGCTGAGAGAAGAGTTGCAGCTGCTTCAGGAACCTGGGTCCTATGTGGGTGAAGTGGTCAAAGTTATGGGAAAAAACAAGGTCTTGGTTAAGGTATGAATCCTTATATCATGTTTTTAGTGTTGTTGTAATCTTATTGACACATCATAGCTATCAGTGAAGAAGCTAAAACTCCCGTTTTCCAGGTTCATCCAGAGGGGAAGTATGTTGTTGATATTGACAAAAGTATAGACATAACTAAACTTACCCCATCTACAAGAGTCGCTCTCCGTAATGATAGCTATGTTCTCCACCTTGTCCTGCCAAGTAAAGTTGATCCCCTGGTTAACCTTATGAAAGTTGAGAAGGTTCCTGACTCCACTTATGACATGATTGGTGGTCTTGACCAGCAAATTAAGGAAATTAAGGAGGTATGTCATTGAAATAACGACCCTAAAGTCATTGGTTTATTTTGCTATTCCCTCTGTTGTTTCATATGCTTTTAAATATTTTTATAATATCTTAAATTGTTCATCAGGTCATTGAGCTTCCAATCAAGCATCCTGAATTGTTTGAGTCTCTTGGAATCGCTCAGCCAAAGGTACACATCATTTGAAAACTTATTTTGTCTATTGTAACTATGTTCAAGTGAGTTAGAGATTATTTCATCTTCATTTCTTGCTAGGGTGTGTTGTTATATGGTCCACCCGGGACTGGAAAGACACTTTTGGCTCGGGCTGTGGCACATCACACCGACTGTACCTTCATCAGAGTTTCTGGTTCGGAGCTGGTCCAGAAATACATTGGAGAAGGTTCTAGAATGGTGAGAGAACTTTTTGTGATGGCAAGGTTTGTATATGTGCTAGACCCTATTTTGACATTTCAAGCATGGTAAATAATGCTTGTGAATCCTTTTGCCTGTTGTCTTACTTAATAACTATTCCTGATGGTTTATGGTATTTAGGGAGCATGCACCATCAATCATCTTTATGGATGAGATCGATAGTATCGGGTCTGCTCGTATGGAGTCTGGAAGTGGAAACGGTGACAGTGAGGTTCAGCGGACTATGCTTGAGCTTCTCAATCAACTTGACGGTTTCGAAGCATCAAACAAAATCAAGGTACTTGTTAAAGCTGTTAAGGAAAAAATCGTGAATCTGAAAAGGACAAGTCTGTGGTATCGTAGTCTGAGGTCATAGACAAACTCATTAATCATCTCAAATTAACTGCTGCAGGTTCTGATGGCGACAAATCGTATTGATATTCTGGATCAAGCTCTCCTCAGGCCAGGAAGGATTGATAGGAAAATCGAATTCCCTAATCCTAATGAAGATGTAATGCTTGTGCCTATTTTGCATATTATAGAGTTTGAGTAGATAGGTTGTGAAGTACATGTTTGGCTAATGTAATGTTTCTAAAATGTGTTTGCAGTCACGTTGTGATATCTTGAAGATTCACTCGAGGAAGATGAACTTGATGCGTGGAATTGATCTGAAAAAGATTGCAGAGAAGATGAATGGTGCTTCAGGTGCCGAACTGAAGGTAAACTGTTTTTTCCCCTCACTTCTCTCTCTCTCTCTCTCTCTCTCTACAGTTTGTCTCTCTTTCTCTTATGCTTTTGGTTGCTATGGTCAGGCTGTGTGCACGGAGGCGGGAATGTTTGCTCTGAGGGAGAGGAGAGTACACGTGACACAGGAAGACTTTGAGATGGCAGTGGCGAAGGTTATGAAGAAAGACACAGAGAAGAACATGTCTCTGCGTAAGCTCTGGAAGTAGGAATCTCTCTGTTCTGTTCTCTGTTATTTCCAAGAATCTTTTCTGTTTGTTCTTTAAGCGTTTGAAAACAATTTTTTTTTACTGCCTAAAACGGTAGTGTGTACTTGAATGTACGCATACCAGTTCCGAGTTCATCGTCTTCAAACTAAGAGATATTATCCAAGAAAGACCCCCCCTCCATTGGGCACACTAAGATAACATGTACTGATTTGTTTATATGAAACCCACTATGGAATCAAAGGTATAATCTAATAGGATCAGGGTATATGCAAAGTGTGAAATGTGAGCTTATGTGACGGGTCACACATTCACTTTGTTGAATTTCAACATGTTGTATGTATGAAACGGTGGTGGCATAAAATATGAATCAAGATGTGGTTACAAACACTGGTCACATTTCAATTTTTTTTTTTTTTTTTGTTAATCGCAACGTATATTGAGAGGAAGTTCAAATTTCAAATTTGATAAGTGGAATAAATAAATAACATTTTTGGAAAATGAAAAATAAAAATTTATGAGTCATGTGTCGGAAAAGACCGCGTGGAACTAAAGCTAAAAAAACAGATCCAACGGTGGAGAAAGCTGCGTTACAATTGCAGAACCATAAAAAAAAGAAGTAAATCTAACGGTCGTAAGAATAGCGTCAGACCTAAGCGAAAAACCCTTCCCTTTATTTCCTCTTTTATAAAAACCCCCATCTCGCCTCTTCTCTCCTACAACATCATTCTCCACGCACACACAAAACACACAAACCCATCGCCTGAGATTCTCTCGATTCCGACAACATGGTAAACATTCTCTTCGATCTTATTCTAGCTTCATCTTCTCTCTGTCTTTGTTTCTTTGTTCTAAATTGAGTGTGTATTTGTTTTCCAGGCTCTACCTAACCAGCAAACCGTCGATTACCCTAGCTTCAAGCTCGTCATTGTTGGTGACGGAGGCACAGGTACTAACCCCCTTCCTCTATAGAACTTACTCACTCTTGTTCTTCAGTGGAATCACATGTCGTCTTTGTGTTTGTTGCAGGAAAAACAACTTTTGTCAAGAGACATCTTACTGGAGAGTTCGAGAAGAAGTATGAACGTAAGTAGATAACATCAACATAGACTGAATGCTCTTGAATTGAATTTTCTGATTGATTTTGGGGAGATGATGTGTGTTTGTTGCAGCTACTATTGGTGTGGAGGTTCATCCTCTAGATTTCTTCACAAACTGTGGCAAGATCCGTTTCTACTGCTGGGACACTGCTGGTCAAGAAAAGTTCGGTGGCCTTAGAGATGGTTACTAGTAAGTGTCACAGTTTAGATCTGTTTAGGATGATGTTATCATGGTTGATTTGGTTATATAAAAAATCTAATTTCTTTTTTAATATATCTCTCTTGAAGCATCCATGGTCAATGTGCTGTAATCATGTTCGACGTGACGGCGCGTCTCACATACAAGAACGTCCCCACGTGGCACCGTGACCTCTGCCGTGTGTGCGAGAACATCCCCATCGTTCTCTGCGGGAACAAGGTCGACGTGAAGAACAGGCAAGTGAAGGCCAAGCAGGTGACGTTCCACAGGAAGAAGAATCTTCAGTACTATGAGATCTCCGCGAAGAGTAACTACAACTTCGAGAAGCCCTTCTTGTACCTCGCTAGGAAGCTTGCCGGGGACCAGAACCTTCACTTTGTCGAGTCGCCAGCTCTTGCTCCCCCTGAGGTTCACATTGACGTTGCTGAGCAGCAGAGGAACGAGGCTGATCTCATTGCCGCAGCCGCTCAGCCTCTCCCTGATGATGATGATGACGCTTTTGAGTAAAAAAAGAAGCTTCCCACTATGTTGCTATGGGAAGCTGTTTGCTTTGTCTGATTCTCTATTTGTGTTTTTTTAGTTTTTTTAACATGTTGGGGGAATATTGTTAAGATCGTTTTGGAATAGAGCAGCGACTTGTCTTTGAACCCAAAGTGAGATATGAAACATGAAACTTGCAGGAATCATATACTATATACTTTGCAGGTCTCTATCAAGTAACACCACAATAAAAAAAGAAATATGTTCAGAAGGGACATTTGTACGAACTACTCTTTAACATTTATTCTATGCAAAACAAAGTTGTAGTTGTGAATGATGATTCTATCTGTAAGTAGTACCGTTATCAACAGAGATGAGGTTTCTTATCTGCATCAGATGTTCCTCATTTGATATGTTCAATCTCAAGCGGAGATTTGTGATCCAGGTTTCTTGTTCCCATGTTATGTTGGGTCCTGATGCGTGCAGTCTCTCAATGCTGGATCGGTATTCATCCAACTCTAGCATGTGAACAACATCAGCAGCTTCTGAGCTGTTTGCTGGAAAGTTAGACTTCTTGATCTTGATGCTTGTGTAGACACAAGAGGATGACTCTGTGTCACTAGAATTACCGGTTTCTATGGGACCGAAAGAGACAGTGCTTAAACCGTCCATGTCCATGTTACAACTGCCAACAGAAGATGCAACACTCTCTCTATCGTCTTCTTGTTCTTCTTTGTGTGGTTCAACCAAGGAATAGGTCCGTTTCTTTGGACCTTTAGTTGAAAATACATGAGACTCATTGAGCTTGTCTTTGCTCTCAGATGAAACATACTCCCCTTTCAGATTCACCTTTCTCCTCCCTAACTTTCCTGTTGAAGTCTGTGATGTACCCTTTAGCCCCAATGGTATAAACAAAATGTCAGCTTAATAAAAAGGCTTTGAAAGATATATTATGAAAGAAGACAGAAACAACAAGTACCTGCCCGACCGTGATCCACTCGTTGTCTTGCCAAGATTGTCTAACCCGAATGTCGGATTTGTTTGCCTTTATCTTCAGTGAGGAACCAAGTAATCTAACCAAGACACAATCATTCTCCAACACCTTGGAAACTATTGCCTTCTTCCACGAACAGCGTTCGAAAACCTCAAGAACGTCACCAGGAGCCCAAGATTGTAGGACTTGTAAAGGAGGAGGCTCAGGTCTCATACTCTTCCTCGGCACCCTCTCTGTAGTACCACCGTCATTACCATCATACATGACAGTGTAATAATGCCCATTTCCTGATGGTATCTCAGCAGATCGCCAAGCACCAGATGGAACAGATGATTTGGTCAACACTTCTACTTTGGTTCGTTTCTTGAACCTCATCCTTCCTGCTCTCAAAAAGAACCTTTGAAGATGTGAAAATATATTCACATTCCAAACACTTATAAGATCAGAATTTAACATCACACAAGCTAAGACTCTTATCCATAGCATTCTTTGAGTTGAAAACACAAAACAAGATAAAAAGCAAAAAACTTCCAATGAAGCAGTCAGTAAATCACAAAAAGTATTTTTTATGATGATCCATTGCAAATAATACCATCAAATATAAGTTGGAGCAGTAGATCCATCAGAATCTGACACATCCAGAAACTTCAACTTCAATTTTCTTGTCATAAACGTTTCAGATTCTTTTTGCTTCACAATCACCAGATTGCATAAAAGTCATAATTTGTTTAATGAAATTGAAAGTGTGATGACTCAATGTATAGAGTCTTTATTATACTGAGAAATTGATTAGGAGAAAACAATTTTTTCATCGTTAAGCAGACAATCAAGAGACTAAAAACTCAGAAATTAAATTAAAAATTTATGTTTACCTTAATAAGAAAAGAAGTTTGGTCACTAAGTGTTTAGCACGCAAAGAAAGCCATCATTCTTCTTCTGCTTCCACAAACAACAACAACAAAGCTTCATCTATTTTTTTAATTTTCTGGGCAACCAAACCAAACAAGGATCAAAGGGGCAAAGAAAAAAAACTTATATGCAAAAATATAATTAGAAAAAGATATAAGTTTAGGCTTTTTACACGTCAGCAAGCCAAAACAAAATCCACATAGCTTTAGCCAGTTTTAAATTTAAAGGAAAAGAATCGAAAATGAGGAAGAAAATAATAGTTCAAGTTGCAAACTTGTAACCCCTTTGGGCTTTGACGTTTTTGTATCCATTAAACCGCATGAGAAATGGCCCTTTGTTTGCTTTTATTTGATAAATGGGTGAAATAACCATAACAAATAAAGAAGGTGACTATTATTATCTTTGTTTAGAGGATGACTAGGCCTCGTTTTGGAGTTTACGGAAGCCATTTGTACAGAAATGCGTTCTGTAAGTCATCAGCGATTTCATCATTACGTAGACGTTAGTTGTTCAAAGGACGAAAACTTTTTAGAAATAATGAAAAAAATGCGACGAATATCCGTATGCCATTTGTTTTATATGATTCTTGTTGGTGAGCAGCACGAGCAATGTGCGTGTTCAGGTGTGCCAAAAGAGCTCTAAGTTACTTTTTTTTTTTTTTTTTTTTTTTTTCTTGTCAACTGGGTATATATGAAACATGAACTATAACACAAAGTAGGCCCAAAAGAAAAACAATAAACTACTACAAAATAAGGTCCAAGCAGAGACAAATCATTAAAACCACGAGGCCTACTAGAAGCCCAGACCAAAAATGGTCCAAAGGGAAGCAGGTGAGGCGACTCGACACTCTTCCACGCGTTACCAAGTTAGCGTGTGAGGGACACGCGCCCACAGGTCAAGAAGCCACTGATCTTCGCCGACCGGAAAGTCACCGACAGAAGCTCTAACCGGCGTGTTCCACCGGAAACGCACCGGAAACAGGAACCCGTTGTTAGAACCGCCGCGGCCGACAAGAGGGAATTAACGCACCGTCGACAGAGAAGAACTTCAACGGAGATTCCAAAATCCCCGAAAGTCCATAAGCTGAAGGAAGCTCGACTGAGAACAGAGCCGCCAGATCCAAAAGCCACAAACACTATCGATAAGAAACAGATCTTCACTTGTAAAAGAAATCCGTTTGCATGCGTTCAATCACAAGAGGATTAAAAGCAGAGAATCGAAAACCCAAAAGCGAAGAACTATGAAGACGAAATCCGAGATAAACTCGGAACCAAGCCGACCGAAACCACCGGAGAAGAAGGTGGCTCGCCAGAGTCAAAAGCCGGCGACTACATCCTGAGAAAGAATGAGCCCCAGAGTCGAAAGCCGACCAACCATCCCTGACGAAGCTGACAGTTGTCGGAAAAGGTCCCGACGGACAGGAAGTCGATCGCCGTAACGAACCGGCGGTCAAACAAAGTCACCGACTCTCATCTCAATCTCTCTGTGAAAGGTATGAAGGAGAGAAGAGAGAGGAGAGAGTGTCCCGATCACTCCACTTCCTAGCTCTACTTAAGTTACCTATTATTGATCAAAGCAAAAAGTTTAATTACGAGAGAACAGGAAAAAAAACGTTATGGGGATGGTCAGGTCAGGTGGCTTACATAATTCCCACTTCACTTTTGAATATAATACTTTTTGGCTTCTAACGTACCCAAAAAATGTTATAATATTCATGTCGTTATCTTGCAGTATTTTATTTACACAGTCTTGATTCACAAACGATAATGGCCGTATGGCACCAACTCCTAAATCTGTTCAGAAACTATTTGAATGAAATCATCTAAAATAAAAAATATTATATGCTCTTTTAACTCAAATCGGTTCAAACCGTATGAGGATGAACATGAGATTGATGCTTAACAATTAACACGGGAGTGAATCTGAGATTTGTATGTGAAATGTAGACAGCAAAAAAATGTTTGGTTCATAAATAAATAAATGAACATAATCTAAAACCTTGTCTACTCATACATTCATACAAGCAAAAAAAAAACACATTTGCTGTTGTTTTGTTTTTTTTTTGGCTTCTGCGGATAGAAAGAAAGTGTGCAAGTGGGTTATATTGCAGCTCCTTCCACGCATGAAACTTCACTCTTACATCCTTCACTTCTGATCCACTCCAACACCGAAGAACAGTCCTCTCGTCCAACGAAATGCCTTCATAAAACAGATTCACAACTCATAACCAAATGTTTATAGAGCCAACAAACAGAATAACTCTCTGAGTCTTCTCTACCTATTTCTGGGGCGGTAGGCCTTTAGTGCATTAGCTTCTCGAGAGTTTCTCATTTCTTTGCTCATCCTGATGGAATCAGGCACCACCAGCGTCTCTGTTTCCTTCTTATAAGCATCGTAAATGAAATCAAGTATTGTATCCTGCGACGAGGAGGACAAAAGGATTGTATCACCACCAAATCAATAGTGACATAAAAGAGACTGAATAGAATCAGACACATGTATGTATACCAGTGGTTTAGAAGCATTAAGCCAGTGGTACATAGGCTCACACCTGAACCATGTCATTTGCCTTTTTGCAAAGTTTCTGCGCATCAATCAACCAAACAAAGTGAATATATGAATACCGTGTGGAAAGAATTAAAACCGCAACTCCAATTTTTTCACCAGATAATTCAAGTCTTTATGTAGAGGAATCACCTGGAGACTTGCTGAAATTTGTTCAAAAACCAATAAAACTCTCCAGGGGAGCTTACACCCCCTTGTTGACGACATTTTGACAGATATTCCATCGCCTGAATGACATTGATATCTAGGATAAATAATTAACTAATATATAAAGGGATAATTAATTAACTAATATATATCAATGTATATATAAAATTCTCCAGGGGAACTGCTATATGACATGACCTCATGCAATATCTAGAGCCCAAGTCCATATTCTTCACTGAAGTGTGGACATGCTTTTATATTAGACAGCTAAAACCTTGATACAGAACCCTTGGCTAATTACAATCACTAATAGAGATAATAGATAGTTTTACCTGTCTGTAGCCAATGGCCCGAGTTGCAGAACCTGTGTTTGGAAGAAGACCAAGATCAAGAAGCCATCTAGCTTCTGACAAAACTCCATCAGCACCTGAATTTGAGAGACAACAAGCATCAAAGAGGACATAAACTCAGAAGAGCATGCAATTGTTATCCTTGCAAGCAGTTACTAACCTGAGAGCATGTCTTCACATCTGAAGTCAATAGATCTATAGAGATCAATCCGTGGACTTGACAGGAAAAAACAAAGGAAGTCATAGTCCAAATCCGTCTCTATGTTCTGGACAGAGATGTCATTCTCACTGAAGTCATCATTGGCATCAGGAGAATTCAAATTATCTCGAAAAGAATCATATGGAACACGAAAGGAAGACGGAGGAGATCCAGTTGACTGCCAAGGTAAAACAAACAAACCTTGAACAGGTTATGTCTCATTTTAACTAATAATAATTTTCTCAAAATCATGTTCAAACCTTGAGTATCTCGAGGCTACGCTTAAGCCTGTACCAATCATTACGAGCTAAAGAATAAGCCTTCCGATCACCAGCATTGACCACGAACTCAACAGCTGCATCCCAGTTATGATCGGTTTGAAAATCAAGTAGCGTATCGTGGACCTCAGAGATGATCTCTGGAGAAGGCTTAGGTACATCTGGCTTCCCATAGATAAACCTTAAAACATTACCGAGAGAGAGAGAGCATGATAATGATGAAACTAGACTCGCTTTTAACATTATACAAAAAGGGGCACAAGACATACCATCGGAGGTACAGTCCAGTGCCACCTGTGACTATGGGAACACGCCCTCTACTAAGAATGTCTTTAGTAGCTTGCCTTCCATCTTCGAAAAATTGTCCCACGGAGTAGTCTAGAGATAAAGCATGAAAAATTGTGAAGTTTCTGGTTATTGCATACATGAGTGTTAGAAAGTATTTGAGGACTGAAGAAGAAACCTTGAGAGGGATGCAGAATGTCGATAAGATGATGTGGCACCTCCTGAAATAATTTTGCATAAACATACACTTTTTTGATAATAAAATCTGATTCATGCCATTGCCACCAACATCAGATTTAAAAAAAAAAAAGAATAAATCTTACCAAATATTTATATATTAGAAGGATACCTTTCTATCACTTGCTGATGGCTTGGCTGATCCAACATCAAGGCCTTTGTACACCTGTTGTCAGTTAAAAACAAAAGCAAGAACCTTTTTAGTATCACACCAAAGCTGTGGAACTTTATCAAACTAAGAAGAAGAAGAAATAAACTTCAACTTCAGCATTTCAGACACAACCGGGTCCAAGTCCAACCATTTAGAGTATCCTAAGACAATTGAACTTGAAAGTACCAGGCTTGGCCTAGACAAGGGCTCAAATTAGTCACTCCTAGTGAGCTATAATCACTTAACCAGAGAGTACACAAGTAGAAATGGACCTGGACGGAGTCAGCACTGATGATTTCGCCGTTGAGACGCTTAGCTAGCTCCAAGGCGAGCCTGCTTTTCCCGGCGCCGGTGGGACCAGATATCACAATCACCTTCTCCTTATCGGAGTTTCTCTTCTTATTCGAAGTGTTCCCGTTTAGAGAAACAGAGCAAGCGGTGGCGCCGCATAATCTCCGGCGCAGTACAAGGGAAGGCGGTTGCAGCCTCAAGCAACATGTACGGGCAGTCAAGAATACGCTACTGCTAGTCACCATCACACGAACGTTAAAGGAAGCTTAAAAGCTTGAAGATTGAAGATTGAAGATTGAAGACGTTTGCTACGGAAGGATGACCCGCGTAAAAGCTCATCTCGAAGAGAGACGAAGACAGCGAGTGAAAGAAGGATTAGAGAAGTACGGTTCGGTTAGGTTTACAGATCAAACCGAATCCAAATTATGAACTGATTTGAAAATGGTTTAGTTACATTGTCGGTTTACAAAAGGAACAATGGTTTTCCCGGTTGATTTATATCATAATTAAATACATGCAATGTTCTAAAATTTGGTCTAGGCAGCGGGACGCCCGCTTAATCGACAAATCCGCTATGAACGAAACGATTTGTTACACAATTTATTAAATATCGGTTTAGGCGTTTAAAAAATCGGCCTACGGATCCGCCTTAACAATAATTTTATATAAGTCACCTAACCCGATTTTTAAAACATTGATACATGTTACCAAAATTGAAACAAATAACATTTTGTTTTGGATATTCCGGTTAATTAATTACATAATTTTATCAAAAACTAAAGCAATAACATTTTATCTTTGATTTTTCGGTTAGTTAATATACATACAAGATACCAAAATTTGAAACAATAACATTGTTGTTATGAACCAGATTGTGGATGACTCATAACCAATAGATATACCATCAGCGGCCCAAGAAAGAGAGAGTCGGCCAGCTTTTCATTTTCCTTATGTCTTTATGTTTTTTTTTTTTCTAGTTGGATTATGATTTGTACTCTTTTCATTTATCTATGACGGTGTAATCTCTTGTACAAGGAACTTCTATGTTATGAATAAAGATAAACTTTTCTATTACTTTTACAACAATTGTGTTTTCGATTACTCAACGGAGCCACAATTGTAATTAACACTTCACAAACAAAGAATCCAAGTATTGGCTAATATTGTAATTAAAATCATATATTATCATTATCAAAATGATCACAAATTATGAAATGTCTATTATTCCTTTACGTACGTCACTAGAGATTAGTAGTAACACTTGAAAAAGACCAAAGAACAAAAGCACATAGAAAGAGAACAAGAGGGATTAGGTGAATACCTCTCTCTCTCCATTAACAGACTTGTAACTATTATTGTGAAGCATCATATCCTTCTTGGCGATCATACCAGCACTAATGCACCGGATCCCATCAGAACTCTGCAGTTAAGCGTGCTTGGGCGAGAGTAGTACTAGGATGGGTGACCTCCCGGGAAGTCCTCGTGTTGCACCCTTTTTAAAAAAAAAAAAAAAAAAAAAAAAGTTATATAAGGTCAATATCCTCTCTGACCCGCTTTCCAATGTCGAATCCTTGGGCCTCTGGCCTCCGTGCTTCCGCCTTGTTTCCGTCGTCTCTCGCCGCCGGTAAAGAGCAAAGCCACATCCCTCCCCATCCACCTGACCCTCCCGACCCTAAATCCCAACTGTCAGTGCTCCAATTCCCTCCCCTTTCCCCTAAAGTTCCAACTGCTCGGACCTTAGCTGTTAGCACTAAAGCTCGTTCTACTCTCCCTGTTCCAACTGTCTCAACTGAGACTACAACTTCTACTGATATAGAGATGCTCGCTTCTGATCTCTCTAGTCAAAATCAAGAAACTGGATCTGAAATCCCTAGATCTGTTATCACTTTTGAACCAAACCCTCAAACTAAGAACTTCACTGTTCTTCCCCCCAAGATCTCCTCCCCCCTTCACACCAACAAAGCCCTTGCCCCCCCTACTATCCCTCGCCCTAGCCTCGAAACCGACCCCATTATTGACACTGTGATGCCTCCTCCTCTGGTTGAAGAAACGCAGAACAATGCGTCCTTTCCTGCTTCAGCAAACAACCCACCCGAGCCTACTCTCATTGAGAAGATTAGAAGATTTGAGGACAAATCACTCAAGAGACTAGCTCCAGTTACCATTTCTGCTTCAGGACGTCCTTCAGTTCTGATTCCTGATGCGGTGTTCCAAAAAGGTGCAGACCTCCATAAAGAATTCATTGTTTGTTGTTTCAATGGAAGGTCTCCTCCCTATAGTCAAATACAAAGTGTGTTAAATCACATGTGGGGTAAAGGCAGGAAACTGGAGATTCACAATAATCCTGCTCAAAGGACGGTCCTGGTTAGAATTCAAAGTGACTACCTCAAGCAGAAAATATTAGAAAAAGGTTACTGGTATGTTGGAGACTCTATGTTCTACGCAATCCAATGGACGTCCCTCCATTCTTCTCAGCCTCCAACTCCGACTTCTATCCAGCTTTGGGCGCACCTAACAGGAGTCCCTCTTGATCTGCGCCATCAACAGGGATTAAGTTTGGTTGCTGGTCTCGTTGGAGAACCAAAAGAAACAGATAACTTCACAAAAAATCTAGTGAGTCTCACTATGTCTCATGTTAAAGTGGAACTGGATCTTACGAAGCCTGCACCAGATATCGTGGAGTTCACAAGGGAATCAGGAGAGGTTGTGGAGGTTTTAGTGACATATCCATGGCTTCCTCCTACATGTGCACACTGCAAATAGCTGGGCCATATTGCAAAGAACTGTCTCTTGCTACCGCTACCCCATAAAACCCCCCCTCCGACTACAAAAAAGAACCTCTCCCCCAATCCCTCTACTAAAACTTATGTACCCAAACCAATGGCTAAAACCGCCCCTCCCTCCACTCCCTCGTCTTCTACTTCCCCTCCATCAGCTACTGTTCCCTCTCCCTCACCTAGTACATCTTTGCCTGTAAACACTTCAAAACTCCTGCCCCCAACCATTCCTGAAAAAGCAGTTACTATATCAAACTACAACTCCCTCCACCTTACCTCCTCTCGACCTCCTGTTGCTTACCCTGTTGATACTGAAACTAGCCCTCCTAACCCTCGACTAAGACTGTCCCTTAAGCGCTCTCGCTCTGACCCAACCTTGTCTCCTCCCACCTCTTCTCTTCTTCCTCCTCTGCCTGTTGAAAACCGACCCAACTCTACCCGCACCCCCATAGCTCCTCTCCTTTTGACCCTTCCTTTTCCTTCTGACCCCAATTCCTACTCTCTTTTGGTTACCGACTCTTCCTTTACCCAAGGAGAGTCCTCATTTTTATCTTAAATGAATACAAAACTATTTTTTTGGAACGTCCGCGGTCTAAATGACCCGGATAAGCACACCCCTTTTTGTAATTGGCTAAAGACTCATCAACCTATTTTTGGTACTATCTTAGAATCCCATATCAAAGATCAGAATCTGGCCCAGCTCATGTCTTCTCTTTGTCGTGGCTGGAACTATGCAACAAATCATCTCTCTGATGAAGATGGAAGGATAATTGTCATCTGGAAGGACCCAGTCAAGGTACAAGTGATGCATCAGTCACCTCAACAGCTAACTTGTCAAGTACACCTCCCAGCTACTGCTCCTTTTATCTACACTGCAATTTACGCTTCTAATGAAAGAGCAAAAAGAGCGGGCTTGTGGGTTGAACTTCTTCACCTGTACCAGCTGTTGAATCTTGCGAACCTTCCATGGATCTTAGGTGGTGACTTTAATGAGATCATTCATCACTCTGAGCATTCCCTGTTTGAGGTTAGCTCCATCTCTCCTCAAATGTCGGAATTCAGGAACACTCTTCATCAGATGGGAATGTTTGACCTTCGGTTTCAGGGCCCACTTCACTCTTGGTCTAACCTCCGGCCGGAAAATCTCATTGCTAAAAAACTTGATCGCCTGCTCGTCAACTCGAATTTAATATCCCTCTTTCCAAACAGTGTCGCTACCTTTCTTCCCCCTGAGATGTCAGACCATTGCCCTTGTCTTCTAGACCTAGCCCACCAACTCCCCTTAGCTGGAACCAAGCCCTTTCGGTTCTTTAAGTACCTTACTAAACACCCGCTCTTTCACCAGACGGTCCTTGAGGCTTGGAATCAGGCCGGAAGCATGGCATTCACTCTCACAAATCTTTGTTGGAAGCAAAAAACAGTAAAAGGAGTGTTAAAACAGTTAAATAGAGAGAACTTTTCTAATATTCAGGTGAGGGTTTTAGAAACTAACAGTTTGCTTCAAGATGTGCAGGTACAAGCTTTGACAAATCCAACTCCCCATCTCTTTGAAGAAGAACGACAGCTGCATCAGAAGTGGTTATTCCTGCGCCAAATTGAAGAATGTTATTTTCGACAAAAGTCAAGGGTAAACTGGCTGAATGAAGGGGATCAAAACACGGCTTACTTCTTCAGAATTTTCCAAACAAGGGCGAGTTACAACACTATTCGGTCCTTCATGCTGTCAACGGGTGGATTGTTAACTGACCCCCTACTCATGAGCCTTCATGCCATAACGCATTTCCGCAATCTGCTCGGCCCAGACTTGTTGCAACCGCTTCAACTTCACTCCTCTCATGACTGGTTTACTCAGCTCTCTGGTTTCACTCCTACTCCGGCCCATGTTATTGCAATGACTATAATCCCAACTGCTGAGGAGATTCAGAAGCTTCTATTCAAAATCAATCCTAACAAAGCTCCAGGTCCTGACGGTCTCACATCTGAGTTCTACAAGTCTTCTTGGAGTTTCTTAGGAACGGAGGTACTCTCCTCGATTTCGCACTTCTTCCACTACTCCTTCATGCCAGCTTCCACGAACTCTACAATACTCGCACTAGTTCCAAAGCGCCCAGGAGCTTCTGCCATTACTGACTTTCGCCCTATTAGCTGCCTTAACACTCTCTACAAAGTTGTAGCTAGACTTCTTGTCAGGAGGATAAAATCTATTTTGCCAGAGCTCATTGTTCCTAACCAGACAGCTTTCGTTAAAGGCATGTTAATAGTGGAGAACACGGTCTTAGCAGGGGAACTTGTAAACGGTTATCATCGACAGACAGGGCCAAAAAGGATTACCATCAAGGTGGATATAGCTAAGGCTTTCGACACTCTCTCCTGGGAATTCTTATTCAACTGCCTCGAGGGTCTGCATCTCCCGCCACTTCTGGTGGGTTGGCTTCGTGCGTGCATCTGTACACCTAACTTCACCGTCGGCTATAACGGTAGAGTGCACGGACACTTCAAGGGTAAGCGGGGACTTAGGCAGGGAGACCCCCTTTCTCCCTATCTCTTTGTCATTGCTATGAATATGCTCTCCCTCATGCTGAATAAAGCCGCCGCTGACTTGAAGATCAAGTACCATCACAAGTGTAGCAAGTCCAAGCTCACCCACTTATGTTTTGCTGACGACCTGTTGATCTTCATGGATGGTTCCCTTGGCTCAGTACAGAATGTTCTCCAGGTACTGAAAGAGTTTGAATTGCGCTCTGGCCTTGCTGTAAGTGTACAGAAGTCTTCTTTCTATGCCTCCGGTTTATCGCAACAGGAGATAGATGTCATCAAGGTGTCTACGGGAATGCCTAATGGGACTCTACCAGTGCGCTATCTTGGTGTTCCCCTCTGCACAAAGAAGTTAACAATAGCAAACTGTGAGGTTCTGATACAGCAAGTCAAATCAAAATTCACTTCATGGACTGTAAAGACACTGTCGTTTGCTGGGAGGCTACTCTTAATCAAAACAGTCATTGCGGGTATTACTAACTTCTGGTGCTCAACCTTCCTACTTCCTAAAGCTTGTATAAAAAGAATAAATTCCTTGTGTGGTCTATTCCTATGGAAAGGTAGACTTGATGCGCATCACTCGGCTAAGGTATCTTGGGAAGTGGTGACTAAGGAAAAAACTTGTGGTGGACTAGGGGTAAAGGACCTATTAACTTGGAACAAGGCGTGTTGTATAAAACTGATATGGTTGCTGT
Organism: Brassica napus; assembly: GCF_020379485.1. Taxonomy (NCBI): domain Eukaryota; kingdom Viridiplantae; phylum Streptophyta; class Magnoliopsida; order Brassicales; family Brassicaceae; genus Brassica; species Brassica napus. The sequence goes on from NC_063446.1 coordinate 5,079,846, forward strand.
TCTTTCAAGCAGGATCAATTTGGGTGGGATGGTTCAAGGCAGAAGTTCTAAAAGGCTCCCTTTCAAATTTCTGGACTATGAGACCTTCCACATCAAACTCATGGCTTGTTAATAAGCTTTTCAAGCTTAGAGATGAAGTCTATACCTGGATAAGGATGCAAGTAGGCAATGGAGAATCATGTCGCTTCTGGTCAGATAATTGGTCCCCCTTTGGGAAACTTTCACAGTTTCTGCTCTCAGACCAAACTTCAGGTATGGGTATAAGCTTGAAAACAACTATAGCGGACCTTTTCGTTGATGGAAACTGGAGACTTCCTCCTCCGCGCTCTGAAAGTATGCTTCAACTCCACATATTCTTCACAACATTAGGTCTGACTGAGACGGAGGATCGCTATGAGTGGATAGTGAATGATAAACCGTCATCAAGATACAGTACAAGCGAGATATATCGAAAGCTGAGGGACAGGGAAGAGACGGTACCGTGGGCATCAATTGTTTGGATTGGTAGAGGAATTCCACGCCACAACTTCCTAACTTGGTTGTTTGTACTGAATAGATGCCCAACTAGGGACCGTCTTATAGGCTGGGGACTTCAAACGGATGGGGCTTGTCTTCTCTGTAATCAGGCTGCTGAATCAAGGGACCATTTATTCTATCTGTGTCCGTATAGTTGGGGAATTTGGGTGGAGATTTCCAGAAGATGTCACCTGCAACCGCTGAGGAATTGGGATCAAACTTTGCTTTCCATGCAGACACTACAAGGGAACAAAACGGCAAAGAAACTGACATTGTTATGTTGGCAATCGACGATATACTGGGTATGGCAGGAGAGGAACAAAAGGTTACACAACAATCAATACCGTTCACAGGACGCGGTCATCAAACTGATCACACGTCAGATCACCGATCGCATCAGCGGTTACAGGTTTGATTCTCCGATCATCTCCTCTCGCTATATGCAGCTTTGGCTTTCGACGGCATCGTAATTGAGATTAGCGAACTTGGAAGTCGATTCAGTTACTTGGGCTATTTGGGCCAAATCTGATCTTTTAAATTATGGGTTTAATGATGGGTTGTTAACTAAGGTGGGTCTATAGCCATGAATATATGCATGTGCTTGTAAAACATTTGCTTTCTTTTATATATAAATATGCAAGCCTTTTGTCAAAAAAAAAAAAAAAAAAAAAAAAAGACATCATAGACCACGAGATCATCGGGGCTTGAAGAATCCGGGGAGATGTTGATCAGAAACTCTTCGGATGGCCGAGAACTAATTTGTAACCTCTGCATCTTGTGGCTTGGTTTGGACTTGGAAACAAATAGTATACTAAGTTGCTAAGGATGTCTTCTTATATGGTTTACTGACAACTTTGCATGTATATATATTGCTATTCATCGTAGTTTTCAACAATCTATATATAAGAGTTCAAAAGTCAAAGTACGTCCTCATAGATATTTAATGTTGCGTATTCAAACTCCTGAAGTTATGGCTTAGGTTATGATGGATATGATCAGGGAACTTTGTTTTCAAAATGTATAATATCTTGTAGGCATACAATACAAGTTGTATTGAATAGGAATGTAGGATCATACGTAGGGTATATAATACTTTGAAATGTAATATATGTTGTAGATGATCTTAAACCAAATGTTTCCTAGTTAGCTGAAATATATGAGTACTGTCTCACATGACCTAACCATGTTTTCCATATAGTGAAGTCTTAATTTACTTGATAGTAGACGCTTCCTCCCTAAAATCCAACGATCTTATGAAGCAACCAATTGATGCAGAAACCTAAAATCATACATGAACATTGAGTAAAACAGTTTTTGTGGTATCTCTAATAAATGTGGCTGTAATTGTTATTTTTTGGAGCAACCAGTTTCATGAAAAAGTTCAAAACCCCGTTAAAAATCACATACTTCAAGAAGTTACATGTATGTACTAATTCCTGGCTGCAATAATTAAATAATCATAGATACATTACAAATCAAGACATCGAGCGTTGACAAGTATAACACTAGGGATAAAGCTCTTTCAAAACTTCAAGATTTGTGTTTGTTTGAAGGCGAACTTGAAGGTGCACATGTCTTTCCCTCAAGTCAAAGTTCGCGTTCATATGACATTAGACTTCTTATTTTTAATAGAATTTTCAATTGTTATATAAATGCTTAAACAAATTTAATTCTGGAATTTATGTTTTTAGAACAATTCTGGAGTATACGCTATAGCATTAATACCAAACAAACGTATCAAGGTTGTTGTAAAAAAATAATATCAGGATCAATTTCCATGGTGGCATAGTGGTTTTGGAATGGAAAAAGAGTTGCTATATTAGTCCATTCCAAAAATCGATTCTCGTCTGGTCCTAATTACTAGTTCCACATGTGGTCAGACAGTTCCGAACACCTTATGTTATTCAAAAAAAAAAATGTATCAAGGTTTATTGATATCACATATTTGTCCACCGCTTTTATTGCTGGCATATCCAATCATTTAAAAATCATGTGTTTGAGTTATGAGGATTCAAAAGTTCTTGCAAATCACTCTACCTCACCTTACTTAAGAATACGATTGTACTTGAAAAAGCAATTTATTTTTAAAAAATATATTGAGCCTCAACTCGGTGTTGATCTGCCCTATTCCCTTTCTTGTGATTAATGTTTTTTACCAAGTTTTAAAATGAGAAAAAGACAAAAATAGCACTAAATCAAGTTTTTGTTCCCAAACTAGCACTCAAGGTCAAAAGTCACAAAAATAGCATTTAATGTTTTATCAAAAGTCACAAACTTAGGGTTTAGAGTTAAAGGGTGGGGTTTAGGATTTAGGGTTTAGGGTTTAGGGTTTAGGGTTTAGAGTTTAGGGTTTAGGGTTTAGAGTTTAGGGTTTAGGGTTTAGAGTTTAGGGTTTAGGGTTTAGGGTTTAGAGTTTAGGGTTTAGGGTTTAGAGTTGAGAAATGAGGTTTTGGGGATAAGATTTCAAATTTTGAAAAATAAAAAAATTAAAATTTTTAAAGGATAAACTTAGAAATGTGCTATTTTGATCATTTTAGTTTTTAAATGCTATTTTTGTGATATAAATTTAGAAATGTGCTATTTTGGAGATTTGCCCTTTTGAAATACTATGAAACTTTTTTTCTCTGTAAAATGAAAATATGAAAATTGAAGCATAGGTCGGCCAACCAATGGGGAGTGATATCGTATGCCTGATTTCGGTTGACCAGATGTTATGAACGCTTGAGATATGGAAGTCAGAGAAAGCAGAAAGGGTTTTAACTTTTAACTAAATGACAACAAAGCGTTGACTTAGAAAAAGACAACAAGAATCACGGATAAATAAAATAGAAAACGACGTTTTCTAATGCAATAATACATACACATTCTTCTGACTCGAATTTGTTATAGAGAAAAAAACAAAAATAGTACTAAATCAAGTTTTTGTTCGCAAACTAGCACTCAAGGTTAAAAGTCACAAAAATAGCACTTAATGTTTTATCAAAAGTCACAAACTTAGGGTTTAGAGTTAAAGGGTGGGGTTTAGGATTTAGGGTTTAGGGTTTAGAGTTTAGGGTTTAGGGTTTAGAGTTTAGGGTTTAGGGTTTAGAGTTAGAAATGAGGTTTTGGGGATAAGATTTCAAATTTTGAAAAATAAAAAAATTAAAATTTTCAAAGGATAAACTTAGAGGTGCTATTTTGGTCATTTTAATTTTGTTTTGGAGATTTGCCCTTTGTTTAATTCCATAAGAATTTCGGGTAAGTAAACTCGATCGAAGATGACATAATTCTTCATGGCTACGGTTCAGCCCATATATTATATAAAACGTGTAAACGAGAAAGAGAAACGTGAGGACGAGTCAGTCACCGATCAAGGCATGTTTCCGACCGGCGAAGTTAGTAGTATCCGAAGCCAACTTAATGTTTATATTATTCCATTTCAGCTGTCAAAGTCAACAAATGGCCACGTCCAGCTAATGAATACTTAAGGTAGACAAACATTTGAAGCAATTATCAAACCGTTTTTAACTTTTTTAAAACAACATTCGCAAATCAAAACCCAATATGGCAATTTTCCCTTTACGATTTGAATTACTTTCAGAACGCACTTGACCGATTAAACCCGATTAAACTTGAACAATACAACCTGGGACAACTTGCAGATTATGGCCTCTTTCAGATAATTTATGACAAACCTATATGGCTATATTTGTACTTTGCATAGTACATGTCTATGTATAAATATATAAGTTATATTATATGAAATTATATCAAATAATATGTTAACAGAAAAAACATGATCAAATCATTTTAAATTTTTTTTTTTTATTGTTTTTACAATAACAATCTTTTGTAGTTTCTGTTATAACATTGTAAAATTGTTTTGATATCAATGATTATTTTGCTAAAAAGACAGCCAAAATATTATTATATTTGGCCACAAATTCAACAACTATGTTCGCTTTGTAATATATCTAAATTTATTACCATTCAAAATATAACAAAAATAAACGATAAAATATAACTTGTTTATTTATATTTAATTTGAAATAATTCCTTCCTCTCCTTTGTTCAGCTCACAAGTCACGATGTTCATCTGAACAACAAAACATGAAGTCAAACAAGCTCTAAATCCCCTGTAATGGAAGACAAGAAAGCAAACATAATCGCTACTCTAACCATCTTATCCCTCCTCCTCGTCATAATCGCCGCCCGTGTTTATCTAAAACTCTCCAAACCCTTTTACCTCCTCGCCGGCGTCGACATCTCATTAATCCTCGCCGTGTTCTGCTTCCTCGTAATCCGAAGCCGTTACAACAGAGAGAGAAAGAACCTCGAGTCAAGATACATCTCCGAAGGCAGAGAGCTCAGAATCGAGTACAGCTTCCTCCGAAAAGTCGCCGGAGTACCAACCAAGTTCAAGCTCGAGGATCTCGAAGAAGCCACCGACGGGTTCAGAGTCCAGATCGGGAAAGGAGGATCAGGCTCGGTGTTCAAAGGAGTTTTAAAAGACGGAAGCCAAGTAGCTGTGAAGAGAATCGAAGGAGAAGAGAAAGGAGAAAGAGAGTTTAGGTCAGAGGTCGCCGCCATAGCTTCCGTGCAGCACAAGAATCTAGTTCGTCTTTACGGTTATTCATCAGCGAACCGTTACAGATTCTTAGTCTACGAATACATACCAAACTCGTCTCTCGATGTATGGATCTTCCCGGGAAAGAGAAGACTCGGAGTTGGAGGAGGATGTTGCTTGACGTGGGACCAAAGGTACCAAGTTGCAATAGATGTAGCGAAAGCCCTATCTTATCTTCACAATGATTGTCGGTCCAAGATCTTGCATCTTGACGTTAAGCCAGAGAACATTCTCCTCGACGAGGATTACAGAGCCGTGGTAACGGACTTCGGACTCTCAAAGCTGGTTGCCAGAGACGAGAGCCGAGTAGTAACTGAGATACGCGGCACGTGCGGGTATCTAGCGCCAGAGTGGCTTCTAGAGCACGGTATCTCCGAGAAGTCTGACGTTTACAGCTACGGGCTCGTGCTCCTAGAGATGATCGGAGGAAGGAGGAGTATAACGAGGGTAGAGAACAAGAGGACCAAGAAGAAGAAGTTGGAGTATTTTCCGAGGATTGTGAACCAGAAGATGAGAGAAAGGAGAGTGATGGAGATTGTGGATCAACGGTTGATAGAAGCCAAGGAGGTGGATGATGAAGGGCAAGTGATGAAGCTGGTGTGTGTGGCGCTTTGGTGTATACAGGAGAAGGCTAAGAATAGGCCTGATATGGCTACGGTGATTGAGATGCTTGAAGGGAGAGTTACGGTGAATGAGCCGCCGGATTCTAAACTGGTTGTGGTCGATCTTTTGGCGGCAGCTGGTGGGGGTGATGATGATGTTGATGATGTGACTACAGGTGTAAGAAGGGTTGTGGAGATGCCAAAATTGCATATTCAGAGGGGAAGGCATTTTCGTTTTCCGTCTGTTTGTTCTAGTATCATATCTCCAGTTTCTCCACGTTAGAGCTTTGGTTTGTTTCTTCGTTTGATATGTTAATAAGCACAACAAAACATAACCGGAACCTACTCTTTGTTTATATTTGGTTTTGTTCAAGTCTAAAACTTAGATTGCTTAGTGTTTTACACTCCAGCCTTTGAAATGTACTTATGTAGTAAGCACAACCCTTACATAACCAAGATTAGCAAATGAGCCGAGTCAATAAATAAGCTATCATTGTCCAAGCACACATCAGCACAACTCCAAGTGAGAATGTGAGATTTATTTAATCTAGAAATTTGTATTATTGTTTCAAACCATTTAGGAAAACAGTAGTACGTACTTGACACTTCTAATAATAACATCAATATTATGTAAAGCTCTTATTGGTAGTGCACATGGGTGGCTGATATTTAATTCATCTTTTTTTTTGAATGGATGTCAAATTTATTCATTCAATGAATGCGTCTATAGTTTGAAGAAACTTAATTCGTCTTTGAAATGGTATGAAGGTTTGATGTCTCTCTGTGCACTAGAAGTCGTCGCCTAAAGAACGTAGTGAAGAACAAAAGAGAGAGGTTTAATTTAGAAAGTAAAGAGAGAGAGATAGAGTAAAGAAAGAGAATCTTATTTGCTTGATTAATTTGGTTTATGGGAAGATCTCATATATATAGGGGTTATAAGTATGGCAAATGGTAGATGAGATATGATAAACTAATAATCCATTGTCTTGAGACCTTAATCCACCATGCATGCTTGTCCCTTGTAGTGGCATCTCCATTGTCTTGAGACATTAACCAACCATGCATGCTTGTCCCTTGTACTGGTATCTCCATTGTCTTGAGACCTTAACCAACCATCTTGTTTCTTATTGCTTCATCTTCACACTCCCCCTCAAGCTTGACCATAGGGACTGGTCAAGCTTGGAAACCATGAATCATTCCCTCATTAAAACCTTTAGCTTGGAAAAACCTCATGGGATAAAACCCAAGCCAAGGAAAAAGAGTAGAACACTTCATGGCTAAGAGGATTAGTGTGATGAAAAATCTACGAGTCCTAACTTGGAATGTATGAACTCGCAAACCTTGGTGCTTGCAGTCTTGGTAAAGATGTCAGCTAGTTGATCCTCACTTCTTGTGTAGCAGGGTAAGATGATCCTTTGTTCCACTGCTTGCCTAACTTTATGACAATCCACCTCAATGTGTTTAGTCCTCTCATGAAACACACTGTTGGAAGCTATGTGTATTGCTGCTTGATTATCACAATGCATGGTGATTGGAGTTGATGTCTCTATACCCAAGTCTCGAAGTAAGTTTCTGATCCAAATCAACTCACTAGTGAGCTTCCTCATTGCCCTATATTCAGCTTCAGCACTTGAGCATGACACTATCTTCTGTTTCTTGCTCTTCCAAGTGACAAGATTGCCTCCAATAAATGTACAATAGCCGGTAGTGGATCTCCTATCCACTCTGTCTCCTGCCCAATCAGCATCACAATATCCAACTATCTCTGTATTTTTGTTGCATCCTATCCACACTCCTTGCCCTGGCGCCTCCCTTAGGTATCTTAGGATCCTTTCAACCATGTTCCAATGGTGTATCTTGGGAGCTTGCATATTCTGGCTTACTTGGTTAACTGCAAAGCATACATCAGGCCTGGTGATGGTGAGGTATATCAGCTTTCCTACCATTCTTCTATAGTGTTTAACGTCAGCATAGGGCTTGTCTTCAATCTCCCCCTCACGCAGCACCTTATACCCATCTTCTAGTGGAGTCTTGGCTACTCTCGCTCCAAACTTTCCTGCCTCATTCAAAATATCAAGTGTGTACTTCCTTTGAGATAAGAGCGGCATATTTCTATCCCTAGAAAGTACTTTAGCTCACCCAAATCTTTAATATCAAAAGTAGACTTAAGAAAGACTTTGGTTGAGATAATACCTTCCTTGTCACTTCCTGTGATGATAATATCTTCTACATAAATAAGAATCACCACAATTCCTTGCTTGCTTGTGAGTGTGAAGAGTGTATGATCAGCTTCTGACTTTACAAACCCTCTTCCATTGAGAGTTGTACTCAGTTTGTGGTACCAAGCCATTGGTGACTGTTTTAACCCATAGATTACTTTCTTCAACCTTAGGACATTCTCTGGCTTGACCATGTCTTCCATACCCGGAGGTGACCTCATGTAAACCTCATCCTCCAGCTCTCCTTGAAGAAAAGCATTCTTGACATCCATCTGCCATAAATCCCATTCCAAGTTCACTGCCAATGAGAGTAGAATCCTTATGGTGTGGAGTTTAGCTACTGGTGCAAATGTATCCAGATAGTCTTCTCCATAGACTTGGGTGTATCCTCTTGCAACTAGCCTTGTTTTCTTTCTTTCTGGTTTCCCATTGGCAAGGTACTTGATGGTGAAGAGTAGACGGCTTGTAACAGCTTTCTTTCCTTTGGGGAGCTCAGTTTCATACCAAGTATCATTCTTGATCATGGCACCAACTTCATCCCCAACTGACGCTCTCCACTCTTCATGCTTCATGGCTTCTTCATAAGTCTTTGGTACATACTCTTGATATAGGTTGCTGATGAAGACTACATGCTCTTCAGATAGTCTCGCAAAAGAACATGTTGCTTGGATAGGATGAGCTACTGCATTGTTGTTGAAGTATACTTTGGTGTCCATCCACTGAGATGGTTTCTTCACCCTTGTACTCCTCCTTAATGGTTGAACTTCTTGTTGCATTCCATCTTGATCATTAACAACTTCTTCTTGGATAGCTTCTTCTTGGATAGCTTCCTCGTGGATAGCTTCGTCATGGATATCTTCTTCAGGGATAGCTTCCTCATGGATAACTTGTAAATTAGGTTGATTTCCCCCCTCATGATCAGGATGGACTGCTTCTTCAATTGATGTAGCTTCATCCACAACTGGAGGTATAGGTGAAGTGCTCGGTACGCCACTTGTTTGAGGCTGGCTGATGCCTAGGTTTTCCAGAATGATTCTCAAGTTGTTTGCCCTATCTGAAGATCCTTGTGAGAGATCCTGAAGGCTTTCCCAACTCTTTTCATCATAGTATCCCTTTGATTCCACAAACTTAACATCCCTTGAGACCATAACTCTTCTTGATTCAGGTATGTAGCACTTGTACCCCTTCTGCGCATGAGTATATCCTATGAACATGCCTTTGACACTCTTGGCTTCAAGCTTGTTTCTCTGTTCCCCTGGTATCAAGACATAGCACACACACCCAAAAACACGCAAGTGATCAATTGGAGGTTTTATTTTGTTTAATACCTGAAAGGGAGAGATATCTTGGAGGACTTTGGTGGGGATCCTGTTGATCAAATAACATGCTGAGACCACAGCATCTCCCCAGAACCTCTTTGGAACATTGGTATGGAACATCATGCTCCTTGCAACCTCCATAAGATGGCGATTCTTCCTTTCAGCAACTCCATTTTGTTGTGGTGTGTATGGGCAACTTGTTTGATGGATTATGCCATGTTTTGCTAAGTGATGTTTGAAAGCAGTGCTTGTGTATTCTCCGCCATTATCAGACCTAAAAATTTTGATCTTGGAATTGAAATGGTTAGATACATAGTTTTGGAAGTTAATAAAAGCTTCTAAAACTCTATCTTTAGTTTGAATCAAGGTGAGCCATGTATATTTTGATTTTTCATCTATGAATGTAACAAAATATTTATGGTTCTCCCTAGACATACAAGGTGCTGTCCAAACATCAGAGTGCACAAGATCAAAGCAATTTTCATAAATAGTCTTAGAATTAGGGAAAACAGATCTCTGATGTTTACCAAGAATACAAGCCTCACAACTTCCACTCTTTAAAGATAGATTAGGTAACATCAGTCCTAAGGCACGATAATGAGGATGACCTAATCTAGCATGCCATAAAACATCACTAGCTAACACAGAAGCAGAATTGAAAGCACAAGATAAATCTGAAAGCTTGGTGTTTTCAAGCAAGTAAAGCTCTCCCTTGCTCACACCCTTTCCCAACATCTTCTTGGTCTTAATATCCTGAAAGCACACATCATTAGGACTGAAAATAACATTGCAATTTAGATCATTGGTTGTTCTCTTAACAGATAATAAGTTGGATGTGAAAGTAGGCATATAAAAAGCTTGAGACTCCTTATCAAACAGTTTCAAGTTTCCTACTCCTTCAATTGGAATTCTATCACCATTAGCAATCACTACACTCCCTAGAGCAGGTTTAACATCACTAATCAGTCTAGCATCCCTAATCATATGATGAGAAGCTCCCAAATCAATGATCAAAGGTCTAGTAGTATGTGAAGCACTGTGAATAGAATTAAAAGCAGTGACACTGATGTTACTAGAGTTTGCATTGATAGCCTTGATAAGGGCTTCAATGTCTGACTTGCAGATGAAGGCATCATCAGGGGATGGCTAAGACATGGCATGGGACGTGGATCCACCAGTGTGGGTGGTTGAGATCATAGCTCTTCCATCTTCTCCTATGTGCATGGAGCCTGGTACTGTGGTTTCATGAGCTCTTGCTTCATGTGCTTTGGCCTGGTTGTATCTGTTGGTTGAAGCAGGTCTGAGGTGAGGATGGAGGATTCAACAATTGGTTTTGGAGTGGCCTAGATTCTTGCAGTGCTCACAAGTCACAGACTTGTCTCCTCCTCTTCTTGGTTTGAAGTGTGCTTTGTTGACTGAAGAACTCTCCATCTTCTCAGCTTTGTTTGCCATAAACAGTTCCCCTTTTCCACCAAAGAGACCATCTGAGCCTAGCTCCTTCCGAAGTTGAGCACACACATCATCATAGCTTGGAAGCTCTTTAGCTCTCAATATGTGTTTAAGTACATCATTGAAGCTTGGGTTGAGTGTGAGAAGCAATCCAAAGACCTTGTCTTGCTCACGCCTCTCTTCTAGTATACTAGGATCAGTGGTACTTGGTCTCAGCATCTCAAGTTCAGACCACAGCTGGCTGTACTTCCCAAGGTGCTTGGTGAAGTCCATATCCTCTTGCTGCAAGTTGTTGATTGCCCTCTTAACCTCAAAAATTCTGGTGAGGTTTGAAGTGTTGCCATATACCTTGTGTAAGGTATCCCATAGCTTCTCTGCAGTCTCACAGTGTGAGTAAGACTCCATGATAGGAGTATCAAGTGAGCCTTTCAAGATAGACAGCACCATGAGATCCTCCTGACCCCATTTGCCTTCATCTACCACTACAACCTCCTTGCCATCTTCTCCTTGGGTGATTTGTCTTGGGGCCTCACTTGTGGTGATGTACTCCCATAGACCTCTTCCTCCAAGAGCTGTCCTGGTCAATCTCGACCAGGTAATGTAGTTAGGACCTTTCAGGATGACTGGAATCCTCACTAGCTTGTGCTGCTCCATCTTTGCTTGCTATTGTCCAGTGGGTTAAAAATAAAAAAAATCGCCAAGAAGAAATTTGAATTTCTGAGGCTAGACAAGAGAGAAAACAAGGGAAGCCAAGATATGTTCTCTAGAAATGAAGAAAGTAAACCAAACAAATGAAAGAGTAAAGTGAATAGAGTAAATTTGCGGAAGCAGTTTGGTGTTCAAGAGCTTGGAGGCTCTGATACCAAGTTAGAAATTGAAGAACATAGTGAAGAACAAGAGAGAGAGGTTTAATCTAGAAAGTAAAGAGAGAGAGATAGAGTAAAGAAGGAGAATCTTATTTGTTTGATTAATTTGCTTATGGGAAGATCTCATATATATAGGGGTTACAAGTATGGCAAATGGTAGATGAGATATGATAAACTAATAATCCATTGTCTTGAGACCTTAACCCACCATGCATGCTTGTCCCTTGTAGTGGCATCTCCATTGTCTTGAGACCTTAATACACCATGCATGCTTGTCCCTTGTAGTGGCATCTCCATTGTCTTGAGACCTTAACCAACCATCTTGTTTCTTATTGCTTCATCTTCACACCTACTTTATTTAGTAGTAGTTTCTTTGTTTGTACATGACACAAAAAAGTTAAGAGAAGCAGCTCTTGTGGACTTTACCTCTACTATCCTTCAGCATATATGTTTGGTGTTTTGTTGTCTGATATCATTGTATAAGAATTGAGCTAATGGGGCTTTTAAATTAACCATACTTAACAAACTTGACGTGATATTCATGCAGCCAGGCAGACGTTATTAGTATTGGAATGGAACATTAGACAAGAGTCCAACACAGGTAATTGCAACTCAAAATCCAAAGCAATATCGATGTGTAAATAAGCACAATTTTATAACCAGGATTGAACAAAACAGGCTATTTCAACATTGTTCTGTGGAATTTTGTTTTGTCTGAATAGTAAGTAACAAAATTATTATAGACACGAACATAACACAAATGTAAAAAACCATTGAATGTAACGTAGACTCATAAAGCCTCGATTGGAAGCCTTAACCAGATTTGGTTGGTTCAAAAGTAAACCGAATCTCCCAAATTCTATTATTAGGGTGAAGACAGATCAAAACAAAAGACTCGGGGATAAAAGTGAAGAGAATCAATAGTAAAGGGGGCGCTAAGGAAAAATAAAAGTTGCAAGCCACATCAAAGTCCAGTTTTATATGGATTGCTGCCGCTGAGCTCTCTCTGTATCTTTTGGTGGCTTCCTTATAGACTTCTCCGTCGCTAGACCCTTGCCGAGGTATCTCTCTCAGGTAAGATCTGTTTCTGGCTCATCCTGTTCGTTCCACCAATTCCTTCCTCATCAATATATATATCGTTTTGATTTCGTTTACAGCTTTTGTTTTGTTTGTTTCGTTCCGATGTAATTTTCCGGCGAAAGCGTCCGAACGGACTCTATATTCTAATGAATCTTCTCTATTTAGTTTCTAGAGGTTAATAGAAAGTTGGAAACAAAGGGATAAAATTTATGTCTTTTTAAATGTGTTTGTGTCAATTTTGAAGTTCTAAAAGGTTTATATCGCTTTTGATGTTTAGTTTGAACAATGTGGTATTTATTTTCTGATGGAATCAATGTGGTGTGTAAAACTAATTGATGTGTTCCTTTCCCTGCAGAGTTTTTTTTTTCTCCCCAGTTCTTCTTCTCAGCATTGCTTGTCATCCATAATGAGTCTCTCTGGTGCTGCTGCAGTTGGTTCGAGTCAGTGTGTTCCTCTCTTCTTTTTTTTTGCTGCGTTTTGATTTGGTCTTGAGTGAGTGAATAACAGGGGGAAAAACTCTCTGTTGCAACGTTATTGCAGGCAGAAACTTGAGAAAAGCGGTGGAGTTTGGGAAAACTCATGTGGTTAAGCCCAAAGGGAAACACCAAGCTACTATTGTCTGGCTACATGGCCTTGGCGACAATGGCTCCAGGTACTTCTTTTATTTCTCTGACGTTGGTTTTGTAATTTTGGATTATCAGCTAGCTAAATAGTTTACAATACATGGCTTCTATATTACGGTTTCCATCTCCGGGCCTTTTTTGAATTGTGTGGATATTTCCTATACACTAATGTCTTTGAGTTATGAGTGTAACTTATGCTGTAGTGTTTAAGTTTAAGCCTTATCCATGTAACTAAGTTTTCTTTCAAGAGTTTTGGTGTTTTTTTCAATGCAATGTCGCTTCACAATCAGCTGAGACAAACCAAGTTAAATTGACTATAGAACAGTTTTTTGCTTCTATTAAGCCATATTTTCTCCTGGAGTTTTGATTAATACGCAGTCAGTTTTAAAAGTTGGCAGTCATGACATTAAAGCTCTTTTTGATTTTGTCCTTACTGCAGCTGGTCCCAGATTTTGGAGACCCTTCCTCTTCCGAATGTGAGTTATAGGCTTCAAGTGATCTCCAGCAGTTGCCTTAATTATGTTAAGCGTGCTCAGTTACTTTACCTTTTGGTCAATGTTAACCCATCTGTGTATATGTGATGTAGATCAAATGGATCTGCCCTACAGCTCCTTCTCAACCAATAAGTCTGTTTGGTGGTTTTCCCTCCACAGCTTGTAAGTTATTTTCTACTTAGCATTCGTCTTTCCTTCTGGTTAGTGGAAACTGTTACTAATCAAAATACTAAGGGAGGTTAAGAGAGTTGCACTTAAATTTTAATCATGTTCTTGCAAATGAATGTGCCAACCAAACCCCAATTTTTTTTTGAAAAGTTAGTCTATAAGGCTCTAAGCAAAGTAGTCAACCAAGTAGTTGGCTTGTGGGCGAGAGTATTATTAGCCAACACATCGTTGGTTTGGCTCCACATCACTAGACCAAAGAGTTCTTCTATTGTTCCTTCTTAATAATGGGAATCTCTATTCAAAAGTTAATCATCAGACTCGTGCACGAATAATAATTCTGAACAGTGAGTATTTTGTGTGAGAAAAAAGTTTGATGAGTTGGTACTGTTGCAGGGTTTGATGTTGTGGACCTCACTGAGAATGGACCTGATGATGTAGAAGGACTGGATGTGGCTGCCGCACATGTTGCAAATCTGTTGGCAAATGAGCCTGCTGACAGTAAGTTTTCCTTCCAAAAACTTGCCTCTTCATTCCCCTCCATATAACCAGTCAAGTTCGACTTTATTGAGCCTGTTTCGGTTTCTTATCGAATCCATTTCTAAAAATACTGTGTTATCTTTTATTGCTTACAGTTAAGTTAGGTGTTGGAGGGTTCAGCATGGGGGCAGGGACGTCTCTGTATTCTGCGACTTGTTTTGCCCTTGGCAAATATGGAAATGGCAATCCTTACCCTATCAATTTAAGCGCAGTCATTGGCTTAAGCGGGTGGCTTCCTTGTGCTAAGTAAGTCTCCTCTTTGTGCCAAAAGTCCTAACGTTCTTCTTGTTTTATAAGAGCTTTGATGGATCTTTTCTTCTTCGAAGGACACTGACTGGTAAACTAGAAGAGGAGCAGATCAAGAACCGGGCTGCATCGTTACCCATCTTAGTTTGTCATGGAAAAGGTAACTAAGCAAACTATGTTACCCTTAAAATTTTGAAATGTTTCATCGCTCAATATGCATAGTGTAAATGCAATTCATGCCTTATTTTGAATTTTTAAACTTTTAAAATAGTCTTCCTGTTCTTGTGCTGATTCATGTACCTTTGGTTTCTAGGTGATGATGTTGTACCGTTCAAGTTTGGGGAGAAATCTTCACAGGCCTTGTTATCACATGGGTTTAAGAAGACGACCTTCAAAGCTTACGGTGCACTTGGTCACTACACAATCCCACAGGAGACGGAGGATGTATGCGCGTGGTTGACATCCACCCTCGGCCTCGAAGGTTGAAAAAGGCTTTTCAATGATTTGTCACTCTCTGATGAAAAAAAACTCGTGATTTTTCATTGATTTGGATTTAAATCTTTCGGATTTTCATTTTTAAGATGTTACATTTGGGATGTTTAAGACTAAGTAGATAAAGCTTGTCGTTTGGCCCTTCTAAACTCTGTCACCTGACCATCGGTAGTCTCAGTTGTGTTTGTTTTCTGGTGGTCGATCGGTTATTTAGCAAAAAAAAATTCATTCCTTTTAAGGTTTTGTTTCTTTGAAAGTATGCCAAATGTTAGTGATAAAATTATTTTAACTAGAAATATAGAACTAAAATGTAATAGATGGGTTAATTGATAAAGAAAATTAAAAGAACACTATTTTTTTTATTTGAATATTACTAATTCATTAAAAGTAGCTCGACGGTTACGCCTAACTAACTGCACAGTTTAAAATGTGCGCGACATAGCTTGACACGTGTGCGCGACATAACACAACACGTGTTCGGACAAGACTTGTCTGAATCATCGTTTCCACTTTCTCACTCCGCCTGAGCTCTCTCTCTAACATGATCATCAAGCGCGAAACAATGGGGGAGTAAAAAAAAAAACAGAGATGCTTTCTCTCTTCCTCTCTTCCTCTTCTTCTTCGTACCTCACACTCTCCAGATCCGTAACTCTCCACTTATCCCGCCGAACAACACTCTCATCCCTCACAATGTCAACGAACCTAAGCACCCACGCGTACGCAGGCAACCCCTTGAAATCCAAAACCCCAAAATCCACCGACACCTTCTCACCTTCCTCCGCCTTTGAATCCCTCAAAGCCCTGATCCCGCAAATCCCCAATCACCCCACGCCTTCCCCCGATTTCAAAGTCCTCCCCTTTAGCAAAGGCCGCCCGCTGGTGTTCTCCAGCGGCGGCGGAGACGCTTCCACCACGTCGCCTATCTGGCATCTGGGGTGGATCAGCTTGGCTGATTGCAAGGGTATGTTAGCGAGCCGCGGGGTTGATATGGACGAGGACTCGCTTGTGTATTTAGGACCCAAGGTGGAGGAAGATTTGGTGTGTTGGGCTGTTGATGTGTCTGAAGAAGAAGAAGACGGCGTCGTTTCGGGGTTGGAAAGTAGGAAGCTTTGTTTCGTCGAGCTGAGGACTTTGATGGTTGCTGCTGATTGGGTGGATCAGCGCGCTATGGATGAGTTGGCTATTGCAGGACATGTATGTGAGCTGCACTCTTCCAAGTGCATTTCATCATCTTTATCATAATGCTTAAGTTGTCTTGTTTCTGTGGCAGGCCAGGGCATTGCTTGAGTGGCACAATGTATCAAGATTCTGTGGGTCTTGTGGAGGTACAAATGTAGCAAAGGAAGCAGGAAGAAGAAAGCAGTGCTCAAACAAGGCTTGCGGAAAGCGGGTTTATCCCCGGGTTGACCCGGTATATGTTTATCCTAAAAAGCATGAGTTACTTTGCAGAACTTAAGGCTGATTGATTTCTCTATACCAGGTGGTTATAATGTTAGTGATTGATCGAGAGAATGATCGTGCGCTTTTAAGCAGACAGTCTCGATATGTACCTAGAATGTGGAGTTGTTTAGCTGGATTTATTGAGGTATAGAAAGAATCTCTCTCACTGCTAAGTTATTTGTTTTGTATGTGTATTGTTACCTATGCTGCTTTTGCTTAGCCAGGGGAAAGTTTAGAAGAGGCTGTGAGGCGAGAAACATGGGAAGAGACAGGCATTGAAGTAGAAGATGTTGTTTATCACAGCTCTCAGCCTTGGCCTGGTAAATTGACTTGTTATAATTGGTGTACTAGTTGTATCATTTAGCTTGTCTTTGTTAGCTCGTGGTTTACAGAGTCTCGTTAGCTAATGTTCAATGCATGCATCCTGTAGAGTCATATTAATGAGAAATTTTACTCGTCTGGCAGATAAAAATTGAGGGTAACCTATATTATGTATTGATTAGAACATTATTTTTTCTTTGAAGATTAAGATATTTAGTCTTGTATCATGTTGATGGGGGTTTGATCTCTTCGTTTGTGGCTTTTTTTGACCTGCAAATTTAACAGAACGATGATATGCTTGTCTTAAACTGCAGTGGGACCAAGTAGCACGCCATGCCAGCTGATGTTGGGGTTCTTTGCTTTCGCCAAGACTCTTGACATAAACGTAGACAAGGAGGAATTAGAAGGTAAGAGTAACTTCAACTCCTTTGGAAAATCCCCAAGAGTTTCTTAACATTCATCACGTTGAGCTCATCTTTAACAACTACCACCATGTTGTGTTGCGCAGATGCTCAATGGCACAGTAGAGAAGATGTGAAGAAAGCACTGGCCTTTGCAGAATACAGGAAGGCGCAAAGAACAGCGGCTTCAAAGATAGAGCAAATCTGTAAAGGTGTGGAGAAAAGCAAGAGTCTGACAACTGATTTCAATGTGGAAAGCGGCGAGCTCGCTCCTATGTTCATCCCGGGGCCATTTGCCATAGCTCACCACCTGATCTCGACATGGGTAGATCAGGGTTCTTGCAATGTTCACTCAAAACCGCAAGCTAGTGTCTCTCTCTCGAGTTTGTAGCTAGAAAGTTACGACTTTGATGCTTTAGAGAAATCAAAACGATTGTTATAGCTTTGATGCTTAATCTGAACTAATCTTTGCGTAAAGACTTGAAAACTTAAGCTGTGTTATAATCTTTGCTTTGGTTTTTAATTTCTTTTCATTTAGCTATTATACAACAATCAATAAGAAAAAAACTACTGTATTTATATAAATAGAAGGCCTTTTATTAATGATGTGTTTATGGAGAGTTTATTGATTTATGTTTTAGTATTAAATTTTTTTATCAAGATTTTGTTTTAAGAATTCCACCGCTCTGATTAGAGTTCACCTGATTTGTAACAGAAATTAAGGGGAGAATAGAGGAAGAGCGAAGGAAGAAGAGTAGAGAGTAGTAAACCTTTCCAAGAGTACTTTGTAGTTTACATAGAGCAAATTGTAATTGGGCTTAAATCATAAACTAAACATAAACGTAAGAAGAAGCCCAACTGGCCCATCTTCATCCTAAGTATTCGTATCAAATGCACTTTCAATCTTCAGGTCTCTC
The DNA here is from genome assembly GCF_020379485.1 of Brassica napus. Lineage (NCBI taxonomy): Eukaryota > Viridiplantae > Streptophyta > Magnoliopsida > Brassicales > Brassicaceae > Brassica > Brassica napus. The sequence continues at coordinate 5,098,142 of NC_063446.1, forward strand.
ACTCACAAGGTTCTAAACCCCTCCCATTGCGCAACCTTTGTTATTCTCCGAGATCTGAACCACTATGGCTACCTTCTTCCGACGACTCGCTAGGTCAGCTCCGATCGCATTCCCGGCCGCACTCCGATCCCAAATCAAATCTGGTCATGGTACTTTCCGATTCTCTGCCGGCGCGATCGCGGCTCTTTCCGGTGGATTCTCCTGTTACTACCTCACCTCCGGCAACAATCTGGTGAGCTTTTCTTTTCCAAGCTGGTTCGAGTCATTTATATTTGTATTTTGGTCAATATAGATTTTGTTTGTATATCACATTCGATCAGGCGAGTCTAGAGGAACACACTGATTCAGATACTGAAAACGCTTTCGTATCGGTTAATAAAATCTTGTGTGTTTGTTAGTGATTGCTGACTCTCGTTGATGGATCTCACAGGCTTATCTGGATCAAGCTAAGGAAGAGACTGGACCCAAAACAGGTGCTCTCTTTTTTACTCTCAAGTTAACCACGGTTTTTCCTTTAATCTCCGAAACGTTTTTACCTACAATTGATTTTTATCATATTTCTTTATGTTTTATTTTCCTTTTTGCGTCGGGCTCCTCCATACACTTATTATCTGACTGGTTTCAGCTCTGAACCCTGACAAATGGCTCGAGTTCAAGCTCCAAGACACTGCTACAGTTAGCCACAACACCAAGTTGTTCAGGTCTTTGCTCGACTTACTAACTATCTTCATAAATATACACATATTGGCAATAGGGAGCGATGATATGGATAACTAACTAGCTGGTGAATCCTTTGTTTGTTACTTATCCTTTCTTGTGTTATTTTCAACATGTATTAAGTAGTTTGTATCCCTGTAGTGCATATGTGGTAGGCATTATGAAATCATTGTTGGTAAAAAAAATCCAAGTGGTGTTTAACTTTGGTTCTCTTGTTTTCCTTTTTCCTTGAATTCTAGGTTCTCATTTGACCCCTCAGCCAACTTGGGTCTGCATGTTGCTTCTTGTCTCCTCACAAGGTATGTTGCGCTCTAACTCGTACAACTTTACAGTAAAACAAATTTATTTACTGACAACTTGGGTAATTTTCTCCGATGATAAATTTCTAACCTGTTTCCTTTTCCTTTGTACAGGGCTCCTTTAGGCTATAACGCTGAAGGGAAAACGAAATATGTCGTTAGACCGTAAGTTCAGCTAAAAACTTCTCACCAGCTTTGCATGGTTTTTCATGTCCGGACAACCACTTTTTCTGATTGAGTTAAAGAACCTGTTAGCCTAGCCGTTGAGATTACCACTTTGTGGTTTCTAAATTTCAAATTTCTGGATTACTCAATATCTTAACTTATCTTGGAAATACCTCTTCCAGATCTTTACTTTTCTTGCTTCCACTTAAAACTCTTTCAATACTTGTGCTTATGTACGTGGGGCTTCTATTAACCATGTTTATCTTATGTTTGTGAATCAATCTCAGTTACACTCCTATATCAGACCCAGAGGCTAAGGGCTATTTTGATTTACTGATTAAGGTATGACCGTATGAGTGTCTTCTAATATCCATGTGCATCTTTCCACTTTTGCACTATTTTCTAGCAAAGAACTGATTGTGTTATGATTGATCTGATTTCTTCGATTTGTTTTGATTTTGTTATGATGTGTTCACTGCCTTTTGCAGGTATATCCAGATGGAAAAATGAGTCAGCATTTTGCCAGCTTAAAACCGGGGGATGTGTTGGAAGTGAAAGGGTATAATTTCTTGACTTTTAGCATTTACTTACTACGGTTGTTGATAGTTCTTTACTTTATATAATGTTTAACTATTTCTACCTTTTGTTTCTTGTAGACCCATTGAGAAGTTCAAATATTCGCCTAATATGAAGAAACATATTGGCATGGTATAAACCTTTGTTCCCTTATTACAGCCAAGTTTATTGAAGCTTTCTTACACACAATCTGTTCTATATATCGAAATGGAAAGCCTGAAAAAAACATATGTGAAGGTTGAACTTTGAAGATAGGACTTCACTAGTAGTTTTTTCGTTATCTCAATGTATGGAATGATTTCACCTGCTCCCCTTTGTTGAAATACAAGTCCGTAGAAATTCAGTTTCTTAATAATGGATACAAGTCAATGTAATGACAAATAATTTCTGACTGGTAATTTTGTGTGTTGTTTGTATCCGTTTTCTCTTTTTACTTGAAGATCGCTGGTGGAAGTGGGATTACTCCAATGCTTCAGGTGATTGATACCATTGTGAAGAATCCTGAGGACAACACGAAGGTGACCAGTTTATTGCTACCTTATTTTTTTCTCAAAAATGATTATTTGTATACCCCATATTGAAGTATTTAATCTATCCATACATTGCTTAACTTCTACGTATTCCAGATTGTGGTTTCTTTACCCAGATCTTAAAACTGTTATCATCCTTTACAGCTCATTTGAAAACTGTGTTTTCACACAAAATAATCCTAACATGGAAATTACAATTTTGTGTGCACAGATAACACTACTCTATGCCAATGTTTCTCCGGATGACATACTTCTCAAGCAAAAGCTCGATGCACTTCAGGCAAACCACCCAAACCTGAAGGTAGAATCCTCTTTGATTTCTTCAATTGCTTATTTTACTAGCATACACTACTCTTATTAATAAAAAATGAAATGTTTAAAATGGACAGGTATTCTATACTGTTGACAATCCTACTAAAAATTGGAAAGGAGGAGTAGGTTACGTTTCAAAGGATATGGCTCTGAAAGGCTTACCTCTTCCTGCTGACGATACACTTATCCTCGTAAGTTACCTTACAACCTTCAGAACCATTTCTTGTTTTTTGTTAAAAGAAAGTGTTTCTACAATCTAATTCCATCGCTTCTTCCCTTGTGTGCTATGTAATATTTTTCTGCTTAAATATATGACAGTACATTAATTTAATTAGTGAGCTTTTTTCCTTTTCCTTTTGATTTTGGAGTATGGAGATGTTTTATATCAGTTTTCATCATAACAGACTATGTTTCTTAAGAGATCGAGAATTAGGATGTTTACGGATTTGATTTGCCGAAAAAGAAGTTGTGGATAGGAGCAAAGCATTCGCTATTAATTAACGTGGTATTATTTATTGTTATTTCAGGTGTGTGGTCCTCCTGGGATGATGGAGCATGTATCCGGAGGCAAAGCTCCAGACTGGTCACAAGGAGAGGTTTGTTCCAATTCGTCAACATCTTATCTTGGCAAATATCTTTTACTTGAAACCTAAAAACTAGTTAAACCGTTTGATCGAGCTCTTCATGTCTAATTGTTACGTTGGTTTGTTTCACTGCAGGTTAAGGGAATACTCAAGGAACTCGGATTCACAGAGCAAATGGTTTTCAAATTCTGAGAGGATTATGAATCAAAATTCCGTGACGGGTTTCATTTCATGTAATAAAGTGTCCCCAAGCAAACATTAATTGATGCAGTATGAGATTGACACAGTACCTATCAAGCTTTGAAAATAAACAAAGCATAACAGATCAGTTAGTCTTTTGTCTCTAGAAGGACCTTTGCCATACTTTGATTTTGATGATAAATTTCTATGTGATTGAGACTGCAAGATATTGGATACGGTTTGAAAGATAAAAGTTTGTTCATTTGCGTTCATGTCTGTGTTTTCGACTCATGTCAAATCATGTGCTTGGAGAAAGATCCAAAACTCAATTAGCACTCTCAACTTGGCTAAGTCGTCTATTGTTCATTAGCAATTTGTGTTGGAGTAACAGGAAATGTGGACTGCCACCAACATGTCCCAAGTTTTATTATAATCTGTTACTTGTGAAAGAAAAGATATAATTGTCAATGAAGGATCCAACAAGTAAAGCAACCATATAGCTTGGGGAGACAAGACAAACACGTTTCAAAGGAAAATCAAATGGATAGAGATATCAGTAATTCCCCAAGAACAAATGCTTGCAGCGTTAAAGAAACCCTCTCCTTCATCATTTAGGTTTACTGAGACGGTTTCTCCTCTTCTTTCGTGGAGGATAGATACCTGTCATCAAGCACGTTTAAAGGACTTCAAAATAAGCTAGAAAACAACAGGATATGGGCTAAACTGTGGAAGCAATTGCATAAAAAACATACTGGCTTCATCTATAAAACAGTAATCCTATAAGCAAACTTGTTTCCGAGTAGTGCATCTAGACACGAATATATGTGGTTTCTCTGAGGTATATAGAAATTACCCCTGGGCTCTAGCCCAACGAGAGAGCTGGTAGAGCTGAACTGTCTCATTGGAAGCATGGCAGGCAAGTAGGAGATAGTTGCGTGGTTGCACCATCCAGGCAAATCTCATGAACAATGCAGAGTAAATACACATGGCTGTAACAAAACAAATGGCATTAGAGGCTTCACTTAACTATCAATGCTGCAGCATAATATAAGGAAGGCCTTCGTAATAAGATACCTGAGGACATGTTTCCAGAAATCATTTCCGGAGGCTTTTGCATATCCACCAAACCCTATTATTGTTGAAAAAAAAAAAATTAAAAACGATGAATGAATCCCATTGGATCACAAGAAAAGAAAAAGATTGAGAAAGAGAAAGCATACAGCGGCAACAAAGCCCCAGTTAGCGATAGGACCCCAGAAATGGGTTGTTTTAGGTCCAACCGGACTGTTCAAGAATGCTTGGAACCTTGATGCTGTTGCCATTTTATCTAATATTCTGCAAATAATAACAATAAACTAATCCAAGTTTCAGAAAAGCTAAAACAAGTTTCATTGTTTTTTCTATAAAATGTCAACCAAAGAGTGATAAGTAAACAGTACAATCAGATTAATTTATCATCATCAACCGATTCCAATTCGACAAAATCAGAATTACACAATCATCACAATACATTTCGATTCTCAATCTCAAACATTGGAGAACAAAGAATATATCTCTCGATTAAGTTACGTAAAGTGTCTAAAGCGATCCTTTTTATTTGATCCATACTTAGACAATCTACTTTGAGATAAGACACAAACCTGAGGGATGCGAAGTTCTGGGAGCTCGATGGTGAGGGAAATTGAGGGAGTGAGAGAGACCGAGGAAGGAATAACAGAACAAGTCAAAAAGACACAAGTGGCTTGTTGGGCTTTCGTTAACTTAGAGATCAGTAGGAAGATCCACCAAAAGAAAATATTCTCCATTAAATATGGGCTCTCATGAATTGATTATCCAAAAGAACAAATATTCTTTTTTTTTGGGTCAAAAAAGAACAAATATTCTAAAGTTCTAAAATAGTGGTTATCATCAGAAATATTAATATATAATACATGTTGGGTCTAAATGGGTGACCAAAGAATGAAAAAAAATAATGCATTCTTTGTTATTCTTAATTTCTTTTACTATTTATAAGGAATAGTTTTTCATTTCCATTCCTTCTCATTTCTTTTATTATATTGGAATATAAAACAAATTTGTTCTTCACTAAATGTATGAATGGTGAGAGCACCATTAACCCTAGCACCCCAAATGGGGTGCTTCATTTTTTTTTTTTTTTTTGGTTTTTCTTCTAATTTAAAAAAAAAAATTAAAAACGAACCAATCGCGGACTGTCATATATCAGTGGGGTCCGCGAAACAGTGCTAACACCGGTGCTTAGTTAAGCAGAATAAGCATAGGTGCTTAGTTTTTGTGTGGATCTCACCCGCTAATATATTAATTTTTTGCTAAGCATCCCCCTCTAAGTACCCCCATTAATCATGTTCTGACTAAGGAACGGCGAATAATAATGTATTCCCTAATATTCTTTAAAAAAATCACCATTCATAAAAAATAATTTTTCTTTTTCATTTCCTACAATTCTTTTTTTTTTAGAAAAATAAAGAACAAAGTTATTCTTTGTTAAATATGGGATGGAACAACCATTTCTTTTCATTCCTGCAATTTTATACATCTACGTTACTTTCCTATTAGTTTCTCTTATTTCCATAATGGTCACCAATCAGACCCTAAAATTGATAAGGAATAATTTTCCTCTTTATTCTTTTAATTTTATTTTTTTGCATTTTTTCTTTACTCATTCCTAGTGTTTTTATAGCAGTCACCCGTTAGACCAAGTTGTTTATTCATATATATTTAGGAAAATTGATAATTGAGATAACCACTCATTTTGTTGACCCGCGCAAATCAAAGTAAAATCGTTAGGACACGAAATGCATGTCGTCCATCTGGACCAATCTTACATAATAAACTTTTTTTTTATAACTCGTTTTGCGATGACTGTGACAGTTTTATTTCCTTCTGCAATTAGGACATATATATCAAAAAACAGACGGTAAGTTATGTTCTTCGGTTTCCCCTATTTTTGGTAAAATGAATCTAATTTTCCTAGAAATTGTCAGTTTAACCACAAATGTGGAAACCGTAATAAGAAAAGAATATCGTAATAAGAAAATTGGAAAAATGACAAAGTCTTCGACAACAAAGAAATATATAAAAAAGGAAAAACCGTTTCCCATAATAATTCTTGTTTTTTTTTTCTCTCTTTTTTGTTGAAACTTAATATGTTTTTTTGTTTACTTCTCTTCATTTTCTTTTCAAAACCTTTGTGATGATCACAAGCAAATTCCCATTCCATTGAAAGAAAACAAACACAAAGAAGAGAACTATGGCGTTGCAAAGATCGACGACGTCCTTCAGGAGACAAGGATCATCGGGACTCATCTGGAACGACAGATTCTTGAGCGGAGAAATCCGTAACGACGAAAGAAAAGAAGACCGACGTAACGATCATCGAGACGGTTCAATGGCTTCCACCACGGCAACAGTGAAACGTAGCGCATCTGATGGAGGACGTAGCAACGGTGGACGGCTGGAGATTTCTCCAACGTTGGATCCACCTTCCCCTGAAATATCTGCTGGTTGTGGCTTCTGTTCTATGTTTTCGTCTAATCGAAGAAGGAGACGCAGAGGAAGATCATCAAGCGCTGGAAGTTCATAAAACCCTTGATATATACAATTGATGCATATATTATTATTATATTAGGGTTGTTTGTGTGTTCTTCTTTTCTTTATGTGAAAGTTTCGAGATCATGATGGATAACAAAGCGAAGGTTTTGCTTTTTTTGTTTTATGACATGATGTTTGAAGAGAGTGCTTGTTATAGATTTGATCTTTCCAATGCGTGTGTGTTTGTGAAACATTTCGTAACAAAAAACGTCAAATACAAAGCCATTTCGGCCAGCCAACGTGTTAGTATATTTCAACATTCATCAAAAGAGATCTTGTTACCAATGAATGTGGATTGGAAATATTTTTTTCACCAGGTTTCCATGTTGCCATAAGGTTGCAATATTCCCAAGTAAAAGGAGTTTTTTGGTGCAAATTCTTTAATTTGGAATTAGTCATTGTGCTAAAAGTCGGAGACCACAATATGTTTGAAATGAGTGGTATATTACTAAATTATAGTATCTTAATTTCTAGCTTTCTTGTTTTGAAAAAAATCTATGTGATCACTTATATTGAGAGAACTTGAGAAGAGCATGTTTGTATTGACCTAAATTCGATGTGATCACTTATACTGAGCCTTGTATACTACCAAAGTCTCGTTCCTAATAGAACCTTTATACAACAAAGAGTAGAAGAAATCAAATATAGTAGTAAGGCTTGTCTATGCTACATGGAGCTCCCATCCTTCCTAAAAAAGGAGTCGTCTCCTAGTAGCTAGTAGTATCCCTTAAGCTCCTTATTTTAAGCTACTCTTGTACACTTAAGACTTGAGTGGTATGTCAAATGAATAGTAGAATAACATAACGCAATTCAACCTTTTTGGCAGAATAAACTGAACCGTATAAATTTTTTCATAGCATGCATAACTTTTATATTCCAAAATCTTAAATCACATTACTCAGGTTTTTAAGGAATATATATTCCGAGATTTATTTCGTTGGACGCATAGCAGTTAACACAATCAAAACAAACTCGACCCACAGATAGAACTAAGGCTTGTATAGTTGTGCCAACTTTATGATGACATATTATAAAAAGAGTAGTAATAATGAATTTACAGTAGGCCTTTTGAATATGATTGGTATAAGTGACATCCTAAAACGAAAGAGAGGAAAACAATATATAATAAAAAGAAGAAGAGGAAAGAAAGAAATAAAATCAATGGGGAGAAGCAGGACGAACTTTGGTTTTGAAGAGGAGAATGTAGAGTTTGTCCATTGAGAAATAAATAAAACAACCTGTGGAATGTGTCACGAACGACCCGAAACTTGACCCCACTATGCAATGCCATGCTGGTCCATACCCTTTGTCAAACTCCTGCATATTTATCAAATCTCACTTATATTACAAACAATATATCATGCATAAATATTTATCCGGAATATGTTTTATGTTTCCAAAACATAGGTCCATATTATTTGTATTATTCATAGTTGTCATAATATTTTCACGATTTCAAAGTCCTGCTATGTATTTAGTATATGTGTTGAGTTAGCATGTTACTACTATTTTGCAAAATGTATTGATGCTTGTTCCACCACCCTATTAATTTAAGGGTACGAAGAGAAGGATATCTTTAGATTTTAAGTATACTATATTTTTTAAAATCAAACTTCTTTTACTAAATGTCTAGAGAGAAGAGAACTAATAGTCAAAGCCGCATCGATCATTCATGTGGAGACTGAGAGAGAGAGACAAAAGAGGCATCCAAAAATAAGTTAAAAAAGGGATAAGAGTGGAAGAGGACCACATGGCTCTGTTGGGTCATACCCCTTTGGATGCCCTTTTCAACATTAGCTGGACCGTTTCCCATCACTCTGTTTTTATTATTTAATCCTATTTTGGAGAAATATACTGTATAATTTAATCCTAATATTAACTATCCCATCCATTTTGAGATCCAAAATTAATTTATTCACACCCACACTGATTATATTTTTGTGTTAGTTTTGCAGCCCATAGAAAGCACCACTCATGTGTTTGATATTGACATTTAATATCATGAAAGCAGAGGCAATTGGCTAAGAGGTATGATGTGTCATTTTCTCCATCATGCTTTGTATTTAGTTATTGTATGTTTTGTATTGAAAATGAGTTTTCTGCTAGTTGTTCGTATATCAATACAAGCTATTACTAGTCTCATTCATTTGATATGCCCATTTCAACTATTTAACCGTCTACAGTAATTCGAAGACTACAATATCACAGATGTAAAAGTCATACTCAACTTTAGAAACACTCTAAAAACGCAAAATGTCAAACAAAAAAAAATGAGTTTAAATATCTTTTATATGCTCATGTGTTATGAGAAATTCTATTGTATATAGTTGGATAGTCCAGTGACTACACAAATTGATTTCGTGACCAATATGAAACACAATAGATACTATCATTGGTTAGATGTAAATCCTTTTTTTACACAAAATCATATAAAAACAAAATATCATGTTTTAGTGATATTGTAAGTTTTATCGCAGTTTTGTATTGTTGTTCATGAAAGTTCGCCTCTTATGATATACTTTTTCATGTAAATAATTGATAGAATAGCAGAAATGGACAAAAAAAATAAATGCGAAAAAGGAAGAGAAGAGAAGTGTTATTACCTTCTTGAGATTGAAAGCCATGTGCTTCGAACTAAACTTCTCCAAACTATCTAACGTCGTTCTCGCACACCTAAACGCATGTGCTTGCATAAACCCCGGCATGTCCGCCGCTAATATCCTCACCGTTAACATCTCCGCCGCTGCAGCTATCCTCGCCTCCGTATCCCTTTCCACGTGAGACACCGACTTCCTCCCCTCCTCCGCCGCACCACCACCACCTTTCTTTCTCTCATTACTAGTAGTCTTTAACTCGAAGATGTCCCTCCTTAAATGGTTTTGTGTTTTACTTGACTGGACCACGATTGATTTTGATACCTCTTCTTGATATAGTGATGATGGTGGGATCTGGACTTTGTTTGGTGTGGATTTAGGGTTTATGAGTGACTGCTTGGAAGTGGTGGTGGAGAACTTGTAGAAGTTCATGAGACTTTTCTTCTTTTTTGGCTTCTCTTCGTTTGCCATATTCATTTTAGAAGAAAAAAAGTGCGTAAATATTAGTGGGACTCTTTAATGGTGCATATGCGTTATTTATAAGGAAGCGTCAGAAGAGAGCAAATGAGTCCCCTCTCAATTATTCTCTCTTAAAGTTTGCAACTGCATAGAATATAATAATATATTTATAATTAAAAATTGGAGGGCATCCTATACGTACCATTTATAACATTTTCTTATGAAATTATATACTACATGTGAAGAAGGATTGTGGTTTGAAATCGGAACAAGCGAGGAGTGTACAAAATATTAACTAATCTGGCCTCACATGTGCATAGCTTGCCTAGCTGCATCTAAAATAGGTTCGGATATTATAAGCTTGGACAATGATCGTTTTCTATATATATGAGCCAAGCTTAATTATATACAAATAACACTGGTGTTTGAGCTAAATTTAAATAAGTAATCGTTTAGCAGTTTGAAATATACAACCATACAAGTGATTATGACATTGTTTTGATATAGTTTAAGAGATAACGAGAATGTTTCGGTACGGTGACAGAACAACAATATGAAAGCTTTAGTCAAAATATTCGTAATCATTAATCACTAAGAAGTAAGAACCCTTTAATATGGAGATTAACTCCATATACCCCATACCCCCTTAAATGAATTCTTACTGCCCCCTCTCTATTCTTCCTATCCTTTTATCCCTCCACTCCCCAAACTAGCCTTTCATTTATTCTCTAATAAAATAAACCAACCATAATTCAACAACCTACATGGCCCACAAAACAACCTTAACCAATCAGATTTCTCCTGATCCACATGTCTCCTTCTTCATCGTACAAGCTTCTTTCTCTCATCCTCTATTAGCGTTTTTTGAAACTCAAAAAATAGGCAATTCAAGTTCGTTTTCGATGATTTTTTTTTTGTGATATTACATTTAAAAATCGTGTATATGATGGGTAACGTTAAGAAAGTAAGATTTGATGAAAATTTGAGAGATTAAAAACGATTTCAAAAACTATGTTTAGGGCTATCGGGTATTTTTAACGTCCGTTTTGGATGAATTTTTTGCTGAAATGTTATTAAAACAAGTGTATATCTCGGCTAGTGTAAAAAAAAGAAGATCCAATGAAAATTATGAGAGATTTAAAAAGATTTTGAAAACTGTGTTTATAGATTTTGGGTATTTTTATGTGTGTTTCGATGATTTTCCGTGTGTAATTTCATTTAAGATGAATTATACATCATGGTTGATGTAAAATACTAACAATAGGGTCCTAAAAGCGAATTAGTTAGTACAAGGATAAGTTCTGGGTCCTAAAATACTAACAATAGGTTTCCCCAATACAATTTTATTAACAAAAATTAAATACAATTTATCACTCAAATCGGAAACACACAAAAAAAAACGCATCAGTCTACATACAGATTCGATGTAAACATAAGATACATTCAAAGATTTCCCCAAATTTGTTTTCAAATCTACATACAAATTCGACCAAATAACAACCAAATAAAGGGAAACTAATCACTTACCACAAGGAACGAAGATGGAGCTTCGATTTCGACAAAGAAGAAAGAAGAAACGAAGCGGTCTCGACTTTAGGGTTTCAGACAAGAGAGACAAAGAGATAGTTGAGACACAAACGAACAAGGAAGAACGAAGATGGATTTTCGAATTAGATGGAGAATGAACAAGGAAGAACGAAGATGGATACTCTAGGGTTTCAATCTCCGATTTCGCAATAGAGAGTGTCGCAAGGGGAAGGTTGGGGGAGAGACAGACCCGATGATTGAAAATTTTGGAGAAGAGAATGTTGAGTAATTCAAAACGACATCGTTTTGGTTTAGATGGGTCGGGCTTTAAGGTTTGTATTGTATGAGTCGGATCTTTCTGGTTGGATCTTGTAAATAACTAAATTATTTTAGGGCAATCCGTCTTTAGCCACGTTTTCTATTTAAAAAAAAATGAAAAAGAAATTATATTATAATAAAGGGATAAATGGGAATTTTTTTTGGAGGGTAGAGGACATATGGAGTTATGCTCCCTTTAATATACCCCAAAGTAAAACCGTGTTTAACACCAAGGCAATAATAAGAGCAGAGACAAATTAAATAATGTGGATTAGAATGTGAATAGGGTGATTGATGAGAATCAAACCATGTGGGTTGTTCTAAGTTTAGTGAAATTAACCTCCTGTTTCTTGACAATAAGTGTAATCAACATATATTGGTTTTTGAATATACATATACGTAGATTAGATAGATGGAGATGTTTGTTTTTATATTTACAACCTCTTGTTATTGTTATGTTGAATAATTGGGAACAACATGATTAAGCCAACCGGGTCCCCTAATCTGATATTTTATAGTACTCGTTAACCTTATCGAATTATTCTCAGCAAATCATGACCCGGTCATATATGGACCGGACCCTCTTGGCTCTTGTCCTTCCAACCAGTTTTGTTAGGGGCATTACACAATTTGTTTTAAGTTAAGAACTTATGTGCATTTGGTTTATATTTTTTTTTGCTGGTCGACAACAATCTCGATAATATTTATGATGATACAACAAAAAACATAAATGACTTCCAGTTTTGTATAGCATAAGAATAGCCACAGATTTTCTGAGGTCAGAGGGTTATTAATCCACAGTGAAATCAATTTTAAACCACTTTGACAAAGATATAGATGAACTCATTGATGATCAGTATAATGATTTTTCCTTGAATGTTTATAGGTCTCTTGATGATCAAATGCTACAAAGGCACAATTTTTTAACCAAACCAAGGAAGTGTTATTGGTTTATATATTTTGATTGATTTAGAAATTCATATAGTATTTATAAATCCAAGTAAAATTTGCAAATCTGGAGGTTTTCCCACGGATTTGAGTCTTTGTATTTTTAACTAAAAAATCCAAACAAATCCATTCAAATCCATTACAAAATCAAATATATTAGTAAATCCGTACGATTGAATAACACTTGATTTGATACAGAATTTATGAATCATTAAACCAATAACACATGATTTTAATACAGATTTGAAAATCATAGAACCAATAACACTAGATTTAGTTCGGATTTTCAAATCCATTAAAATATAACAACCAATAACCCCTACCAAAACATTCATTCATACATAGGAAGGGTAGAAAAGTCAATCTAGTCAAGTAAATTATTTGGGATAAAACTGAGACGTATACCGCAAAATGAGCCAAACTAAAGGAAAGAAATTATTGATATAGAAAAGGGGTAAGATAGATCCACAAATAAGCATTTTGGTAAGTTTAAGATCAAACTTATCTTAGATCGAACAGAAAAGGGAGAAGAACATGAGATATAGCAATCTAAAATGGGCTCAAAACTTGAATAAAAGCAGAAACGCTAAAGGCCCACTAAGCCTCACTTCGGACTCTTAATCACATTTGTGACGTGACCGGTAGGATAAGGGAGAGTGAGAGATGGGTCACGTCATCCGATTGCTGCTTATAAATCCTCCTCCGTCTTCTTCTTCCTCGCCGCTTCTCCACCTCCGGCGCCGGACTAGTCTCGACTCCAGCTCTGTCTTCTCTCTGCGAACCTCAATTACCAAAAGCAAGCCCAGGTTCTCTTGTCTTTTCTCCGGCGGCAACAACCAGAGGGAGGTTTGTTACTTACTTATCTTATCTACCCCCACCTTTATTGATTGTTTTCAAGCAAATGACATTCAAATGAATTGGGAACGAATCAGAGTATTCCAATTGTCTGCAACTCTTCAGTCAATCGTATGAATTGAAATGGTTTCGATTATTATATATTTTGTGGCTTTGTCGCTTACAAATTGGAAGCTTTAGTAGCAGCTTAACTGGGTTTAGCATGGAGACTAGAGCTCTTGCGAGAGTTTGTTAGAAGTCAGTTAATGTGAGGGTTATTTTTTTTTTAATAACCAGTTTGTATATCTAGGTGTTTGGCTCAGAGATACTTTATATGTCTGATTTGCTTATATTTGGAACTACACTGATTCACACTTTTTAAAATTAAAAGACTTTTAAATCTTCATCGCTTTTCAAGCATTTCCTTGGGCAAACATGATTGATTGCCTTTTACTGTTGCTGATAAAAGAAAGTTGAAAACTTTAACTCTCTCTCTCTCTCTCTCTCAGGAAAAAAAAAAGAACAAATGAGAAATGATTAGCTCTAAACTCTAAAGATGGACAAGGGCAGCATCGTGACTTTTAGTACCTAATAGTGTGGTGGTGTTCAATTTCGTTGATTGTGCAGGAGCAAGCTCGTAAAGCATTGGAAAGCGCTCTTGGCGGGAAGAAGAATGAGTTTGACAAGTGGGACAAAGAGATCAAGAAAAGGGAAGAATCTGGTGGTGGTGGTGGCGATGGAGGAGGAGGTGGAGGCTGGTTTGGAGGTGGTGGTGGCGGTTGGTTTAGTGGAGATCACTTCTGGAATGAAGCACAGCAGATTACCATTACTCTCTTAGCAATACTTCTCGTGGTATGCCTTTTGCTTATCAAAGCATCCATTCTTATTAGAAAGATAAAAGAGTTTTCTTGTTGTTTAATGACTGCAGTATATGATAGTTGCGAAAGGTGAAGTTATGGCTGCGTTTGTGTTAAACCCGTTGTTGTATGCGCTGCGAGGAACACGGGAAGGATTAACTTCTCTAAGCTCCAAACTCACGGGAGGAAAAGTTTCTAAAGTGAATGGTGATGACTCAGAGGAGATGTGGAAGAAGGATGGTTTTAGTGAGGTCTCTGCTAAAGAAAGCGTTGTCCGGAAATGGGGAAGTGACTGAAATGGAACTCATAAAGTTGACTCAAGAAGAATGCCTTTTGAGTTTCGTACGGTTTCTTTTAAACATCAAAGTTGAGATCAAATGTAGTTTGACTTGTTTCAGTTTTGTAATGAAGGATATGTATTATTTTTGTGAACAAGACAAAGGATTAACTTCTTTTTTATTTATTAGCCTCAGTAAACAGTAATAAGTATTGATTTAATATTTTACCAAAATAAATAAGTATATGTCATGTGACAATGTCTTATGTGTTATGTTTGATTAATAAGTATACATCTCTCAATCAGGATCATTAGAGGCATAAGTCATGCCTCATGCGTAAATATATTACCGACCTAATCAAAGATGAGGAACTCGGATACAACAATGTAGAAAATATAAATCATTTCCATAAATCTCTAATATCAAAATGTAGAATATCCTTTCTTGATGCATGACCATGTCACAAGAATTTCTAATTCGAGTTGAAAATTACTATAATATAATGAGCCAGCCCACATCGTAGTGATGTTAACTTGGGCGTCAGCAAACCCACTGTCTTATTATGTATGTTTAAAATTTCAATAGATATTCTTGGACTTAGTAGTACTGTAGTAGTTTTAACATTAAAGATTTGTGACAAGTTGAAAAGAGTAACATACAAGTTTGCATATTAGACTAGGTCAAAAATGGTATGAATAGAGACGCGAATCGGGTGTAATGGTTGTCCTTTTGGATGCTTTAAAGTTAAAAGAAAGATGCCAAAGGTTTATACCCTTTCTTATACTCGCGAATATTCCCATGATCGATTGGACCCCCAAAAACTTATGACCACTCGCATATATTTTATTAATATTCTTTAAATTCATATATTTTCTCTAAATCAAAAGTGGTTGTCGTCAAACTACTGCTCGTAAATGATCACGGAGAGATGGATAGATCATGAAGACCCAATGTCCTACGTGTCCTTTATCATGACCAAATCTGAGCTGTTACTTATTATATCAGTAAAATATAAGATTATCAATACTCTTTTTGATGATTATTTATTACTATAGTTTTGAAATTAAAACAGAGAAATACAAATATACCAAATTTTCTTAAAAATTGGAATTGGATCAATTTAACTAGGCAATTGCTGGTTATTGTTCAAAATTTATTGCAAGGAAAACATTAACCGGTTGGTTAAAGAATGTGACGGATAATTATTTTATTAACCGACAGTTGCCATGTGTTGTAATATCACCCACAGCTAGCAAATAAAAAAGATTTAGAAAAAGGAATGATACCAAGAGATATTCTCCCGAAATTAAGACAACGAAAAATGGATATTCTAACCCGAATATTCCTTTTTCACCATCCTTATTATATCTCTCAACTTCATTTCCACTTTCCCTCATTTTTCTCACACTCAAGGATTAAAAAAAACATAACAAAAAAAGAAGAAGAAAAAAAAGCATGAAGTTCGGTAAGAGTCTGAGCAATCAGATCGAGCAGACACTGCCTGAATGGCGTGACAAGTTCTTGTCTTACAAAGACCTCAAGAAGCGTCTCAAGCTCATCGACTCCAAAAGCGTAGATCGCCCCACCAAACGTCTCCGGCTCGACGAGAGCTCCGTCGGGATGTCGAAAGAAGAGATCAGTTTCATCCAGTTGCTGGAGGACGAGCTGGAGAAACTTCTTCGTCGAGAAGGAGGAAGAGTACATCATCAGATTAAAGGTAAAAAAATTAATAAAACATCTCATTGATTTGGGCCGAAGCCCAGCCCATTATGCCTTCAGGCCTGTAATATTTAGTTTTATCTATACTGGTGAAAATAGGAACTGAGAGATAGGATTGGGAAAGCTAAAGATTCGAAGGAGAAGATGATGAGCATAAGGAAAGAGATCGTTGATCTCCATGGAGAGATGGTTCTCCTCGAGAACTACAGTGCTCTGAACTACACAGGACTGGTTAAGATACTGAAGAAGTACGACAAGCGAACCGGTGACCTCATGCGCTTGCCTTACATCCAGAAAGTTCTTCAGCAGCCCTTTTACACTACTGACTTGCTCTACAAGCTCATCAAGGAGTCCGAGGCGATGCTCGATTGTTTCTTCGAGGATCCAACGGTTTGTGCTGATGCAGCAGAGTCTGATGAGAGTGTCCAAGCAGAGCACAAGTTCATGGAGAGTCTCCACATGAAGAGTACGATCGCTGCTCTGCGTGTTTTGAAGGAGATAAGGAGTAAAAGCTCTACGGTGAGCGTCTTCTCGCTGCCGCCGCTCCAGTTAAACGGGTTAGACAAGATTCCGTTGTTGGAGCAAGAAGCAAAATAGAGAAGCTACGCCGTTCTATTACAGTAGAAGCTAACGTATTATAAAAACCATACATTATCAATGTCTTTGGTCCTTTTAAAAGTCCTTAGGAGTTGTAACTTTGTTACTGTGTTTGTGTGTGGTCATCTGATATAATATACCACTTTCAGATTTTATCTCTTACTCCTCCCATAGCCATCCGATCTCAACAAGTAAACATAATAGATTATGACTCTATACTTGGTTTCACATTCTTGACTTGCTGTCTAAATGTCACAGTGTGATGTTAAGAACCAAAGCAAAAAAAAGTAAAAAACTCTGAAGAAACCAAATATAAATGTATCAATTATCAATGTGATGCTATTATGCGTTACAACAAATTAGGAGTAAAGAGAGAGGAATATGGACGGTTTTTGATTTGGTATTTGCTTATAAACAAAACTTCAGTCAAAGCCTTCCCATACACGGAGACCCATCATACTGAGCAATCAATTAGAGATTTGAGTTTTTTTTTAGATGAGAAGCTTCTCAATAGCATCCTTGAGATGCTCGATTTGTTTTTCAAACAGACCTCCTTCGTCGTTTGATATGACAGAACAAGCAATAACGGATCTTGATACACCACATGCTCTTCCCAAGGCTTGCTTTGAACGCACAAACACATACGGAACATTCTTCAACATCATTAAAGACGAGAAAAGTTCAGTGACCAAAACAATATGCAAGATTTAATTATTTTAATCATGAGAAGTTTATCAAGAGGAAAAGATTAGACAGACTAATCAAACCAACTCATGAGTATCTGAAGAACTAAAAAAAAACAGGAAAACTATATTCAAAACTGGACAAGTAAACCGAAAAGAAGTCACAAGAACAACATAAAAGGCTGTCTAAGTTCAGGAAACAAAAGCTACTTGACTCTGACAAGACATTAAAAAAGAAGCAAATGTCTAAAAAAAACAAACAAGGAAGAAACCAAACCTTATCCTCGGCTAGTAAAGGAAGATGAAGAAGAATATCCAGGGGATCTACATCTGTAGCCATAACCACAATCTCAGCGATCCCACGATTAAGTGCCTTCGTAGCTGAACAAAAGAAAAACAGAGAAAATTATACAAAAATCAGTTTTAGTTTCACAAATTTAAAAGTACAAATATAACAACAAGGTACCTTCATTAGCACCCTTCTTGAGCTGCTGGTGGTAAGCAGCTTGTTGAATGAGATCAAGAATCGTTATAGATAACTGAGAATCTGCGAGAGGATATGCTCTCGAGTTCACAACTTCTTCTGTCTGCAAGCGAAACAGAAACAAACGATCAAACTAAACAGTCAATGATGAAACTGGTAGATGAAATAGAAAAGAACAGAGAGGAAGAAGTACCATATCTTGAGCTGGAAGTTAGGTCTCAGAGAAGTTTTAGGGTTTTAACTTATAAGGGGACGAGTTTGTACGCTTGAAATCTATACTATATTAAAAGGGTTATATGAGCATCAGAGAGGATGTCCACGTCAGACAATAAAATCAGCCAATAGGAAAACAGCTCTCTGCCACGTCAGATAAGCAATGACAAATCTAACTTTTTCCAAAATGAATCCCGGCCCCTTTCTCTTCGTCTTCTCCGTCTCTCGACATTCCTAGATCCAGATTTTGTTTCTCCTTTTCTTTTCTCATTTTCTTCCTTTACTTCATAGTTGATAGTACTTTCTGATTTGTGTTGAGAGTAAGCAACGCGGCAAGAGATGTGGAGGTGAAGTGTGCCATGGAAGACGACGGTGGCTTAAGATCGTTGAGGTGTAGCCGAGCACAGCGACGTCGGATCTGAAGATAGAGGACTATAGCCATCTATCCCACCGACCACCGTCATCTCTATCTCTCTCTTAATTCAACGGCGGAGGAGGATAAGTATTAAATCCCGGTCCAATTACCGGTATGAAAGATACTACAGGTATGAAAGATTGTCCGTTTTATCTAAAAACTGTTCGGTTCGGTTATGGTAGACATGGCATTTACAATCAACTGTCTTACTCATTCCCCACCGATTGTAAGGTGTAGTTTTTAGATTTATGTTTTTTTTTATCAAGTTTGAGAGTGATTAGCCATGTTCATTTCAGTGGGGTTAAACGTTTTTTATTTTGATTATCAGGCCAGAACTCTTGATTGGAGATTTGATAAGAGAACTCAGAAGCTACACAACAGAAAGTCAAGATATATGCCAGTGAATATGTTAACTAAACTGAATGTGATTTTATGTTTATACTTTCTTGAATTCATTTTAGGTTTGGTTTAACTTTGTCTTCGTATTTTGATTCTCAGGCTAGAACAATGGATTTGAGGGCGAGCAGATCCACATGGATATCAAGATCCAAATCAGAAGCCAAAGATTCAGGCGAATAAAGATAAGTAGAGATGCGAGAGACGTGACCAACAGCTTTTCGAACAAAATCCAAAGAGACCACATAATTTGGCAGAGGAGAAGCTACAGTAGAGAAGATATGTGGTCAGATCTCTGTTGGTCGAAACATTGGGTATGTTTTCTTCTGTGTTTAGTGCTTAGTTGATCGCCACCTGTCTCTGTCTCATTAGTGGATTTTTATTTGACAGTACCACTAGAGTTCTGAGATCTGGTTGCAAGATTAACTTCCTTAGGAGGAGGAGGCAGAGATTAGCCTCACTCGAGAAGAATAGAAAGAAGCTTGCTCCTGCCCCCAACAAACCAGTTAAGATTTCATTAAAAACTCTTAGTGACCGAGATTAGTTTCTGACAAAATGCTTGAATCATTTTTTGCTTGCAGGACACGTTTTTGATTGCTTCTGGAGTTAGCGTCATGGCCGGGACGCTTTCTGCTGCTGAAATTGCCTCTGTCATTAACAAGTATGGATCTCCTCGCCCTAGAATGGAAAGGTAAGACTAGAAGAAAACAAAAAAAAATTGCTTTGATTAGAACGAAAGAAAACATCAAGGTTAGAGTTTTTAACAAAGAGCATCTAGAAATGCAAAGTTAAGAGCTATTGAAGATTTAAGGAAGGCTAAACTGAGAGCTCGAACTTTTGATGAAGCAGCAAATGGAGGAGAACGGAAGTCTTTGCAGTAGCCAAATGGTCGAGAGCTCCTCAAAAATATTTTAGAGATGCAGTGGTCGAGATGATCATAGAGAATGGTATCAACCACCAGGAAGAACTCAAAGAGGTTCTCATTTGTTATCTCAGATTCAACACCGACGAATATCATGTCGACATGAACATCAATATGTTTCAGCAGGTGCACATTGATTTAATTTTCATTAATTTTGCCCTAGAATAGTCATATATCCCTATATATAAATGTGTGTCTGTGTGTTGAATCAGATGTTTAAGACATGGGAAAAAATTATGGAGGAAAGACTAAGGGGGAAACAAAATGATACTTATAGCAAACTTGGGAGTGAAGAAACTGGTGTCTCAGTGGAAAAGGTGAAAGCGAAGTGGTGGGGGAAGTTAAGGAGTACTAGGTATTAATGGTCTGTTTCTTTTCTCGAGATGCAGATCTTTTTTTCAAAACACATTTAGTGTCATTTGAGGTTTTGGTTTTGTTGCTGAGAAGGTTCCATGGCATTAGAATTGAGTTATGTTTCTCATGGCCATCCAAATCGTATATAAAATTTAGTAAATAATTTTTATTAAATTTGCATTTCACTACAAGAAAACTTGTTTTTAGCCACAACTTAGCCACAAAACTTTTGTGGACAGTATAAAATAGCTACAAAATCTCCGCAAAATTAGCAACTACTTACAAAATCTAAAATTTGTGGTCATTTGTTGTTTTTTTTGTTGCTCCATAGCAGCAAAATAACTTTTGTGGCTATTCGAAGAAACACAGCCACAATTAACTACAAAAATAAATTGTGGATATACATTTCCACAAAAATCTCCCACAAGATTCATGGCTTCCGTATCCACAACTTTACTCGCGGATAATTGTTGTTATATAGCTACAAAATGTATTTTGTGGCTATCTCGAGGATAAAAAGTCACAATACGCTTTAGAATAAATTGTGGACATATATTATCCGTAAATATCCACAGAATTTTTCGTTAACATTTTAACCACAGACTTAAATTGTAGCTATCCGTAGAAATATAATTTTTAAAATTGCATGTGGTCACAAATGTGGTTGCGGTTATAATATTTAAAAGATTATAATGTTAAGAAAACATATCAGCATGTTCAAATCTGGTTCCATAATTAATTACATTAACTATCTACGCTTGTACTAGGATTTGTACGATACATTAAATAAGTTATACATTTTTTTACTTTTTTTTAGGTTGCAGGGAGAACATATCTTTATATTACCAAAAAAAAAGATAAGAATTTTTTTTTTTAAAATGAAGATACAAAGTAAAACAATTTCACATATCACTAGGCATTTCAATTCTCGGTTTGCTTCATGGTTTGGTCCTTCGGTTCTAAAGGTTTAGGATCTATTAAAATATTGAGTTTGGTTTTGTTTTGTTTATTTCGTTTTTTTTGTTTGGTTTGGGTAACCAAGTTGAAATCCGTCTTATTTCCAAAGTAATTTAAGATTCTATCCGGTTTTGATTTTTTTGTTAATTTGGGTTAAAAATAAAAAAAAACAATTTTTTGAGATTAATATCAGATATTTTGGGGTTGCAGATAAAAACTCGAATAATTCAGATAATTTTAATTATTTTGGATCAAAATTATATTAGTCATTTAACTTTTTGGTTATTTAACTTATAAATAATTTTAAGTTATTTTTATTTTTAAAATAAATATAATTAGTATATATATATATAGATATATTATATTATAGAAATTTGGGTAC
This sequence comes from Brassica napus, assembly GCF_020379485.1. Lineage (NCBI taxonomy): Eukaryota > Viridiplantae > Streptophyta > Magnoliopsida > Brassicales > Brassicaceae > Brassica > Brassica napus. The sequence continues at coordinate 5,120,051 of NC_063446.1, forward strand.
TTATTTGGCTCTCGGTTTGGTTCGAATTCAGTTTTTTTTTTTGATTCAATAGATATATATGGTCCACTAATATAACTGTTGGGATTCAAACTCGAACCGAACTTATTTTTCGATTTAGTTTAATTTGGTTCTTTGGTTCCAGATAAATGTGTGAAAGACTAGTTGCATCAATTATAAAAAAGCTCGGAAAATAATTATTTTAAATATTTAAGAAGTAGCCATAGACTAGCATCATAACTACAAAAGATATTAACTAGATTTTGGGACCGAAAAATAAATGATTCATCGCAACACTATTAAAGAGTAAACACAAAAATGAGTAATGAAGAATCATATATTATTGACAAAAAAAGAAGATCATATATTAACAAGTCACATGTTATACATTAAATATAAGTCATATAATCAATCTCTCGTAAGGTTGTAAGATGCATATTTATTGGTTCAGACAAATAGTTGATGGGGCAAAGAATATACTCTTTAACCACAAATATAGCTATCTAAAGAATATCTATATTTGATGGAGCAAAGAATATATTTTCTTTAGCCTCAAATATAACTACGTAAAGAATATGTATATTTGATGGGGAAAAGAATATATCTCTATAATATTATTTGAGAAGTCAGTTTTCTACGTGTCATGCTCACGTTAATCTTTACAACGGTTATTTACAGAGATACCCTTAATGAATTAAAATATTGAATTAATATATTATTATTATTTTTTTTGTTTAGTTTTCTTTTTAGTTTTTTCCAAAACATATATAAAAAGAAAAAAATTATAAAGTTTAAAAACGAATTTAAAAACGAAAATATATGTATATAAAATATGATTTCATTAAAAAGGAAAGTTCCCAAAATAGTAATATTCCGTTTAAAACATATTTTTACCGAACAAAAATATACTTATAACCGAGAAATAAAACTAATTTGATTTGAATTAATTAGAATAAAAAATAATTTTACTTGAGTTTGAATTTGACAGAATTTATTTAACTCGACTAATCCAATTTATATCCTAAATCAAAAATCTAGCCACAATTAAAATATATAATTTATAATAATAATATATTTATTTTTATACATATTTATTGTAGGATGACTCAAAATATATTAATAAATAAAAATAAAATATTAACTAATTGTTACAATATAATTAAATATATATATATATATATATATGTATGAGTCTTGAGAATATTATCATTATATTCATTTATGTAATTTTCAATAAAAACTTCATTTATTTTTTACTTAATTTTAATAAAAATATATATTATGTTATACATCATCTTACTAAAATATATTTACATATCTGGAAAAACAACCAATCTAAATGCAAATAAGAATTTAATCAAAATTTACTATATTTAGAATAAAATATTATAGTCCAGTTCGGAGAAATAGATGCAATCTAACATACCTAGGTGATAAACAAATCGATTGTTTACCCAGAAACAACCAAACCGACTAAATAAAACATATCCAAAATCATATGTCTAGTTAAAATAATATAATATTATCAAAACAAATTATACAAATAAATTATAAATTTAGTTAAAGCCAAAAGTAAATATCAATTAATTATAATATATTATCTTTATAAATATTTATATCTGTGCATGATCACGGGATTATCACCTTGTATATATATACATTAGATGGAGCAAAGAATATATTCTCTTTAGCCATAAATAATTGATGGGGTAAGGAATATTTATATTTGAAGCCTAAGATGATTATAAATTGTAAACAAGCTCGACATCGTTTCATAACACAAGAAACAAACTTTCTAAAAAATGGGAGATTTCTTTCAATCAAGAGAATGGATGTATAAAAGATTAAAACGTTCTGATCATAGTTTGTGCGAGAAATTTATTGAGGGTGTAAACACTTTTATTTCTTTTGCTTGTAATCAAGCATTTTTTCGTGAGTGTGGGAAGTTGTTTTGTCCTTGTAAAAAATGCAAGAATCAAAAATATCGCGATGTTGATACAGTGACGAAACATCTTATGTTGAAAGGATTTACAGAAAATTATTACTTGTGGACGCATCACGGAGAAAATTGGCAATACAATGATGGTGAAGCCTGTTCATACGGCAATTTCAAAACCTGTTCATACGGCAATTTCAGGTATTCAATATTTGAAATAATAATTATTTTTTTTTGCCAAAAAGACATAATACTCTTGCTGAATATTTTTAATTAATATTCTTATTTGTTCAATTTGTGTAGATATCGGACTCTTCTTTCGAGATATATCTGCCAAAATCTTGAAGATTGAAGATGTTGCTAGACTGAAAGAAAATATTGCAATTATGCTTTGCAATCTTGAAAAAATATTTCCACCGGCATTCTTTGATGTGATAGAACATCTACCTGTCCATCTCCCAGATGAAGCTTTACTAGGTGGTCCGGTCCAATATAGGTGGATGTATCCGTTTGAACGATACATGTATCATCTGAAAAAAAAAGGTTAAAAACAAAGCCAGGATCGGAGGATCAATAGTGGCTCAGTGTGTGAATGAAGAAATTTCTTACGTGACAAATAATTATATTGCACCTTCAACAGTTCAAGTCCCTGAAAAAGATGTCAACGAAATCAGATTCACTTACAAATATCTTGATGTTCCAATAATGTTCCAGCAAGAAGGAAGAATCAGTGGAAAATCAAGTAGTGCATGGTTAAATGATGAAGATTATAATATTCTTCAGACATTTTTATTGCTCAACTGTGAAGTATTTGAACCATATGAGAGGTATGTTATGTTATTTATAATTAATAATGACGTAGATGGTTATGAATATATAATGGATATCTAGAAAACTAATAATATATATGCAGGATGTTTGAAGATTATATGATGGATAACCACCCAAACATAACTTCTAAAGATATGACAAGAGCAAAAGATGAAAAATTTGCAATGTGGTGTAAAGATTACGTAAGTGCGAAAGTTATATACATGTTATAACATATTATATACATGTTTTTATCTCAGCTATTAAATAAGAAATATATGCAGATTAACAATGCTAGCAAATCATTTGAATTTCCATTGTGGATGTTGGAATTTATACAAGGTCCAAAGCACCAAATCACGTCATGGCCTATGTATTATTCGAGAGGATATCATTACCACACACAAAGCCATGGACAAAATAAAAAGACATTGAATTTTGGTGTTTGTGTTCCTGGAACTACTGAGACCGAGTATTTTGGACTTATCGAAGAAATATTCATGATAGAGTATCATGGTGCCGTTGGGTTAAAAGCCATGATTTTTAAATATCATTGGTTCAACATCGATCAAGGAATATGAAGACATCCATCTGGCATTGTTGATGTTTGCCCACAAATGCATTATGACAAGTACGATCCTTTTATATTACCAGAACAATGTGATCAAGTATGTTATGTTCCTTATCCTCGTCTACGATCAAGAAGAGAAGAATGGTGGACAACAATAAAAGTTATGCCGAGAGGATTTTTTGAAACTAAAGAAGTTTCTGATACGCCCAAAACAGGAAGGATGGCTTTGGCCGGGTGTTTGATATGAACCGAGAAGGCGATGGCACTTCTGGAACTGGAATGGAATGAATGGATCGTCAAGAGATGCGGAATGACTCTTGATATACCACGATCTAAGGCTAACCACCTAAGAAACGATGAAGGTGTGTTAGCTAACCACCAAACGACACAAAAGATGATTGGCTGACCACCAAATCAACAAGCCGGTTCAAACCGATGAACTAGCTAAGAACTCTCTCTCTCACTCAGAGAGAAGAAGAATCGGAAATAAACAACCAAAATGAACTGATTTTATTCATCAAAGGGACTACATATTTATACTACTTGTAGTCAAAGAGAATTAAAGAGAATTGTGGGAAAACAAGGCATAGAAAATAGAAACATTGACTAGAATATTATTAATGAGTCAAAGACTCAGTCTTCCATGCAGATTAGTCAAAGATGACCATTCGGTTCACGTTCTGGTCAAGGAAACCCTTCGGCTACTGTCCAGGTTCATCCGAACCAGATGGATGCATGGGGTAAAGATAAGGACGCTTGCGGGACTGTCCGGATGGTCCGCCAGATAAGAATGCATGTCCGTCTTTGGTTTCTTCACGACCCAAGCTAAGTCTGGCTCGACCGTGGGTTTTAGAATGCCGAGTTGGTCGGGGAAGATGGGCTGTGGTTCGGTCGGTTAGGTCGTCTGGACGTGGTTCCAGCCGAAGCTCCAATCGAGACGTACGCGGGACGGCTCGGTCAGTCTGATCGGTACGGTCGGATGAACGAACCTCGGTCAAATTGTTCAGAACGTCCTGATCTCCATGCTGGTTGGCTCCAATGGACTGATCCACGAACCAGGGCACATCAGTTTCTCAAAATGCAATACAAAACAATATTGTTGATCATGTGATACCATCCACTAATATTGTGCGAGTCGAAGCACATGCAGTCCAAGATGATTCAATTTACGAACCGATGCCAATGATTAATCCAGAAGATGAATATTTATCTGAAAATGATTTTATCGATCAGTATGACGAATATTCTGATTCAGATTCGCATTCGGACTAATAATATTGTATGAATAAATGGTTAAAAAAATAATGTATGTGTTATAAAACAAATAAGAAGATAAATAATAATTTGTAATGTATTTAATATTGTATGAATAAATGGTTAAGAAAATAATGTATGTGTTCTAAAACAAATAAAAAAACAAATAATAATTTGTCATGTATTTAACTTAATTCCTTTGTTTTAATATTGTTTTTAATTTATCTTTGAATGCTAAACTTTATCAAAATTCCTATTTAATTATTAATAGTATTATTGTAAAATACTAACCACAAAATTCTTAAGTGGCGGGAGTAATTTCCCGGGTATATAACTCCCGTAGAAACAAATAGCGACAAGTAGATTGGTAACAATCTAAAAATTAGAAAGTAATCACGAAATTTTTCACTTCCCGCGTTGTTTTCCCGGCTAAACCAATATCAGCCACTTGATTTATTAATTGAAAAAAAGGAAGCTAATCTACTTGTTTGCTCCGCCTACAAATATTACGTATCTATCTTGTCCTCTTCTCACAGTCAATCTCTATCCTTTCTCACAGTCAATTTCAAAAAAAAAAAAAGAAGCTAACCCTCAGTATCCTTTCTCTCTTCCTTACGTTCCTCTGTTTAAGGTCAGAAATCTCTTATTTGTTTCTCTTTTAGATTCGTATATTGAAATCTGAGGGGTCAATCTTCTGGGTTTTTAATTTTCATGTTCTGTTTCGTTTTAGGGTTGGGGTCAATGTACAACCCATATTTGTAATGTTCAAGTATTTGTAATGTTTTTTTGTTCTTTTGCAGATGAATATCCTACGTGGTTCTTCTTCAGGGCCAGCTAAGAGGAGCCGTCAAACTTGTCTTCCTCCTGGATTGAACAGGCCTGCTACGTCCGCTTCTCTTCCTCCTGGAGCGACCAGGCCGGCTTCGTCTGCGTCTCGACATCCACTTCCAAGCTTAGCTACTGTGATGAGTGCACCAGAGAGACGTAACATGCCTCTTCTCCATCCACAAAGGCCCAATGGAACTTTATGGTGAGTTCAGTGTTTCAGTTATTTGTTTGTCGTTTTAGTGTTTGAGTTATTTTTAAAGTTCTGTCTTTTGAGTTATTAGTTCAGACAGGAACTAAAGGATAAAGATGATTTGTTGACTTGATAACGTCTGTTTAAAACGACTGTATTTTTAATTATGTGTTTGAGTGTTTAATTTATTTGTTAAGTTTTGTATTTGAGCTATGGTTCAGACAGTGGTCTTGTACTAGGTCTTTGAGTTTACATTGGTCTTTGTCTCATCTAACAAAATGTTTTGGTGCTTTTTTTTCATAGGTTTGGGATAGACGATTGCATCCGGAAAGATGTAGTGTCAACATATCAGTCAAACTTTTGGGGACCATGGTGGACCTACAGAATGGTGCCAGATGAGAAGAAGGTCGCTTGGTGGACTAGTTTTCTGGTAGCTTCTCTAGATTTACTTTGTTTATTGGTTGATATAGTTGTATAAGCTCTCACCTTATTCTAATTAACTATGTTTTTGTTGTAGCAACAATACTATTGGGATCCTAAGCATCACAGTCAAGTTCGTTTTCAGTGGGAACAAATTCTGAAAAGCTCAATCAGAGACCTTGTAAGCAAGAGGAGGAGACCAGAAGAAAAAAAGAAGCCAGATTTTATTGGCCTAGCAGATTGGAACTTGATGCTAGAGACTTGGCAGGAGGAGCCACACCAAAAGAGGAGCAAAACGAATTCTGAGAATGCTTCCTCAAACCCAGATGGTTTAGGCACTCACCGTCATACTTCAGGATCAAAAAACCACAAGCGTTATGCTTATGACTTGGTTAGTCAATTTTTATATTCCATCAGCTTTATCTTCTGTAACTTACATAAATTTTTTAACACCATTTGCAGACTGTTAAGGCTGGTGGAGTAGCACCTCCAGTCACTGAAGTAGTGCGTATGACCCATACTCGCAAGGATGGCACTTTCATTGACAAAAGAGCAGAAGGTTTTGTGAAGGCTGCCGAGGCTCTTGCATTGGAGCGATCACAAGGTTCCTGTCTGACTGATGAAACCCCATCAGCACCCTCTACCCAGCAGCTCAACGCTGCTTACATTGAAGTAAGAATCTCCTAATCTAACTTACATAATCTATTTTAATAGCAGAATGAATTTAGTTTTGCATAATGAATTGATCGACACTGTTTTGTTTGTCTATATCCATGAGTCTTTTCAATTTTTTTTCTTGTAGGTGGCAACCAATGGCAAAGGGCGAGTTTATGGGCTTGGTTCAATTCAGGATATTGATGATGAACCAAGTGAGACTGCACCAGCATCTTTATTTACACATGTGGCAGTTGATGGACGCTTGACCACCATGGAGGGTGTTGTAACTTGCTTGAAGGATGATGTTTCTGGCTTGAAGGAGGATGTAATTGGTATTAAGCGAGGCATTGAGGTTCTGATGAAGATGAATGGAGTGGACCCTGTTACCTTTGAACCTATTCAGCGTGAGAGCGATGCATCTGTTCGAACTCCCCAATCAAGCCAAGAACTTGACCAAAATTCTCCCGTACATTAACTCTGATCTTGGTGTCTTTTGTGTTTATACTAAGTTAAGCTCTAACATCACTAGATGTCTTTTGTAAAAACATCACTAGATGTCTTTTGTAACTTCCGAAGAACATCATTAGATGTCTTTTGTAAAATTTTTTTATAATTTTAATGGTATTTGAATGTTTAAATTAATTATTATGTTGTTTAATGCTTTAAATTTGATTTCAAATTATTAATCAGTACAGTTTAAAAAATAAATCAAAATAAATAATAAAACCACAGAAAAGCACATATAAATTTGTGGCAATTTTTAAAATAAAACCACAGATTTCCACATAATAAGTTGTAGTTATACAAGCCACAAATACAAATAATTGTGGTTATTTTGTGTCTACAAAAACCGTTTGTGGCTAAGTCGTAGAAGCACAGCAACAAATAACAACGCTTATTCGATTGCCACAAGCCCGTAGTCAACGAAATTTTTTTGTAGCGATTTGTGGCTAAGCGTTAAATAGCCACAAATATTAAGCGATAGCCACAACATTTTTCATGGCTAATTACAGAATTTCTTGTAGTGTCTATGATGTCAGAGGATACAAAAACATGTGGCTGGCCAATATTTTATGTATAAGGCCACATAAACTCAAGAATGCACGATTCATTAAATAAATACTTTTACGTTCAAATAAAATAAGTTGTTTTAGTGAATATTTTATATTGACATTTTCCTCTTTTCTGCTATATGACATATTCATGTTAAACACAACAACATTAGGTGGTTAGTGAAATTCAACAATCAGAAAAAGATTTTCAATAAACAAGTATCATCAGATAAAATTTAAATTTTATAGTTGATTTGGTTATGAAGATAGAAAAACCCTTCAAAAACATATTTCTATGAAAGATTTTGCTCATGCAAAATGGTCAATGCTACATATATTACATTATTTACATTTTAAATGTATAAAATATATTTCAAAATAATTTATATAAATGGCTTGCAAGTATTAAAAATGAGAAAATAAAAGATTCCAATTAGCCGAAATAAAGCAGTACTAAATACATATGAAGAATTCGACCATAAAACAGTTTTACCTTTTCAATTTGTAAATAGTAAAAAAAATTCTCAAAACAAAAAATATATAATCTCATATTTTTATAATTATATTTTATAAATCTACTTAAACTTATACCTACATATACAACTAATTGGTTGGCTAGCTATACGCTAAATATCCTCTAACTGTTAAATAATGATTAGAATGTACCAAAATTTGAATATTTAAATAGAAATCTAAAGAGAACAATAAATAAACTTATTATTGGAAAACTAAACAAATCCATAAAAATAAAGATAATAAACTAGGGTCAGTGGCTACAGTCAATAGTTTAAATCAAGTGGCTACAGTCAATAGTTTAAATCTCAAATTTTTATTTTGCCATGAAAAACATATTATTTAACTAATTTATTAATAATAAATTAGGACTTTGGACAAAAATTAAAAAAAAAGTTAAATAGCAATTACTATTTATAAAAGAAAATTTTGGCTATTAAAAAAACTTTTAAATATAAAAAATTACATTGCGAAGATTTTCTTTAATTGTTACCTCCAGTCTATTATGTATATACTATTAGATTTACATCTTTATTTATAATATTATACCAATTAAGTTTGTGTAAAGGTCAATTTAGGTTAGATCATTACCAATTTATGCATTTGGCTTCTCGCTATACTACCTCCATCATAAACTGCTTAATATTTAACTTTAAGAGTCTAAAATAATAATCGAAGTATGTTTATACTCTAACATACATACGATATTGCAAGGTTGTGTATTTTATACACAATACTAATGACAAATATATCTGTATGTGTAATACACATAATCAATCCAAAGTACTTTATGTAGTATCTAAGCATGAAATCGTTTATAATGAAATCTTCCACAGGTTTTACAGTATTATAATAAACACTTATTTACGAAATAATAAATACCAAACACATTTTAAAATTGAACTATCATATTAAAACAAATAAATGATATAATATAGCACATAATAAAAGTATTCTATTTTAAACTTCTATGTTTAAGTTATACTCCCTCTATTTCAAAATTATCAATGTTTTGGATAACAAAAAAAGTTTTAAAAAATATTTATTTTTTTACATTCTCAATGTATTTTTACTAGGTTATAATTGTAAATTGTAAACTTCGAAATAAATAAATTATGATTACTGAATTTTGACCGGTTAAAAATTATAGAAAATAGTTAATCACAAAGAATGATATATTTATAATCAATATATAAGATAAGTTTTTATATGTATGAAAATTTAAAACTTACATCTTTTAAACATTAATTTATAAACATACGCGCGGTAAAATCTCTAGTATTACGAATGAAGGTAGGCTAAACATATATATACACCTCTTATAATGGACCTGGGTAATATACTTAGGCCCATTTGGTTTTAAATACTTTGTTCTTCTGAATTTTACCAACTGAAGAAAACTTGTTTTGATGGCTCCAATGTCATTATGTTCTACAGTTCGGCTTATAGACTTTTAAGTCTTCACATAAAAATTTCCAAATACAAAGACCAACCCATCATCCATAAGAGAATATATCCCTTTATCATCGAAACCCTTGCATACAGGAAACTGAGTATCTCAAAGAAGGTAAATCTACACTGTGAGAAGTCGAGACTCAAAAGAAAATGATGGAGACACCCATCATGAAGCACCCCACGGACATCCAAGGGCTCAAACGCTCACCTGTTGTTGCAAGTGTGACATAACAAAGCAAAGTTTAATCAACAGAATGTTTAAACGAATCACACTAACTGGTAGACGATATAGTCCAAAAACTTGTATTTTATGGGTTGGAAATAAAAGTTAAACTATGAGTAGCTGCATTGGTTACTAACTAATTCTTTTTCCTAGAAAGCCTATCATTAGTTTCAATTCGTAAGAACAGATGCAAAAAAGGGAAGGAAGGCCTACCTATTCTAGCAGCCTTCCAAAAGAATCCTCGAAACCTGCAATGAGAAAAGCATAAAATGTTCAACCACTTTGCAACACGTTGACCAAAGTGATGAATAGATGCATCATGCATGAGAGAGATCATGGATACATAAGACTTATGAAACCATATGGAATGCAAAGTAAGTATTCACAGAGATTTAGCTCAAGGCTAGCAAGAAAATGCATTAATAAACGGTTTCAAAGCTCAAATAATGTATTCTAGGTTCTTCTAGGAACCAGTACAAGGTGAATCCAATTCAATAAAAAGGGAGAGTAAAGAGGATGGTTCAAACCCAGTCTTCTGCTCAAGAATGGCAGGGAACTGCATCTTGAGATAAGTGCAAGTGCAGATAACAAGCAGCACCACCGTCAGAAATGAATGGAAATTGAACAAAGCTGACTGTCAAATATCAAAGATTAAACAAACTCAAAGCTCAAATCACTAGGAAAAAAAAAATCAGAGCGGATCTGAAAAGGCAATTATCATTACCATTGTCGCTGATGATCACTGAAGCACTTTAGAAACTCCTCGAATCTGAAAAAACATACATATATGAGGATCATAGGAAAATCAACTTGAAGACAGACACATTCACGAAGAATCATGACAAAGATCGTAAAACACACAATCATCAAAACCTATCAGTTCTACACCGCCGAGAAGAAAAATTCATCGGATCTATTCGTCAATTCTTATTCTAATTGCATTGCAGAAGCATCCGGTGAGTGTAAACAAAAACAAATCTCTTAGATGATAAAGCGAATCAAACTCCATATATGTACTTGTAAATCGAGAGAGATCAAATCAGAAATATCGAGAAAAAGGAGTAGAAACCTGAATCTGAGCTCAAGGCGATGGTGATTCGTAAAAACAATTAGGGGTTTGAAGCTTGAATCTAGCAAGCGGTCAGGACGTGAAGAGAGGGATCGAGAGACGACGGAGGAAGAAACGTTTGCCAGAGTTTTTCTGGTTTTCCCTATTTTACCCCTTTCTTCCTTAAATAAATAACTAAATGTTTAGGATTCGGTTATCATCTTAATCTCATAAAATGATAAAAACTATAGTGAGCAGCATAAATAAAAGATTATTATCAAATGGAATATAAATTAATCAAAATCACACCTTAAAACACTAATTTATAGTATTCATTTATGCTTTAATATAAGAGTCTTAGTAGCCATTATAAACTGAGCACCAAATTAAAGAGTCTCGTCTTGTTCTTTTACCATCAGTCTAAAGCATTCCGACCACTACCACACAAGTTGATCAAATCCATGAGAACAGAGTACAACACATCCAGAGACAAATGCCCCAACGACTTCCTACTCTCCGACACCCCTTTCCTCTCCTCGGTGCACCCATTCTCCATCACAAGCCACCATGATATGCATCCCTTTACATCTTCCGGGTTTACTTGCCCCACAAGGCTCACTCTCTCCCCCTCCACTATCTCTAACGACAAAGACAGAAAATCCCTGCTCGCTTTTGTCCCTACCGTCCTCGCTTCCTCCAGTAACCAACACACTATCTGGCTCGCCACCTTCTCAAAATAGTCATTTTTATAAGATGTTTCCCATCAATAAACTGCGTGTTTATAGGAAACTAACTTTCGGACAAGAAGAGTATGTCTGAACGTACCTGTTGGAGAATTATCACGGGAAGGTCGGCCAAGTCGCACTCGTATTTGTTCATGGAGAACAAATTGCAGGAAGTGCTTTTCAGTAAGCCAACCACATTGGGCGTGCATTCCGCTTCGATACTGATACAATCATCCTTCACCACCACTCTTGTCCGGAACTGCGTTTTAATATTCCTCTTACCATCTAGAGACTGGCTTTCGGACCTTCCTTGAGGGATGATTGATGGAGGAACAGTCATGAGGACAGTCCATGAAGATGTCCGAGAATTCCACGTAGGATGAGATATCAAATGAAGATACGGGACCTTGCAGACCTGTTCAAAGGAATGAACCCAAGATGACAACAAGTGACTTGATGGAGAATGAACATCCAATAAAATTTAATGCATCCGGGAACATACCACGCTTTCTAGTTGCACAAGAACTCTAGCTGAGAAGATTCTATGAGCCAAAGATAAGCAGAAATGATCAAGAAGCCCTGAGTTGTTGTCCTTTGCGGTTTGATTGGATGCTCTGTTGCTTTTTGACTTGGGCTGATCTTTCGCTTTTCCAAAGGCATGCTCGTGAAAAATTTGTTGCAAGTATATTTCATAGCTGGCACGACTAGGGAACCCTAGCTTGTTCACACGACAGTCTCCTTCTGCTGATGATTCAATGAGCATGTTTGCAGATTCCGACTTCTTGATGCTGGCGTTTTTGCCAGATGGGTAGAGAGATACAAACAAAGAAGCTCCTTGGCCGATGTTCATTTCCATGAAGTTTTCTCGTATTCCACTGATGCTGAACCCCACACCTTCACTGAATGCTTCGCGGTTTAGCATGTCAAACAACTGGTAAGAAGACCAAAGAAGTGAGAAAAACCGCCATGTAAAGATACCAAAGTAGGACGAGATAAATGACCAAAAAAACCTACCTGCTCAGCAAAAATAGATTTATGCACCTCCCTCAGTAGCGAATGAGTCTCTTTAACAGATTCGTCGTCACTTACAGACTGCTTCTCTGATATTGGATCCTGGCCGGTGGTGGAGTTTATGTGCTCGTCAGACTCGTTTGGGTTATCAATCGAATTCAGGCCAACAAACCCAAACCGGAGGGAGTACCATGAATCTTGGGGTAGATTAATGGCCAGCATACCAGCTGAATCATGTTCTACGCGAATTGTGGAGAGTGTAGATGGGCGAAAACCAGAAGCGGGATCATATAATGAACTGTCGGAAAGATCAATCGTGAAGCCCTCATTGCTGGCGTTTGAAGCAAGTACACGCTGTCGCTTGACTTTCCAATTCCGCTGTAACCTGTAAGCATGTCAGCATTGCAAAAAAAATTACCATTTGCAAGAATCAAACAATCTCTATTCTGGAATATGAAGTCATCTTATAATTTACTGCAAATTAAAAACAATGTCAACGGAGTTGGCATAGTCCTAAGAAGTCCCTACACACACACTGAATCTTCCTAAAATACAGCATATTCAGGGTTTAGCAACAAAGACATGTACAAGTGCAAATATAGGATGCCTACACATTGATTAACGTTATAGCATATAACAAAGCCTATGAGCATAAACGTCCTAGATCCAAAAAATGACACCATTAATCTGAAGACAAGACAAATAGCTATGACATTGTAAGCAACTTAAAACTAAAATAAACAATGCAAAAAGGAACATCCTCGGAGTTGCAAAACGCCATTAAAGAAAACAAAGGTTTCCCTAAAGTTTCTTGCTCACAGAAACGAAGCTAACATATAATATAAGAAAAGGAAGTTATTAGCAAATGAACGAACCTGATAAGAGCACCATAAAACCTCGCTTCGCGATTGACTTTCTGCTCTAAAGATTTTGCTGATTGCTTGAAGAATTTTCCTAAATGCTGCAGAGAAAACAAGTATCCAAAGATGACACATAAGGCTTGCCAACACTTTCTCATGACACTAACAAGCATCTAACTAACACAATTACCAGACTACACCCATCTTCAATAGAAGTAAAACAACAGTTAGCACATAAGAAAGTAAGCTACTAGTTACCCTGTAGCTCTGCAACTTGGTAGCAGTAGACACAGCAAGATCCGAGAGAATCTCATTAGGTATAGGCTTAGGTCTAGTCATCCCAGCCACCGTCACTGCATCATTCGCTTCCACCTACAAAAGATCAATCCATTACTTACTAAAGAGCATTCATAATCATGTAAGCACATTAGTCACACTCACGGTATTGATAAGGTCTATGATGACGGAGAGCTCCTGATGAGCCGACTGCAGATTCTCCACCATTCCCTTCCACTGCCACTGCTCCGGCCCCTCTTTGGACGTCTTCTTCTTCTTCTTATTGTTCTTCAGCTCGTCTTCTTCCTCCAACGCCCACGCGAAGTCTATCCTCCGAATCAACGAGACTCTCTTGTCGTCGTAACCTACATCGGAAGGAAAACGCTCCGCGCCGTTCTCCTCGATGGATTCTAGTCGCTTTATCGGAAGCCTGTCGAGAGAGATCTCCATGTCGCTGTCCATATCTCCGCCGCAGAAAACCTTGAGATTTCGACGGTGACGAGCTTCGCCGCTCCTAATCGGTTTATTTAGATCTAACCATTCCGGGTCGGGTATCTTTGTTTCGGGTCAAGCCTAATAACAAAGCCCATAAGAAGCCCATTTAATACCAAAATATGCAAGTGCCTTGTTTTTAGCTAAAGCTTCACACTTTCTAAAACCCTTTCATTTCCGATTTGGATATCGATCGGGTTCCTCTTCGTAGTCGCCTTCCAATTCGTAGGTATCTTCTTCTTCTTCTCTTGATGGGTTCTTGTCGATTTGGGTTTCCGCCGTGATTTTCATTCGAATTTCGTATCTGGATCCATCGAGAGATTTGTTACAGTGTGTAGTAGTTATAGATCGATGTTTCAGGTTCTTTTTGTAACAAGTTCTCTGGGTAGAAAAGTAGAAATCTTTAGCTTTGAATCTCTCAATCTAAATGCTTAAAAAGAGTTCTCTTTTATTAATCTAGTAACGGGGTTTTTGTGCTGCAAGCTTTTTAATAGTGTTTTGAAATGCAGAGTAAGGAGCAATGAAGGTGAGATCATCTGTGAAGAAGTTGTGCGAGTTTTGTAAGACAGTGAAACGCCGTCGACGTGTGTATGTTATATGTTCGTCCAATCCTAAGCACAAGCAAAGGCAGGGATTCTGCTCCATTGCTCATGATGGAATCATACCTCCTCCCTTGTAAGTGAATTTATGTGTTGCTCAAATTATTTCTTTGTTAGCTTTTGGATGATTAAAATACGTTAAATGGTTTGTATAAATATGCTAAATAACCAAAGTCTCTGCTTTCATTTGACAATTGTTAATCATTTCCTGTCTGACATTAGTAACTTAGTGTGACAAGCTTTGGTATCTGTTTTTGAATCAGAGCCTATTGTACAGCTACTACTATATGTAACCTTTCAAAGAGGAACTGATGTAACCAACGCACAAACATGAGATACAAATTGAGTTCATTGAGTTGGGGGGCTCTTGTTTTCTTTTTGCAGAGTGGAAAGTAACAAGAAACTCACTTGACAGTATTTTTTGATTATATAAAACAGGTTTTCTGAGTCGGTTGCTAATCAGGAGGTGGTGAGGATGCCTGGTCAGGGCGTATCAGCTGGTCTGGCATCACTTTTACACAAAAGGCCTGAGCCAGCAGCAGTTTTCGGATGGAGGGGAGGTCTTGCATCCATTCTCTTCAAGCAAGGGAATTAGCAAGTTAAACCAGCATTTACTATTTGAATTTTCTCGAGTTGTAATTCAAGTTTGTTTCTCAAACACATTTACTTGGTTCAGTTGTAGGCTCTTCTAGACCCGTTTGATTTGCTTGCACCTTATATGAGTTGAATAAAGAGAGATATTAAACTTGAGTATGTGCTTTTTTAGATTTTTCAGTGAAACATATGTTGCCTTTATACATTTTATAGGGGAAAATCGCATTTTAAACCCTCAAAGTGAGCAGGAGACGCACTTTAAACCTCGACGCTTAAAAACTAACACTTTAAGTACAACCCTAACACATTTAACCTCCAAACTTACCTCCGTGTTTCTGCCGTCGAAATGTTAAACGGAACAGTAAATGGAGTTTACAGACTCATTAACAGACGTTTTACTTAAAAAAAACGTGTTAAACATGTGCTCTATTAACTTAATGAAAATCAAAATCAAATCGGGGATCTAGGGTTTATAACTCTAATCCGATAAAAATAGAAACAGAGGAGACATCGATTTGAAAGAAGAGAGGGTTAAAGAGAGATTTTCGCAGAGAGTGGAAGATGATATCTCAAAGTGATAATTTCCTAAGTGTGAATTCCCAGAGTGCAATTTCTTCTTCCTCGACTGAGCATGGAGTTCTTTGCGATTGTAATCGCAAGGCAAAGATTGAGAGAGCTTGGACTCGTGAAAACCCGGGGCGTAGATTCTTCGGTTGCAAAGGGCGTCGAGTTAGGAATGGGTATGAGAATTGTAACTTTTTTCGTTGGTTTGATGTGGAGAAACCACATGGATGGCAGCATCTGGCTTTACTGGCAGCGAGAGACATAATTCGAGAGCAAAAGGAGGAGCTAGCCGTTCTGAGGAACAAGGTAACTATTCCAAATCATGAAGGCTCGAACATGGATATTTCGAATGAATTTGTGGAAAAATTTAAAGAAAAAGTTGAAGAATGTGAAGCCTTGAAGAAAGAAGTGTTGATACTAGGTGAAAGGAGTGCTGTGTTTCGCAATGTTCTTGTGGCCTCGTCAGTCGGATTTGCTATCATTTTGGGAGGGATGATTGTTATGTCCAAGTACTGATGTTGTTGTCTTAGTCTGAGATGTTAGCTGTTGGCTTGGTTTATGTGAGACTTTGTTCTTTTGTTATTGTGTTGTAAGCCTTATAGTGGCTGTGTAAGACTTTGTTCTTATGTTATGGCAGTGTTTCTAAGACTGATTTCAAGTTAAGTATTGCATTGGATTCCTCTTGATTATGAAAACAAAGAAAAAGTGTAACAAAATGAAGTTCAAAACATGAGTCTAAAGCCGATAATAGAGTAAAAGCATGAGTCTGAAGCCGATAATAGAGTCTACTAAACACAAAAAAATGCTACAATCAAACACCAAAACAAGTAGAAACTGAATCAAACAACTTAGTCTGTTGGAGGATGGCTGCTTTCGCCTTGAGCAGGCTGGATGTTAGGGTCTTGTGGGTTAAGGTTAGACCTATCATAAACCCGGTCTCCAAAAACTTCGAAAGGGCGATCAGTGTAAGGACTCCAAAACGTCCCAACACCAAATGGAATGGCAGCAGTTTTCCTTATCTTCAATGGTCGCCCTGTAGGGGCCTTCTTCACATGTGGCTTGACCTGATTTGTTGAGGATGAAGGTTGAGGAGCACTAGAACTTACATCAGCTACTATGTTATCAGTTGAAGTTACAGGCTGAGAGCTGCTCACTAATGTTTTCTTTCTTCCTTTTGGCTTTGGTGGTGGTTTCGGATGGTCCTGAAACACAATCATTATTTAGAGACATTTTATTACTTTAAGTAAGAGAGACAAAACATATAATAAACCTCATTTGGATGCTTTCGAGGTCGGCCCCGTCGGTTCTTTGGTCCTTCTACAGTAACAGGTTCATTCTTGCAACTTGTTTTAATGTGTCCAGCTTGCTTGCATTGGCTGCAATGTGGAATTCTTCCATGTCTAGTTGATTTTCCTGCAGTTTTAAGATCTTCAAACGGTTCTTTTCTCCTGTCTCTAGTCTTTGGACGTCCTCGTGGTTTACGAAATTCAGGAACAGCAATTGGAGTCTTGTATGTCTTCTTCCATAACTTCTCTCCATTCACAGGTTTGATGTTATTTTCATATGTTGCCCTCAACACACTCGTGTAATAGTACTCTGCTACATACCTCGTTGCATCATCTTCATTATCATCCAAAATACACACAGCATGCTTGCACGGTATACCGGTTAGATCCCACTTTCGACAAGCACATTGGTGAGTGGCTAAATTCACAGAATAACCACATTCAAACTCATTCATCTCGTACACATGCTTGCTACTGCGTAATGTTGAGCAATATTGCTTAGCAACCCTAGTCTTCTCTAACACCACCATTGTAATTGGTGTGACAAACGTGTCACACTTCTCAGCTTTCAGAAACCTTCTTGATACCCTTCTCATAGCTTGTCTTCGTATGTCCTCTAAAAGATTAATCACTGGCTTCGACCTGGCCATCTTGATAGTCCTGTTGAAACTCTCGGATAAGTTGTTGTGAACATCTGCACAATGTGACTCCAAACTGAAGAATGCACGACATCATCTACGTGGTTCTGTTGCTAGTAGAGCATCGCAAGCCGTCTGATCATAGTCCTCGAGTAGCTTCATTCGCTCATCATATTCTCCTTCAATAAAACTGTAGGCAACACCCCAAAAGAGATTCTTGTATTCTGACCTTGAGAATCCTTGTTTTCTCCAATTGGCATAGATATGCCTCGCACACATACGATGTTCAGCATTTGGAAGCTCAGCCTCTATCGCAATCACTAGCCCTTTTTGCTTATCAGATATAATAGTCAGTTGCTCTCCGTTTCCTAAGTCTAAATCTGCTTTCAGCTTCTTCACAAACCAGCCCCAAGTATCTTTATTCTCACCTTTAACCACTGCCCATGCAATTGGATACATTCGGTTATCCGCATCTCTCCCAACGGCTGCAAGCAAATCACCAGTCAACTCCCATTTCAGAAAACATCCATCTAACCCAATTACCGGTCTACAACATTTTTTCCAAGTAGTCCTAAACTCCTCGAAACAGATATAGAAACAATCAAACATTTCCACACCATTTTTCTGCATAGTGCAGAGATCAGTTCTGATACCACTATGTGTTCGGTTGAGCTCAGCTTCATAATCCCACAGCTTACCAAACTGAGTTGTTTGCGCTTCCAATATGGAGTCCAAGGCAATTCGCCTACCTCTATAACACTTGGAAAGTGGAACCACAATATTGTATCGCTCCTTGATTGTGTCTTTGATGGCAGCAGCTTGTAAGCTAATATTCCTGCGTATTTCTTCTCTAAATAGCCTTGCAATGACGCCTTGCTTCAACATTGAAACTCTGCTTGATTTTCCATGATTGTGACGCATATGGCAGACTTTAACCATCCATTTATTGATAGGTGGTTCAAAAGAGCAGTATACTCTGAACTTGCATTTCTCACCGCAGCAAACGACAGCAATTCTGTTTGATTCCGACTTAGCCATCTTCACATCGTATTGTGTCTTCAAGGAGTATCTAAGGAGTTGGTCTTTGAACTCCAAACCCGAGTTAAACTTCTGGAACAACCAAATGTATGGTGGTTTTTTCAAATCGCCATGGAACTTTGGCTTTCAATTCCTTCTCCCTTTTGGATCATCCCATTGCTCCCACTCCTCCTCTGATCCTATTGGTGTGTCTGGATTTGCGGCATCCTCTTCCAACACACATTCCTAGGCACTTTCTTCTGCTTCTCTTTCAGCTGTTTCTTTTTCTTCCAAATTTTGATAAGCTTCTTTTCCAAGCTTCGCCATAGAACCTTCTTCAAAAACTGCCCTAAACCTTTCATCTTCACCACCATCTCCAGCATCTTGAACCACTTCATCACCAATTTCAGCTTGTTCTCTTTCTTCACCTTCTTCAGTCACATTCTCATCAACGATACCAGCCTGAGGAGCCACATTCTCTTCGCCTTCTTTAGTCTCATTCTCATCAGCCTGAGGATTTTCTTCATCTTCTTCCTCTGATTGTTCAGGTTCTTCATCTTCTAGTGGCCTCTCCACTTCTTCTTCTCCATCACTCTCTGGAAATTCTTCTTCTTCATTATATCTAACATCGGAGACATCATATTCAATGAAGACATCAATCGCACCAGCTTCTTTGGCAAGACGCATCAAGAGAAACATATCATCAGGATTTTCTTCAAACACATAGGTCACTGTGTGTTCATCTCCTTCGCAATATCTTTGTACCATACGATCTTATTGGAGCAATGATCTTTGCATCTTCTCTGCTGAAGCGTATGAATTTTTCCCATGAGATGTCATACAATTCCCACTGCACAGAAATTTCAAACAACTCTCCCACGTACTTGTAGTCACCGTTGTTTTTCTCCATAGATCCACCGACATGGATTCTCAAATCAATCATAGTCCCTTCTCTGTAGAGTAGGAGAAAAGAAAAAAATGTTAGATCATCCATACAAGCACCAAACACCCAGAATCGATATGGGGAGAGAAACGAAAGCTTACCCCATTTCGAAAAGAGCATTCGATTTCGTCTTTCTCTTCTTTCAAATCGTCTTGCTCTGCTTTCGCTGTCTCCTATGTTTCTATTTTTATCGGATTAGAGTTATAAACCCTAGATCCCCAATTTGATTTTGATTTTCGTTAAGTTAATAGAGCACATGTTTAACACGTTTTTTTAAGTAAAACGTCTGTTAATGAGTCTGTAAACTCCGTTTACTGTTCCGTTTAACATTTCGACGGCGGAAACACGGAGGTAAGCTTAGAGGTTAAATGTGTTAAGGTTGTACCTTTGATGGTTTAAAGTGTTAGTTTTTAAGCGTCGAGGTTTAAAGTGCGTCTCCTGCTCAGTTTGAGGGTTTAAAATGCGATTTTTTCCATTTTATAGTAAATTGTTTAACTAACATCAGTCAGGGTCATTTGGACATGTTTTTTTATCACATATCCGTAAATTATATAAAATGCGGTTGCACAAAGCACACCCACTAAATGCGAATCAAATACAAAGAAGTGGAGATATACGTAGAAGACGAAGACCTTCTCCACGACAATGACCCCTTCTCTTTTTCACCGTTGAGCCCTCGGCACGTGGGCCCCGCAGGTGAGGTTACAGGAAGCCCACCCAAATGAGCATATCCCTGGGCCCCTCACTTTCCAATCTTTGGACACTTCTACCTTTGGACATAGTGCTTCTTCATCACTTCTGTTTAAATTTCCCACCCCGATCAAATCGTCAACAGCTTGATATCAATAATTGACGCTACACCCTGTAATTTCCACTTTTCTTCTGTCATTTCAACCAATTGATATCGAGGAAGGGATGAATGAGAACTATATTTCCTTCATACCAAGCACTAGAGCGGATAATTATTCATTTCACTTTGTATATAATTCGAACATGATAATTTTTTCAAAGGTTATGTTCTCTATTGGCTGCCAATGAAATTTAACATGACATTGATAGGTTGACCTTATTTGCATGGTTATATAAAAGTTGTTCATTGATAGTTTGATTAATGTTGACGGTATGCTAGTTTATCATAATTGTAAATTTTGAATTCTATATAATTGGATTTATAATTGTATCAACTTTTTTAATTCTATACTATCAAATTGTACCGCAATTTATACATCTTTGTATAAAAAAGTCTTGCATTTTAATTTCCTTTTGTTAGTAAACAAAAGGTTATGGCATAGTAAAGCTTAATTTCTCCAGGTAATATGTTATATATATAGTTATATACTTAGTAAAAATAACAATAATATATGTATACCAATATGAATATTTCTTACCCAAATGAAAAGCAAAAAAAAAAAAAAAAACTACCCACCTACTCCTACAGTATAAAAGTACAAATCAATACGCATTTTTCATTTTGTATCTATGTGCCCTGCAGCCCTGATGAGGGTATAAAACTGTAAACCAAATCAAAGTTTGTAGTTGAATATATATAAGCCATGTTGTCAACTTAATTACACTAATTGTACTATAAAAGTCAGTATCAAAGACAAGGTCATGCACTACAAGAAAACAGCAAGGATACTGTGGGAAAAAATCGTCGGAATTTCGTCGGAATAACGTTATTCCGACGACATACCGACGAAACAAGTCCTCAGAAATAATTCCTCGGAATTTCTTCTCTCCTCAGAAATCCCTCGGAATTTTCCGACGGAATTCCGAGGAAACAAATTTCCGAGGAAATTCCGAGAAAACAAATTTCCGAGGAAATTCCGAGGATCACTAGTTTGTCGGAAATCTCTTCGGAATATACCGAGGGAGAACTTCGTCGGGATATTTCCTCGGAAGTTCATCGATCGATGCGTTTTTGGACATATATCCATCGATCAATCCGTTTATAAAAAACGTTCGGAATATACCGAGGGACATCTTCCTCGGAATATTCCGAGGAATATGTCCCTCGGTATATTCCGGGGAACATGTCCCTCGGTATATTCCGAGGAAAGGTGTTCCTCGGTATATTCCGAGGAAAGGTGTCCCTCGGTATATTCCAAGGAAGATGTCCCTCGGTATATTCCGAACGTTTTTTATAAACAGATCGATCGATGGATATATGTCCAAATACGCATCGATCGATCGAGTAAAAAATATAATTAATTTCCTCGGAATGTAAAAAATATTAATTTTTTTTTTAAAAAATAAAATTTTGAAATTTAAATTCGAAAATATAAAATTAAAATTAAAATTGAAATCATATTAATTAATATTTAAATTTTCACAAATAAAAATAAAACATTCCGAGTTTTTGGAAAAAAGAAAAAAAACTACGGGTCTGGCACGTCCGGGAACACCTCGTTCGGGTACATCCTCTGCATCATCTCCATCATTTACTGGTTCAGCCTCCTCTGTGTCTCATAGCCCGCCTGTTGAGCCGCCATCTGGGTCTCCAACAAAGATATGTGATCATCCTTGTCCTTCAAGGATGCTGTCGAGGCCGGGTCTGATCATCATGAGACCTGTAAATTAAAAACAGAATATTTAATAAATACAGAAATATATAAATTAATTTTTTTAAAACAAAAAATTCCAAATAATTTAATCACAAAAAAAGATTTATAGATATTAAAAATATTTAATAAATATATAAAAATAATTCTAATAAACAAAAAATAGTTTTAATAAATAAAAAATAGTTTAATAATTACAAAAAATAGTTTTAATAATATATATATATATATATATAAAATATTTTTAAATCCCAAATAATAGTTTTTAATCACAAAAAAAGTTTTATAGATATTAAAAATGTTTTGTAAAATCCAAAAAATCGAATTTATATACAAAAAAGATTTTGTAAAATCCAAAAAATCGAATTTATATAGAAAAATCATTTTGTAAAATACAAAAATCGATTTTATATACAAAAATCGATTTTATAAATATAAAAAATAAAAAAAATTATAAAAAAATTCTAAATCAATTCTACAAAACAAATTATTCAATTAAATCACAATTCTAAACCTATTATACAACAAAATCACAATCCTAACCAATCACCCTAACAAAAATCTATCAAAACTAAACAAAAACCTAACAAATAGAACCTAAGAGAGTGGGATAGGGTCCTTACATGATTTGTGTAAGAGAAGGGGGAGATCGCCGGAGATATCGTCGGATTTCAGGGGGAAATCGCCGGAGGGAAGAGAGGAGTCGCGCAGAGGAAGAAGAGAGAAATGAGGAAGAAGAAGGGGCTCGTGGTTATAAAACCTAGGGTCCGACGGACATTATCCGTCGGAATTCCGTTGGAATTCTAATTTCAATTTTCGCGAAATATTTGCCCGGTAAAATGAAAATATTCCGAGGAAATTCCGATGGATGGTAAAATATCCGTCGGAATTTCCTCGGAATATTCCGAGGAAATACCGAGGAACTAGTGTTTGGGGTTTCAAAACATCAATTTTTTTTGCCGTATTTCATTTCTTATACAATTGTAATGCATACCATTGACGATTCTTTGTATAGATGAGTTCGGTTAGGAATCTGCCATAACTTTTTCGGTTAATTTTGAACTTAGTTTTTTTTTCCTTAATTATGAGTTCGTATTTCTTTTACATGGTTTCTTTGTTTTATTTGGTTGTGTTTTGAGTAGTTTTTAATTCGTATTCAGCTTTGCTTTGCTAGATAAACCAAATAACTAATATCTGAGTACCATTCTTTCAGCTATCAACTGCAGGCTGTGAAACATTGAAAAGCCACAAACATTGATCAACCAACAACATCCATGCTTTTAAGAATGTTCAAAGAATTCAAACTGACTGACCACTCAATCTACTCAAATTTTCTCATCTTGGGGCTTGGTATACACTAGGTTCGCTAGTATTACCATGTTCATAATCAGTTTCCCCATGATGATACCAAATTTTGTAACTTTGTGTAAACCCACTCAAATATAGATGAGTCCAAACATCCCACTCTTTAATAACCTTTCTATTTTTACAATTAGAGCAAGGACATCTTAACATACTTGTTTTTGCTTCCGGTTGTCGGTGAACTAACCCCATGAATTCGGTTATACCTCGTTGGTATTCTTCCGTAAGCAATCTCGTGTTCGGATCCAAATGAGGTCGATCGATCCAAGAACGAAAATAATTTGAAGAAGACATATTTTTTATGAATCAAATTCGTGTGTAAATAGAGTAAGAGGGAGAATGAAGATATGGAGTGAATGAAAAGGAAGAGGACTGCTTGTATTTATAGTTTAAATCCTGCCGACAGACCGAGGAAATTCTGACGGAATTCCGACGCCAACGGCTAGTTCGTCGGAATTTCCTCGGAATTTTGTAAAATCCTCCAACGGCTCTCCAACGGCTATAATATTTCCTCGGAATTCATCGGTTTTTTCCGAGGAACACATTTTTCCTCGGAATTTCTTCGGAATATTCCGACGGATTGATATTTCTTCGGAATTCCGTCGGTATATTCCGAGGAAACCAAATTTTGTGTTTCCTCGGAATTTCTTCGGGATATTCCGAGGATTTCATTTTCCGTCGGAATGTACGTTAGAATACCGCTGTTTTCTTGTTGTAGTGATGTTATCAACTTACAATGAGACAAAAATATATAAATGGTTATGGAAGCAAATCTTCGATTACAACGTGAGCCTTAATGCACATGGAATCGTGACCCACTCGTACATAGAGAGATTCATGATGATTTGTTTTGATACTCATATAATTACTATTCATTTTGTTTAAAAACAATTTGCATGTTTTGCACGCATCTACTATATTTTAATTTCGTTACATTGTGAAAAAATGAATAATATTCCAATACATGCATTTATATGCAATGGTTACACGTGTGGATCTGTAGAGAGATATTGGCCGTGGAGTCGTGAACCATATTTGGTCAGTGGCTGCCGTCCACTTGCAATTACGTGACCTGCGGGAACCAACATTTTTAAATCAATGACGTAGGTGTCGCATTCGTCGCTAGATTTTTATTTAGGTTAGCTTTTATGCTAAGCTGAATTAGAATGAACATTAGGTAGTGTTGATGCCTCATTTCTATATTGTTTGATTTCACATTGTTAAAATGTCTATGCAGATTGTTTGACGCTAGGGACACACATACGATATTTTGTTGTTTTGGTATAAGACCATCGTTAAAGTGGATCCTTAACAAAAAAATAATAATTAAATATTTGAGTGGACTCCAAAAAAAATTAAGGATGATAGAAAGCACAAAATAAAGACTGATCTTGGAAGAGTTGTTGTATTGTTCGCGAACTTCATTGACACGTAACGATCCGTAATTGGTTCATTTTTTAATTTTTTTTTTGAACAGAAAAAAAAAAATGTTTCCTAAAAAACCGTGCCAAAAGTTTCTACTTTATTCACCAAATATTTAATCAAACATGTATTTTATGCAACAAATAAAAATATAGATTAAAAGTCTAATAATAATATATGATTTTGTTTGAAGTGGTAAACGTTGATTAAACATATATTTTGTTTTGTTTTGTTTTCTAGGAAAGAGAATTATTATTTGGTTAGCTTTGATATAAGATGGACAGTTTTGCTTTGATTAAATCGTGATCATACTAAATGATTAGGTTTTCATATTCTAAAAGTACTATTCGTGAATAAAGAGTTTCATGATGATTTGTTTTGAAAATTACTGGTAACAGAAATTAAGATCCTCTTAGTGGTAAACTCATTGCTGGAGGAAGACAAAACAAAGTTTATGTTATAAAGCGAGGTCTTCTAACAACTGGTTTTAGCCGAGCCAAAAAACAACAATACGTAGTCCTTTTTTTTTTTTGTTCAACTCAACAATACGTAGTCCATTTTATGTTTTCGAGCTGTCTATGGTAAAAGTCAAGAACAGATGATATTCCATGAACTTTCAGCAAATTAAAAGAAAATTAAACTAAAAAAACACTAACTCGTCCTATTGCGTACTAACGAACAGAGCAGAGAATCCGCACACAAACTCATATATGGAAAAGTCAAAATTAAAAATTATTTCGGTACACAACTTTTGGAGAACCAAACCAAAAAATATCTTGGAGAACCAAACAAAAGAATTAAAGTTCCACGTGATGAAAAAACTAATCGACGGCTGGGATTGTTTCTCCTTCACCTTCCTCAAATCAAACCACTTCCCCAGTATATATAACTCATCCGTCTTCACTTCTCTCATACACAGCCACAAACAAAAAAAATCAAAGTCTCAATCTTTACTTCTTCCTTCGATCCTAGAATTTCTACGAAGCTCAACCCAGAAAAAAACTATGCTTTTACGAAGCGCGTCGACCCCACTTCTCACCTCATTGGTTCACGTCTCGAGCCCAAGGGAATCTCCAATCGAGCCCGAATCTCTTCATCAGATCCAACGTCCCAGATCTATAACGCTCTCTTCCTCTTCCTCGTGCTGTTACAGCCCCGTGTCTATCCACTCCAGCGACGAATCCACAAGGAGGATCAAAAGGACAGCGTCGGAGAGCGATCTTAAACATCTGACATCGACTAAGCATGCGAGTAAGTTCCTCACCGGTGCTCTTATGGAGGATATAGAAGAAGGAATCGGATTCGGGCTTATACCCGCGTCTTCTTACGAAACAGAGGTTGGAGGCGGCGGAGGAGGGAAGAGCAGGAGCGGCGGAAGATCTGACGGTGGTGATGATGGAGAGGATAGCACAGACGTTCATTATCGTAAGATGATTGAAGCTAATCCTGGAAACGGGATTTTTCTCAGCAATTACGCCAAGTTCTTGAAAGAGGTAGCCACTTTCTAGATCTGAAAGTTTGAGACTTTACGAAACAGAGTGTTGATTTTGTGTGTTTTTGATTTTGGAACAGGTTCGGGGAGATTACTTGAAAGCAGAGGAGTATTGCGGGAGAGCTGTTCTGGTGAGTCCTTACGATGGGAATGTTCTGGCCATGTACGCGGAGCTTGTGTGGATGATTCATAAGGATTCGTCACGTGCCGAGTCGTATTTTAATCGAGCTGTTGCAGCTGCTCCTGATGACTGGTAACTTGTCAAGCTCTCTTCTTTGGTGGAGCTTTGATTGTAGTGTTATGACGTTTGTGCTTATGTATACTTTTAATTGTGTTTCTGCAGTTATGTACAAGCTTCATATGCGCGGTTTCTTTGGGATGCTGAAGAGGAAGAAGATGAAGAAGAGAGACACGAAGAAGTGCTTGAGCCTCAGACTTCTCGAATGGATTTCTTCACGGGACCTTACCCAATCACGGCCATGTCTTAACTCGTGGTCTTGGCATCTTATAGATTTAGACTACGTCTATGATCTATCTTAACCCTTTTGTTTTAATGTGAATTTTTTTAATGTTGTCTCCCGTTCATGGGTGTTTCTCTGCTTCACTTTTAGAATTTGTCTCAGTTGTAGACTTGTAGTAATATCATGGAAAGGAAAATAAGTTACGGAGTAAAAAGTTTTGCTTTTTGATGGATTTAACTAGGGGCTGTGATATGTTCTTTGACACAAGTAGCTTTGTGGATCTATGTCTGAGGTTTTCTTTAATGACTGAAAGCATATTAACAATGGAGAACAACGACGAAGATGACTGCTAGTTTGATATCCTTCTGATGCAGGAACCATTATGTTTTAAATGCTCATTTTTCTGTTTTGCTCAGTTGATGTAATGCAGACAAGATATGGCCAGATAAACTCTCCCATTCTGCTATACACTTCTGATTACCTGTAAGATTTATTGCATAGCGTGCACTTACTATTTATTTCTGTTGATATAATCTTAATGAAGTTATGGTATACTTCCCGGATGTCTTTGATTTTTGTCACTGACATAGCACTTTCCCTCTGCATTTCAGCGAGATATTCTTTATAATTCAACTGTATCCTAGTTTTTCAAAATATGTGTGCGACCATCTTGATCAGCTAGGGTGCAGTTGTTAAGTGTAAATCATATTTAATTAGGATCGCCTCTCTATCTTACGGTAGATTTTAGTGATTGCAAGGATGGGAGAAGGAACCTCATCCTTAGCTCGATAGATAGGTAAATAGTCTGAAATATACATTTTATTTTACTTAGTAAATACTTGTTCAAACTGTTTATAATAGACCTCTCGTTTAGGCTCTCAACAGGAAGAATCACTAAGTTCTCACTTAAAAGGGTCCTAATGAGGCACTGCAATTCTCCATGAGAGTGGTGAGCTCTTGAATGTAAGGTCCTCTTTTACCTGTTGAAATTGTGTTAGGAATCTGAGTAAGATGATACTAGGCCCAATAGTAGTTTACACAAAGTTTAATTATACAAAGCTTTTTTGTAAACTCTTTGAGGTATTGTGATTTGAGGTAGTCTAAGATTGAAGATCGTTCCTTATATAAATTTAGTTGAAAACTTGAAAACCAAGAAATGGTACATATTGTAGATATACTGGACCATAAGATGTGAGACCAAAATTATACAGCCGGTGAATCCATAAAGAAGAATAATGGAAACACTTGAAGAGTAAACCGATATTATTCTAAGCATATTTACATTATTACTATATTATGTTAGATTTAAAATAGGAAAGTTTACATTATTATATGGTGTTAGCAATATGTTAAAGCTAATCTATAGTCTTGTATCAAATACAACACAATAATATATTTTTTATTATATTTTAGAGAGCCCGGCTACTAACCTAAAAGAGACTCTATCTAGGTCTAGTGCTATGATCATGAACTATGTTGCATGGAAACTCCGTTGAAGGTCCGTTTCACGTTTTGGAAACGTTTCAGAATCGGAATCTCTCGGAAACTTGCGGAAACGCATTGGAAACTCGTTTCTTAAAAATTTCAGTTTGGAAACTTAGTTGTTTCTATTTTAGAAACTCCCGATTCTGTTTTGGAAACGTTTAAGAAACTCTTTTTTTTAGAACAATTTCTATAAATAATAATAAATATAAGGATTAGTTTGTTATTTTAATAAATTAGAACAATTTCTTCATGTTGTGAAAGGAACTGGAGCACTTACAAGTTTATACATTCAGCAACAAAAAACAAGATTGCTCCGCAAAGAGCAGAAAATTTGGTATTTGTGCACACTAATCTTCGTCTTCTTGTGCACACTAATCTTCGTCTTCTATCTAGAAGAAGTCTTGCATACAAGGATGGTCCCAATCATATGTGGGACTTTGGAGATGATCAATTTGATTTACTGGATGAGACTAATCTTGGGAGACTTGAGTTTGAGGATCTTTCTCTTGATGAACCTGAGTTGGAAGCGGCCATGTCTGATGGAGCTAATGAAAATGAGGCTGAAGATGATGTTATTGGTCTTTGACTTTCTGTTATGATTTTTATTTTAGTTAAGCTATTTGATATTTAAGTACTGGGTTTTGTTATTTTGAATTTTTTATATGACTTTGATGCTTAATGGTGATTTATTTTATTTTCGTATGATTAAATAGAATGACTATTTATTTATTTGTATTATAAAATATACTAACATAATCAAATGAATGCACATATTAATCAATTATATATATATATACACGTTTCTAAAACGTTTCCAAAGCAAATAAAAACACAACATAATCAAATGAATGCACATATTAATCAATTATATATATATATATATATATATATATATATATATATATACGTTTCTAAAACGTTTGCAAAGCAAATAAAAACACAAATCACGTTTCCGTTTCCATGCAACCTAGATCATAAAAATCTTGAAGCAACTCGTACCAGAGGATAACCTAACCATGTCTAGATCCACTACACATTCTTCAACCGACGAAAGAAAATACACAAAACCAATAATCCCAGTTGATCTTCTTATCGATATATTCTCGAGACTACCGTTGAAGCATGTAGCTAGGTTTCGTTTGAAAGAATGTGAGGATAAAGAGATTTAGATGAAGAACATTGAAGAACAAAGAGAGAGAGAGAGAGAAAGTAGATCTGAGAGAAACTCTATTCCCTTGATCCTTTAATTGTGGATCTAAATACAAGAATTTAAAGACCAAGTTGTATCAGTACATAATATAAAATATTGATTGTTTAAAAAGGATCTTCAACGGTCACTTTCTCTCTTCTTCTTCTTTTTCTTTGCTTCTCAAGTCTGGTGCTTCTGATTCTATACTCAAGTCTGGTGCTTTACTCAAATATGGTGATTCTTATAAAACCTTATAAAACCTTATAAAAGCTTATAAGTGTTTTCAAGTATGGCAGCTTAATTCTCAAGTCTAGCAGCTTAATTCTGCTTCATGTCAACACTCCCCCTCAAGCTTGACCATGTGGAACAAGTCAAGCTCGGAAGCCATGAAGTATTCCCTCATTAAAAACTCAACTAGGTAAAACCCTTTGGGAGAAAACCCAAGTCAAGGAAAAAGAGTAGAACACTTCATGAAGGAGAGATCATTGACATGATAGGTCTATGAGTCTCAATCTTGGATGAATGGACTCACATACCTTAGTGTTTGTTGCCTTGGTGAAGATATCAGCTAGCTGATCTTCACTCCTTGTGTAGCACGGCAATATGATCTTCTGCTCTACAGCTTGTCTCACTTTGTGGCAGTATACCTCTATATGTTTGGTCCTTTCATGGAAGACTGAGTTGCTAGCAATGTGTATAGCAGCCTGGTTATCACAATGCATCGTGATTGGCATTGTAACTTTAATTCCCAAGTCCTTAAGAAGTCCCTTGATCCAAATCAACTCGCTCATAGCTCTATATTCTGCCTCAACACTTGAACAAGACACCACCTTACTTCTTGCTCTTCCAAGTTACCAAATTGCCTCTAATGAAGGTACAATATCCAGTAGTTGATCTCCTATCAACTCGATCTCCTGCCCAATCCGCATCACAATACCCAACAATCTCAGTGCTTCTATTGCATCCCATCCATACTCCTTGACCTGGTGCCTCTCTTAGGTACCTGAGAATCCTCTCAACCATGCTCCAGTGGTGTACTTTGGGAGCTTGCATGTGTTGGCTTACTTGGTTTACTGCAAAGCATACATCTGGTCGGGTAATGGTAAGATAAATGAGTTTTCCCACCATTCTCCTATAGTGCTTTACATCTTCATATGACTTGTCTTCAATCTCCCCCTCACGCATCACTTTGTATCCTTCCTCTAGAGGTGTTTTGGCAGCTCTTCCACCAAGATTTCCAGCCTCATGTAGTAAGTCAAGGGTGTATTTCCCTTGAGATAGAAACAACCCTTCCTTAGACCTACACATCTCGATCCCTAGGAAGTATTTGAGCTCTCCCAAGTCTTTGATATCAAATGACGCCTTAAGGAACACTTTGGTCGAGATGATCCCTTCTTTGTCACTGCCCGTGATGATAATGTCATCAACATAGATGAGAATGACAATGATTCCTCGCTGGCTAGTGAGAGTGAATAGGGTATGATCAGCTTCAGACTTGACAAAACCTCTTCCATTGAGTGTGGTGCTTAGTTTGTGGTACCACGTTCTTGGTGATTGTTTCAAGCCATAGATGGCTTTCTTCAGCCTCAATACATTTCCTGGTTTGGTAAGGTGTTCCATACCAGGTGGTGGTCTCATGTAGACCTCATCTTCTAACTCTCATTGTAGAAAAGCATTTTTGACATCCATTTGCCACAGATCCCATTCTAAGTTAACAGCCAATGAGAGTACAATCCGTATCGTGTGAAGCTTAGCTACTGGTGCAAAGGTGTCAAGGTAATCTTCACCATAGACTTGAGTGTAGCCTCTTGCAACAATTCTGGTCTTTTTTCTTTCTGGTTGTCCATTCGCCAAGTACTTGATAGTGAATAGTAACATGCTTGTGACGGCCTTCTTGCCTTTGGGAAGCTCACTCTCAAACCAAGTTCCATTTCGGATCATGGCACTAACCTCATCATCTACTGAGTCTCTCCATTCCTTTATCTCCATTGCCTCCTCATAGGTCCTCGGAATGTACTCTTGATTTATGTTGGTGATGAAGGCTTGATGATCTCTTGGATAGCAAGCAATTGAGCAAGTTGCTTGAGTGGGATGAGCTACTGCTTGACTGTTGAAATACTTCCAATTTGATGGACGCTTTCTCACCCTTGTGCGTCTCCTAAGTGGCTGGACCTCTCCAACAATCTCAGCTTCAACTTCATTTTGTTGATCTGATTCCTTTTGCTGTTGGCTTTTATCCTGATCATGAACCTCTTGCTCTTGATCAATAGTCCGTGGATCCTCTTGACCCATGTGTGGTTCCTCTTGACCCTGTGTGGTTCCTCTTGACCACTAGACGAATCTTCTTGATTCCCCCCTTCAGGATTAGGATGAGAAGCCTCTTCAGCCACATCCATACCATTGCCTTGATCTAAACTATCTGCTGAACCAGTAGTTCCTTCATTCGATGTCATGATGATACCTAGGCTCTCCATGATAATCCGTAGGTTGTTTGCCCTATCTGAGGCCCCTTGAGATAGATCCTTGAGATTTTCCCAACTCTTCTCCTCATAATAGCCTCTAGATTCCACAAAATTGACCTCTCTGGATACTAAGACTCTTCTTGTCTCTGGAGAGTAGCATTTGTAACCTTTTTGAGTGGTAGAATACCCAATGAACACTGCCTTTGTGCTTCTGGCCTCAAGTTTGTTCCTATGATCACCTGTTTGCAATACATAGCACAAGCACCCAAATACCCGTAAATGGTCAATATATGGTTTTCTTTTGTTCAATACCTCATAAGGTGTGGCATCATCAAGGACTCTTGTTGGAGTTCGGTTGATGAGGTAGCATGCTGTCATGACTGCATCACTCCAGAACCTCTTAGGCATGTTGGTGTAGAACATCATGGACCTGGCCACTTCCATCAAATGTCGGTTTTTCCTCTCAGCTACACCATTTTGTTGTGGAGTGTAAGGGCAACTGGTTTGATGGCTTATTCCATGCTTGGCCAAGTGGGATTTGAAAGCTGTGCTTGTATATTCCCCTCCATTATCTGACCTGAATACTTTGATCTTAACATTGAACTGATTAATTATGTAGTTCTGGAAGTTTATAAATGCATCTTGGACTCTATCTTTAAATGGTATCATAGTCAGCCATGTATATTTAGATTTCTGGTCTACGAAGGTGACAAAATATCTATGATTTTCCCTAGAAGTGCATGGTGCAGTCCAGACATCAGAGTGTATAAGATCAAAGCAGTTCTCATAGATAGTAGATGACTTGGGAAACACAGTCTTGCAATGTTTGCCAAGAATACATGCTTCACAACCATCATTTTTGAAATAAACATTAGGCAATAACAGGTTTAGTGCTCTAGAATGGGGATGACCTAACCTAGCATGCCACAATGCATCATTTTCTAAGACAGGGATTGAACTAAAAGCATAAGGTAAACATGATCTAGTCTTGGTGTCTTCAAACAGGTACAAGTCCCCTTTAGTAACACCCTTTCCGATCATCTTAAGAGTCTTAATATCCTGAAACACAACATCATTAGGACTAAAAATAACCTTACAGTTAAGATCAGTAGCAACCTTCTTGACATATAATAGATTAGATGCAAAAGATGGCATATAAAATGCTTTAGTATCTTTCTCAAATAGTTTCAAGTTTCCTACACCTTTTATTGGTATGCTGTCGCCATTTGCAATCATAACATTACCTAAGACAGGCTTAACATTACTGATTAACCTAGCATCACTAATCATGTGGTGAGAAGCTCCCGAATCTATAACTACTGGCTTAAGGCTATCAGATGCATTCAAGGTTGTAACAAGAGCATTGGGCAGTTTATAAGAGGCATTTAAGGATAAACCAAGTGTGTTACAAGAGTTCTCCTTGAGGGCTTTGATGAGAGCATCAAGGTCAGACCTCTTGATTGTCTCATCTTGGGTAGTCCTCATGATAGAACAGCCACTGAATCCCAAGGTCTTCCCTTCTCCAGCCGCAACCGAGTTCATGGGACGAGGAGTAGATGGCTCGCCCATTTCACCAGAGAAATTCCCTCTTGCATCAGAGTAAGGTGTCCTGAGCTTTTGAGGCTTGAGGTGTGGGTGAAGGATCCAACATTTGTCTTTGCCGTGACTTTTTTTCTTGCAATGGTCACACACCCACACTTTCTTGTCTTCTGGCTTGTAATACCCCTTGTTAGCTATGCCCTCATGTTTGTGCTCATTTCCTTCAGCCTTGTTGGCTATGATGAGGTCTCCTTTGTCACCAAAGAGTCCCACTGAGCCTTGCTCTTTTTGAATCTGAGCACAAAGCTCCTCAAGTGATGGAAGCTGCTCACTTCTTAGAATGTGTTTGATTAGATCACTATAACCCGAGTTGAGAGTGAACAGCAAAGCAAAGACCTTGTCTTGCTCCTTCCTCTCATTGAGTACATTCGGATCAATGCCGGTCTTAGCATCTCTAACTCGGCCCACAACGATCTGAACTTCCCAAAATGCTTGGAAAATTCAGTGTCCTCTTGACTGAGAGTGTTGATAGCCCTCTTGACTTCAACCACCCTACTGATGTTAGATATATTGCCATATACCTTCTGAAGAGTATCCCACAGCTCCTTGGAAGTTTCACAATAGGAGTAAGCTTCCAAGATAGAGGTTTCAAGACTATTCTGAATGATGGAAAGGACCATGAGATCCTTCTGACTTCTCTTCCTACCTCCTTTAGCCGCAGCAACAACTTCTTTACCATCCTCTCCTAGGATGATCTTCTTGGTGTCTTCGCCGTCAACAACATACTCCCAAAGACCTCTGCCTCCAAGAGCGATTTTGACAAGTCTAGACTAAAGTAAGTAGTTGGTTCTCTTGAGGGTAACCAGAATAGACACGGATTTAAAGACATCAGTGTAGGAGTTTTCCATTTTTTTTTTCTGGGAATGAAAAACAGCTCAAGAACATGAAGAACTTTACCAAAAATAGAAAGGGAAAATCAGAGATTTGCGGAAGTAAAGAGAATAGAGTAGAGATGAATGAATCTCAGGAGCTTACTTGCTCTGATACCATGAAAGAATGTGAGGATAAAGAGATTTAGATGAAGAACATTGAAGAACAAAGAGAGAGAGAGAGAAAGTAGATCTGAGAGAAACTATATTCCCTTGATCCTTTAATTGTGGATCTGAATACAAGAATTTAAAGACCAAGTTGTATCAGTACATAATACAATAAAATATTGATTGTTTAAAAAGATCTTCAACGGTCACTTTCTCTGTTCCTCTTCTTTTTCTTTGCTTCTCAAGTCTGGTGGTGCTTTACTCAAATCTGGTGATCCTTATAAAACCTTATAAAAGTTTATAAGTGTTTTCAAGTCTGGCAGCTTAATTCTCAAATCTAACGGCTTAATCTTAATTCTGTTTCATGTCAACATCGTTGCCTTTCGAAATCATGGGCATCCATACTTGGCAGTCCATATTTCACCGAACTGTTTCTCACCAAGTCCTCGAATCGTCCACGCCTGTTCACCGTTAATAGTTATGGCAAGTTATTCTTCTTCTCTACACCTCAGATCACTCAAAACCCACATGCCAACTCTTCTGTTGTAGCCACGTGGTATAAAACGCATCCCTGGAAGCATCATGAAAGAACCTCATCGCTCCTCCACGGACGACTGGTATGTTGTACAGATGGGGAACGTGATTATTATGCAGAGCGGGTGATTTGTAATCCCACCACTGGAGAGCTTCTTACACTACCGAAACTGAAATCGATTTTAAATTATCGAGTAATGTATTGCGGGTATGATCCCACCGGAAAAAAAATTAAATTGTTGTCTACAGCTGCTTACTTCAACACCAACCGGGCTTGGGTTCTGACATTGGAGACTGGAAAGCTTTTATGGAGAATGATCGAATGCAAATACCATTATGTTATGTTCCGTGATCCTACCTACACTCATCGTCATATGATTTGCATAGATGGGGTTTTGTATTACCTCGCTTGCATTAATATCATTGATATCAGCCATTCAACGGACTTTGCGATAGTTTGCTTTGATGTTAAATCTGAGAAGTTCAGCTTTATCAATATAGATGATGAAAGCATGTATAGAGGAGGTTCTACTTTGATAAACTACAAGGGTAGATTAGGTGTGGTTCAGTTTACAGATTACAAACGAACTCTCTGCTTGTGGTTGCTAGAAGATGCTGCTGGGATAAATAAATGGTCAACAAATATCTATGAACTGCCTCTTTCGTGGAAACATCCATGTACCGAAAATTTTCAAATTGTAGGAATGACTCGTACGTGTGATATTGTCTTGTCGCCAAGCAAGTTCTCGGATCCTTTTCATGTTTTTTACTACAATGTTGAGAGGAAGACTTTGGCAAGAACTGAAATACAAGGGTTGCAAGGGTTGCAAGAGTTGAAGTGTGACCGTCCTTTAGTTTATATATTTCCAGATTATGTAGAGGATCTGAGGCTTATGGAAAGTCTTTTTTAGGGCTTTTTGTTATTGCCACTTCTTCTTTTCTATTTGGTTTTGAAGATTCTGTAATTCGCAAAGATTTGTTAGGGTGGTTAATGAGATTTAGGCATCAGAAGAATATATCGAGCACGTAGTTATGCAGCTAATTACTAAATTTTGAACACCTTTGTCTCGACTTTGCTGGAGTTGTTTTTATAAAACATTCATAATGTTGATCATCTAGGTCTTGTTATTAACATTTTGCAAATCTTGGTTTATTAATGAAAGTCATTACTATATATGCTCTGCCTTTTGAATCTTTCTTGGTTTCCTTCTATCTGCTGAACCATATTTCCTCTGTTGAAACCTGATAAATCACTTTCTAAAGTGCCCAGCTCAAACTTAGCAAGGGAAGTGATGGTGGACTTGTTTTGGACCCAGTAGAAGATCTCACCAGAGCGCCACCATGTCTCCTTATTCACGACATTTTAGGGGTCGTTTTGAAAATTCTGGTAACATAAAAAGCTCTGAAGCAGGGGAATCAAGTACCTATCTATGTCCCAGACAAGAACGTATCGTAAGCATATAGTGTTATCAACGAACAAAGTTCTACTGCAAGAACTGCGGACAGGAGGGTTTGTGGAGGGAAAGGCCATAACCTAAAAACCTGTCCTAAGTCGAAATCAATGGTCACTAAAGGCATTTCCACTAGGTATCATCAATGTGGAAAATGTAAGTCAAAAAACACGTTTTACGTGTTGGTCGGCATGGACGGTGAGCTGAAATTGTTGACGTTGGTTTTGTCAAAAATTGTGAGCTCACCAAACACCTTCTTCATGCTTATAAAAGGAGAGCTAAGGAGAAGAAGAAATGCATCCCAAAACAAGAAAACAGAGAGAGAACGAGAGAATAGAAGAGAAGAGAAGAAAAGAAGAAAAAAAAATTATGAGTAATTTCTGAGTGTATTTGAGATCGGGGTGTGAGTTGTGAGCTTGTAAAATTTCTCTGGTTGATAATAAAAGATCTGTAGCAGGTCCGGAGACGTAGGCAACATTGGCCGAACTCCGTTAACAATTTTGTGTGTGTGCTTCTTTCCCGCTCCCATAAATTCTGGTTTACCGCAAAATTTGACCGCATATTTCCTAACAAAATTTGACCGCATATTCACGTGAACAGTAATTCGTGAATAGTGAATTTTTGTCGGTAACATCGGTTTGTCGACGTAGGTGTTCTAATACACGGTGGTTCCAGAAACGATGGGAGGCGAAGACGGTTCGGCGCACAGTATCGGGAAATTTGACGGTACAGATTATGCATTTTGGAGAATGCAAATTGAAGATTATCTGTACGGAAAGAAGCTTCATCAACCGCTGAGCAAGAAGCCTGAGAAGATGGATCAGGATGAGTGGGAGCTCCTTGACAGACAAGTTCTGGGTGTTATAAGGTTAACACTGTCGAAAAACGTTGCTCACAACGTTGCGAAGGAGAAGACCACTGAAGGGCTCATGAAAGTTCTCTCTGATATGTATGAGAAACCTTCGGCAAACAATAAGGCATTTCTCATGAAGAAACTCTTTCATCTA
Source organism: Brassica napus (assembly GCF_020379485.1). Lineage (NCBI taxonomy): Eukaryota > Viridiplantae > Streptophyta > Magnoliopsida > Brassicales > Brassicaceae > Brassica > Brassica napus. The sequence goes on from NC_063446.1 coordinate 5,158,012, forward strand.
AAGATGGAAGAAGGTGGCCTGGTTGCCGCACATGTGAACGAGTTCAACACGATTGTCAACCAACTGTCATCAGTTGAAATCGAGTTTGAAGATGAAGTGCGAGCACTGATTTTGTTGGCATCTCGCCAAATAGTTAGGAGCCAATGAGGGCAGCAGTTAGTAATTCTGTGGGTACTCAAAAGCTCAAATTCAATGATGTTAGAGATCGTATCCTTGCTGAGGAAGTTCGAAGGATAGACTCTGGGGAGGCATCAACGAGCTCTACTTTCAACGTGGAAAACAGAGGGAGAAACCCAGATAGAAATAACCGGAGTAATGGCAGATCGAAGTTAAGGAATGGACGGGGTCAGTCCAAATTCCGACAGCCTGCAGAGTGCTGGAATTGTGGAAAGACAGGTACATTAAGAAGAATTGCCGAGCACCACCGAAGAAGGAAGACAACACTAGAGGCGGAGCCAATGTAGTGACACGTGAAATCGCTGATGCATTGGTAGTGTCTGTTGATTCCCCGAGGAAAATTGAAGCTCATGATGCAGCTACAAGTACCACCAAAGCGTCAATATCCTATGTTGATAGCCCAGTCGATTCATGGGTTCTTGACTCAGGAGCGTCATTCCACACCACACCGCACCATAACATTATGGAGAATTATGTTGCGGGAAATTACGGAAAGGTATATCTTGCTGATGGATTACCTTTGGACATAGTTGGTATTGGAGATATCAACCTGAAAATGTCAGACGGACGTGTGTGGAAGATTACGAAGGTCAGACATGTGCCAAAGTTGATGCGAAATCTGATCTCAGTAGGTCAACTTGATGATACGGGGCACGATGTTAATTTTGGTGGTGGAGCCTGGAGAGTCAAGAAAGGTTCCATGGTGGTGGCTAGAGGTCATAAAAGAGGCACTCTTTATATGACGACGAGTTATCAAGACACTGTTGCTGTTGTCGAGAATGCCAAACAGACCAAGTTGTGGCATTGTAGGTTGGGGCACATGAGTGAGAAAGGGATGAAACTCATGGTGGAAAATGGCGCTCTTCCGGATCTGAAGACGGTGGATCATCAGATGTGTGAAAGCTGCATCCTTGGGAAACAGAAACGAGTTAGTTTCTCTAAAGGAGGAAGAGAGCCAAAATCTGAGAAGTTAGAGCTGGTGCACACTGACGTGTGGGGACCCGCTCCTGTTGCATCGCTGGGAGGTTCGTACTACTATGTGACCTTTATTGATGACTCCACAAGAAAAGTGTGGGTTTACTTCATGAAGAACAAACATGAAGTGTTTTCGGTTTTCAAAATATGGAAAGCCATGGTTGAGATTGAGACAAATCTCAAGTTGAAGTGTTTAAGGTCTGCTAATGGTGGAGAGTACATCAACGACGAGTTCAAGAGATATTGCGCTGATAATGGGATCAAGATGGAAAAGACTATTCCAGGAACGCCTCAACAGAATGGAATAGCGGAAAGGATGAACCGAACCTTGAATGAGTGTGCACGGAGCATGAGATTGCACTGTGGATTGCCAAAGACGTTTTGGGCAGATGCAATCATTACCGCAACCTTCTTAATAAACAGAGGACCGTCTGTACCGTTGGGATTTAAGATCCCTGAAGAATTTTGGAGTGGAAAGAAAGTAAATCTTTCTTATCTAAAGGTGTTCGGATGCTTAGCTTATGTTCATATTGATGATGCTGCAAGAAGTAAACTTGACTCGAAGTCTAAGAAGTGTTACTTCATCGGTTATGGTAACGCGGAGTTTGGTTACCGGTTTTGGGATGATGAAAATCGGAACATCATCCGCAGCAAGAATGTTGTTTTCAACGAAGAAGCGTTGTACAAGGATAAGCTAAGAGAAGGCTCGGAGAAGAAAGAGCCTGGAGCTGTTGACTTAGAAGATATCCTGACACCGGAGTTGCCACAGGATACCGCAACAGCAGAAGAAGAAATCTCTCAAGACGAGGGTGGTGAGGCTGAAGAAAGTGATGATTCTGAAGTGGTCCCATATACACCAGTCACAGAGTTACGACGGTCAAGCAGAATCATCAGAAAGCCAGTAAGATTCTCTCCATCGCTCAACTACATTCTGCTCACAGACAGAGGCAAGCCTGAATGTTATGAGGAAGCTATGCAAGTTGATGAGTCGATCAAGTGGGAGCTTGCAATGAACGACGAGATGGACTCGTTGTTATCCAATCACACGTGGGAGTTAGCAGATTTGCCTAAGGAGAAAAATGCATTGCATAACAAGTGGGTCTACCGAATAAAAGAAGAACCTAATGGGAGTAAGCGCTATAAAGCGAGGCTTGTTGTGAAGGGATTCCAATAAAAAGAAGGCGTTGACTACACCGAAATCTTCTCTCCTGTAGTCAAGATGGTGACCATTAGAACGGTTCTTGGGCTGGTAGCACAAGAAGATCTGCATCTTCAACAGATGGATGTGAAGACGACATTTCTTCACGGTGATTTGGATGAGGAAATTTATATGAAGCAACCCGAAGGCTTTGAGATCAAAGGGAAGGAAAGCCTTGTTTGCAAGCTGAAAAGGAGTTTGTACGGCTTAAAACAAGCTCCAAGACAGTGGTATAAACGGTTCGACAACTTTATTAAAGGCGTTGGTTTCTTGAGGTGTGAAGCTGACCACTGTTGTTACTTCAAACGCTTGAAGAGTCCTACTTGATATTGCTCCTATATGTCGATGACATGCTGATAGTAGGAGCAGACTTGCACGAGATCAATAGCTTGAAGACGAAACTCTCAGAAGAGTTTGCGATGAAAGACCTTGGAGAAGCAAGACAGATTCTAGGAATGAGAATCAGTAGGAGCAAGGAAGGTCTTAAGCTATCACAAGAGGAGTATGTGAAGAAAGTCCTCAAGAGGTTTAACATGGATGACGCGAAGCCAGTCAGTACTCCCCTGGCAAGTCACTTTCGGTTATCCAGAGAACAGTCTCCAAAGACGGAAGACGAGATGGCATGTATGGATAAGGTTCCATATGCTTCTGCTATAGGCAGCCTGATGTACGCGATGATATGTACAAGGCCAGACATTGCACATGCAGTGGGAGTCGTCAGCAGATTTATGAGCAATCCAGGAAAGGAACATTGGGAAGCCGTCAAGTGGATTTTCAGATATCTAAAAGGAAATCCAAGTTTATCGCTATGTTTCACGAAGTCTGAGATGGGATTGCGGGGATATGTTGATGCTGACAATGGAGGTGACATTGACAGCACGAAGAGCACAACCGGGTATGTCTACACCTTTGGCGGTACTGCAATTTGTTGGGTTTCAAAGTTGCAGAAAATTGTATCTCTATCAAGCTGTGAAGCTGAGTATGTTGCTGTAACGGAGGCAACAAAAGAGATGATATGGCTACAGTCTTTTCTAGAAGAGCTAGGCCATGACCAAGGGAAAGGTGTGTTGTACTGTGATAGTAAAAGTGCCATCGATTTGGCAAAGAATCCGGTTTACCATGCTCGGACGAAGCACATACATCGTCGGTATCATTTCATCAGATCAGCGTTGGAAGATGAAATGTTGGTGCTTGAGAAGGTCCCAGGAAGCAAGAATCCGGCAGACATGTTGACGAAGGTCGTGCCGTATGATAAGCTGAGATTGTGTGCAACCTCAGTTGGCTTGTTGGAGTAACAAGCTGGGGAGACCTGCTACATCGATCAATGTGTGAAGACAGATTGAAATCAGTCTTCAAGTGGGAGATTGTAAGTAAAAAAAAACACGTTTTACGTGTTGGTCGACATGGACGGTGACGCCATAGACGGTGAGCTGAAATTGTTGACGTTGGTTTTGTCAAAGATTGTGAGATCACCAAACACCTTCTTCATGCTTTAAAAAGAGAGCTAAGGAGAAGAAGAAATGCATCCCAAAACAAGAAAACAGAGAGAGAACGAGAGAAGAGAAGAGAAGAGAAGAAGAGAAAAAAAAGTTTTTTTCTCACAAAAATTTTTTTTTAAGAAATTACGAGTAATTTCTGAGTGTATTTGGGATCGGGTGTGAGTTGTGAGCTTGTAAAATTTCTCAGGTTGATAATAAAAGATCTGTAGCAGGTCCGGAGACGTAGGCAATATTGGCCGAACTCCGTTAACAATTTTGTGTGTGTGCTTCTTTCCCGCTCCCATAAATTCTGATTTACCGCAAAATTTGACCGCATATTTCCTAACAGAAAATGCGGTGAGAGTGGTCACAACAGTAGAACATGCTAGAGGCTGGTCAGAGTAAAACCCAGTAAGGGTGGTGATGAAGATGGTGTTGGTGAGAGAGCATATGCTTTGTGGGTTATGCAAGAAAAAAGGACATAATGTAAGAACATGTCCAAGTAAACGAGCTTCAGACAGTGATTAATTTTTGTTTAGAGCTATAAATCCTCGGCAAAACACCTAATAGTATAACGACCTTATACAGTGACATTTGGTACTTTGGTCGGCGCCAGTATCACATATAAACGGTCTCTACCACACAAGTTGTACTACATAAGACCACAAACTTCCAACAAGACTTCGACACGTGGCCTGTTGAAGTGAATCAGAAAACCATAAACTTGTTTTGTTTTCCACAACCAGTTACATTTCTCCCATACTAATTTTAGCATGATAACTCCAAAATCCCAATGGTTATACCAAAGTCTTTGGTAATTTCACTGCTTCTTTCCTTTTGTTACTTTCTTTCATATCAATCTGGATTTAACTAAACTATATTTATTTCACTCACTTCTTTGTCAACATAATATCTTCATTTTTAATAATTTCAAAAGTTTGATTAATATGGGGTAGCTACGATATTCGATAAGACCTATATATGACATAGAGTTCTCGAAATAGCAAGTCCTGGAATTACCAAAGTAAGGAACCAGTAAAAAAAGTACTTGTCCTAATTAATTTCGACATGGGTCATGGTTTAATCTACAAAGTTGCAATAGAAATTGTGTTTCTTCTATTTAATATAGGGTTAAATTGCTATATAGACATATATGGATATTTAGTTGCAAAAATGATTCATATATATGAAAATTGTTGAAGATAACTTATTTTTCCTTTTTGTTTTCAGCTTCAAAAATTAGTCTCAATCTACAGTCCAGCCAAGAAAACATACTAAGGAAAAGACCAGAGGTTAAAACGACACATTATATGAAGCAAGTGAGATAGACAGAGATGATCAAATCAAATGAAAGCAATAAACATCAATCACAGGGGAAGAGTGTTAAGCAAATCAACTAATTTTGTTTCAACTTTATTTCATTTGTTCTACACGTTAGTTCAAAGTTTTGTTTTCTTTTCTTTTTGGTAGTGTATAAAGGAGAGAAAATAGAGTTGGCTATATGACTAAGTGAAATAAGAGAACCACAAAAACAAGCCTTCCATGACTGTGCCATCAAGAAAGTAGCTTTGTTTTCCATCCCAAACTGTCAAAGGTCTCTCTTCATCTATACATTAATCAAACACTTTCTCTCTCTCTCATCAATGTTCCTTTGAGACTAATGCTCCTCCTTATCTTCTTCTTCATATAAACCACATATCTCCTCCTCCATATCTTAACAATTTCATAGCAAACCCTAAAACTGAGAAGAGAGAGAAAAAAGATGGGTAGAGGGAAGATAGAGATAAAGAGGATAGAGAACGCAAACAACAGAGTGGTGACGTTCTCAAAGCGGAGGAATGGGTTGGTGAAGAAGGCCAAAGAGATCACGGTTCTTTGCGATGCAAAAGTTGCTCTCATAGTCTTTGCAAGTAATGGTAAGATGACTGATTATTGTTGTCCTTCCATGGACCTTGGTGCTATGTTAGACCAATATCAGAAGTTATCTGGCAAGAAACTATGGGATGCTAAGCATGAGGTACTCTCTCTTTGATATAATCTAAAGTTTCATTGTCTCAAAAAATATTCTATGACCATTGATTTTCATGAATTTCATTGCCTAAAAACTGTCAGATCCCTTGAATCTTCAACTCTAGACGCAGATCTACTCTAGTGTTGTCTCAAACAAATATTCTGTGCTACATATCATGAAATTGATTCTTTATTTATATTTTCCTAAAATATGTCAAAAAGATAAAACCATGAACCCTAGATGCAGATCTACAAAGCTTTCTTTTGTGTGTTAAGCCTATCAAGCCTCTTTATTGATTCTCTTGTCCAAAA